>NW_024572115.1:0-630509 GCF_018153835.1 Drosophila eugracilis | reverse complement strand
GAAAAATGGCCCAAATTTGACATTTCAAACTGTGAATGCAGTTTTGATAAGCATAAGAAAACACACTCTACGAGGTGTTACATTCCTTATTTGGGCCATTATTGGCCAAGTTATGAGCAAAACTCTGTAGGGTTTGGGGAAGCCAAAATTCCCATTTTCGATAAGGGGTACCATCATCAAAATTTTCGAAAAATTACCCAAATTTTGCATTTCAAACTGTGAATGCAGTTTTGATAAGCATAAGAAAACACGCTCTACGAGGTATTACATTCCTTATTTGGGCCATTATTGGCCAAGTTATGAGCAAAACTCTGTAGGGTTTGGGGAAGCCAAAATTCGCATTTTCGATAAGGGGTACCATCATCAAAATTTTCGAAAAATTACCCAAATTTTGCATTTCAAACTGTGAATGCAGTTTTGATAAGCATAAGAAAACACGCCCTACGAAGTATTACATTCCTTTTTTGGGCCATTATTGGCCAAGTTATGAGCAAAACTCTGTAGGGTTTGGGGAAGCCGAAATTCGCATTTTCGATAAGGGTACCATCATCAAAATTTTCGAAAAATGACCCAAATTTGGCATTTCAAACTGTGAATGCAGTTTTGATAAGCATAAGAAAACACGCTCTACGAGGTATTACATTCCTTATTTGGGCCATTATTGGCCAAGTTATGAGCAAAACTCTGTAGGGTTTGGGGAAGCCAAAATTCCCATTTTCGATAAGGGGTACCATCATCAAAATTTTCGAAAAATGGCAGAAATTTGACATTTCAAACTGTGAATGCAGTTTTGATAAGCATAAGAAAACACGCTCTACGAGGTATTACATTCCTTATTTGGGCCATTATAGGCCAAGTTATGAGCAAAACTCTGTAGGGTTTGGGGAAGCCAAAATTCGCATTTTCGATAAGGGGTACCATCATCAAAATTTTCGAAAAATGACCCAAATTTGGCATTTCAAACTGTGAATGCAGTTTTGATAAGCATAAGAAAACACGCTCTACGAGGTATTACATTCCTTTTTTGGGCCATTATTGGCCAAGTTATGAGCAAAACTCTGTAGGGTTTGGGGAAGCCAAAATTCCCATTTTCGATAAGGGGTACCATCATCAAAATTTTCGAAAAATGGCCCAAATTTGACATTTCAAACTGTGAATGCAGTTTTGATAAGCATAAGAAAACACACTCTACGAGGTGTTACATTCCTTATTTGGGCCATTATTGGCCAAGTTATGAGCAAAACTCTGTAGGGTTTGGGGAAGCCAAAATTCCCATTTTCGATAAGGGGTACCATCATCAAAATTTTCGAAAAATGGCCCAAATTTGACATTTCAAACTGTGAATGCAGTTTTGATAAGCATAAGAAAACACACTCTTCGAGGTGTTACATTCCTTATTTGGGCCATTATTGGCCAAGTTATGAGCAAAACTCTGTAGGGTTTGGGGAAGCCAAAATTCGCATTTTCGATAAATGGCCCAAATTTGACATTTCAAACTGTGAATGCAGTTTTGATAAGCATAAGAAAACACACTCTACGAGGTGTTACATTCCTTATTTGGGCCATTATTGGCCAAGTTATGAGCAAAACTCTGTAGGGTTTGGGGAAGCCAAAATTCCCATTTTCGATAAGGGGTACCATCATCAAAATTTTCGAAAAATTACCCAAATTTTGCATTTCAAAATGTGAATGCAGTTTTGATAAGCATAAGAAAACACTCTCTACGAGGTATTACATTCCTTATTTGGGCCATTATTGGCCAAGTTATGAGCAAAACTCTGTGGGGTTTGGGGAAGCCAAAATTCGCATTTTCGATAAGGGGTACCATCATCAAAATTTTCGAAAAATGGCCCAAATTTGGCATTTCAAACTGTGAATGCAGTTTTGATAAGCATAAGAAAACACGCTCTTCGAGGTATTACATTCCTTATTTGGGCCATTATTGGCCAAGTTATGAGCAAAACTCTGTAGGGTTTGGGGAAGCCAAAACTCCCATTTTCGATAAGGGTACCATCATCAAAATTTTCGAAAAATGGCCCAAATTTGGCATTTCAAACTGTGAATGCAGTTTTGATAAGCATAAGAAAACACGCCCTACGAAGTATTATATTCCTTTTTTGGGCCATTATTGGCCAAGTTATGAGCAAAACTCTGTAGGGTTTGGGGAAGCCAAAATTCCCATTTTCGATAAGGGGTACCATCATCAAAATTTTCGAAAAATTACCCAAATTTGGCATTTCAAACTGTGAATGCAGTTTTGATAAGCATAAGAAAACACGCTCTACGAGGTATTACATTCCTTATTTGGGCCATTATTGGCCAAGTTATGAGCAAAACTCTGTAGGGTTTGGGAAGCCAAAATTCCCATTTTCGATAAGGGGTACCATCATCAAAATTTTCGAAAAATGGCCCAAATTTGACATTTCAAACTGTGAATGCAGTTTTGATAAGCATAAGAAAACACACTCTTCGAGGTGTTACATTCCTTATTTGGGCCATTATTGGCCAAGTTATGAGCAAAAACTCTGTAGGGTTTGGGGAAGCCAAAATTCGCATTTTCGATAAGGGGTACCATCATCAAAATTTTCGAAAAATGGCCCAAATTTGACATTTCAAACTGTGAATGCAGTTTTGATAAGCATAAGAAAACACACTCTACGAGGTGTTACATTCCTTATTTGGGCCATTATTGGCCAAGTTATGAGCAAAACTCTGTAGGGTTTGGGAAGCCAAAATTCCCATTTTCGATAAGGGGTACCATCATCAAAATTTTCGAAAAATGGCCCAAATTTGGCATTTCAAACTGTGAATGCAGTTTTGATAAGCATAAGAAAACACGCCCTACGAAGTATTATATTCCTTTTTTTTGGGCCATTATTGGCCAAGTTATGAGCAAAACTCTGTAGGGTTTGGGGAAGCCAAAATTCCCATTTTCGATAAGGGGTACCATCATCAAAATTTTCGAAAAATTACCCAAATTTGGCATTTCAAACTGTGAATGCAGTTTTGATAAGCATAAGAAAACACGCTCTACGAGGTATTACATTCCTTATTTGGGCCATTATTGGCCAAGTTATGAGCAAAACTCTGTAGGGTTTGGGGAAGCCAAAATTCCCATTTTCGATAAGGGGTACCATCATCAAAATTTTCGAAAAATGGCCCAAATTTGGCATTTCAAACTGGGAATGCAGTTTTGATAAGCATAAGAAAACACGCCCTACGAAGTATTACATTCCTCTTTTGGGCCATTATTGGCCAAGTTATGAGCAAAACTCTGTGGGGTTTGGGGAAGCCAAAATTCGCATTTTCGATAAGGGGTACCATCATCAAAATTTTCGAAAAATGGCCCAAATTTGGCATTTCAAACTGTGAATGCAGTTTTGATAAGCATAAGAAAACACGCTCTTCGAGGTATTACATTCCTTATTTGGGCCATTATTGGCCAAGTTATGAGCAAAACTCTGTAGGGTTTGGGGAAGCCAAAACTCCCATTTTCGATAAGGGGTACCATCATCAAAATTTTCGAAAAATGGCCCAAATTTGGCATTTCAAACTGTGAATGCAGTTTTGATAAGCATAAGAAAACACGCCCTACGAAGTATTATATTCCTTTTTTGGGCCATTATTGGCCAAGTTATGAGCAAAACTCTGTAGGGTTTGGGGAAGCCAAAATTCCCATTTTCGATAAGGGGTACCATCATCAAAATTTTCGAAAAATTACCCAAATTTGGCATTTCAAACTGTGAATGCAGTTTTGATAAGCATAAGAAAACACGCTCTACGAGGTATTACATTCCTTATTTGGGCCATTATTGGCCAAGTTATGAGCAAAACTCTGTAGGGTTTGGGGAAGCCAAAATTCCCATTTTCGATAAGGGGTACCATCATCAAAATTTTCGAAAAATGGCCCAAATTTGGCATTTCAAACTGGGAATGCAGTTTTGATAAGCATAAGAAAACACGCCCTACGAAGTATTACATTCCTCTTTTGGGCCATTATTGGCCAAGTTATGAGCAAAACTCTGTAGGGTTTGGGGAAGCCAAAATTCGCATTTTCGATAAGGGGTACCATCATCAAAATTTTCGAAAAATGGCCCAAATTTGACATTTCAAACTGTGAATGCAGTTTTGATAAGCATAAGAAAACACGCTCTACGAGGTATTACATTCCTTATTTGGGCCATTATTGGCCAAGTTATGAGCAAAACTCTGTAGGGTTTGGGGAAGCCAAAATTCGCATTTTCGATAAGGGGTACCATCATCAAAATTTTCGAAAAATTACCCAAATTTGGCATTTCAAACTGTGAATGCAGTTTTGATAAGCATAAGAAAACACGCTCTACGAGGTATTACATTCCTTATTTGGGCCATTATTGGCCAAGTTATGAGCAAAACTCTGTAGGGTTTGGGGAAGCCAAAATTCCCATTTTCGATAAGGGGTACCATCATCAAAATTTTCGAAAAATGGCCCAAATTTGACATTTCAAACTGTGAATGCAGTTTTGATAAGCATAAGAAAACACGCTCTACGAGGTATTACATTCCTTATTTGGGCCATTATTGGCCAAGTTATGAGCAAAACTCTGTAGGGTTTGGGGAAGCCAAAATTCGCATTTTCGATAAGGGGTACCATCATCAAAATTTTCGAAAAATGGCCCAAATTTGACATTTCAAACTGTGAATGCAGTTTTGATAAGCATAAGAAAACACACTCTACGAGGTATTACATTCCTTATTTGGGCCATTATTGGCCAAGTTATGAGCAAAACTCTGTAGGGTTTGGGGAAGCCAAAATTCGCATTTTCGATAAGGGGTACCATCATCAAAATTTTCGAAAAATGGCCCAAATTTGACATTTCAAACTGTGAATGCAGTTTTGATAAGCATAAGAAAACACACTCTACGAGGTGTTACATTCCTTATTTGGGCCATTATTGGCCAAGTTATGAGCAAAACTCTGTAGGGTTTGGGGAAGCCAAAATTCCCATTTTCGATAAGGGGTACCATCATCAAAATTTTCGAAAAATTACCCAAATTTTGCATTTCAAACTGTGAATGCAGTTTTGATAAGCATAAGAAAACACGCTCTACGAGGTATTACATTCCTTATTTGGGCCATTATTGGCCAAGTTATGAGCAAAACTCTGTAGGGTTTGGGGAAGCCAAAATTCGCATTTTCGATAAGGGCCAAAATTCCCATTTTCGATAAGGGGTACCATCATCAAAATTTTCGAAAAATGGCCCAAATTTGGCATTTCAAACTGTGAATGCAGTTTTGATAAGCATAAGAAAACACGCTCTACGAGGTATTACATTCCTTTTTTGGGCCATTATTGGCCAAGTTATGAGCAAAACTCTGTAGGGTTTGGGGAAGCCAAAATTCCCATTTTCGATAAGGGGTACCATCATCAAAATTTTCGAAAAATGGCCCAAATTTGACATTTCAAACTGTGAATGCAGTTTTGATAAGCATAAGAAAACACACTCTACGAGGTGTTACATTCCTTATTTGGGCCATTATTGGCCAAGTTATGAGCAAAACTCTGTAGGGTTTGGGGAAGCCAAAATTCGCATTTTCGATAAGGGGTACCACCATCAAAATTTTCGAAAAATGGCCCAAATTTGACATTTCAAACTGTGAATGCAGTTTTGATAAGCATAAGAAAACACACTCTACGAGGTGTTACATTCCTTATTTGGGCCATTATTGGCCAAGTTATGAGCAAAACTCTGTAGGGTTTGGGAAGCCAAAATTCCCATTTTCGATAAGGGGTACCATCATCAAAATTTTCGAAAAATTACACAAATTTTGCATTTCAAACTGTGAATGCAGTTTTGATAAGCATAAGAAAACACCCTCTACGAGGTATTACATTCCTTATTTGGGCCATTATTGGCCAAGTTATGAGCAAAACTCTGTAGGGTTTGGGGAAGCCAAAATTCGCATTTTCGATAAGGGGTACCATCATCAAAATTTTCGAAAAATTACCCAAATTTTGCATTTCAAACTGTGAATGCAGTTTTGATAAGCATAAGAAAACACGCCCTACGAGGTATTACATTCCTTTTTTGGGCCATTATTGGCCAAGTTATGAGCAAAACTCTGTAGGGTTTGGGGAAGCCAAAATTCGCATATTCGATAAGGGGTACCATCATAAAAAATTTTCGAAAAATGGCTCAAATTTGGCATTTCAAACTGTGAATGCAGTTTTGATAAGCATAAGAAAACACGCTCTACGAGGTATTACATTCCTTATTTGGGCCATTATTGGCCAAGTTATGAGCAAAACTCTGTAGGGTTTGGGGAAGCCAAAATTCGCATTTTCGATAAGGGTACCATCATCAAAATTTTCGAAAAATGGCCCAAATTTGGCATTTCAAACTGTGAATGCAGTTTTGATAAGCATAAGAAAACACGCTCTACGAGGTATTACATTCCTTATTTGGGCCATTATTGGCCAAGTTATGAGCAAAACTCTGTAGGGTTTGGGGAAGCCAAAATTCGCATTTTCGATAAGGGGTACCACCATCAAAATTTTCGAAAAATGGCCCAAATTTGACATTTCAAACTGTGAATGCAGTTTTGATAAGCATAAGAAAACACACTCTACGAGGTGTTACATTCCTTATTTGGGCCATTATTGGCCAAGTTATGAGCAAAACTCTGTAGGGTTTGGGGAAGCCAAAATTCCCATTTTCGATAAGGGGTACCATCATCAAAATTTTCGAAAAATTACACAAATTTTGCATTTCAAACTGTGAATGCAGTTTTGATAAGCATAAGAAAACACGCTCTACGAGGTATTACATTCCTTATTTGGGCCATTATTGGCCAAGTTATGAGCAAAACTCTGTAGGGTTTGGGGAAGCCAAAATTCCCATTTTCGATAAGGGGTACCATCATCAAAATTTTCGAAAAATTACACAAATTTTGCATTTCAAACTGTGAATGCAGTTTTGATAAGCATAAGAAAACACGCTCTACGAGGTATTACATTCCTTTTTTGGGCCATTATTGGCCAAGTTATGAGCAAAACTCTGTAGGGTTTGGGGAAGCCGAAATTCGCATTTTCGATAAAGGGTACCATCATCAAAATTTTCGAAAAATGACCCAAATTTGGCATTTCAAACTGTGAATGCAGTTTTGATAAGCATAAGAAAACACGCTCTACGAGGTATTACATTCCTTATTTGGGCCATTATTGGCCAAGTTATGAGCAAAACTCTGTAGGGTTTGGGGAAGCCAAAATTCGCATTTTCGATAAGGGGTACCATCATCAAAATTTTCGAAAAATTACCCAAATTTTGCATTTCAAACTGTGAATGCAGTTTTGATAAGCATAAGAAAACACGCTCTACGAGGTATTACATTCCTTTTTTGGGCCATTATTGGCCAAGTTATGAGCAAAACTCTGTAGGGTTTGGGGAAGCCAAAATTCGCATATTCGATAAGGGGTACCATCATAAAAATTTTCGAAAAATGGCTCAAATTTGGCATTTCAAACTGTGAATGCAGTTTTGATAAGCATAAGAAAACACGCTCTACGAGGTATTACATTCCTTATTTGGGCCATTATTGGCCAAGTTATGAGCAAAACTCTGTAGGGTTTGGGGAAGCCAAAATTCGCATTTTCGATAAGGGTACCATCATCAAAATTTTCGAAAAATGGCCCAAATTTGGCATTTCAAACTGTGAATGCAGTTTTGATAAGCATAAGAAAACACGCTCTACGAGGTATTACATTCCTTATTTGGGCCATTATTGGCCAAGTTATGAGCAAAACTCTGTAGGGTTTGGGGAAGCCAAAATTCCCATTTTCGATAAGGGGTACCATCATCAAAATTTTCGAAAAATGGCCCAAATTTGGCATTTCAAACTGTGAATGCAGTTTTGATAAGCATAAGAAAACACGCCCTACGAAGTATTACATTCCTTTTTTGGGCCATTATTGGCCAAGTTATGAGCAAAACTCTGTAGGGTTTGGGGAAGCCAAAATTCCCATTTTCGATAAGGGGTACCATCATCAAAATTTTCGAAAAATGAACCAAATTTGGCATTTCAAACTGTGAATGCAGTTTTGATAAGCATAAGAAAACACGCTCTACGAGGTGTTACATTCCTTATTTGGGCCATTATTGGCCAAGTTATGAGCAAAACTCTGTAGGGTTTGGGGAAGCCAAAATTCGCATATTCGATAAGGGGTACCATCATCAAAATTTTCGAAAAATGGTCCAAATTTGACATTTCAAACTGTGAATGCAATTTTGATAAGCATAAGAAAACACGCCCTACGAAGTATTACATTCCTTATTTGGGCCATTATTGGCCAAGTTATGAGCAAAACTCTGTAGGGTTTGGGGAAGCCAAAATTCGCATTTTCGATAAGGGGTACCATCATCAAAATTTTCGAAAAATGGCCCAAATTTGACATTTCAAACTGTGAATGCAGTTTTGATAAGCATAAGAAAACACACTCTACGAGGTGTTACATTCCTTATTTGGGCCATTATTGGCCAAGTTATGAGCAAAACTCTGTAGAGTTTGGGGAAGCCAAAATTCCCATTTTCGATAAGGGGTACCATCATCAAAATTTTCGAAAAATGGCCCAAATTTGGCATTTCAAACTGTGAATGCAGTTTTGATAAGCATAAGAAAACACGCCCTACGAAGTATTACATTCCTTTTTTGGGCCATTATTGGCCAAGTTATGAGCAAAACTCTGTAGGGTTTGGGGAAGCCAAAATTCCCATTTTCGATAAGGGGTACCATCATCAAAATTTTCGAAAAATGAACCAAATTTGGCATTTCAAACTGTGAATGCAGTTTTGATAAGCATAAGAAAACACGCTCTACGAGGTGTTACATTCCTTATTTGGGCCATTATTGGCCAAGTTATGAGCAAAACTCTGTAGGGTTTGGGGAAGCCAAAATTCGCATATTCGATAAGGGGTACCATCATCAAAATTTTCGAAAAATGGTCCAAATTTGACATTTCAAACTGTGAATGCAATTTTGATAAGCATAAGAAAACACGCCCTACGAAGTATTACATTCCTTATTTGGGCCATTATTGGCCAAGTTATGAGCAAAACTCTGTAGGGTTTGGGGAAGCCAAAATTCGCATTTTCGATAAGGGGTACCATCATCAAAATTTTCGAAAAATGGCCCAAATTTGACATTTCAAACTGTGAATGCAGTTTTGATAAGCATAAGAAAACACACTCTACGAGGTGTTACATTCCTTATTTGGGCCATTATTGGTCAAGTTATGAGCAAAACTCTGTAGAGTTTGGGGAAGCCAAAATTCCCATTTTCGATAAGGGGTACCATCATCAAAATTTTCGAAAAATTACCCAAATTTTGCATTTCAAACTGTGAATGCAGTTTTGATAAGCATAAGAAAACACGCTCTACGAGGTATTACATTCCTTATTTGGGCCATTATTGGCCAAGTTATGAGCAAAACTCTGTAGGGTTTGGGGAAGCCAAAATTCGCATTTTCGATAAGGGGTACCATCATCAAAATTTTCGAAAAATGAACCAAATTTGGCATTTCAAACTGTGAATGCAGTTTTGATAAGCATAAGAAAACACGCTCTACGAAGTATTACATTCCTTTTTGGGCCATTATTGGCCAAGTTATGAGCAAAACTCTGTAGGGTTTGGGGAAGCCAAAATTCCCATTTTCGATAAGGGTACCATCATCAAAATTTTCGAAAAATGAACCAAATTTGGCATTTCAAACTGTGAATGCAGTTTTGATAAGCATAAGAAAACACGCTCTACGAGGTATTACATTCCTTTTTTGGGCCATTATTGGCCAAGTTATGAGCAAAACTCTGTAGGGTTTGGGGAAGCCAAAATTCCCATTTTCGATAAGGGGTACCATCATCAAAATTTTCGAAAAATGGCCCAAATTTGGCATTTCAAACTGTGAATGCAGTTTTGATAAGCATAAGAAAACACGCTCTACGAGGTATTACATTCCTTATTTGGGCCATTATTGGCCAAGTTATGAGCAAAACTCTGTAGGGTTTGGGGAAGCCAAAATTCCCATTTTCGATAAGGGGTACCATCATCAAAATTTTCGAAAAATGACCCAAATTTTGCATTTCAAACTGTGAATGCAGTTTTGATAAGCATAAGAAAACACGCTCTACGAGGTATTACATTCCTTATTTGGGCCATTATTGGCCAAGTTATGAGCAAAACTCTGTAGAGTTTGGGGAAGCCAAAATTCCCATTTTCGATAAGGGGTACCATCATCAAAATTTTCGAAAAATTACCCAAATTTTGCATTTCAAACTGTGAATGCAGTTTTGATAAGCATAAGAAAACACGCTCTACGAGGTATTACATTCCTTATTTGGGCCATTATTGGCCAAGTTATGAGCAAAACTCTGTAGGGTTTGGGGAAGCCAAAATTCGCATTTTCGATAAGGGTACCATCATCAAAATTTTAGAAAAATGGCCCAAATTTGACATTTCAAACTGTGAATGCAGTTTTGATAAGCATAAGAAAACACGCTCTACGAGGTATTACATTCCTTATTTTGGGCCATTATTGGCCAAGTTATGAGCAAAACTCTGTAGGGTTTGGGGAAGCCAAAATTCGCATATTCGATAAGGGGTACCATCATCAAAATTTTCGAAAAATGGCTCAAATTTGGCATTTCAAACTGTGAATGCAGTTTTGATAAGCATAAGAAAACACGCTCTACGAGGTATTACATTCCTTATTTGGGCCATTATTGGCCAAGTTATGAGCAAAACTCTGTAGGGTTTGGGGAAGCCAAAATTCCCATTTTCGATAAGGGGTACCATCATCAAAATTTTCGAAAAATGGCCCAAATTTGGCATTTCAAACTGTGAATGCAGTTTTGATAAGCATAAGAAAACACGCTCTACGAGGTATTACATTCCTTATTTGGGCCATTATTGGCCAAGTTATGAGCAAAACTCTGTAGAGTTTGGGGAAGCCAAAATTCCCATTTTCGATAAGGGGTACCATCATCAAAATTTTCGAAAAATTACCCAAATTTTGCATTTCAAACTGTGAATGCAGTTTTGATAAGCATAAGAAAACACGCTCTACGAGGTATTACATTCCTTATTTGGGCCATTATTGGCCAAGTTATGAGCAAAACTCTGTAGGGTTTGGGGAAGCCAAAATTCCCATTTTCGATAAGGGGTACCATCATCAAAATTTTCGAAAAATGAACCAAATTTGGCATTTCAAACTGTGAATGCAGTTTTGATAAGCATAAGAAAACACGCTCTACGAGGTATTACATTCCTTTTTTGGGCCATTATTGGCCAAGTTATGAGCAAAACTCTGTAGGGTTTGGGGAAGCCAAAATTCGCATATTCGATAAGGGGTACCATCATCAAAATTTTCGAAAAATGGCTCAAATTTGGCATTTCAAACTGTGAATGCAGTTTTGATAAGCATAAGAAAACACGCTCTACGAGGTATTACATTCCTTATTTGGGCCATTATTGGCCAAGTTATGAGCAAAACTCTGTAGGGTTTGGGGGAAGCCAAAATTCCCATTTTCGATAAGGGGTACCATCATCAAAATTTTCGAAAAATGGCCCAAATTTGGCATTTCAAACTGTGAATGCAGTTTTGATAAGCATAAGAAAACACGCTCTACGAGGTATTACATTCCTTATTTGGGCCATTATTGGCCAAGTTATGAGCAAAACTCTGTAGGGTTTGGGGAAGCCAAAATTCCCATTTTCGATAAGGGGTACCATCATCAAAATTTTCGAAAAATGGCCCAAATTTGGCATTTCAAACTATGAATGCAGTTTTGATAAGCATAAGAAAACACGCCCTACGAAGTATTACATTCCTTATTTGGGCCATTATTGGCCAAGTTATGAGCAAAACTCTGTAGGGTTTGGGGAAGCCAAAATTCGCATTTTCGATAAGGGGTACCATCATCAAAATTTTCGAAAAATGGCCCAAATTTGGCATTTCAAACTGTGAATGCAGTTTTGATAAGCATAAGAAAACACGCCCTACGAAGTATTACATTCCTTTTTTGGGCCATTATTGGCCAAGTTATGAGCAAAACTCTGAAGGGTTTGGGGAAGCCGAAATTCGCATTTTCGATAAGGGTACCATCATCAAAATTTTCGAAAAATGACCCAAATTTGGCATTTCAAACTGTGAATGCAGTTTTGATAAGCATAAGAAAACACGCTCTACGAGGTATTACATTCCTTATTTGGGCCATTATTGGCCAAGTTATGAGCAAAACTCTGTAGGGTTTGGGGAAGCCAAAATTCGCATTTTCGATAAGGGGTACCATCATCAAAATTTTCGAAAAATGGCTAAAATTTGGCATTTCAAACTGTGAATGCAGTTTTGATAAGCATAAGAAAACACGCTCTACGAGGTATTACATTCCTTATTTGGGCCATTATTGGCCAAGTTATGAGCAAAACTCTGTAGGGTTTGGGGAAGCCAAAATTCGCATTTTCGATAAGGGGTACCATCATCAAAATTTTCGAAAAATTACCCAAATTTTGCATTTCAAACTGTGAATGCAGTTTTGATAAGCATAAGAAAACACGCCCTACGAAGTATTACATTCCTTTTTTGGGCCATTATTGGCCAAGTTATGAGCAAAACTCTGTAGGGTTTGGGGAAGCCAAAATTCTCATTTTCGATAAGGGGTACCATCATCAAAATTTTCGAAAAATGGCTCAAATTTGGCATTTCAAACTGTGAATGCAGTTTTGATAAGCATAAGAAAACACGCTCTACGAGGTATTACATTCCTTATTTGGGCCATTATTGGCCAAGTTATGAGCAAAACTCTGTAGGGTTTGGGGAAGCCAAAATTCCCATTTTCGATAAGGGGGTACCATCATCAAAATTTTCGAAAAATGGCCCAAATTTGGCATTTCAAACTGTGAATGCAGTTTTGATAAGCATAAGAAAACACGCCCTACGAAGTATTACATTCCTTTTTTGGGCTATTATTGGCCAAGTTATGAGCAAAACTCTGTAGGGTTTGGGGAAGCCAAAATTCCCATTTTCGATAAGGGGTACCATCATCAAAATTTTCGAAAAATTACCCAAATTTGACATTTCAAACTGTGAATGCAGTTTTGATAAGCATAAGAAAACACGCTCTACGAGGTATTACATTCCTTATTTGGGCCATTATTGGCCAAGTTTTGAGCAAAACTCTGTAGGGTTTGGGGAAGCCAAAATTCGCATTTTCGATAAGGGGTACCATCATCAAAATTTTCGAAAAATGGCCCAAATTTGACATTTCAAACTGTGAATGCAGTTTTGATAAGCATAAGAAAACACGCTCTACGAGGTATTACATTCCTTATTTGGGCCATTATTGGCCAAGTTATGAGCAAAACTCTGTAGGGTTTGGGGAAGCCAAAATTCGCATTTTCGATAAGGGGTACCATCATCAAAATTTTCGAAAAATGGCCCAAATTTGGCATTTCAAACTGTGAATGCAGTTTTGATAAACATAAGAAAACACGCCCTACGAAGTATTACATTCCTTTTTTGGGCCATTATTGGCCAAGTTATGAGCAAAACTCTGTAGGGTTTGGGGAAGCCAAAATTCGCATTTTCGATAAGGGTACCATCATCAAAATTTTCGAAAAGTGGCCCAAATTTGACATTTCAAACTGTGAATGCAGTTTTGATAAGCATAAGAAAACACGCTCTACGAGGTATTACATTCCTTATTTGGGCCATTATTGGCCAAGTTATGAGCAAAACTCTGTAGGGTTTGGGGAAGCCAAAATTCGCATTTTCGATAAGGGTACCATCATCAAAATTTTCGAAAAGTGGCCCAAATTTGACATTTCAAACTGTGAATGCAGTTTTGATAAGCATAAGAAAACACGCTCTACGAGGTATTACATTCCTTATTTGGGCCATTATTGGCCAAGTTATGAGCAAAACTCTGTAGGGTTTGGGGAAGCCAAAATTCGCATTTTCGATAAGGGGTCAAAATTCATCAAAATTTTCGAAAAATGGCCCAAATTTGGCATTTCAAACTGTGAATGCAGTTTTGATAAGCATAAGAAAACACGCTCTACGAGGTATTACATTCCTTTTTTGGGCCATTATTGGCCAAGTTATGAGCAAAACTCTGTAGGGTTTGGGGAAGCCAAAATTCGCATTTTCGATAAGGGGTACCATCATCAAAATTTTCGAAAAATGGCCCAAATTTGGCATTTCAAACTGTGAATGCAGTTTTGATAAGCATAAGAAAACACGCTCTACGAGGTATTACATTCCTTATTTGGGCCATTATTGGCCAAGTTATGAGCAAAACTCTGTAGGGTTTGGGGAAGCCAAAATTCCCATTTTCGATAAGGGGTACCATCATCAAAATTTTCGAAAAATGGCCCAAATTTTACATTTCAAACTGTGAATGCAGTTTTGATAAGCATAAGAAAACACGCTCTACGAGGTATTACATTCCTTATTTGGGCCATTATTGGCCAAGTTATGAGCAAAACTCTGTAGGGTTTGGGGAAGCCAAAATTCGCATTTTCGATAATTTTTTTTCGAAAATTTTGATGATGGTACCCCTTATCGAAAATGGGAATTTTGGTACTTTCAAACTGTACAGAGTTTTGCTCATAACTTGGCCAATAATGGCCCAAATAAGGAATGTAATACCTCGCAGAGCGTGTTTTCTTATGCTTATCAAAACTGCATTCACAGTTTGAACTGCCAGGTTTGGGCCATTTTTCGAAAATTTTGATGATCAAAAATGCAAATCAAAAATTATATAAATTATTAAAAATTTAACTGCAAACACATTATAACTTCCACGAATACCTTCAGATATTTTTCAGAGATTTAAAAACGTAAACAAAACAGAGTTAAAGGTTTTGAAAATATATGTTAATCCAACTTAAATCATCTTTTACGAACAAAATATAAACCAATTGTCGCGACTTTGAATTACGAAAAGTAAAAAATAAGTTAATTTTCAGTGACCCTTTTATTCAGGCAATTAGTTAGTGTAAACCAGAGAGCTAGGTGTTAGATTAAGCGTTCAAACAACGCCTAAAAAGGTCAAGTGGCAAGGCTGTCAAGTAACTGTATTCCCTGAAATTAACATCTATGATCAAATGACTTACTTTTGTATTCCTTTAGGTATTACCTATAATCACATTTTAAGCATTTTCTAAAGATTTCCTCAATTAAGGGGGAGTTTTGCAACATTAGCAGATCGATGGATTACCCAAAGCACGTTACATCGTTCACATTTGTTTAAAAGTTGACAATTTTCTTAATTTCCAAATCATGATTACGCCGCTTATGGCAGTTATTCAACTGCAACATTGTTTTAGCTTGGCTTTTACTAGGAAGCTGCTGCTGCTGCTGCCGCTGCTGCTGCTGATGCCACACATAATCTTAATGGGCCTGTGGTCTAGAGAAGCATCATAGTCGCATTTGCGATGACATCTCCGGTGGCATAATTGTACAACATTTCAATGTTGATCTTGACGGGTAACACAACACGGCCCAAAAACTGAGAAAAAAGATATAATAAAACAAAAAAGGCGGGCTAGCGGCGACAACGTGTAAATGTGCAAATGACATAACAACAAGTACGAGTCTGGGTTGGCATTCAAAAAAAGATACAATTGTATCAGTCCATTTATCTCGGGTGTCCCCACCCAAAATTTTAAAATCACAAAATCATAATAACAACAAAAACAAAAACAAACCCAAACCCAAATAAAACGAAACCGAAAAATGTTCGCACGCAAATGTTTGTCGTTCGGTGCGTCGATTGTTCCTCGAGTTTGCACAAAATGAAAGTGGTCAACAAGAGCGATCCACTGTTCGAGATGCAGGATGGGTAATATGCTGTGACTGACCCCGTTACTCGCTATCTACACTGCGCAAAAAGTAAAAGCGCAACAAGTCAATATTTGAAGTTGCCATGATGATAGCCAAGTCAATGTGCAAAACCGTCTGTAAAACTGGCCAGGCAAAAATTTATGAAGATTTCGAAGATTATACTTTCTGGGATCAAAGAAGATAGGATTTTAGTTCGGGAAAAATGCTGCAAAACATATCTTGCTGTGCATATTATAAAGTTAGCTTTTAAATGAATATTTTCGTTATAAGTTTTAAAAACTTTTTCTAAAGTTCTCGAATATTTTTCGAGATGTTTATAAAGGTAAACATAATTTCTATTCTATAATCCAAAATGTTTTAAAAATATATCATTAATCTTAAACTGCTCAAACTTCTTACTTTATTCATTACATGCTGCCAAGCTAAACAACCCAAGAAGCTGCTCAAATTTATAAGAATTCATCATCTTTTCTTTCCGTGTTTGCCAACTCAATTTAACTTCACATTTGCCTATGACCGTTTAGGGCCAAATGGCAACAACTTGTGTGCCAAATGGCACTATGCACGTATCCAGGCTTTTATGATTGCGATTGTTTAGGAGGATGGAGGAGATGGGGCTTTGGCTGTAGCTAGCTGTACGTGCCTGGACTATTGCCTACAAATGGCCAATTTTTGGCCAGAGTTTTGGCCTGCTTTAATTGTTGCCGCCGCCAGTTTGGTTAGAGCAAAAAAAAAAAATAAAGCATTTTAACGAGCTACGCGCATGCGCAATTGTCCAACCAAGCGGTGTCGCCGATGCTCCGAAGTCTTTCCTCGGCTCTGGTTTTTTTTATGCAACTTCTCCGGGCAGCGGACCGAGCCCCATTGCCCATTGCGACAGCGCCCGGTGAGAGACTTTCACTCATTTGGGAATTCATCGGGTTGTGGAGGTACCATGCGCATAACCTGCGCATTTATCGCATTCATTGCAGATCCCCCGCTCTCCCTGCAAAAATAATCCAAACTATCATGAGTTTTTGACCCGTGCTCTACCATGCGGAAGTTTATTAAGCACTCGCCACCACCCACTGACCAAAGACACGGAATCCGCCAGATAACTCGGTTATTTTCATTCATTACCGCTGTGAAAACAACAAAACGTGATTGAATGTCGGTTTCATGAAGGAAGAAAGATAGCTTATAACGAGGAATAATTAATTGAGTTTTATGAACTTTAATTTTCTCAAGCGTATAGACAAGGTCATCAAGGAAAAGAACCTTCACCAAAGGGACTTAACCAGTATCAGTTATCATAAAAATATCTTCTCAATCTTTTTTGTAATCAACAGAAAAAATGTCATTAAAAAATACAAAAAAAAAAGTCGTAAAAGGGAATCATAAGTACTAATTATTTATATTCATTTCACAATGATTAGATAGTATTCGGGGAATTCTTAATTGATTAAAAAAGCCTACCAACTTAGGGTTCGAACAATTATTTGGACTCCTAATTACGACACTTAATCTTTGATTAATTAACCACAACAAATGGAATTCTACAAAAAGGATTCATAAGTAAAAAAAAATTAAAAAACTAAAAACTAAGGAAACAATAACAAATCACTAGGCATTCCATCAATCAAAGACAATTTAGTCTTAAAAGATAAGATAATATTCCAGGAACTGTTAAATGCCATTAATTGAGTTCCGCAACAGCTTATTCATATTTTATATATATTTTTTTTTTTGTTTTAAGAATATTCTAAAAGAAAAAGAGCTTGTTCATGTTATGCTGAACAGCAGTGCTAAATTTTGTATAAAGTTATTTAACTTTATTTCAGAAAAGATAAGATGCATCTCCAGGAGCTCAGAGTGGTAAATCACAAGCTTCTGCCAGACAGAGAAAAGATGAATGAAAGTAGCAAATATGTTTCCAAAAAGATTAGATAATATTCCAGAGAATAACCATGCCAAGGTTCAATGGATGATACACTCTCAGAATGTCTAACCATTTCCTTTGATTTTTCTTCAATCTTCTATTTTCTTGGCCATACTAATTTCAAGTTTAATACTCTAATCTATAAGGTTAATTTGTGATCAGGAAATTGATTTGGCGACATCTTCGCTAGGCTAATTTGTCATTTTGGGTGAATGGTCAAGCGTAGCGTTAATGACAGGCGATAAGATAGTAGAACCCTAATGGGCCCCTTTCTTATCACCTTGATGGATAATGCGAATGAAATCGGAATTGAAATTGAAATTGCCGTCATACGCAACCACTTGACAGCCTATCAAGATGGTAAATATGATTCCCAATAGAATTAATAATAATTTAACTAGAATTTATTCACTTCAAAACAAAAACAAAAAAAAAGGTAATCACATTTGAAAAAAAAAATGAAGTAAATAAAAGCTACAACTTTGTTGCTTTAGTGACTGGTTTTTATTGCATTTCATCATTACCAGCCACCCATTCAATCCTCGATTACCGAAGGGATCAACCTCCTTTTTAGTAGGTTTTCAGCACGTGTAGTTCTCTACACAGTATCCCTCATAGGGATTGAAGTTCAGTCCGTTGGGGCATTTGTAGATAAAGCCTTGGAGTTCATTGGAATCGGCATAAGTGCAGAGCACGAATTTACTGCAGTCAGCTATTGGGAAAAATCCGGTGGTAGCGCAATTGATCTCATTCCCATCATCATCGCTGGTAGTTTCGGTCACGTCGCCGTCTGTAGTGGTGGCAGTACTGGGCTCATCAGTTACAGGGTCATCGGTGACAGGTTCATCGGTGACAGGCTCATCAGTGACAGGTTCATCGGTGACAGGTTCATCGGTGACAGGTTCATCGGTGACAGGTTCATCGGTGACAGGTTCATCGGTGACAGGCTCATCGGTGACAGGTTCATCGGTTACAGTGGCAGGATTCTCCGTTGTTGCAGGTGCATCGGTGGCAGGCTTCTCCGTGGTTGCAGGAGCATCGGTGGCAGGTTTCTCCGTGGTTGCAGGAGCTTCAGTGGTGGCAGGAGCTTCAGTGGTGGCAGGAGCTTCAGTGGTGGCAGGAGCTTCAGTCGTTGCAGGAGCTTTAGTCGTTGCAGGAGCTTCAGTCGTTGCAGGAGCTTCAGTCGTAGCAGGAGCTTCAGTCGTTGCAGGAGCTTCAGTGGCTGGTTTTTCAGTGGTTGGATCGACCGTGCTATCGTTTAGGTTCCCGGGCGTATCGGTGGGAATGGTGGGATTCTCGATGTCGCTATTCTCACGAGCCTCAAACGCGGAGATCGAAGGAATGCATTGAGCCACCGAGGAGCTGAAGACCAGACCGTCGGGGCAACGCAAGAATCGAGTAGAGAAGACACCTGAGCCGATGGCCTGGCAAGCGTAATATTCGGGTGTTTTATCCACTAAGGCGAAGTATCCGCTTTCCCGACACAGGGATTTGGCATGGATCATTGATGGGGCCAGGATGAGGGCCAGGCCCAGAAGCATCGATATCTTGAACATGTCGTTATGGGTTTCGTAATTTCAGGTTTTCGTTTTGGAAACTTCTTTCGACGGACTAACTGGCTGGACAATCGAACTGGCTCTTTTATAGCCAAGCCCAAAAGGTGACGGTGGCAATCTTCCAGATTGCCAGTGATTAGCTGATAAAGACAGAACTCGGACCTGGTGCGTGAGTTGGTCGGTAACCACCATCTATGATAGTGGCCAAAAAGTCAAGCGTTGTGACTAAGCTTCAGATAAGGGATCAATATAAATGGCCCACGAACCGTAGTGGAAATTCCCACATTAGGACTTCTACAATCATTCTAAAGGTTTCTAAAAGAATTACCTTCCTGGGCTATATGGTGGTTTATGGCCTGCTCTTCGGTGAGTATTCTATGGTTTTTTTTGTAGAGTTTGTTATTTATCAAATATTTAAATATAATTCAATGCTTTACATAGTTCCTGGCAACAGTACCTGTCGAGTGATACATACATATGTACGAGTAGATGTCGAGTCCGAGTACGAATCTCTTATCCGTCGCCATCTGCCAACATAGATAAAATCCTACTTGTCCAGGAAACCAATGCCCAAATAGTGCTTGATATCAGATATAATCCAAAAGGTTCTCACTATTTTCTCGATAAACCAGCTTTGGCAAGGGCTGCCCTTGAAATTGATTTCCAGCGGTCACGTTCCATGGAAACGAAAAAGGTTCGCAGCGACTACTTCCCTCGATTTAGAAGAAAACCTTTGGCAAAAAGGC
The DNA here is from genome assembly GCF_018153835.1 of Drosophila eugracilis. Classification (NCBI taxonomy): domain Eukaryota; kingdom Metazoa; phylum Arthropoda; class Insecta; order Diptera; family Drosophilidae; genus Drosophila; species Drosophila eugracilis. Next base: position 610,414 of record NW_024572115.1, on the reverse strand, counting down.
TAATACATTTTGGTTAATCCTTTTCAGTTTGAGCTCTTTACTTCCGAATGCAACATTTATTGTTTGACTGTGAAATCGCAATTGCACAACAAAGAAGACATTCTATTCTTTATAATAGATACTCCTCCTTTCTTGTTGTGCAACTGAGACTTTACAGTAAACATAAAAATGTTGCATCCAGAGGAATAAGCTGATCCTGCAATCGACCAACAAAAATGTTTCCTCCTTTATGCAAAATTTTTCTTCATTGTCGAAGAAAAGTTTTCGCTGTGAAGCTTTTTGGCTTTATGGAAGGTTACCTTAGGAAATCAACTTCATAGGCAGGCCATTGACAACGCTGGCTTACTGCAAACAAAAGTGGAAAATGTTTAAATTGAAGGGCTCTCTTCGAAATCTGCTGCAGTCTTCATCAGTTATCGAACGAGTAGTTCTTGGCTTTGATATGATTGACAGACTTTCTCAAATCTCATAAGCTTTTGGAATATCAATGTAAGTGGTTTATTATAAGCACCAAAAAAAACACCAAAAAACACCAGCTACATACATATTTTGTCTGATATTCGGAATGCCAAAAACTGGAATGCTATTACCAGTCGTTTAAAAGGAACTTTTTATTTTTTACTTTTTGAAATGAGTTTGAACTTTTTTGGGTTTTTTTTTTTTAATTTTTTATAAAATAGAAACTTGACCGCACAGATCGGACTTTCGAAGTGAACTAAATTTTAGTATAGAACCTCATAGAACCCCCTAGTATAGAACCTCATGTGACACGAAATGGCCTACTTTATTTAAAACCAAAACGAAAATGTTATTTTTGATTTATGTTTTTCAAATTGCCCAACACTGCCAACAGACGGCGCATGTACGATGTTGTCAGATCTCTAGAATCTCTTTTGCTTTTATAGTCCCTAATAGGGACTCCCTATGAACACACTTTCGAACGAGATAATATACCCGCAAATCTTTAAGAATATCTGTTATCTATATTTTTGAACGAAAAACATTCCATTTCCCTACTGTGAATCAAAAATACATCCAAAACTTTCTCAGATAATACTTTACTTGTTTGTAACTATAATATGTTTATTTTCGTTTTAATATCTAGATATTAAATATTTATTTTACTAACTTGCATATTTTTGTTAAGAACTTGAATACGTATTTACTTTTTCTCCCTATTTATAGCTTGAGCTCCCGAAAAACAGAGCAATTAATTAACATAGTTAAGATAATGTCACTTAGAATAGTATCCAAGAGTGGAGAGTAACAGAAAAACTAAAAGGCTTATCAAGACTTACCTTTCTCTAGAAAAAGGTTTCACACCTGTTCACATATCATAATTTATATAGTACAAACAAGAACTTTGATCCTATGGGAAGGTTATCAACACGGCTTATACTAATTTTAGTCCCAAACTATATTCCAATGATTTCTCTTTTAATCTTTATTTACACCACAAAGCAATAAAAATGTTAACACAAAAAAAAAAGGAAAGATAATTTAACTAGACTAGAACAAAGGACCAACATAGATGGATTAGTTTATCTGAAGGAAAAGGATCTTGGAGTTGCCTGATTTTACTCCTCGGACTCGGTACTCTCAATGGACTCGCTCTTGCCCTTGGCCTTCTCCTTCTCCTTCTCGGCCTTTGCCTGCTGCTTGGCCAGCTCCTTGGCCGCCTTCTTGGCAGCCTTCTCCTCTAGCTTCTGCTGCTTCTTGGCCAGCTTCTCTTGCTCCTTCTGGGCCTTTAGGCGCAGCTTCTGTTCGGCCTTGTACAGTTTTAGTTCCCTCTTGATGGCAGCCAGATCACTGACCTCTGTTGCCTCCTGTCCGGGCACAATCTGTGTCCAGTCGTAGCGCCAGCATCCTCCAATCAAGGGCTCGAATCTCTGGCCACTGGAGCATCGTACAATGAACTTGTGGAATCCACCCTGCAAACTGGCCACGCAGTTATAGTAATAGGTCTCATCGTGTCCAGCAAATTTTCCCACGGCCAAACATGAGAAGCTATCCTCCTGGCACTCGGCCAAATCCCTGACACATCTACCCAGGCTCGGCGAGAAGACGGTCAATGCTGGACAGGTAAGCTCGATGTCCTGGAGCTGTCGCAGTAAGGGATTAAATAGGCAGTTATGGTAACGCCGGCAATCGCCACTGTTGTCTGGAAATAGTCCAGCCGTCTGGCATTGAAAAGGGGGAGGTGTGGGTGCAATGGTGGTATCCGGTTGGGCAGGTTCAACGGTGGTTGTCTCCTCCGCAGCAGAAGTGGTTTTCTCGGGGGCAGATGTGGTCTCCTCAGGAGCAGATGTGGTCTCCTCAGGAGCAGAAGTGGTCTCTTCAGGAGCAGAAGTAGTCTCTTCAGGAGCGGAAGTGGTTTCATCAGGAACGGATGAACTCTCAGAAGCAGATGTAGTTTCAGGAGCTGAGGAAGAGCTTTCCTGGTCAGCTGGTGTGGTTTCTGGAGCAGCAGTGGTGGTCTCCTCATCCTCAGAGTCAGCTGTAGAAGTCTCCTCATCAGAAATGGTGGTCTCCTCATTGGCAGCAGTTGTTTCCTCATTTGAAGGAGTAGTGTCCGCCTCAGTGGTCAATTCCCAGCCACCAGATCCGCTGCCATCCTCAGTTGGCTGAATGGTAGTGGTTTCGGTCCAGGGCTCTGCCTTACCTACATCCTGGGACACCGAACCGTCGCCGCTGAGCGCCAGGATGCCGCAGGACTTGGTCAGCAGCTGCAAGTTAGCAAATGGTCAGGTATCTTCCAAATCCTCGGATCGTTGGAAACTTACCAAAGCGGCGCAGAACAGCAGGATAGTGGAGAACTTGGAGATTCGTCGTCCCGTCATCTTTCGCACTGTGAATGTGGTTTGTGTAAGTGGTGTGGTCGTTGTCATCGTTGCCAGTGGCTAACGTCGGTCGATCGTTGTATGAGCTGCTGGCCGACTATACGGCCAATTATATAGCTGGCCAATCTGGCCGGGATGCTGTGCTGGCGGCGCCTTATCGGGCTTAGCACCTCCTCCGCCGACATTCGGTATCTCCATTTGTATCTGATAGATAGACAGACAGACATACAGATACGTTCCGTATATGATGCAAATAAAATATCTGCCTGTTTTTTCGCCCTCCTCTGACGTCGCTGGAGGGTTTTTTCTTCGGTTGCAAAATACAGTTGTAAACCCGTAAAGTACGGGAGTATATAGCCCGAACCACATACTCCGCGGATGTGAAACGGAAGTGTGTAAAGATAAGTCGTCGGGTAAATCTAAGGTGAGGTCAAGTGGACGGAATGGCAGCTCTTCTAGATAAATCTGTTTGTCCGGTAATTTGCGTTTTTTTGTTCTTGTTTTTTAACGCTACTGTTTTTGTTGCCAATCTTTCCAGGGGAAGATTCATAACAAAGATCGTGACGCATCCAGAACTGGAAAAACTGAGGTGACATTCGATCTTCTCTTTACTTCGCAGCTCAACGGATTTCTTGTTAAAAGCGGTTATTAAAGGTTTAAACATCAACAATGGCAAGTCTTCATATCTAACTGATCTCTTTAATCTAGATCTATTTTGAGGATCTCTAATACATGTATTTGTGGAATTTTCTCTACATTAATTTATCCAACAAACTTAATGATATAAAACTTAATGGTATTCCCACATCTTATCTTTTCATATCATTGTTCTATCTTTGCCAATTCCTGTGCCCATAATTCAGGATGAGTCACTTTTTTTTAGTAATCTATCATATTTTCCATGTCATAAAATGGATGGATAATCTTCAATATTTGTAATGCTGCTTCTATAGTTTTCCATTTTTCTTAGCACTCTTAGCTAAAAGTTCAAATTTTAAGTTGATAGATAATGACTGGTGGTTTTATAGACGGTAAAAGTGTTGTAGTGGCTCACAAAATTGCATTCCATTGGAATGTTATAAGCCAATAAGAGCATAGAGTTTACCAAACAAAATCAGAGAGGTGTTTCTAACTAAGAGTGGAATGTACATGCATACATATGTTCTTTATGATAAGCTTTGACGAGCAATAAATGATATTTGTATATCAGATTCACAATAGGATTTTTCATAATCAGAATTTTCCAATCAATCGCCACTTTGATGTGACCCCGTTTGTCAGGCTATAAACGATCACCACCAACCAGATGTCTAGGGATATGTGTATCTCTTACATCCCATGAAATCATTTATCTGCTCCAACTGGTGACCATAAACATAATCCAATGCTGACGCCGCTAGCTGCTCGCTGACTGAATTGCAGGCAAACGTTTTACATATCTGACGTTAATCTCACGGATACACAGATACGCAGCTGCGCAGATACACTTGTGCAGTGTGTGGACACAGATATCTCTGGTATATCGTGATAAGAACCACGATGTTATCAGCCTGCCTCTCCGGTTCTCCGATTCACCGGGTCTCCGTTTCGTTCCATATGTGTGTGAGCTTGGGCCCATTATCTAAACGGTTTTGGGGTTTGGTGAATGATGAATGCCAGCGACTAGACGGACCGCACACAAAAATTCCAAGTGCCCAGCAAACGGATACGGATAAACTACTCCCTCAGTGTTAGTGTTCTAATAATCCAAGGATCACAAAATCAGCTTTGAAAGCCAATATAGCCAGTTAGCTATATGACGACATCAGCGATCGGCAGCGTGGGCGTAGGTGTCGGCACTGCCTCCAGTAGTCCAGTGCGAAGACCCACTGCCAGAGCCACCGCTGGAATCCAAAGACGAAGGGTGGTCAAAAAGCACATCCAACAGAAGTACATGCTCTGCGGCTTTGCCATACACGTAAATACACGAAATCTCTTTCATAAGTGTTGATTAGGTTTTCCTAACCCTAGTTTTCTTTATATATATATACCAGGCTTTTCTTGCCACTCCAGCTTATTTGTATGGCAATGTGGTGGAGTCGGACAAGGATCTGGTGTTGAGGATTTGGCCAGCCATTGTCTACCAGGCAACCGGAGAACTATGTCGCTCGATAATGGAGCATCTGGACACAGAATACAGTGGCAGATCGAGGGAGACGACGCAGTACAGAAGGGTATTTCTTCTGGCCACGCTCATCGCCTGCGTTTCATTGATGATCAGTGGTATACTCTTTTCCTCAGCCTGGATTGTGGTTACTACGACGACGCAGGTGGTCGCCATTGTCTTCTATGGATGCTTTGCAGGTAAACTTTAATCTGTAAATAAAAAGGGCGGGAAGATATAGTCTTATAGTCTGTACAGTTGTGTTTAAAAAAATGTAGAAAATGTTTATCTATAAATTTATTTTATATATTCGGTAAAAGCACTATATGAGAGATATTAATTTGCAACAGATGTCTAGTTTTCATCTTCATCTTATCATCTTCAAAAAACCAATAATTAATATAAAACTTACGTCTCCCTTATCTCAGCCATCGGCTCGAGTTTGTACTTGTGGAAGACGCATGTAATACTGGAGGCAGTGCGCCCGCGGGAGGACAAGTACGTTCGGAAGACGATCCATCTCTGCGGCGAGGCCTTCTGTCAGCTGTTTCTTTCATTCGTTTTCACCAGCCTTCGAACTCTCTACGGCACCGCTCAGTCGATTGTGCTGATGTCCGCCCTGCTAGTGAACCTAATCCCGCTCAGCCTTATCATCACCAAGCATCGTGAGGATGCCTTCACCACGAAACGGATATCGGTGATTAAGGCGGAAACAGGATTTGCTGCACTTCCGCTGCGTGCTGCATTGGCGGCCAATTTGGTGGCTGATCAACTGGATGGATTGGACACGCTCTCCTGGCGGAATCCGGCCACTACCGAAATGGCCACACCAAATGCAGCCGTTGCTGCCGCCGTGGTGGACACGCACAGCAATTACATGCTCGCCACTGATGAGGCATATGTTACGTATGTGAATCCCAACGGGGTGGAGATCATGGAGATCATACCCGAGGAGGATGAAACGGTGTCCATGATGCGATCTAGCAATGCCACCATCGACAATTACGCCATGTCCGCCTCGCAGACATCGCACAAATCCCTTTCAAATGGACGCCTCTATCCATTATCGCCACAGATTCCCTTGACCAGTGGATCAGGAACTGGCAGCTCCTCGCCCCTGCCACCCGACTACGCCAATCTGGTAAGTACTTCTTTGAATTTCTCAAATCTAAAAAATACAATATTAATGCCATGTTATGATGATAGAATATCTGATTTAAACCCATTTCTTCTCCAACTCTTGTAGCGCCGAATTCGCCGAATGTCGCGGGCGGTGACCTCGCATCTTTGGCGGAATCTGCTGGACAAGATCGCCATGCCGCTGCAGCAGGCGCTGTTGGTGCCGCAGCTTTATGCCACCACGCTGCTCCTCTCGGCAGACATCTTCAGCTATGTGATGTGCCTGACGGTGCTACCGGGCTTGGCAGTTAGCCATCATGCACTGAAAAATGCCGAAATCCCGTTCCTTTTCTCCCTGCTCGCTTTTCCCTGGATGTGCTTCTCCCTGATGACGCCACGTTTCGGGACGAGTCTTTACAAGCGCAAGATCCAGTGGCATACGCTGGGCAGCATCTGTAAATGCCTGGCGCTGATCTGTAAGTGTTAATTCTCCAAAAAGCCCGCCCACTAGATCAATTACATCTCCTTTTTCTTTTCCTACCCACAGTCATTAGCTTCTCCACGTCCAAGTTGCTGTTGAGTGTGTCTGCGGTGCTGCTGGGCTTTGGCCAAGTAGTCACTGCCTTTCTACAAGAACTAGTCTTCCAGATGGGCATGACGCGGGCCAATTGGACTTCAATCCGGCGACCAGTACACTTTACCAACGGCCTCTTAGTGCTCCTGTGGGGTGCATTAGCACATTGGGTGGTTGAGCGGTACTCGTTCCAGGCCACCGTTGGCCTTGCTGGTGCGCTATACGGAGCAACCACGCTGCTCTGGAACTTCCTATTCTTTTGCTGCCAGGGCAGGGACTGAAGAGCTGAAGGATCTGAAGAAATCACGGGGTCTTGGGCACCAAGGGATCCCAGTTTGTGTCGGTATCTGTGTTTTGTTGCTGTTTCTGGCGTCGTTCTTGTATTTGTGCAGTGATATTAATAAATAAAGATTTTATATCTTATATATATATAATATATATATATATATAACATATCGATTAATTTTTAAGAAGTGATCGAACTAACCTTTAAAAGGAATCTTCGTAGCCAAGCTTTCGTTGTGAGGAATGTCAGCAACATTGGCTCAGTATAATTTTCGATTTGGTACGGACTAAACGTTTATACATACCTTGGTATTAACAACATTAAAAGTGAAAATCAGCTCGTGCACTAAAAAAACGTAAAATTTCTGCGATTGTTAAAGAAAATAAGTGCACGTGAAGCTCAGTTTTCGCCCGCGAAAATCGCCGCTACAGATTTTTTTTCTTACGCAGTTATTTTACGAACATGCTTAAGAGCGTGGGAAAAACATAATGTTCTGACAATTCCTTGAAAAGATTCAACCAATTACAAATTCTTCTCTACTCTTAAAGGCGTTCGTTGTATAATTTTACTTTTCCTGCGGAGTGCTCGTTTATTCTCATTTGAATATACATACATTTCTTTTTATAAAAAAATAATAATAGCGGCATATTGAAGCTTCTAAAATCGTAAGTGCTTAAAAATCAGCAAATTCCTTTAACAAAACATTTCACAAAAATATGTACATATCCATACGTATATACTATACATATACATATACAAATTCTTCAACATAACCTTATAAACAAAAACTTCTGAGTAGGCCTCGTTTTCTCAGTTAAAAAATCGCAGTATGACTTTTGATTTTATGCGGAGTGGACGTTCCTTCTTTTATATAAAAAAAATTTAAGCTTATATCAATGCGGGAAAAGAGAAATTCCTGCACTTAATAAAAGGGTTCACTTTTTTCTACTATTGTGTCGTATATTTTTTAACAATTCCATTTTATTTTAATATTAGTCGTTTTATAAACCCTTAAGCAAAAAAAACCGTAAGTTCAGACAATTCCTGGAAAAAAAATCATTCTAAGAACACCAACTTCTCTACTCTTAAAGGCGTTCGTTGTTTAATTTTACTTTTCCTACGGAACGTTCGACTATTCTCATTTGCATTTATTTTTTTAATAAGAAAAATAATATAAACGGGATATTGAAGCTCCTAAAATCGTAAGTGCTTAAGAAAATTTAAAAACACCAAATTTCTTTAATAAAACACCTCACACAAATACAAATACTACTTACATAGAAATTATTCAACCTAACCTTAAAAAAGGAATCTTTTGAGCAGGTTAAGTTTTCCCATTTGAGAAATGGCAGTATGACTTTTGGATTTTGTGCGGAGTGGACGTCCCTTTTTTTTATAATACAAAAAATTAAAGTTAACATCACTGCGTGAAAAAAAAGAGATTACGGCAAATAATAAAAAGATCAATTTAGATTGTTTTAATACGTCTTTCATAAACCTTATAAACACCCGAAAACGTAAGTGCGCTGAAAAAGTAGTAGTTTAATTTTTTTTAAGGTGTTCCTTGAACAAACATAATACATATTAACTATTAAATTACCCACACAAGAATATATGTATAATCTAAAGTCCCTTTTTTCTCTCTCAATAATTAATTAAATATTTTCAAGTCATTATAGATTCGCCGGCCGGTGAAGCAGAAGAAGAATCAAAAGTCAGTATTTACTGACATTACAGACATTACTTCACATGTAAGTATATATGGGTGAAATTCGTTTTTTTTTAAATTATTAAAAACAATCGCCATTTATTTTTGAAGTTATGGGGAAAGAACTGAACACTTAAAAAATTAACTAGCTGCCTGTCAAAAGCCAAATGCTATGCAACAGATTCTTACTATCCGCTATCGATAACTTAAATGTTCGCCATTTAAGAGTAATCGCTGGTGCGGTCACTCTAAAATTAGCACGTCAAAAACTGAAAAGTTCTTTCTTTTCACAATTTTCTTACTCTGCGTCGGAAATTCTACTTAAGCTGGCACTTCGAAGCGGAAATTATTTACCAGCTGGCGAAAAGGTAATTGTTTACTGGCCCATGAGAGCTATAAGTGAGATACTAAAGCGGCGGCATTTTTCGGCGGCTATAAAAGCGGCAAAAAAAAAGTTGCCAAGAAATGCGCAAAATCGCGGCTGCGTTTTACCGGGTCGTCTCGATTTTTTTTCCGGCTAAATCAAATGCATTGACAATCCTTGATAATTCCCTGTCATTTCAGCTAAGAGCTGCGGAAGCGGAAAGCGAACACACGTATGTCGCGGAATCCTGAGGACGCCGAATTGTCCACAACATCTGCATCCGATTACAGAGACGGAATCAATGGGTCGCCAGCATCAGACTGGCCTTCGCCAGTAGACCAGCAAGATTTGCCGGATATTGGGACATCTTTTTATGATGATTCGCAACACCCGACATCGTACTGTAGTCAAAGCCACTGCATTATTGGATCACGAGTAAAGACGAGACTATCGGATATATCGTCCACAACTGAAGCACAATCGTCTTTGCCAGAGAGTCCACGATTTTCGTTTACAGAACCACCTTACACCGTTGTCAACAATTTTTACGGCCCAACTCCACAGCGCCGATATTTGATACCGGCTCAACAATACTTGCCTTTGTGGCATAGAAACGCTGATATTTCTGATCAGTATTACACTCCATCGCCATTCCATCATTTGGAGGAACTGCACAACTCATCGGATTTGAGGAATTCGCCACAGAGACCACATTTTCGTCCTGCTTCTCCAGGCAATTCTGACGGACCTCTATTTGCTCCCAACTTTCAGGCGGATACCTCCGGCCAGGAAGTTGTAGTTGGCCTTGCCCCATTGCAGTACAACTTTCATTCAATAATAACTTATGCGTCGGAGTATATAACGCCAATCCAGGTGGCAAACAATCAAATTTTATCTGAAGCCGATCTGGAGGGAATCCAGCACGCACAAGCTACTCTGGAAAACTACTATTACGTAGCGAATTCCTGGCTGCAAAAAGATCAGGCTCATGAGCAATACGAACTGATTGAGTTCCAAAACCATCAGCTTGCTTCTGATTTGCAGCTGGAGAATCAGGAAATCCAGGAACAAAATAACTATCTGACATCAAATATCCCATACGAAGATCGTCAGCTTACACAAGAGATTCAGTACTATCAGCAGGAACCAACCGAGGAACTTCAGCTCTATTCATTTCATTCTGAGATTCCGGAAATCCAGATCGTAGCACCGTTACTTCAGGCCTCATCGCCTGTACCTAAGATCCAGGACTACCTGTCCGAGCAACCGGTACATCAGGCCTACTCACCGGGTAGGCAGTCCTCACCTTTTTCTAATATCCAGGACAATCATACATACTCACCAAGTCACCAATCCGACTTATCAATAGGGGATTCCTACTCGCCTTCTCGTGCGGTCCAGGAATACCATTCTGAAGTGAGAGTGCCCTACGACAGACAGTTAGCTAATAACGAAGGAATATCTGAACCTAATATCCAGGACTACCAGTCCGAGATTTTAAGAACTCAGTCCTACTCACCAGGTAGCCACCCCTACTCGCCTTCCTCCGATATCCAGGGCTACCAGGCAAGCCATCAATCCGACTTGCCAGAAAGCAAGTCCTGCTCGCCTTCTCGTGAGGTCGAGGACTATAAGTCCGAGTTGGAAGTGCAGTACGTGGAAGAATTGACTTATAACCACGGCCTATCTGAACATAAGATCCAGGGCTACCACTCCGAGATTCTAAGACGTCGGTCCTACTCACCGGGTGGCCAGCCCTATTCGCCTTCCTCGGATATCGAGGACTACCAGGCAAACTCACCAAGCCACCAAGCCGACTTACCAAAACGCAAGTCCTACTCGCCTTCTCTTGAGGTCCAGGAATACCAGTCCGAGGTGGAAGTGCAGTACGGAGAAGAATTGGCTCATAACCACGGCCTGTCTGAACATAAGACCCAGGACTACCAGTCCGAGATTTTAAGACGTCAGTCCTACTCACCGGGTAGCCAACCCTACTCGTCTTTCTCTGATATCCAGGTCTACCAGCCATACTCACCGAGCCACGAGTCCGATTTACCAAAAGACCAGTGCCTCTCGCCTTTTCCAGAGGTCCGGGACTACCAGTCCACGGTGGAGGTACCGTACGGAGGAGAATTGGCTAATCACATAGGGCCAGCTAAAGGGAGTCAGGAGGAGCCTATCGCAGAAAAACGAGATCGAGAGAAAATATTCGACAACTTTGATAAATTCTTACAACGAACATCACCGAATCATGGGCTACAGCAACAGATACGAAGTGTGCTGATAGAACCAAAGCATATTCACACTGAAATTGTGCGTAAAACATTTAAGACCATCCGTAACGGCTGCGATCTTTTGATCGCCGAACCAAATCATCCGGACGCCCAGCACCAACGCTTAAGTGTTGTTCTCTTGCGCGAGAGGCTGGCCGAATTGTGCCACATTCTTTTGGACGAAGCTATTCGCGGCAAGGCCACCAAACAAGGTTTCGATCTGCTCAAGGAGATCTTCGTTGGCATCGAGGACATCGATCAATCACTTCAGTTTGTTATTGGACGCTTAGAGCAGGAGAGTGCCTCCGAGCAAGAAAACGATTTGCAGAACAACATTTCAATGGGCTTGGAATTGTTGAGAAAACTGCGTAAGCTAGTTACCGGTTGGTATACACCCAAAGATAGTGAGTCTGATACCGAGTCGGCGGGCTTGGCATCTGAAAATCAAAACGGATCAGGTCGTGCTAGCGATCATCAATCGGAAGCAAGTAATTTACCTCGGAAAAGGCGGTAAGTTGTATAGTATATAGTAATGCTGACGACATACTTCAAAGTTATGTTTTAATGATTTTATGTTCTTGCAGTACCCAGGAGGAGAATCCTCGTTTGATCAAATACCGCCGCGTGGACAACTCTTTTCCTCGCTTTATAACGAATGAGTCGATGGCTGCAGATCGTGAGCGAGAAAATCAGCAACAGAGCTCGAGGCGTCTCTCAATATTTAATCCGCCGGTATATACCCAGCATAGGGTGCGCAATGACGCCCCTTACGTACCCAATCCCTTCGACGTCTCAGACGATGAGGAGCCGCCGACTCAGACATTTGCCAGCGCCGTTACATCGTCCAGAACTCCGCAGATGCTGTACTCTGATGCCGTTCGTCTCGGTCAAAATGGCTTTGCAGAGTCGCATATAAACCATATAAATGGACATTCTGGTAGCCACACGGGACGTAGGGCACCAACTCAAATGGAGAGAAGTATACTGACCCACGAAATGGAACGGATGGAGCATCAGCAATATCTTACCCTCATTCAAACCGTAGCACACAATAGTAGTACGGGAGGACGTTTCATTAAGCCAAGTGCTCCGCCCTTGCAACGCATAGATGCCCAGACGCCATCGTGGAGTTCAATATTGCGAGGCAACCAATCTCTTCCATTGCAGCGGCAACAGCAGCAGCAGCAGCAACAGTCGCCTTCGACGACAAGGCGCGAGAGCTTCCGCGTGAACCATGAGCTATCAGAATACGCCAAATTGATAGATCGCGAGTCGAGTCAGGAGAACAGGCCACCGGTACCACCGCAGCTTATACGTTGCGATAGTTTTGTTAACAGTGTCGCCGCCAGTCATGCTTCTACCCTTACCAGCAGCGAGGGAAGCGCAGAGAGCGAAAGCTCGTCAAATGACTCTGATTCCTCAGTGATGGTTGTTGCCACCGATGATAGCAATGAAGATAAAAATATGAAAATGTCCAACCACACGTAAGTTGCTTTAGTTAATGATAGTACAGAACCGAAAATTAAATAAAATATCACCATCTTAGTGGTGCCACATCAAATACGCACAGCGCCCAGCCAACCATGACCGATTCCTTGCAGCGTCGTTTTGCCAGTTGTGTCTACCTTAAGGATGACTTTGCGGAACAATATAAAGCGCGAGTGGCAAAAATGCAATTGGAAACTGAACATCGTCGTAAATTAGCAGCTGAGGAGTAAGTACAAGGCCTTCTTCATTAGTTTCCAGTATTAAAATGTTTTGATAAATTGCAGAGCTCAACGCGTCACAGAATATCGTCGAGCATTTGAAGAAAAACTGCGGGAAAAAAGAATCACTTACGGTTTCCCCCACAAGCCCATCTTTATCATTGGGCCACTAGACAGCGCGATTAAAAAGAAAGAAACGACGCTCGTCCCATTATCCAAGGAGCAAGTAAAGCGCTATTACGATTTAATGCAGGGCGATCGTTCGGCGGTAAGCTATATATACATATATTTATTCCTCATCAATGAGAATCTTATTTTTAATTATTATTTAAGGTACTTGTTGTCAAGTTCAACCTGCATATTCGCCGCCTCGATATACGCACATTCATTGATGGCGAATGGCTAAACGATGAGGTTATAAATTTCTATATGTCCTTATTGACCGAGCGTTCGGAGAAACGGGCTGGCGAATTGCCCGCAACATATGCCATGAACACATTCTTTGTGCCACGCCTCTTACAAGCTGGACATGGCGGCGTTAAGCGCTGGACACGGAAAGTTGACTTGTTTAGCAAGGACATTATCCCAGTGCCAGTCCACTGCAACGGTGTTCACTGGTGCATGGCCATTATTCATATGCGGGATAAGGCCATCCGCTATTACGATTCTATGGGAAAGCCGAATCAACCAGTGTTGGACGCTTTGGCAGCTTATTTGCGAGAGGAGTCATTAGATAAGCGCAAGCAGCCATTTGATACCAGCGACTTCGTGATTGAGAACGTAGAAAACGTTCCCCAACAATTAAATGGAAGCGATTGCGGCGTCTTCAGCTGCATGTTTGCGGAATATATTTCTCGAGATGTACCCATAACCTTTTCGCAGTCGGAAATGGAGTATTTCCGCCGAAAGATGGTGCTGGAGATAGTCGACGGAGAGATGTGGCTGTAGGCGATCAACTAGATTATCTTCTATGCAGCAACTAAGTCTAGTTTAGCACAGCAGAAAGAATCAAGTTAATTTATTAATTAGAAATCTAACTCAACTTTCCAAGCAGGAATTCACAAGAAGTGCTTAGCCATCGGTTAATCTAGATCAATAGAATCTATTGAATTTATTCGATTGAGTCCAGATTGAGCCAAGCTAAAGCATTATTGCGCATATACTCATCTCATTTTACACTTCAAACACAAAAGACACGGGCGATTGTTTACATAAATTAAATAACCATCCTACTACTAATTGTAAACATATTTCAGAATCAGACCATCTGAAAGTAACACAGAAACCCTAGTTTTTCAATAACTTTCCAAGAAAGAACTCTCAACTCGCAATCTTAATCAATTGAATCTGATCTGATTTATTCAGTTGAGTCCAGATAGAACCGAGTTAGAGTAAACTCATTTTACACTTCATACATCAACCATCCTACTATTTAATGTAAACACCTTTTGAAATCAGATGTTCCATGAAAGTTGACATCTGAATGTAACACAGAGAAACTAGTTTTTCAATAAAGCGCTCTCAAATAAAAGCAATTTGAAGAAGGTTGTATCATTCGCGTATACAATTCTGCTCTTGGAAAAGTATGTACATTTTCAAATTAGTTTTTAATCATTCATTATTTTATTATATTTATATTCAGCTAGAAATATTCATATACAATTTCACACAATTCCATAATTGCCTAAATCAGCATACAATTTTTGTGAAAACGTAAATGGAGTATTTGTACTTATGCCTATTCTTTGTTTAATAATAACAACTTATCATAACATAAGAATAGTTAGCGTTATTCCTATTAACGATAGAAAACGAAATTTATAATTTTTTTGAAAATTTTGGTAAAGTATATTTAAATTGTAATTTTGGTTAATATTGTTTTTATAAAGAATTTTTGAAAACCTTTGGATGTAGGGAAACTTATATAAGATACATAATGTAATGTAATTTATTTTTGCAGAATAAACTATGAAGAAATATATTAAACAAGAACAAATATTTGGCATGCTTCTATAAGTCATAAGTATCATTGTATCTGAATTTCAAATAGATACCCGCTATGAATACTTAGAACCAAGTGTGACCCTTCCAAATGGGGTTGAGCACGAAAGCAAACTAACGGTATTATCGCGAGTGTGACCCTGCCATTGACCTGGCCAGTGGGACCATCCAGAGCAGGAAAGCTGAAAAGAAAGGGAAAATGAGCCATGAAGGAGCTGCAGTGCAGTTGCGAGAGAGGAGTGCGCGCGGTCACAACTCGTCGACGGCAGCGTTGGGGCATCCAAATTATGCCAAATAGCATCATCGACGGTAGCACGAGCAGTAGCAGCAACGCCAACGCCAACGTCAGCGCCGACCAGCGATCAGAAAATGCAGCAGAGCAAAGGAGCGGCGTCATCGTCATCGGCGGTAGATAGCGGAAAGGGGGCGACGGACCTGATGTCCAGGTCCGGTGGCGACGGCGACGGAGGCGGCGGGAACAGCTGCTCTGCCGGATCCGGCGACCCAGCAGCGGTGAGAGGCGTTTTCGTGTTTTTCCTATGGAGTTTTCCTCTAATTTTTTTTTTTAATATTTTTTTTATTGTGTTCTGTGAGATAGTGTGTGTATTTATGGTTTGTTTGGCCGTGGCCAAAAATTATATAACTTTAAGCGGAGGCAGCGCACGCTTAGTGACCTCCCCACCCATCGTCCTCCTCGTTCACCCCCTCCTCCTCCTCTAGAACCCATTTCACCAACACCCACCCCTCCCGCCAGTGCACAATCGTCGTGAACTCGCATAAAAATTGTGCGGGGGTGTTTGTGTGTGCGCCTGTGTGTTAAAGTGTGTGTGTCTGTGCCCGTTTTATTTTCCATGCTCCTCGGCTCGTTTGTTGTAATTTTCCGCAGCCACCGCGCATGCCACCCCCTGCTTCTACCCCTCAGCTTTTTCACACCGAAAATATTTTCCAAATTGATCCAGATTTTCCGGAAAAGTCAAAACAAACTCAGGATCATTACCAAGCTTACAATTTTCAAAATTTTTAAAGAGCTTTTATGTTTTAAAAAGGACAAGAATAGTTTAAATATATTGTTTTTACGAAATCTGATATTTAATAGGAAATATTTAATATTTAATTGTATATTAAAATAATAGTAGCTCTGAAGAGTTTTCAAAATTTTCTTCATATTCTCTTCTTTCTTAATACATAAGCAATTTAATATCTTTTCGCCATTAATCACAATTTTTTAAGATTAGATATTTTGGAAATTTTTAAAAAAAATTCTTAGATAGTTTTATAAAATTCAGAAAATTGTTGTTTTGAGTTAATAAATTAGGTTTCCTTACTGTTAAAGAAAAGTAAAGCTACTTAAAGAATCAGGATTAGGAAAGATAGCTAAAACTTAACCAAATTCGATTAGAATGTGTTCTGTGGTTCCAGATAAGTTCTGGTATTTTTGGAAAGAAATATATATATTTTGATTTTGGAAAATATTTACTGTCCAGCCTTGCCAACGTTACAGGTTTCTTTTAGTACATTAATTTATTTTCCGTGTGGCTTGCCTAATTTTCGAAACGCGTGTATTTACTTTGTGGTGCTTGTTTGTTTGTTTAGTTTTTGTTTTTTCTGTTTTAATCATTTATTTCGATTTCGCCATGTCCTTGTGGAATCACCCACCCTACCCAATCCCCAATCCCCAATCCGACAACCACGGCTGTCCCAGTTTCTTGGGAAAGTTTACTTGCTTCCGGTGTCCTGGATTCAATCACAGCCACATACGAGGTGTGTTCAAAAAGTAAGGTGACTTTTCAAATTTCGCGGGCAACATATTTTCGATTATCGTTTTTTTTGTTTTGTTATATTGGTACACTCTTCCCTAACATCTGTACCAAGTTTCAATGGAACATCCTCTTTTGTTTGGTTGTGAGAGGCGTAAAGTTACAAGTTATTTTGCGAGCTCGGCGATTTTTTGCTTTTTTCGGTCTTGGCTCGTCTGGGCTCTTCCATTGGGACGATTGGGCTTTGGTTTCGATATCATAACCATATACCCATGATTCGTCACCAGTTATGACCCTTTTGAGTAAATCTGGGTCGTCGTTGACGTCATTCAACAGCTCTTGAGCGATGCTCATGCGACGGTTCTTTTGGTCAAAATTCAGCAATTTCGGAACAAACTTCGCTGACACACGACTCATACCCAAAACGTTTGAAAAAATTTCATGGCACGAGCCAAGCGATATACCGACATCTTCAGCAACTTCTCTGATAGTGATTCGACGATTTTCCAAAACAATTTTCGTCACTGCTTGAACGTTTTCATCAGTTGTTGACGTGCTTGGGCGTCCAGAGCGAGGCTGGTCATTGGCATCTTCCCGGCCATCTTGGAAGAGTTTGTACCACTTGTACACATTTTTTTTACTCAGAACAGTTTCACCGTATGCCACTGTCAACATTTCAAGTGTTTCAGAGCACTTAATTTTATTTTTTACACAAAATTTGATGCAAATCCTTTGATCCATATTTTTCGATAGCAAAAAATCGCCGAGCTCGCAAAACAACTTGTAACTTTACGCCTCTCACAACCAAACAAAAGAGGATGTTCCATTGAAACTTGGTACAGATGTTAGGGAAGAGTGTACCAATATAACAAAACAAAAAAAACGATAATCGAAAATATGTTGCCCGCGAAATTTGAAAAGTCACCTTACTTTTTGAACACACCTCGTATTTAATTTCATTTCTGACGCCCGGCGGCAAATTTCCCATTAATTTTGTGCTAATTAATTTTGGCCAGCTGCTGTTTAGTTGATAATGGTTACGTCAGTCAGGCGAAGCTCATCTATTTTTGGCCCTTAATCCTTTTGCTTCTTCGGAGCGGCAACTAAGAGAGAGAGAGAGTGCCATTATATCCTTTTAACCATGGCCAAAAGAGAGGGAGAGCGAAAGACCTAAGCATGAGAGAGTGACAAGGCCATCTCCTGCTAGCTAAAACCATATCCATATCCTATCCCCTATTTTGCTCAAGGACTTGTTTATTTATAACTCCCGGCTCATCCAATTTGGGATGCGAACCTCATCCATTATTCAGCCATATCGCATAGTTTTCACCTTCACCTGCTCTCCGCCTCATTGTTTGTCTTTTGTTTATTGATTTATTCACACCTCGTCTTCTTTTCTTATTTTACCTTTATTTTTAGCGCTTTTTCGTTGTTGTCCATTAACCAAATCGAAAACAGAACTAAACACTATAGTCAGGTATTTTTCATTATTTTCATTTAAGAGATAAATTCATTGTATTATTGAGAAAATTAGGAAAGGAAGGAAGTTTACACATTACAAATCCTAACAAGATTAATTACTTTCAAATATTTTAAATCACAAAGCCATAATTTTATAAATAATTTATACTCCTTTTTTACTTGATTAATTTGTATCAAATATATAAACATTCTTATTCTCAACTTCCTAAAACGAAATACAATGAATTTACCCCTTAACCTTCCACCATATTAACTCCATTCTAACAACCAAAACTACTTACAGATTAGCACAACGATTAGATCCAAGCAGGAGGCAACAAGGGAGCCAAAGCAGGAGGAGCAGGTGGCTATCCACTACCTTGCCAGCTTCCATGAGCTCTGCGTGGTTACCGCCCTGCTGCCGCTGGTGACGCTCTTCACGTGCTTCGTGACCGCCTACGTCTTCCAGTACGACGATGTCCACGAGACACATTGCCGCGTAAGTTAATGGGCTCTTGGGGTTATACGGATTTGAAGTCCTCAGGGAGGGGAGCTGGTCAAGAAGGAGCGTCTAACTGCTCCAATCCCAGTTAATCCGGTGGCTAACAAATCACTGTCATACCCGCGGGACTCCGTGCCAGATAGTAGACACGCAAATCCACTTTTTTCCAAACGATTTACTTACAAAAAGCACTTTTAACAGCGGTCATTTTGATTAATGTCTTGCAGTCAGTTAACATGGCATAGGACTCTAAAATTAGTCTTGTAAAAAGAAGATTTATAAATTTAATTGGTTTTTTAAATGATACATTAATTATATAATACGATTATATTATGATAAATTAGCTGAAGCCTAGTTAAAAGGAATGTTCTTTCATTTTACTTATCGATGAGGATTCATTACGTTTAAACCTTCTTCAGAAGTAGAATTATGGGAAGATTTTAATATATATAATAAGTTAGAGAACATCACTTTAATAACGAATAAATTTGTCCTTTAACTAGGTATACAACATAATACCCTCGATAAGTGCAATTACCGGCGTCAGTCCGCAGCGCTACTTCTGGCGGTTCAGTATTGCGCTCCACATTGGTCCACGCATCCCCATCGCCTTCGTCTATAAGAACTACTACCGCTCGCAGCTGCGTCGGATTAGTCCCGCCCAGGTGCCTCAGACGAGTCTGCTCATCACGCTGATCCTGGTGCTCAATTGCATTGAGATCGCGGCCTTGGGCGGCGTCACCTATATATCGAATCGCGAGAACTACCGTAGGTTATCTAAAGTATCTTTTTGATATATCTTTATCCTATATCCTTGCTATACATTTTATAGCTGTTCATGAGCGGATCTTCATCACTTTCATGATATGTTCGCTGTGCTATATGCTGGCCACGATTAAGCTGAACGGCATCCTCAATGCCGGACAATCGTTGAGCGAACAGCAAAGGCTGTCCATCAAGTGGAAGAAGATTCTCTTCGCCATCTCCATCCTGAGCACCGTCGGACTGCTGGTGTTCTTTGCCAAACACCGTTTCTACTGTCACGATTTGGGTGAGCTAACATCATAATTTAGGATTTATTATATAATATATGATAATTATTACATACCAATCTTTTACAGCCTTCAGTTGGTTCGCTTTCTTCGAGTATTTGATCGCCATTGCCAACATGCTATTCCATTTCACCATAATCTGGGACTTCCCATCGCAGTTCATGATGATCGTTCAGGGACCGCGCGAGAATCTCGCCCAGTATTTGAGCAACCGGCCGAAAGTGGATTAGAGATTGGACTAAGGATCCCACCTGCATGCCACTTCTCTCCCAGTGTGTATAGAGTGTGTGTAATTCCCATACGAAACGTACAATTAAACGAACTTCTTCAACTTTAAAAACTAAGCGCTTCCATACAAAACCGATCAAACCACAAACAACAAAATTCTTCTAGTTTCTTCGATTCTTCTCTCTTTAAAAACACTAATCTGTTGATTCCGAAAACCCCTTAAGAAATCCAAAAATCAATCCATAATATAAGGAAATGAAAACCGTAACGAAACGAAAGCGAAATGTTCCATAGTTCCACAATTAATATAATTATTAAATCTAAAACAAAGTATGTAAAGAAATTTTGCCAGATAAGAGGGCATAACGTTCTATGTACACATTCTAAATACATGAAATAAGTTAACTAAGGATTAAGTGCACCCAAAGAGAACAACCAAACAAGAAAACAAACAAACAACAATAAGGTAATAGTTATATATTATGCCTAAAATGGATCGCAGTTCGCCAGATCTCATGTCAATTTCGAATCGAATCCAGAAGAGCCAGCAAAGGGCCAGCGTTTCATTTGTTAGACAGTAAATTAAATAGAAAGTCGTATTACTTACCACTTAGTACATATCGTTTATACAAGATGCAAAAACGAGCAAACGGGAAATAGCCTATTTGGGTCTGGCCCTATTGGCCCTACCCCGAAAAAGAAAAAAAAGAAACAAATAATACTAAAATAAATAGAACAAAAATTAACACGATTGTAACAGAATTCAGACAATAGACATTAAGCTGCGACATTATCACGGGCAACGAACAAAAATCACAGATCACATCAGAGATCTGATCAGAGCAGTGATGGGAAGTATCTAGAAAAGTAGGAAATAATATTCTTATTTAGAAAGTAATATCCACTTATCTCCATAGTGCAAGAACACATTTATTAAACAATTTCTATACTTTTAAATGTAAAATAACCAACAATTTCGTTTAGTAACAAAAGTTACTAATGAAAAAGATAAGAATTTTTGAAAATTCGGAACCAAGAAGATTCCTCACATAGGAATTAAAGTCTGAGAAACTATATTAATTCAAATAGTTTTTGAAACTCTATTTATAATTTGATCCAAAAACCCTACTTAGATCAAAACAAAATCTGTACCTTTCCCCTCACTGTTCGTAGGATCGGAGAATCTGGTTGGTTAAAACTTCTGATGTCAGAATAAATTAATGTAGCAAATAAAAACCAATTGTTCTTAGCCAACTTTAATAGCAAAATGAAAATATTTGAAAGAAAAAAAAACTGAGAATTAGGTAATGCAATATCGCAAGTATTTGATGAGCGATCGGGGTGAAAACAAATACCATAGCTAACCGAAATTGTAAACCAAATGATTTGGGTCGATATATATATATATATGTATACATATATATTTTGCAGTAGTTCTTTTTTTTCTCCACGAAAAGTATTTAGCTTAAATCGAAGAGAGTTCAAAATGATATTACTTATTTAACTTTGTACTATACACTCACACACCAGAGTCAAGCGGAAGCTTTTATTCCATAAGTAATATTATTATAATTACTACCATTATTATTATTATTATTACGATTATGCATTGTATTTGCGAGAGATCGGAGCTTTAAGTAATATCCTCTATTTCCACCAAGAAAAACAAACAACAAACTGTAGCTAAACCAATGAAACAATTGTTAATTCTCACACAAAACTTGATTAATGTACGGATGGATATACTCACTTGAAAGTTAAACCTATGTATTCCAGATCATGCGATATGTTATGCAATAGTTTAGTTGCCAGTTGCCAGTTGCACCTTGCGATCGAGCAAATATATATATATATATTTAAATTATTGTTGATGTTTAACACACAACCTGAGTTTAGCTCGTCTCACTATAGCTCTATAGCTCTGTCCCGCTCCGTTCCGATTTTCCAATTATGTGCCTCTCTCTCTTTCGCAAACCTAAGGATATATATACTTCCATAGTGTGGATATATATATATATATTCATATGCGCTTTATATATTCGCTCATTGGCTGATTTCCAAATTATTTTAAACCGGCAAAAAAAAAAAAATTAAAACAAAAAAACAGCAGCAACTCTGGGATGGTCACTTTTTAAAATGCAACTTTTTACCTTTGCATAACTTTTTAGGCGACACAACGTAAGAGAATTAATTAAAAACCAAAAACAAATTAACTATGAAATATGTAAACTTTGTAGCTTCCTAATTTGAATAAAGATAAATACAACTCACAAGAATTTTTATCCTAAAAGCACAATTTCGACTTCTTCCAAAATATATTTTTATTTACAAGACATTAAATTTAAGCCGAAACTTCAAGAAAAAGTTGCCTTTTGCATTTTGTTTTTGGAAGCACTTAAGTATATTTCTTGTTTTCATGTAGTTTGTAAATTATTTACAATTTATCATAGGGCATTACACATAAGATATTTCTCAGACTGTGAGGGATGTAACATATAATACTAGCACATATATATAAGGCCAAAAGTCAAAGGTTTTGTGATTTTTGTTTGTTTAAAATGTAAAAGAAACTAGTGGTCAAGGTGAGATCCGAATTGGGTCTAGGTTGGGGTTTTGTATACAATTTGAACAATAATATATATATATATAGTGTAAAGTCAGGGCCAGTATATATGTGTAGGTATTATATGAAGGCGAATGCGAGGGAAGATGGAAGTAGATGGAGGAGGCATGGGTTGTGGGCGGTATTAGCACTTGGCTTACAATTAAAATTCAGTACGAGTCTAAAAGCTACGGGCCGATGTGTGTGTGTGTGTGTGTTTTTATGTTTTTGGGTATGGTATGCTTAATATAAACACCTGAACATAGATGTGCGGCATCTCGGTGTGCGCGTGCTGAGAGGCTGTCCTTAGATCTACGTGGTTCTTGCTATTTATTGTTGCTGTTACTCTTCTTCCTGTGCACTGCTGTCTGTCTCTCTATATATCTAGTCCGGCAGATCGATGCTGACGAACGGCACCACTGGTTTAAGGATATCATTCTTGGCCCCCTTCTTGCCCTTCTTGTCATGCTTTCCAAATTCGTGCAGCTGTTCGCTAGCAGCCATGCTTGTCGATGAGGACGTGGCATCCAGTGGCATGGACTGAGCGGCATTGCTGTGCGTTTCCGGGTGATAGCTAATGTTACCGTACTCCTGCAGGAACGGCATCGCGGATAACAGGAACTGACTGAAGGACTTGCGAATGCCAAACCACCACATGTTGCCGCCCTTTGCCGTAAAACTCAGGATAATGAGCGCAAGTATGGAGACCAGTAGCGGCGAGAAGACCACAATGTATGGGAACTTTAGCTCACCGTCCAACTTGTCACAAATGACAACCTAGGGAAATAGTTTGGTTAGAATTTTCTTTGTTCCTAAAGGTCTGTATAATGACTCACCTGAAAACAGAGCAGTGGAAGCACAGTGCAAATGTTGCCCACTGCTGCGTTTAACGCCGCCTTCTTCTGCTGCAGGGACACCTCCGGCGTACGCATCATGATGCCGCAGAAGATAATGTTGTACAAAACACTGACCAAGCTCAGGCAAATAACTATCCACATAGGCACAAACACTACGTCCCAGTTCCAGTAGACAAAGCGATCCAGCTTTAGCGGCAACGAGACAAATTGAAGCGCATTGACCGCCAGGAAAAGCTCCAGTTCAAAGGAGCGATCGTGCTTGACGGCCCACACGCAGGCGCCCACACTAACCACCGAGCCAAAGATCAGCGGGATGAAGACGAGTACCCAAAGGTGGCGATCCGACGTTAGCTTATCGCAGGCCAACAGTTCGAACATCAATAGGATCAGGTGCAGTGCCAAAGAGATAAGCATCGCCTTGAACTGTGTGTAGGCGTCGCCCTCGAGGCGATAATGGGGATATCGGCACCACACGATGGCGCCCACGATTGCACCAAGGATGGCGGTGCACTTCCATATCCATAGCGGTGTAAAAATCGCCCAGTAGGGCCAATCTGCGGGGAAGGCATTCGAACAAACAAGGTTAAATCCTTTTGGTTTTACAAGGATATGCGATAATGAAGCTTCATTAGACTTTTATCTCTTTTCTTTATGAAACCATAACTGTCACGGAAGAAATGGAGTATCTTCCCCATTCCCTGGATAAAATCATGTGGCTTCCAAAGATTGCATCAAACAGTACTCACCTATGAAGTTGTCTAGACGCAAGGCGAAAAGCGTGACAAAGGTGAACAGGCTGCAGTGGACAATGAATTTGCTGAAAGAGAACATGACTGATTAGAGGATTGGATCTCCAAAGCGTTTCAGACGTCTGAAGTCGGGTGTTGCTCACCAGGGATTAAAGTCGCGGAACAGAGATTCCAGGTTCATGTTGCTGGCGACACCATAGAGATATGGAGATGGCGAGCTGGACACTGGACACTTGGTAACTCGACACTAGTTGCTTGTTTGGGCTGTCGCCGCACTGCGTCCGCTGCTCGATCTCTGATCTCCGTAGGGAACGGGGGTGTGTATTGTGGTGGGGTGGGGGGCAGTAAGTACTTTACGCCTGATGCCGATATTTTCTTTCTTTATTTATATTCCCTTTCTTTGTTTTATTTACACACTTTTTTGACTGACATATCTGTCCAGAGATTCGATACCGATATATTTGTAACTCGATTGTTTTTCCGTTACATAGCTAGATGTTAAGATACAAATAGCTAGATTTTCGACTATCAACACCATGGAACTTATCGATAAGTCCGTTAAGCGTAAATAAAAACAAATTGTTTTTATATCAAATTAAAAATTAAGTTAGTTTAAAGCTTAATAGTAAATTTTTTAAGACGTATTCTTTCTTTCTCGCAACTTTGGAAACCCTGGAAACATGGTATTAAAATCATTTTTTAAAAGAAAACGTTTTAAAGCTTTCTAACTGTCTTTTATGGATTTGCATGTGGAAGAGGAACTGCTGCAAGA
Organism: Drosophila eugracilis; assembly: GCF_018153835.1. Classification (NCBI taxonomy): domain Eukaryota; kingdom Metazoa; phylum Arthropoda; class Insecta; order Diptera; family Drosophilidae; genus Drosophila; species Drosophila eugracilis. The sequence continues at coordinate 585,420 of NW_024572115.1, read as the reverse complement.
TTCCGATTGCTGTGGCAATGGCTGTACCAACTGCATCCTGGACAACAAGCCCCGGCCAAGCAACCGCGTCCTCCTGGCCGGCAAACGCAACGTGATACTCAGCTACACGAAATTCCGCCTGTTGCGGCGGGAATCACTGGAATCTGGTTCCGATGAACAAGTGCTTCTCCTGCACTTTGTACATGTAGCCGAGGAAGAAGAGCAAAATCCTGACAAAGAGGATTTTGTTCTGGACATTCCGCCCGGACATCATGTTATGCTGCGTGTGGGATCCCTGTTGCGTCCCTATTCACCCTATTGGAGCGACTTTCTGGCCAAAGAGTTCCGGATTCTGGTGAAACTCCAGCCAGATGGTCCCATGTCCCGGCACTTGGCTGACGTGCGGCCCGGCGATCTGCTTGAGTTCCGGGGACCAATCGGAAATTACGTGCACGATCCCCAGAAGGAAAAATGCATCTATATTATTGCCCAGGGAGTTGCCATTGCACCCACTTTGCCGCTGGTTCGTCAAGTGCTGGAAAACGAGGAAGACATGAGTCGAGTGTGGCATTTGGTGTGCGCTCGTAACCTCCAGCATGTCTACTTCCGCGAGGAGTTGCTTGAGTTCGCCCATTTTTGGAACTACAAGAGCTGTCTTTACCTGCCCCATCACCAGTGTGACACTGCTGCTTGCCAGGAAGAGGGGCATTGCGACCAGGAGTGCCCTAATTTCCAGCGCAGTCTCCGCTACAAGGAGACGGCTAAGGTATCGCGATTGGATGCTTCTAGCCTAGCCAGCCACATCAATTCTTCTGTTCCCGGAGAAAGGATCCTTATCGTAGCAGGAGATTCTGGCTTCCAAAAGACAATGGCTCAATTAGCTACGGAATCCCTAGCCGTGGATCCGGCCAACGTTTATTTGTTGTAAATGCCAAGGGAAATTGTAAGTGTCTGTTTGTTATTTGTAATATTTAGAGAATTAATAACATTCTAAGATCCACTTTTATATTACTAAGTTTAGTTAGTATTTGGCAATGGTAATTTAGTATAAAACAAAGGTGTATTTGTTATAAATTCAATGACCATTTTGATAGAGTTTAAAGGAAATTTTTGAAATGGCTTTCTTTAAACTAACCAAAGATTTTCTTTAACACTTTTTTAAACTTTATAGGAAAACCAAATATAACTCATAATAGCTAGTTAATACCTTTGTAATACTATTTTCCTTGTGGATGACATTTTATTAAAAAAAAAAAAATTTATATGTATATATAAAAGATCGTAAATATATCTTTGCGTAATACGTTTTGAATAACTCATAGGTTTGTCTTTGGCCAAGCGGCCTGGGCCTCTAGTACTGAGCTGTCGGACTTATCTGGCAGCTGCGGTGGAGGTCCCATCATATGGGCGTATTTAGCCAGATAAGGAGTCAACAGCTCCATGGGCAGCGGGAAGATAATGGTGGAGTTCTTCTCTGCCGAAATGCTGCTTAGGGTTTGCAAGTACCGAAGCTGTGGTAAGGGATTTAGACAGTTATCAGTGATCTAAAGATATATAAGGACAAGGAAACTTACCTGCAGAGCTGAAGGGCTGGAGGAGATGACATCGGAAGCCTCCTTAAGGGCAGTGGCGGACTTCTTCTCACCTTCGGCGGCAATCACCTTGGCACGAGCATCGCGGGCAGCCTCAGCCTCGGCGGCCATGGCACGCTGCATGGAAACGGGCAGGGAGACGTCCTTGCTGCAAGCGGATTAAATTTCCAAATTAGAAAATTGGATTAAGATCTTCCACGCCAAAGATCCTTACATCTCAACGCGCTCCACCATGACACCCCAGGGCTCGGTGGCCTCATCCAAAGTGGCCTGCATGGTATGGGCGAGGATTTCACGTTCGGTGAGTAGCTCTGAGAGATTCCGAGTGCCGACTATGTTCCGTAGTGTGGTGGCTGCCAGCAGGCGGGTGGACATACTATAATCCTCGACCTGCACTACTGCATATAGGGGATCACTGATCCGATAGTATACCACGGCATCCACAGTCACCGTTACCGAATCCTTGGTCAACATCTCCTGTTGCGGCACATTGAAGGTGACCGTACGCAGATCCACCTTACGGTACTCATCGATGCACGGCAAGATGAAGAACATGCCAGGACCACGGGCTCCACCACTAAGTCTGCCCAGCCGGAAGATGATCGCCCGCTCGTACTCCGCCACCACTTTGAAGCATATAAAGATGGCGATGGGCGAGGTGATGATGAAGATCAGCACGGAGAAGAAGGTGACAACCCATTCCATGAAGCCCTTGGGCTCATTCTCAGCTGTAGGTGAATATTTTGTGACATTTCGAATTATTATTATTGTAATTAGAATATAAATAGATAAAGACATTTCCTATTTGGAAGCTCATGATTCTTCAAGTACTTTCCTCGCGCAATTTCCTAAAGCACTTGTCAAGCTACTTGAGAAAAGTTATCAACAGTTAAAGTCTTAATGCTAGTATGCATCGAGTTAGTTAGTTAACTAATTACTAGAAAGCTTTACAAAAAGAGCTAACAAAGAAATTAAACTTCTATCAAATTAGAATTTAAAAAGGAACCATTAAACCTCAATCATTTTCTTATCTTAGAATGCAATATAAATTCCTTCGATTAAAAATTCAATCCAATGAAAATTGCAATTTATATCGCTTGATATGCCTCAATAAAGTCGACAAACTAGAAAGTGCTTAGAATTAATAGGGATTTTCTGTGTTAATGATAAGACCTAGATTGCTACTCGGTTTAAAAACAAATCTAAGCAATTATCTAGTTTGATAAAGAACAAAAATCCTATCATATATTACTTTCATATTTATAATATAATTTTTTGGGTCGTTGATTACCGATCGACATCGCGCGATAAGGTCATGTTCAGGGTTATTGATTTACGATTTTGAATGCCAAAAATATTCTTGATTCTAAGCTTTAATAAAAATGCCTCCAGAGCCATCAAAGCTTCCCACGCGATCAATTTCACTTCGTAATCTAATCTAAAAAGGCGATTCCAAGAAATGTGTTTAGTAACCCATATCTCCCACCGATCTGAACTGATTAAAGTAAATAAAGGCCAATAATCGTTATTTAAAATAATAATTCTTTTAACTTGTTTAAAGATAGAATGTCTCCAAATATCATAGCTAAGTTAGGATATAATCCTACTAATTCCCTTTACTCCATGGTCTACTTACATGTCTTGAATCCTCTATATTGCTGAGTGGTAGCTGGAATCCTAGCTGCCTCCTCAGGTCGCATGTTGACCGTATAGTTCATAGAGCTCGTTGGACCGGAGTTTCGCATGTCCTCGTAGTTGGCGTATACGGGCGAATCCTGATGCGGCTCCATGATTTGGCTGTTCCTCTCCGGCCGGCTATGCACTCGCAACTGTCGCCGCAAAACAGAAAAAAAAACACCGAAAAGCATTCTCACGTGATAAGAGCGAAGCGTTCTCTCAGATACGAAATATCGCATTGGCTTTATCGCTACACTGAGCTTGCAAGCGGCTTAAATATGCTATGGGGGCACATTGAGAAAAGAATAGAAAATGAATCTAAAAAGATGTTTAAATCGAATTTTATCTTTTCGGATAAAATTATGGGTTTGGATCTAAACTTTGATAAAGAAAACAATCTAGTTCACAAACTTACCAAAATCTGAAACATTACCACTTACATCTTATTTAATTATTAACCATTATGGTGTTTTTTAAATTTAAATATTAACTATATCATAATTTTAGTGTAATTTAATCCAGAGAGTAACCAATAACCCCCCACAAAGACAACCAAGTCGTCATCATGAATCACTCTGCTCTGCTGGCGACCTCAACATACGACTCCATATGAAGATTATTCTGCTCATCGATCAATGAAAGCTTTTTTCTTATCACTGCTCTGCACTATTTTTTTTTCCAACATTTAATCAATTTGTAATCTCTAGTGAGAGTATAAAGACGCTGTCTTAGTTGAGGGTCAAAATGTTCGGCTCATCCAACTGGATGATGACTCAGTCGACTTGGTTTTAAGTCACATTAATGCCACAGAGCTTATCTGCCACACTCGCTGATGTGGTATGCAAATCGGAGTGGCTTGTGCCATTTAGATAAGCTCAAAATATATAATAAAAACAGCAGAAAGGGGGAAAACTCAGAAAATATTTAGTAATATATAATATAATAATATAATAATATTTGATATTTTATTTAAGAGTTTTTGCCAAAACTTAGTTATTTGTCTATAATTTTTCTTTCGGCTCTTTTATTGTTTTTTTAACTTTGATTTTTTTAAAATTTACTTCGTTTTTAAGCTTAATGTACAACAGTAAGTTAATATTTGTTACTTTAAAATTAACGTCTCGTCTTAATGTTAAGATGAATTTGTGTTTTACAAGAATAAAAGTTAAAGAAAAACTTGGAATAAACTGGTAGATCAACTTTATATAAAACGCATATACTAATAATTTAGATAAATTGCCAAGTTAAATTCTTAAAAAAAACTCCCCTTAAAAAATAAACAATTAAATGATTGTCATATTTTACTGGTGATTCATTTTCCAGGGGATTTCCCCGGACCGTTTACTTTATCTGCCGCTGCTGCCGCCCCATTTTCACTTACAGCAAGAAGCCCACGATGTCGTCATCATCATCGCCGTTTGCTGCTCCGTTTTGACGCTGCTCCTGCTGCTGACGTCGCAGCTCGCAGCGATGCAGTGCCTCCAGATATGGCTGCAGCACCGACATTGAGCGTCACTGGTGATGTTGATGCTGGTGTCGATGAAGTGGCGTGGCAGGAGCCGGAGGATGTTGATGCTGCTGCTGATGTTGCTGCTGCTGCTGTTGCTGTTGGTGCTGCAGTTGCAGCTGCTGGGAGTGAGCCTGGGTGTTGAGGAAGGGCGTGAGCAGCTCCATGGGCAGTGGAAAGATAATCGTTGAGTTCTTCTCGGTGGAAATGCTGCTCAGAGTTTGCAGGTAACGTAACTAAGTGGGAAAAGTTAAAAAAAATCCATGAAATAACTTCCAATTATCCTTTTTCCAGTAAAAGACTCACCTGCAGGGCCGATGGACTGGCCGAGATAATCTCGGATGCCTCTCTCAAGGCTCTCGAAGACTTCATTTCTCCCTCGGCGGCAATCACCTTGGCCCGTGCTTCCCTTGCCGCTTCTGCCTCGGCGGCCATTGCCCGCTGAAGGGCCGTTGGCAAAGAGACATCCTTGCTGCAAAGGGATCATGGATTATGGATCAGAAATCAGAAGAAAATCTTACTTACATCTCCACACGCTCCACCTTAACGCCCCAGGGATCAGTGGCCTCGTCCAGGGACATTTGCATGGTGTGCGAAATGGTCTCACGTTCGGTCAGCAGCTCCGAGAGATTCCTTGTGCCGAGTACATTGCGCAATGTGGTGGCTGCCAGGAGACTCGTCGAATGACTGTAGTTATACACCTGAATGACCGCCTTCAACGGATCACTGATGCGATAGTAGACCACCGCATCTACAGTCACCGTTACCGAATCCTTGGACAACACCTCCTGCGGTGGCACATCAAAGGAAACCGTACGCAGATCCACCGGATAATAGTCATCTACGCAGGGTAATACAAAGAAGACTCCGGGACCACGGGCACCGCCACTGCGCAGGCGTCCCATTCGAAAGATCACCGCCCTTTCGTATTCGGAGACCACCTTGAAGCAGATGAACACCGAGATGGGAAAGGTCAGCACCATGATCAGCACGGATACAACCGTGGCCAGGATCTCCACACAGCCCATGTCATCGTTTTCAGCTGAGGAAAGTTTAAGAGAGATTGTTACTTTAATAGGATTTTTTATTTCCATTTTCTTTAAGATTAAGATTAAGTTTAGTTTAGTTTTTTCAAAATAAAACTGACCAATAGACTGATCTAATTAATCAAATTTTTAAATTACTTTCTTAATTATGCTTTCTAAATGCCGTTTTCTGTTTGTTTATTTATGGGGAAAAGTGGTTTTTCGGTGATCGCCATCACATTGTTTTCAATTGCGCCAGCAAGTTGTTTTTTCTTTGGGCAATTAACTTGTACAAATTGCTTTTGATCTAGTACAAATGCCATAAATTCCATAAATATCCATACGAACGGATTTCTTGGTCCGATTTCTTGTTTTATGCTTCACTAACTATGTACATGAACTGGAGATTTTTTGTTTATGGATTATATAGAGCAGAGACTAAGACTTCGTGTTCATGAATTCGATCTGTGTTTGGGTTTTTTATTTTTTTTTTTTTCTGTTTTTGTGCTCTCTGGAGGTGGTACTATATGTATTTATATCCAGAGTTGGGCCATGTTTACGTCCATGGCTGGGATGTTGAGTATTCCGCTGCTCTGTTTATCTTACAAGTTTCGACAATACGATTTATATCACGTATACGTACCGTATCCATGTGCCTTTTGCGTTCGGCTAATCTCTATTTATTTTCATATGTCGGCATACAGTTTATATTGCATACTTCATAGGTGGTCGGATATGTTCGGGATCGATACGATTCAATATGCCCCTGACGATCTATAATATTTGATATTAACGAACCTCGAATCGAAGATTCATTCATCTACCATGGAAATGATTCATTGGACTCTGAATAGCCTCACCTAGCGTGCCTTGATTATGATTTTATATCGCACATTAATCTCACATTTTGCTCGATTTATGAATTATTATTTTTGGTGGGGCTGCTGCGGCTGCTGGTGTTGGTGTTGGGGAAACACTAGAGTTTTGTGAGGTCATGATGTGTGTGCGGTAGAAATTGGAAAAACTATTTGTATCTGGCAGTCAATGTGCGTGTATTTTTATGAGCTAAACAAAGCGCCAAGCGAATAATTTGGTTATATGCATATGGAAATCCGGTCCAGAAATCAAGGAAGTCTTGCCACATTTTTAATCAGGCCAAAAACATTTAGAAATTCTAATAGTTTCATAGTTTTTCCAAAACAAACAATAATCATATAATTATGACAATAATTGGGTATGGTATTATTGCTAATATTTGTTACATTAATATTAATTAAATTTTCAATGGTGTGTACTTTATGAAAATGGTAATTTTTGCTATTAGATAAGTCAAATATTTTGTAGATTTTGTAGTTTAAAAGTTTACCAATAAACTTGGTTTTGTTTATATAAAATACAATTCTAAAAATGTCTATAACTTTAAAAGTATAATTTGCATGGTTTTTGTCCTGAGAATTAAACATTTGAGAAATATTGAAATATTTGTTTAAGTTTGAAAAATTTGTTAAGAATGCTTTTTCCTTTCCATGCCCTGAGAAATCCTTTTAAGTTCGTACAGGCTGTTTTTTAAGCTTATTTTTAACTTTTCATTTATAGAAATTTTGGAGTTAAAAGAAAGAATTCAGACTCTTTATATTGCATTTATAAAAAATTTACTTGATCTTTATCCTGTTTTAAGTAAGAGTTTAGTTTTTCTTTTAGTTTCCCTTTTCCCAAAACTTACAAGTTTTGAGTCCTTGATAAGGTAGCGATGTGGGTGGCGGTATGTGAACTGTGTGCTGCGAGGACTGATGCTGTGGAGTCAATGGAAATGTCTCCGTCGAGGAGGAGGCCTGTATTCCAGCTGATCCTGGTGATCCGATGTTCAGGCGAGCGCGATGCTGATGCGGCGAGGCAGGATGCATTTTGAAAAGGACACGTTTGTTTGCAAGGATAGGAGAGATACCGAAACGTATCGGATCGATTTCAAATCCACGGCTAGTCCAACGGAAACTGATCGATCGGGAACTGCACGCGTCCAGCGCACGTTTTCAAATGAGCACGCCGAGATTCCAGAATGCCAAACGCAGAGCCAAAGACAGGAAATATCAAACTATTTTACATATTTTCGGATGTTACGACTTGGGAATATCCTATATTAACAGCAAATAAGAATCAAAAACTTGGGATAACCACAAGACTAATAAATTTTTGTTAATAAGTTAGAAAGAAAGTTAGTTAAGAAAGAAATATAAAATTTTCAAAAACTTTTCAGTATTTAACTAGAGATAAATCTTGCCTGAAAAATCAAATTAAAATCCAAAATTGTTATTATTATCTCATTAAATATTCTTCGCATTTTTAATTTGCATTTCATGCCTTCATCATACCCCGTAATAACCTAGTTTAATGGGTATTATTAACTGTATCCTAGACAGAGGTGAAAACAGCGGCAGCGGCGGCAATCGTTCGGCTCATTTCACACATTCTCGTGGCCGAAACGATTTTCCCGCTTTTCCGAACGAATTTCCCTTTACGCACACACACACGCACACCACAGGCATAGAAAACTGATCGTTTTGTTGATAATTTAGTTCTTTTTGTTTAAATTATTAGAAACGAACTACGAACAACTTCGCAGATGGAGATCATTTATAAACCACTTCATTGAGAGAGCTGTTTTCTCGGGATGGTATAGTATGGGATGACGGTGGGTAGGTGTTCTTATATATATAAACAGGGAGATACCTCCACTCCTCATTTGTCTAAATCAAGACTCGTGGAGCAGGCGCTGGTGATCTATTATCGCCAAAGGTCAGAACTCCAGACGGACAACAATTTAGAGCTCTCCACATCAAATCACCACGGGAATTGGGATTTCTGTTTTGGAGTAGTGGATGTGGAATGGATTGTGTCTTCCCGCACATAAAGCATAAATACAGACATTAATGGGTTAGCCAGAAGATTTAGTACACGCAATTTGAATACACAAGGCAGCGCCTAATAAATCAAAGTGCCACTCTATATTTTTGAAAATGTTTTTGTAAATATTTTGGGGGGGAAAATAATGATTTGATTGAAAATGTTTTGATAAAAGCTAAAGTTTGGGGAATACTTTTATATTAATTATGATTTTTACTACCTATATAAATCATTAAATGAGTAATTTTATATTCTACAAACATTTTTTAAGGTATTTATTTTATACTTATATTTTTTGAATTTTACTAAGTGTTTCTTGAAGAAATTGTTGGACTTTTTTCGTGTTTTATAGGGAACTACCTAGTTAAGATTTCAAAGTGTTCAAGTGTTTCTTGGATTTAATTACAGCTTGAGCAAATATTTATATGATTGACAATAAATATCTGTTGAAAAGTCCACTTATTTTGTACTTTCTAGGAAAGAGCCCTGCACCTTTTGTCATCAAAACTTAATCTTTTGTTTATAAGCTAACCTGACTTATAAGTGTTATTGACTTATCAATAAAGAAATCAAAAGTTGATATTGATCTTAAATTAAACCAAAAACATAGCTAGAAAACTTATTATTATAACAGAGAGTTGGTACTTGGGACCACCATTTGATAAATAAAAGTATAAATAGCATTTCATATAAAAGAAAAGTATAAATTCTGATAAATGCGATATCATTTATTAAATACGAGCTTGAATATGTTTATAAGAGTTTTTTTTTTCTAATCAAGCTATTAATAAAACAAAGTCGAATGCAACTTAATTATCTCAAAGAATCTTCCAAGAAATTGATAGTAATTTGCATGCCTTGCAATAAATTTCACTTTATGTTGAATCAGCAAAGTCGTTTTCTCAAGAAAGAATAGGTACCCCTCGAGGCTATTTAAAAAAATATATATATAATATATTAACCACAACTTCCAAGTAATTAAAGTTGACTGCCTTTCGCTTTATTGTAATTGTTACTTTGATAACAAGAAATATATTTATATATATATATATAGGTATATATATAATGCAATGCTATAAATTTGCTTGTTTCAGGCCGATTGCTTGTGAATTTTTTTTTTTTTTGGTTTCTGCTGCTTTTTTGTTTTTAAAGTGAGTGAATGAGTGGTGTTGTGTTGCGTAAAGTAAATGCGGAGAATTCATCTCGTAAGCTTCTTAGAATGAAGAATATCATGTGTAAAGATATATATGTATATATATCTATATAGCTGATTTGTAAGGCACATTACGGCTAGATTGTGGATTCAATGAGTGATTGCTAATTGCGCCGATGGTTGAGTTTGAGGTGGCAGCTCCTCCAATAAACAGCAGCTGGTGTTCCAGAGTCCTCCTTAAGTAGATAGGATATACAGGGTATACATATATATATATATAAGTGTTGGTATCAATTTGATTGGTAACAAATGCTCATCTTCTTTTTTCCAATAAAATCCAAATGCTTAAACGTAAAAAAGTCCGCTTGAATTTAGCGTTGAAAATCAGTTGGTTTAAATTCAATTTGGCCGCTCGTTCGGTTCCCTCTCTTCGAGTCCTTTTCTCCTTTTAATTGACTGAGCAATATCCTAGTTTTGGGTAATCATCCTCCTCCACTTCTCATTTATCCTTTCCTCCCACTCTTTTTTCGTTCTGGTGGCCTTGCATTGAATGCCATACCAACCAGTCGATGTACAACTTAAACAACTAATAATCATCATCCGAGGGCGCCGGAGGAGGAGGAGGAGCACCCGGAGAAGTGACTACTCTTGCTGGCCGACTGTCGTCCGCGCCTTCGTCAGTCGTTGTACATGCCGTCCACTAGGAAGTCCATGCGACGGTAGTGCCTGGTGCTCCACATGTCACGGAAACGACGGTACATGATGGTCACCACACCGATGGCTAGTGGTACGGTCAGCAGCACGGTCACAATGGGCACCACATAACCATTATCCCCGCGATCAGCCAGATTGCTACTGGTCAGACCCTGCATCTTAGGCTCTGAGGGTGTGGGCAGTGGCTGGGCTGGATTTGCCTTAGTACCGGTCTTCTCCTGACTTTTCTGCAGCTCAGCATCCTTCTCCCATTCCTTGTGCACATCCGGGCTAACAACAACCAGCGGTTTCTTGGGCTTCGGCGTAGTTGTAGTAGTGGTAGTAGTGGTGGTGGTGGTGGTAGTGGTTGTGGTCGTAGACGTTGTGGTGGTGCTGCTAGTGCTAGAGGAAGAAGTGGCAGTGGCGTTGTTGCCGGTCTTGGTAACGTCCTTCATGGTCTGCCCATCGGCGACTATAGCTGATCCTGCAGCTGGCTTGGCCGTAGTGGTAGTGGTAGCTGTCGTAGTGGATGTAGAGGTGCTAGTCGGTGAACTGGCTGCCTCTTTTCCCTTAGTGACCTTCTGATCTACTGCCGGCTTAGAAGTGTCCACTGGAGTTAAAGGCAAGCCAGTGTCTGGGCGCTTTCTGGTCTTGGCTGCACTTTCACCCGTAGCCGTCTTGTTAGTGTTCTTGTCCTGTTGCACCACAGCCGCATCCTTAACGTTCACCTGTACGGGTGAACCTGTAGATCCCGAATCCGATTTCAATCCTTGAGTGGCATTGGTCAGCGGCACAATTGTCCCATTAGCCTGCACCGCGGAGGTGTCCTTGGAGGAGGCGTTAACTGGGGGATTCTGTTCGCCGGTGACCAGGAGCAGGCCGCTTAGCAGCCACAGGAAATGGAGCAGCTTCATTGTCGCTTGTTTCCTTATTCTTATAAGAATGAAATGTCGCGACGTCTATCTTCATTTAGTTGTACAAGTAATGTGCAAGCCTATCGATATTTTATCGATGCATGTCACCAGTGATATAATATGTTTCGATTATTAACGAGTTTTGAAATAACGTACCTATTTCGGGGACACAAATAATAAATGTCCTTCTAAGGAAATTAACAGCAAGTGTAACGAGGTTTAGGAAAACTCTTTAGGTTTTTATACTAGTAAAGTACTTTAAATTATTAATATAGATAAATAGTTAGTTTATAGTGACAAACTGTGTGATTCGAACTTGGTAACGTAGCCAAGATCTCAATTTTATGTAACAATAAACTTGAGCGCATCATATTTTTAAGGAAATGGAAATTCTTAACTGAATTAAAGTAATTTAATTATTTAAAAATTTCAAATTTCAGCTATAAATATAGCTAGCTAAAAATATAGCTACCTAAAAACATCTAGTGTTTATCAAGATTGTTTGCGCTGTTAAGTGGCAACGCAGGCGGTCGGCTGCTGACGTTGCCACTTGCCAGCTGAGCTACGACCGTGTTGGCGTGCGTGTGACTGTGTGCGTGTGTGTTTGTGTGGTGCGTGCGTGGGTCTGCCGCATTAAATTTGGATTTTACTCCGACTCTGCTCCAAACTGAACCTGACCCGGATCTCGGACCACGATCCTGACGATGATGATGAAGATGCGACTAGACCTAAACGTGGCCTGTGTGTTGGCATGCCTCCTGCTGGGCGTCTCTGGTGCCAGCGCCTGGCACTCTGAGGAGCTGGAAATCTTTGATTTGGTCGAGGAGGTGAACCGAAACTTCTATGAGTTCATGGGCATCAATCAAACGGCCACGGGCGCTGAGGTTAAGCGCGCCTTTCGCACTCTGTCCATTGTCCTGCATCCAGATAAGAATCCAGCCGAGGATGCCAACATTCAGTTCCGTAATCTCGTCTCCATCTACGAGGTTCTCAAGGATCCTTCACGGCGTGAGAAATACGACAGAGTGCTCAAGGAGGGCATGCCCAACTGGAAGTCAGCTCTCTACTATTACCGTAGGATGAGGAAGATTGGCCTGTATGAGGGCGCCTTCATCCTCTTCCTGATCACCACCGTGGGACAGTATCTGTTTGCCTGGGCCGCTTACCTCGAGAAGAAGTACACCGCCGAACAGGTCTTTGGCACCAAGCTGAAGAAACTGCAGAAGAAGAACAAAAACATTGACATGGACGTTATTCTTAGCGAAATACCGATGCCATCACTTCTGAATACCCTGCCCATTCAGATCCCTTTGGCATTGTGGAACCTTCCACGTACGATTAAGAATGGATTTAGCAAGGCCAACGAGCTTAAGGAACTGGCATTGGAGAAACGCAGGCAGTAAGTTTGATAGGACTCCTAGATTCTTAGGGTTTGGATTGATTATAGTATAGTTAGTTACAATTTGGGGTAACCTACAAGTTTTCACTGTAAAGGAGGAGAAAAAGGAGAATCTTCTGATAGGCTTTGCAGCCCAACTTAGTTAACTGATAACATATTTAATATTCCCTATAACTTATACATATATATTTGTGAAATTCCTATTTACAAAGAGATTGCTTTGCATTCTTGATAAGAACTGCAATATTTTGTAGGGATTTTATAGTTGCCAACGAGTTAAGTTTTCATGTCGTAATTTCTTAGTATGTTCATTAGGCAAACGCCGGATTTTATGTATTATATGGTATTTCACATATCCGTTTTAAGTTTCAGAAGATTGGGAAAACTCTTATCATTCAGTTTTTGCGGTTTCTTTTAGGCTTTTTGTATGAAAAATTAGATTATATTTAGATTACTTTCTGTTTGAGCATATATTGCGGTTACACATCGATGATAAAAGTAGAATTTGTGGCATTCCAACCCAGTTATTTAAAATTCCTTACGAGTTTCCAAAATTCTCAGAAATTTAAATAACAGAAATGGAATTGAGAAACAAGAGGAGAAAAGTATAAGTCATCATGCAAACAATATTTTTGCCCTCCAAAAACAGAGAACAATTGTTCTTATGACATGCATAATTTGATCAAAAGTGGACTACAATAATATGACTATATAACGTCTGAGGAAAGAGAATACTGTCTTTGTGTTGCAAGATAATCAAATTCAACTCTAGAACTTTGTATTTTGATATGCCTTCAGATAAGGTAAACAAATTCGATTAGAGTATAATGGCTAACAGGTGAAATCGTGTGAGAAATGTGATTAAAAATCGTTGATATAGTATATATCTAATTGAATAATCTTTAAATCTACAGAGAACTGGAGGCTGCCCGTCGCCAAGAGGAGCTGGAGCGAGAGGCCGAGGAGCAGGCACGTCTGCGCAAGGAGCACAAGGAAAACTTGCGCAAGCGCAAGCAGAACAGCAAGGCGCCGGAAAAGACCGAGGAGGAGTTGCGTGGCTACTCGCAGATTCAGGCGCGAGAATTGACCGATGAAGATGCTGTTCGTCCGGCTTCCCAGAAGGTAAACGATGTTCTTGGCTTGCTAACTTCTCACTAACCGAATTATAAATCTTTTTCCAGAGCACTGTGAGCGGTGGCTTCTGGACTGACGAGGATCTCACCGAACTGATTCGCCTGGTGAAGAAGTACCCAGGCGGAGCTGGTAGTCGCTGGAACACTATAGCTGAATCCATGAATCGCAGCGTGCAGGAGGTAACCTTCATGGCGGCTAAGATGAAAGAGAATGGTTATCGGATTCCCGGTCAAACGGACAGTGTAGCCGAGAATCTTGTCCAAGAATCCCAACAGGCGCAGCGTAAGGAGAAAGTGAAGAAGTCAGCGACAGGGCCAGGAACTGCAGCGGCTCCAGCGGAGAAAAGTATGCTGATTCCAGAGACCAACTGGACGCAGGAACAGCAACGCGCCCTTGAGGCGGCCATAGTTAAGTACCGTAAGACGGCAGGCGGGGATCGTTGGCAGAAGATTGCCAACAGTGTGCCGGAGAAGACCAAGGAGGAGTGCCTGGTGCGCTACAAATATCTCTGCGAGCTGGTCAAGACGCAGAAGCGGGCCGAAGAGGAGGCTAACGAGCCGGAGGAAGATTCGGCTGCGATTGAAGAGGAGCTTCCAGAGGAGGAGCCAGTTGCGCCGCCAGAACCGGAGGCAGCGCCAGTCGCCAAAAAGCTTAGCAAGCGAGAGCAGCGACGACGCAAACGAGATCTGTCCAGTGGCGAGGACTCAGACGATGCATATCAATACGAAATCAGTTAGTCGGTTACCACGACTCCTCCAGTTCAGTCCTCCTGCTTCGGCAGCTCCTCGCGTGGCTCAAAACCTAGATGTAATTGAATTTTTTTTATACTTTGCATTAAAGACTCTCTGGCATGGCATTTTGGACCTTCCTTATCCTGCCGCTCTGACCCGATCCTATGCCCCTTCCCATTCCTATTCCTCCCTATCCTGTGTGTGTAGCGCTTATCTTATGTTTTGTACATAATTCTAATACTGTAATCATTTAAATGTCGATTAATTCCTTTGCTAAGTAAACGAAATGTGGAAGGAAGTGGAAAGCGAATGCGTTTTTAATGGGTTACTGGAATAACTTACCTTACCTTACTAACTTAATATCTTATAGAATATGATTACAATACTAATTTAACTAGATTTACATATCAAGTTTTTCCAGCTTTTCCTTTCTAATCCTTCCGCCAAAAACCACATCTTTAAAGTTTCAACTCATTTACAGCTTTAAAGCCATCAAAGTCAAGCGCTAACCAATTATAATTCTCAGTTGGCTTGAACCTGTCAGTCATCAAAGTGGAGTTCCCTTATAGAGAAGGGGGCTGTCTGCCCGCTGTTTTCCACAGCCTCAGATTTATTATTTATAAAATCTAAGTTAAGCACTTTCGACGGTTGTTTACTGGCTGTCTTAGAGCCCAAAAAGTTTAATCAAAGATACAAATTCATTATTTATATGACTGGCAAGCGGAGATTATTATTGGTCTGTTTTATTTAGCCGGCTAACCTTGGAACGATTGGGCTTTTAATTACGTTCAGCTTACATTTGATAATTATTGGACTATGACTGTGACTCTGAATGCTGGTCCGACAAGCTGGTCCGTTCGAGTTAGTCAGTTGGGGTATTAAACTCGATGCGACTCCTCCTCCCAATTTGGTCACCATTCGTGTTTGCAATGAACTTAAAACGCGAGTGCACTAGAAACATCGGAAACCTCGTCAAGACTCAAGTCGCGAAATCTAAGACTCTAGACTCTCAAGTGTAGGCGCTGCGGTAAATTGTCAACGCAAAGCTGGTTGCAAGTTGAAAGCCGTCAACTTGGAAAATATTTCAAATCGGATTGTAGACTTAATGCAGTTTTTTGTAGAGATTTTTAAAGGTTATGAGGGAAATTAGGCATCCATTCCTGAAAATAACTTATCTTAAACTAAGTCATACAAAAAGGAATTCAAATTGACTTATTTAAATTATTAAAATTATATTTTAAGACAGAGTAAAATCCTATCGTATATAATGAATACTTTAACAAACATATAAATTTTGAAATAGCCTCAAAAAATAGTAATAAATTCTATTTAATTTCAGCCATAAACCAATTAAAAGTGTCAATAAAATGTTTAATTTATAGGCATTAATAGTCGGCGTACAAAATAGAGCTAAGTCAGTAAAAAATAAATAAAAAAAAAATAGTAAAGTCAATAAATCAATTCCTAAATTTTTAATATCTATGCAATATGACCATAATTTATATCAAATTTATAGATTTTAAAAGCAGTTTCTTAACTTAATCTTTACTAAGATTCTAACTAGACGAATCAAGACATAGAATTTGCTTATTACTAAAGGGTTAACTTTGAGCACTTCTCCAAAGTTCTTCAAAAATTAAATCTTTAACTAACCCTTTGGTTCTAACACAAATGAAAAGTCCCTCATGTCGAACTTTTTTATTGGTTCTTTAATACATTAACTTTAATAGGCGTTATAAAAAATCGTTTTTTTTTTATAGCATAACCAGACCGACAAGTCTCCTCGTTGCAATTCAAACTAACTAATAAGCTCGCCAAAGTGCAGCGAGAATAAAAAAAAAATGCATAAAAAGTGAAAAAGCATTTCGAGCGGTTTGTCAGCGTTTCAAGGGCGACTTTTGTCGCTTGCATATGCGTGCGTATGTTGCGACTTTATTATATGGCCAATGCCAAAAGCTGACTAAATGGATCAGTCATATGGCATGGTGGCACTTAATTTCCATTGAATTTTCATTTTGCATTTTCCATTTTTGCCATTTCTCAGCTGACTCAGTTTGGCCTTCAACTTAAAGTTCAAGCGGCAAGTTCACCTGTTCTGACGTCACAATCACAGGTGGGTCGGCTCGCAGTCGCTGATTCTGATTCTTCTGTTAGCGAGGGAAAACCCGAAGAACCGAAGAGATCAGAGACTAGAGACCAGAGAACCCAGAACCCAGAACCCAGAACGTATAACCAGTTTTCTTTTGGCCAAAAGCGTAGCGTTTTGCGCGCGTTTCTCGGCTAAACGACTTGGTAACTTGGCTCACCTGGCTACATCATATCGATATTGTGTGAGTCGATCTCAGTCAGTTGCAAACGGATTGCCAGACGAGTCGGTTCACTAAAAAGCCACTTAGCATTCAACTTAAATGTTAGATCAAGCGCGAACCTAGAAACAACATCATCATCGTACTATTATTATTATTTTTGTTTTGTTTTTTTTTTATTGTTTGAGTTCGCGAGTTTTTCACACAGAAGAAATGACAATCTATGGACTGTTAGTACAGATCATTATCGTTTGCCACTAACTAACTTTCTGTAGAGTCCGAAATCCGAGGAGGAGCAACAATGGCACCGCCACCAGAACAACCAGAGGATGATATTGTCACCAAGGTGAGAGCACTGACAAGGTAGATCTTGTAAGTTAGTCGAATCTAGTCTAGTTTGATGATAAGTGGGTATTGGGTATAGTAGTTTAAGCCAAGGAGGGTTTTCTGGTTTAATTTATCAAGGTTCTAGAAGAAGATTTGATTTTAATTGTATTTTTGGGTATTTAAATGAACTTCATTTGAGTGATCTTTAATTGGGAAGAAAATATTCTTCACTGCTTCGATTTCAAGTGATAAATGAGATTGATAACTAAAATTTTGTTATTTATAAAGTAAACCCAACTTTATAGGGTAGTTATTATAACAAAGAGTAGTTAAGTTGCCATAGATATCACAGCCATGATATGTACGAGTATCTTAAATATATCTAATAAAACTATAATGTGTACCTAATAATACCTATAAAATATATTCTCACAATTAAGTTTTAAAAGAAGCATTTTAAATGAAAAGTACAATTTTTAAAAAATATTTCTTTACCTATCCAGCAATTTCTATTAACAGAAATCCTAAAATAGTACATAAAAAGTATGTAAAATTTCGCAAGCAGACCCATGAGAAGCTTAAAAACTAAGCTAAATAAATATACAAAAAATTCCCTTAACCTTATAGATATTCTTGAGTAATCCTGCTTCTATCAACTTACCCATCACTATCTCATATTTGTAGTTATAATTTAGCGGAAATTCGCTAATCAGCACATGCAGAGCAGCCAAAGCAGATGAAGTTAGCATTGATCTGTGGGATTGCTAATTCAGCGAGTGGCTAACACCGAAATCTAAGCTTCTAGGGCATGGTCAAGGCTGTTTGGTCAAAAAACAAAATAAGACATTTTGAATAGCTAATAAATAAATCAATTTTTGATGGCACGGAAGTAAACTCTGATACAAACCAGTTAGGAAAAGGTCTTTGATTTTATATATCTTTTTTTTTTTTTAGTTTACAATGTTTCCCTTTTATTTGTGGTTACAGCATTGCCAGTCGTTTGCTAATTGATCAGGTCTATATAATTATAAATCCAAATACGAATGAAAATATATATATCAGCTGGTGCGAACGAACTGGGAATGCATTTTGTGAATCAAAGGTTAGTCAAGGTGAGTTCACCGCTCACTCCCTGACCAGCGAACCTTGAAATGAACTTTTGAACTTAGTTTTTTGGAAATGTTAAAAAACCTAAACTAAAAACAAAAAATGGGACATATATTTATGAAAAAGTGTGCTACTAATTAGCAGCATCTGTTAATCTAAATTAGTTTTTTTATTCAGACAATTAGCCTTATTAGTGATTAGCAAATGAAGGTTAAAATGTTTTTATTCGTGAATGAATTCTCTCATCAAAAATAAGAATAAAAAAAAAACAATTTAAGAGCTGAAATATTTCCTGGGGTTAATTAGGTTCCGCTGATCTGTCAGCGATCTAATAAAGTATATAGAGCTTATCCAAGATCTTTCACTTTCCTTCTGCCAAATTGTGGCCACCAATTGTGGCCAAAAACACCTGGCTAAGTTTTGCAATCTCCTAAGGCACTGAAAGAAATGTATACGATTTTTGGGATTTTAGGTAATAAGCATATGGGGTTTGTTTTATAGCATTCTAAATGGGATATAGGATAAGTTTTATATATCATAGATATCTTTTTAATGTTCCCTTTAAGGGAAAAAGTGAATTTCTGCAGGAGTCTTAGTAAAAATTAAGACTTAGATGGCGTTTTTATAACATTTTATAGGGGAATAATAATCATAAAAGTTTCTTTCTAACATTCTATTGATAGAAATTTTAATTTCTTTAAATCTTTTAATACATTATTAACCTCATAAAACCCCATACAAACAAATCCCAGTGCATCGTACCTAAACGACTTGACCAGGCCCACGAAATTAATGCTGTCCATATGCAGAAGGGGACATTGAGATATGGGTCTCTGGCGACCGCCTCCTGCCATTCTCGTAAATAATAAACAATTGTTTTTATTTTGCAGCCAACAGATACACAGATATGTATCTCTTGGCGACTGTTGCCCAGAGTTAAGTGTATCTACAGTCATATTGCTAGCTTAGCTAGCTTAGCTGGCTAACTGACTAGCTGGCTAGCTAAGGAATATGATGACAGTCGATTTCTAGTCAGCTTTTTACCTCGAATATCACAAAGTATCTGTGCTCCAGTATCTTAATTATTACTGTGCCCAACGTGGCGGAACGATGAGGTTGAAGGGAACGCGATTTTCAGGGGGGAGTATAAAAAACAGCAAGACAGAGTTTTAGAATCGAAAGGAGAACCAGAAACAGTGGCAACTGAGAGTAAAACTTAAAGAGGTGTTATTATTGACTACTTTTAGGTAGTATTATATAGTAATATATAGTATTATATGGTATTATATAGTAATTTATAGTAATATGTAGAAATATCTCTAAGAAATCTATGCAGATTAAGCTTTAGCTTTCATATTTTGAAGGAATATTGGTATAGTTTTGTAGAAATTCGTATCCAGTAGCTTCTAACTCTATCAAGACACAACTTTAGTATAATATACTTTATATTTTCCAAGTTATAAACTTCCTCTTCCACTAAGTACTTATCTTGCTAGCTATAAATAAATCAATATAATTTCAATCTCAAAAATAGTAATAAAAATACCCATCAAACACCAAAAAGGACAAAAAGTATCTTAAAAAATACAAACAGAACTTCCGCATATTTCCTTATTGAATTTTAAATTCAAGCAACAAACAACACAAAAAGATGCTTACTCATCGCTCCAAAATAAATTAATAAGTATTGAAGTTACAAGAGGAAGCCAAACGAGAAGCTCTTAACGCTCAATTTGGCGCTCCACAACTCGATCCACCGATCGTGACGTGTTTGCCACATCAAGTTGTTGTTGTTGTTGGCTGTAGTTGTTTTTGTTGTTGGTTGTTTATTGTTAGTTTGTTGGCTCGAATGCCATTGGAGGTCAAGTTCAGGGAACACCAGTTTATGGTTATTTTATATATTATTTTTCCATCATCTTCTGCGCACCCCAAGTTTCAGCTAGAAGGTGTCAAAAGTATCTGCTTGTTCAAGTATTTAGATACTTTAACAAAAGAGCGCCTAAAGCGTTTTGTTTGATTTCGATTGGCAGACAGGAAATGGCTAAGAAACAAATGGTTTTCTGTTACAAATATGATTGAATTGGTAATTAAGTTGTTTTGGGTTCTTAAGTTAACTTGCGTTGACTCTCGGTAAAGTTTTCTTGAGTTCTAGAACCATTTTCAGGGTCAACTTCTTCAGGAAATCATACATAGATCATTGAATGTTAAACCTTCCGTAGTTAAAACCATTAAGTTCTACCACCTGTCATAAAAAAAAGGAGATTTAAGGTGTTACAACATTAAAATAAACATAACCAACGAAAAGCAGAAAAAACCAACTCCTAAAAGTTGGTTTCAAGCTTCTTTTCCGTGAAGTTTAAAAATTCTTTTTTGGTAAGCCAATCATAGCAAATTTATATAGAAATTTCTCATATAAAAACTAATAATAATTATTAATGAATATACTAAAAGTAAGCATGAGTTAGGCACTTAGAAACTTTATCTTTGGCTTTTTAATTTATTTACATTTATGCTGCCTGGTTTTAAGTTCAATGAACTAAGACCTCTAACTATTTAATTATATAATTTATATTTTAAAATGACAATTAAGTTATAACAAATGATAATGATGATTGGACAAACTAGCTTTTTTATTATCATTGGCTTTTGTGATTCTGCCGACTTGTGGTTAAGTTGAAGTTTAAGATTAAGATTAAGTCCATCTCTTTGATAAGATATATTTTTAAATATTTTTACAGTAGTAATAATAAACATTTTTAAATATGTTTTTATCACATCCAAACAAATTATTATTACCCAGTTTCAACTTTTTTTCCCCTCTAATTATTACTCCATAAGCGATTTATATTAGATGAGGGGGTCATTGTGTGTTGGCACTTTTTGTCTTTTGTTTGGGGTCTCAAAGAAAATGTGATACATATTTCTTGAACCTTGAAGGTCACTGTCATCATCAGTAGGCTATATAAATTTATTTGATTTATGGTAATTAGCTGTACCTACCCATTGCCTTATTGCAGATACCCTCGATAATTGGATTCCTGAACTTGGACTGATGACTGGCGGCAAATGGAGCTTTGGCCACAAATTTTGATGAGCTGACCTAGAGAGCCAAGGCTGAAGCGATGAATCATGAGAATTATAACTATAAATGAATAAGAAATTATTAAGAAATGGTTTAAAAAGCTAACAAATAAACGAGAAATGTAAACGATTTATTTTTGATTTTTTTCAAACTGCCTGAAAGTAGGCAATATACTTTCATTCCAACAGATGGCTTAAAATAACTTTTAGATATTTTTTTGTGGCAACTCTCTGTCTCGATTCTAGATTCGAGAGATTGACATTGGATGACAGGAACCATTCGACTGACTACTGAGTCTCAGGCGAGAGAAATGGGGAAAAAAGCAAAGTAGGTAATAATGACGGCACGGACAAAAAAATATGTAAAGCCGAGAGACCGAGATCTGATCTGTGAACTGGCTACCATCCTAGTCCGGCAATTGAAACGCAGTCAAAATAAAACATCAACAACCAAAGATTATAGCACCAAGATTAGTAATAAAGGCAGGACGAGGGTAAAGCTGGGTAGTGCAGAAGTTCCAAGGCGGAGCACAGCGAAAGGGAGAAGTGAGAGTTGGAAGCTGTCCTCGAGGAACTCTTCCCGGAGGCAGAAGAAATGTATTCGGCGGTGAAGCCGCTCTCCAAGTATCTACAATTCAAGTCGATTCGCATCTACGACGCCGTCTTCACCATCCATTCCAGGTGCACAGTGGTCATCCTCCTCACTTGTTCCTTACTCCTGTCAGCACGTCAATACTTTGGTGATCCCATCCAGTGTATCAGCGAGGAGAAGAACATTGAGTATATCCAATCCTATTGCTGGACCATGGGCACTTACATTCTCAAGATGGATAACAATAGCGAACAGCAAATCCAGTTGCCACCGGAATTAGCCACCACCACCATTTCATCAACATCCGCAACGTCGTCATCGTCGTTATCCACACCCGCAACAACGGCATATTCCCGTACCCGTACCAGATTTCGTTCCAGAGATTATCTTCGCAAATTGGTGGACTACAATGAGGTCTATGCCAGAGCCATGTCAATAGCCGAGGGCGTGGGTCCCGAAATCCGTGGTCAATCGGAGAGGGAATACCTGCGTTACTATCAATGGGTCATAATCCTGCTGCTCTTCGAATCCTTCGTCTTCTACTTTCCCTCATGTCTGTGGAAGGTTTGGGAGGGCCAGCGGCTTAAGCAACTCTGCTCGGAGGTGGGTGAGGCCCTGCTCTCGGAAGATACCTACAACACCAGGCTGCGCCTGCTGGTCAAGTACTTCACCACCGACTACGAGGACATGCACTTCTGCTACATGGCCAAGTACGTCTTCTGCGAGGTCCTCAATTTTCTCATCAGTGTGAGTAGATCTAAAAAAAAGAAAATTTTTTTTAATTACTTTATTAACACACAAAGTCACCCATCCACAGGTGGTGAACATAATCGTTCTGGAGGTGTTCCTAAATGGTTTCTGGTCAAAGTACCTTCACGCCATGGCCTCCATTCCTTTCTACGACTGGGATCGTTGGAATCGTATATCCTCGAGTGTCTTTCCCAAGATCGCCAAGTGCGAGGTGCTTAAATTTGGAGCCAGTGGAACGGCTAGTATTATGGACAACCTGTGCATCTTGCCCTTGAATATCCTGAATGAGAAGATCTTTGTATTCTTGTGGGCGTGGTTCTTGCTGATGGCTTTTATGTCTGGACTGAATCTTCTCTGCCGACTGGCCATGATCCTTAGCAGGAATCTCCGCGAGCAGATGATTCGCAGTCAGTTGCGTTTCATGAGCAAAAGGCATGTGAAGCGAGCCCTGGGCGACCTAACCATTGGGGATTGGTTCCTGATGATGAAGGTCAGCGTGAATGTGAATCCCATGCTATTTAGGGACTTAATGCAAGAACTATGTGAACTGCGAACTTCCTCATCGGCCAGTACTTTGGAGAGTCCCGTCTAGGATCTTTATGGAATCCAGAATTACCAGATCGATTCGATTCCTCCGCCGACCGACCCTCGACCTAAGTGACGTTGCCGTCGTGCTTTCTTGCTTTCATACACATGGTTATTACATATATATCACTAACCCTTTGAAAATATTGTATTTCTATGTTTTAAAATATTTGCGTGGATCAAAAATTGGTGAAAAATTAAATAGACTTTAGACTCTTAAGATTGATTTGAGTTTTCAATAAGCAGAGTGGAAGGAGTCAAGATTTTTGATTGTCATAAATGTAGGTACGTTTTAGACCATAAAATAAGCCTTAGTTAGTTCCTTTTCTAATAATATGACTAAATTGCATGATTATATTATTAAATCTCTTACTTTATTTTGATTTTTCTAAACCCTCTTAGCCAGATATATTTTTTCTTACCAATTTTCTGCCATTTTTCGTTGTTGCTAAAATCTGCTTCTGAAGTCTACATACGAATTAACTTTCTGTTGAGTTGCCGCTTCTGCTTCTGCTTTTTGTTGTCTTTGCTGTTGGCATTTAATGTGCATTGTTTATAACTAGTTGCTGCCATAATTTCATCATTTATTTTTTTTTGCGCTGGGACGATCGTCCCCAGCCCCCCAGTTGCTCCCCCGCGCCCTGCTGCGATCGTCAAGCGGCTTTGAGCATTGTTTTGCGCACATTAACAACGCAACTTGCTCGCTTTTTGGCCGCCTTCGCCACGCAACCCGCAGCTCGTAGCTCACTCACACTCTTTCAGGCGGAATGAATGTAAATATTATTCAAAACCCATTCGTGTGGCGTTTAATTGTGCCCCAGCACTCGCTCACGTGGGGCATATCAGTTGGAGTGTCCACTCCCAGTGACTCACTGAAGCTTAACTTGATTAAAAACAAAAAAAATCCCCATTACTATTTATTAATTTACGCGGAAAGAGCCATTGCATTACTAAATATGACGTTTTTTTAACTTAATCTAAAGTAGACACATTTTGTATATCATTTTTATACGATTCTTTATCTTCTTCTAACAATCGAAAGATAATTAATAAAGATAATGTATGTATATGCATTTAAAAGTGATAAAGATTTAATCTAATTACCTTATAAATATACAAAATATCTGAAACTTCTAGACAGTTAACTTTTTAGGTCCAAAAGAAAGATTTAAAAAAAGTTTTAAGGGATTTTTGAATGAAAGAAAACTTTTTATAGGGAACGGAAAGTAAAAAAAAAGTCTGTCATAATGTTATCACACCTTATATAGTGGGTATCTCCATGTCGACGCACTGCCTCCAATCCCTTTCCTCTTTTCTTCCCCACCAGTTCTCTAGCTTTTTTGGGGTCTCTCCCTTTCCGTTTGACGTTTGCGTGGGTTGTCGACGCCTCTGACTCTGCCTCAACCGTCACTGCTGCTGTTGTCGCTGCTGCTTCTGTCAACCGCGACGGAGGCGTCGACTGAGGCAGAGGTGCGGCCGGTGTTTCTTCAGCTTTCGGTTACATCTATTTTATTTCCATATCTATCGTATTCGTATTCGTATTCCTATTCCCATTCGGTATTGTTTTGTCCCGCCGTTGTTTTGCTTTGGTTTTTCGGTTTTTGGTTTTCGTTTTTCGGTTTTTGGTTTCAGATTTTTTGTTTATTTCCAGTTGCTGGTGCTTTTATTTAGGTTTTTTTTCTTTCTTTTTTTTGTGTGCGCCACTTGGCCAGTTAGTCGCTTCATAGTTTGTATTTTGTATTTTAGCATTTTAGTCGCCTGTCAACCGCCGTCCCTTTCGTTTTGCTCTTCGGTTTCGTTAATTTGTTGTTGATTTTTCAGTTAATTTTAGCAGTGATGTGCGAGTGCCGAGTGCACTTAATTAAAGCGCGTACGTGACGATTGCATTTGCAATATCTGTTGCATGTTGCTGGTTGCATCTTCGGCGGCAATATCAATACGCTTTGGCCATAACATCGCTGGCAATTGAATTTTGCCATTGCAGTTTCTGTTGGCCAGTGAGTAATGCACTCGTAATTGGGTCTGCTGAGATACAAAATCAAGAGCAAACAATGGTCACATTTGTGGACAAGATATTAGGATTTTTTTTAGATAAATAATTGGGCTAAAATGAAATGCAAGTCAAATTTTCCATTTCTAACACATTGTTGTGACTTTTGGGATAATTTATCGTGTGTTTGTAAATCTAAAAAATGTGTAAAATTATATATGCATTCTATATTTATCTAACATTAAAATACTGCGACTCAATTTTTGAAAAATATATATCAACAATTTCCTAATTGCTTTGTAATCAGTGCTTCGCAACCAAAATAATAAAAATTAAGCAATTGCATTATCATTTTTCACAACTATTATTTTGACTGCAGTTGTGCGTGTGTGTATGGCACACACTTACACACACTAGAGCGTGATAAGCGACAACGAAAACAAGCATAGCTATAAAAACAACAACGACACAACGGTGGGCATTGATAAACACCCAGGGACAAGTGTGTAAAACATTTAAGCGCACAGTGGAATTGCATCATTTCGACGCGGATTATTATTTTTTGTTTTTTTCGGTGAAAGTCGTGATTGATAAGCCCCTCTGTCTCCCATTTTTCTGTTGTTTTGTCCAATTTGTGTCACTATTGTTCTCCATCTGCTGGCATCTGCTTTCGGGTTTTCAATATATCTGCATATATATATGAGTATATACATTCATATATTCACATACTTCACATTGTTGTTCCGCGATTTGCATGCGGACTAGGCAAAGAAAGCTCTCGATAAGGTGGATAGGGAATATGTAAATAAATATAAAAGTCAACACGCACAGTGGTTACTGGATAAATCAATATTCCACTATTAAATCAATGGAACATTAGGCTTAAAAACATGTTCAATAAGTCAATAAATCAAAATTAAAATACACATTAAAACTGGCAGTTTTATAGCTTACCTTAAAACAAGTTTTGAGTCTAATTAATATGCAAGATTATTACCATAAATATGAATAATGGGTTAGGTATATAGCAGCTGCATAAACGTGTTTAAAAATCTTCTATAGTAAAAATATTTTGTTTATTTGTTTAACTAGAACTTTGCTATTCTTAGAAATGTAGTCAACAACACTGAAAATCTTGTAAGTTCAAGATATTTTACACCTATATTGTATTAGGAGATAAATTTAATCAGCTTATAGTGTTAATTCCCTTAAATAAAACGACATTTTATTAAAATTTCGCTTGGCAAGGATTAACTCCTATTTTCTTTGCTAAAAATGCACACAATAACCACTGTGCGCCTAGAAGAGCACCATAAACAAAACAAAAACCCAAAAAAAAAGACCAACAAAGTCCGCAAAAAGAAGCAACAGCTAAAGGCGGCAAGAAAACCGATTACGCCAACTGCCTCTGCCAGCGTCAACGTCGCAGTCGGCGTTGGCGGTAACGCTGGCGCTTGAAGGCGGTAAGCAGGCAAACGATTTAGTTGGCCGCCGCTGCCCGAACCGAAAAATAAGATAAGAAGTAGAAGGCGTTGCTCATGTCTTTGCTTTTCGTTTGTCGTTTTACCGTTTCGTTTAAGTACACTGAAGAAAATGATAAAACGTTATACCAGAACTTAAATAAAGGTTATAAAAGTGAAAAGCTAAAAACTTAATGTTATGGGTAAAAACTAAAATTAAAATTTATAATTTGTTTATTTTGCAATGCCAATGTTTGCCAAATAATAAATAAACCTAAAACCCTAAAACGTAATGCCTAAAACCAATGCAATTTCTTTTCAGTGTAACTCCCGCACATAACAAAAAAGAAAGAAATATATAGAAATTAAAGAAACAAAAAGTAACGAAAACAAAAACCAACAACAACCCATGAGTGTAAAGTGAAGAGTGTGGAGAATTGGGAAAGAAGAAGATAATCGTGCAGATTTTTGAGTGTGTGATTTTGGTGTTCATCTTTTTTTGTTTTTGTGTTGCTGTTTTTTGGTTTTGATTTTCGCGAAACTGTGATCATGGCCGGCGATGCGGAGAACAAAAGGGGCTATCGCACCATATTTCGCAGCATTTCCCAGGTGTTCTACGCCAATGCCAAAAACTCAAGTAATTCGAATAATAACAACACCAGCAACAACAATAACAATACCAGCATTTACAACAACAATGGAGGCTGGAATACGATTGACAACAACAACGATGGTATTGGTAGACTAACAGTCACGCTCACAAGTATAACACCACCCACGGCCACATGGACATCGACATCGCCCACAATCTCGACATGCACAACAGCATCGGCAGCCTCATCAACGGCATCATCATCACCATTGGCAAGTCGAGCTGCCAGATCGGCGGAGAATATATCCTGCAGTGAGTGCGGAAATCCAGATCCATATCAAAGTCAGGAATTAAATATAATTCAGGAAAATACAATTTTAACACCGGAAATTCAAATAAGTGAAAAGCAGCAGGAACCATCATTAACTGTTATCAATTCGGAACAAAATCAAAAGCTAAGGGCTAGTTCTATGTTGGACTTGACCTCTAACAATCGCCATCAGAACACCTTGAGGGTAAGTCTTGACCAATTTAATTAACCTGCATTAATATCCATCAAAGTTAGATATAACATAACCCTTCCTTATGTTTCTAATCAAACCATCAATCATAGACATCCATCAAAATTATTATCAGCATAGGAATAATGTGATTTGACCACAAAGAAAGTTTAAGCTACAGTGGAAGTTCCACAAGTTGGGAGGGTTGAATAATCTATAGCTCTTCATAAAATATTGTTAACTTATCTATTAACGATCCTCGTGGTAAAATAGTGTTTTTTTTAACTTGACAACTTTTTTATAACTTTTTATAGACATGAATACTGTGTTTTAGGTTTAAAGTTTACATAGTATTAGGAATAAATAATATACTTTATACAGAATGTGTTATTTTATAATAGAAATATGTATCAGCATAGGTCTTTAAGGCTAAGAAAGTTCAAGTTAGTTGGCGAATTTCAATAGTTAAGAGGCTTAACTTGTCTATAGCTCTTCATAAAATAGTTGACTTATCTATAATACCCGTTTATTTAAAACTTAAGACCTTTATAGACATGAGTCATACTTCTAGTTTGGTTTATAGTATGAGTACTAAGTAATATAAACCACTTAATATGTCCAAAAGCTGTTTAATTTTTATAGATCACTTAAAAGATCACTTTGTAATGATCTTACGAGTAAGATATCCAGAAAAACTTACCAGCTTCGTATCAAAGACTTTTATAGAAAGCCTAAAGATTTGATTTTCCCCCTGGAAAAGCCCAGCCAAACTACTTAAGTGATCTTCAACTGATAACTCATATCAGCTTGATTTATCGCCGATTCATAGGATTTCCCTGGTTAACGAATTTCACTGGCCCATCTGATTTAAACTCGTTTATGGTCCGTTAGCGGTCTTTTATTGGAGGGTTATTGTGGTATGAAGAAGAGCGAGCGGCTGCCAAAATTTGCATTCCAAGTGAAAGTGAGACCGGAACGGGTTCCGAAAGAGTTCCGTTGGCTACGAAAGTGAAAAGCTATTTTCCACAAAGGGCACAAATCGTTATAGGGCGGGCATCCTTCTAATCGTTTAGCTTGAAGATCAACACGTTTTGATAACCAATTCGTTTTTGATGTAAATTTTATTTGATTTTATGTAAAAGTTTAAAAGACTTTTTGGATGTTTAGAAAATGTTATAATCATAAAGAAGTAATTTTTTTTTGGCTTATCTTATTTATAACTTTATTTCCCTATATTTATTTCCCCCATATTTAACTCATTTTATGATCTTTTAACTTGGACACGATTAATGTTTACTAGCTACTTCTTGTTTACTTAATAAATATTGAAATATATATCAGTAATGTCTCGGCTTAACCAACAGTACAATCTCTTTCAAGAAAACTTTATGTACACATGATATGTCTAGTTTTATATATTTCCGCTTGTATGCGAAGTGTGATTATAATTATTTCGTAACCTTAACCTTGATATAGTTTTTTCTTGTCGTGCTTGGCAAGTTTTACTGACCCATTTTCAATGGGGATTTAATATAAAATGTTAGTAAAAAAAATGTATGGAAGTGCAATTAGGAAGTATATAAATCATTAGAAATTATGTAAAATTATTAGAGAATTATTATAAGACAAGTTGACTTAGCCATGTCCGTTTGTGTGTCCGCCCGTCCTTATAAGCACAGAGATTTTGGTTATCCTAAGAGCCTCCATATCCTAGAGATGCCGGAAAAATGTACATATTTGTAATTTATTAAGTACCATAAATCACTTAACAAAATATTGGTTGAAGTAAATGCTATTTGGAAATGCGATTGCAAGCGCACAGAGGTTTCCATTGTGGCAGCCTAAAAACCCCTTAACCCCCTTCTTTAACCCATGATATTTTTTCCCACTGATGCAATGCCAAAATGCATTGCGCATGGTCTTATTTCGTGCTTTTGTCCGTTTCGTTTTCCGTTGCGTGTTTTGTCAGTTTGCTTCTTACCCTCTTTTATCATCTCCTTAGTTTTACCCTACGTCTTCGTTTTCATTTTCATTTAAGTATAGTTTTCATTGTGATTTGTTTTTTTTTTTTTTTAACTCAGCCAGCCACTAATTGCGAATGCAGGCTGCGCATGCGTTTTGCGTGCGACTTGCAAGCGTTTCGAACGCGTTTTCCGTGCGATTTTTGCCTGGCTGCAATTGCACTGCAATTTCAGCAGAGAAATAAAACCAGAAACCAGAATAATAAAAAGAAAAGAAAAAAAAGAATGAAAACCATAACAAGCCGAGTCTCATTAGCAAGCAATTGCTAAGCGAATTTCTTTGATGCGACTGGAAAGAACGTTAAAGTAATGCACAGTGAGAAAAGGTAGTGGTGTGTCTTAGAATTTGAAGTTAAATAGGTTTCATGTGAAATATGTGGTATGTAGAAAGTTATTGGTAGGAAAAGAGTATTAATATTTTTTGAATTTTAATAATGGGTAAGAAAGTAATATAATATTATATAAGTTTTTAGGTTTATGAGGTCAAATTTATTTAATTTTTATGTTTTTTTAAAATGATTTTGTATATGAACTTTAATATGAACTTTAATATGATTTTTACCATTGTTTTTTAAATGATCTTTAACATGATCCTCAATATGATCTTTACTATTATCTTAAGACCATATAAGACTACCATGATCTTCAATATGATATATAATATAATATGATCTTAAATATGATCTTTAATAAGACCTTTGATATGATTTGTACTATTATTTTTTATATGATCTTTAACATGATCCTCAATATGATCTTTCATATGATATTTAATGTGATATTTTATATGATCAATACTATTATTTACTATTTACCATATAGGTCTTTAACATGATCTTCAATATAATCTTTAATATGATATTTAATATGATCTTTATTATGATCTTTAATATGATCTTTACTATTATGATCCTCAATATGATCTTTAATATGATATTTAATGATATCCTTTTAATATGAATTTTAATATTAGCTTAATACCATATAATTCTTTCCAGATCTTCAATAAAATCTTTAATATGCTATTTAATATGATCTTGGATATGATCTTTAATAAGATCTTTAATATGATATTTTCTATTATCTTTTATATGGTCTTTAAAATGATCGTCAAGTGATTTTTAATATTATTTTTGGACTTAACATTAAAATGGTTAATATTTCTTCTTAAAATCCCAAATTTTTATGTTTGAATTTAAAGAAAATCTTTAAAAATTATCTTTCAAGTAGTTAATATTATTTAATTTCATAAACTCAAATATTTTAAACTTAAAACCAATAAAATCTTTGGTTATAACATTCAAACTATAAATTATTTCTCTTAAATATATAATATATTTATTAGTTAAAAATGATATAGTTATGTTTTCTTATAATTCCAAGTTTTTAAGATTTATATCAACGAAAATATTTAGAAGTTCCATTGAAGTATTTAATATAACTATAACTTAACAACTAAAATTTCTAAGATTTAAGCCAATTAATATCTTGAATTTTGAATTTCCACCTTTAAAAAATTCCCCTAATTTTTCCTGCAGTGCAGCGTTTTATCATATGGTTCGCTGACTGACGAGTAAAACGATTTTGTCATCAGTCAACAGGCACAAATACACGTACATATCGCTCTCATACATAACAAATGCATATATATATATATTTATATATACATAAGTACATAGATACAATGTGCATTATTCCCATTTGGCTTTATTTATGCATTTCATTTTCTCGCTCTGATTTGCCCCGCACTTCTGGTTCAAAAATTTCTCTTTTAATTTTATTTGATTTGATTTTTCTTTGTTAATGCAGCGCGCCAAGTAGAATTCCACTCGTCTGATTGACACTTGAGCTGACATTCTCATTTCAATTCGTATCTGAATCCGAATCGTGGTATTAATGTATTTCGATTCCAATTTCAGCTTCTGTTTTTTTTTTTTTACTTTTCACCCTCTTTACGCCTTTCAATGTGTCATTCGGTTTCTCACAATTTTTTTTTATCTTGGATTTGATATCTTAAATTGGTCTATGAGTCAAGATCTAGGGGGGTACTTCGGTATCGTAGGATTGATAGGAAAATGGGAAGATGGGTTATGCACAAGAGACTTGTTAGGTTTTCCGGTTTATTTCTTGGGTGTCTGACCTTTTCTTCTTTTATAGATTAAATCGTAATTTATTTGTGTGTTGACATTTTTAGTTGATAAATATATTGCATTTTTTATAGTTTACGTTTATTAAGAAACTTATAAGCTTTTAATATCTTAATAGCTTTATTCTTAACCGTTTTATTTAGGAACTAAAAGCCCTTACCGTCTTCATAATTTTTCCGAATTTAACCAGTTTAAAAAGGATTTTTTCCTTATCACATGAATGCATGAAAAAGGCATATAAAAGGTTTCCAAAAACAAACTGTTATCTTTCGGAAAACTAGTTTAGTAACATTTTAATTGCCATATTTTTAAATAAAGTTAAAGAATAAATTTCATAACAAACACCTCTTACTAACTATAATTCTTAAAAACCAAATTGCTTAACTACTTTCTATTGACAGCCCAAAAGAACTCTTAAATTTGATCACTTTTTTACTACCTACTCCACACCATTTTCCACAATAAGCTTTATTTATCAATTATTAACTAATTTACCGGATTAGATTTCATGCTTGAGTAGTAAAAAACATAAAAAAAACATCGAATGACTCACACAAGCTGGGCAATAAAGAAAATAGACACCAATTTGTTGTTATTTTCTTGTTGTTTTTCGTTTTTATGAACCAGCAGCTAGTTTTTTATTTTAATTTGAGGCGTTGACAAAAGCTTCTGGCTTTGGTCACCCAATCCTAAGAGCTCTCTACTACCCGCCTCCCCCTCACTATTTTCCACTCAATCTATCTGTGGCTGCTGCTGTCGCGCTTAATAAAATTCATTAAAAAAAAGGAGAAGACCGCAGCCCAACAATAATAATAATCATAAAGTGAACTGAGGAGGGGGTTGTTGTGGGGGATAAAGGGTAGGGGGTAGTTGAGGAGGAGAGGAGGCTGGCAGCGAGGGGTAAACACTAAGACAAACAAATGCATCATTCTTCAGCTCAGCCATAGAGTTGGTAATTTAACTATTTTAATGCTAGATATGGAATATGTTTTAATTTTTATATTTATTTAATATCTTTTGTATTATTATATTATTAAAATATTATATCACTATATTGTTTATATCATATTTTATATTTTATAAATCATAAAGTTAATATAGCAAATAATGTTATAAGAAAATATTAGAATAATCATCACTCAAACGCCAGAATCTTAGGAGAAATCCTACAAAAAGACACCTTAAAAGTAACAACAAATTTGTTAACTACATTTTTTAGTATTTTCTTGTTCACTTTTTTAATTTAAAATATTTATAGTTTGACTGTTAGACATCTTTTTAAAGGATTTTAAAATATTATTCATTTGAAAAAGAGTTAAAAAGTCTCTTCTTAATCACAAACTTCCTGTACGTTGCTCATCTTAACTCGATAAAATATCATAAAAAAGTCATTCTGTAGGATACTTAACAGTCTTTAGAAGCATGTTAGGTGCTTTATGTAGAAACTTTAAATATTTTTATTTACAATTTCAAAATGAAAACAATTATCAAAACCCGACAGCACTGCCCCCCTTGCAGTAGCATTGACAGTCAACTCATTACCGACAAAAGCATAATGCTGCCAAAGACGCGAGTCTGGTTCTGGACAGGCACAAAGACAGGGACAGGGACATGGATGTGGATGTGGATGTGGATTGGGATATGGACGGGGACTTGGACAGGGCCACCAGCCATCAACCATCATCCACGGGCCATGAGCCGTGGGGCCACCCCTTTTAATTCTTATTTTTCATTATTGTTTTTGTTGTTTTTTTTTCGGGGGAAGAAGGCAGCCGAGGAAGACCCGCAGAAAAGCCAAACCAAATATGAGCCGGGGTACAAAAACAAAAAAAAAGAAGGAGGAAAGATGGAAAAACTGAAAGCGAAAACATGAAAAATATGTTCTCAAGAAATGGATTTAACAGTTATAGGGAATGAAAGATACCCTGTGATCAGAGATTATATAAATTTATGATTATTTTAAGTTTTTGTTTACTTTCTGTTACAATTTTTGTATTTAAAGATTTTTAAAACTTAAAACAAAGTTGAAATATAGGCATATTTGGATATTATTTATATCTTTCAAACCTTAAAAGTAACATTAAATAATTACCTTTTCTTTAGTTTAGTCATACCTTATTGATAATTGATATACCCACCAAATCTAGGGTAGCAAAAACCAAACAGTTGCCTGCAATGTTGGTCACAGCCTGAATGCATTTCTTTCTTTCAATGTATGCTGCTACTGGTTGTTGTTATTGCTTGTGTATCTGGTGGATACATTTGATGCCGACGGCCAACAACAACAACAATAAGAACAACAATTGTGTTCATTGTGCTTAATTAATTTAGTTCAAAGATCAAGCGACCATATTGCTGAACATCGACAGCAATGCGATTCTTCTCGGGCTTCTCTGCATTTTCATTTTTTTTATTCTCATTTTTATTTTCGATTCTCCGTCTCAGTCTTGTTCTCGTTAGTAAATTTCTCTCTTTAAAGATGCATTTTATATCTTTCTTTTCCCCGGGGCTTTTCCCCCTGGGTTTTTACGACTATAAACTTCGATATTTGCCCAGTCCAGGGCATTCTTCAAATATCGGACACTTGTTTGGAAAACAAGTCATATACTAGAATGAATCTAGAACCTGGAATCTAGTAACTAGATGAATCTTGAATAAAAAGGTTTTGTTAGGGTTACAGTAAGGGCTAGTTAAGGTGTTACAACTTACCTTATAATATTTATTATAAAGTTTTAGCAACTTTACTCCAAAAATCTCTTAAAAAGTTCAACTTTCTTAGGTAATATCACTGTTTAGGATACTAAACCCTCTTCCAAACTCCTTAAATCTAGCTTAAGCATTATCTACCTATTAATATATAGTCTTACATTATCATTCTCATTGATAACCCCTCAACAAACAAGGCTTGGTTCATGTCCAAAGTACAGTCCTCATTTCCATATCCCAATCGCCTGCAATAAAGTGTTGAGCAAAACTATATCGTAATCGGTTTATGCAATATATATATATACTTAAGCAGTATTTAGCATTCATCATGGTTAGGGGATCCCACACCCCATCCCCCCCAACCCTAAAAACAAACTCCTCCAACTCTTGATGTCCCCTCCTCTACGAAACGTATTCGATATGCTTAATTAGGCAACGGGCGTTGAGTATAAAAAGCGTCTTTTGTCGCTGCCACGCCCCATCCCCACCCCCCAACCCTTACACACACACACACACATACACAGAGACAGAGCCACACATGTTGCCCATGTTCCATTACACACATGTGGTTCAGTTTCAATTCAGTTTGGTTCGGTTCTGTTCTGGGCTTTTGCCTCCCCATCGCTGATCTCTGGCCAACACTAGTCAACATGGAAATAGTTAAAGGGATTGTTATGTTGTTAGGTTAGGCTATATGAATGGGTTATGCCTAGTTATATAACTAATATGAGATTATTGCGATCTTGATTTTTATAACTACAGCGTAGAATGTTAGTTAGTTATTGATTAAAATATTATTTTAAAAATCAATAGGAGTTAATATTGTTTAAATTATACAGAAAGATAAGATATTCTTTATTTTTATATAATTTTTGTAATATTTTAGTCTACAACAAGCTGTTTTTCACCTGTGCTAAGATCTATCCCAGTTTACTTACCCAAAAAAGTTCCAAATGCGTTCCCTTATAATTCCCAACTTGTTTTTTATAAATACAAACGAGTAGTTCGTAGTTCAGCACAATCGATAGTGGTTGCTCTACATCGTTTTCCCACTCTTTGCTGACTAGTGTGATAGTGTTGCTCGCGTTCCCTGGGTGACCGGAGGTCGTCATCGCCATAGCCACCGACTCTTGCCATCGACGTTGACTGAGACTGAGACAGCGACTGCGACGGCGGACCGCCGCCGCCGCCGCCACCCAAGAAAATTCTCGGCGGCATCTTGAGTTCAATTTCAGTTGATATTCTGTTAAATTCGCGAACGCGTCGCGCCTGCAGCTCTCGATCCTATGGCCATGACAAGCCCTATTTCGTAATATTCCCAAAAAGAACCATGAAAACTCTCCAAAAAACCTTATCAGTGCTTCAGAAATTTAGTGTTTTGTTTTGTTTTGTTTTTTGATGCTGGTTTGAGAGTTTTCGGGTATTCAAATGTTAAAGAATAGGATGATCCGTCCTATGTTTAGCATATAGAATTTCCAAACGGAAGAGTGAGAGAAAGTGAGATAAGCGCTGGAAGTGAGATAACTGGCGGGGAGAAATCAATTGAGACCAAACCCTGTTTCTGTTTTTTTTTATATATTTTTTTTTTGTTTGATCTTATATTATGGGTGTGTGTGGTGTGTTGTTGTTCTTCATTTTTGTATTACAAAAACAACATTGTAAACATTCATCATCATTCATTCATTTGTCGCTAACCGCAAATGGCTGTGGATGAATCATCGTTATAGGCAAATCCGTTGATAATTTACAATCGCAAATGGTTTTCAAGTTGCATTTCTGATTCGGACTTTATGGCTGTTGCCTTGGATTGCGTTTTGGTTTTTATTGCAAGACGCAGTTGGGGTCATAGAAGGTCTTACAGAAATGCCCAAAAGTATGCAAGAAGCTGTTAGAGGCACCTGAATTTCGGCTTTCTTTGAGCTGATCTGTTAGCTCAAAAAAACAAATTTTTAAGCTAAACATTAAACTTATCTTTGATTTTTATATGAGAAGTCTTAACTAGTGGTGGTTGTGAAATAAAAAAAGTTGTTAATTTGGGTTAATTATTGTGACCCTTTCAATTTTCAAAAGTGAATGGAAAATTTGATGTTCAGTTTTTTAAATGAAAGAAAAAAAGTTCTTAATAAAGTTTAAATTGAAAATGTGAATACTTTTTAAGAAGAAGTGGTGAAACTACAAGTTTGAGACTCCGAAATTTTACTACTGGATCTTATATATAAGTCCATAATTTGACCTACTGAAAATGATATTTAATATGTGTTTAAAATGTTTAAAAAAAGTGGATAAACTATGGCTCAGAAAGTGTGTTAAATATATTTATTATTTTATAACAAAATTAGAGCTTAGTGACAGTGATCTGTAGATAAAAGTTAGCTTTACAAAGAGAAATTTGTTTAAAATTTAATCAAGGTGACTTAAAGTTTAATGAAAAATATTTTTATCTTAGTAAGCCTTGCCAACAAAAAAAAAACAAGGAAAAGTAGTGCATAGTATCCTTAAAATATTTCTAAATATAAAAATTTCACATCCAAGCTGGCTAGAATTTACAAACCATCAAAGTGCAAAGCCTAAATTTATTTCTCAGAAATCAGTAGAGCGAGCAGCCAAAAAATAGTTTAGGTAACATTTTTTATCAAAAACAAGAGGAAACGATTTAAAAAATCTTTGTCAAATCGATAGATATTAGAAGAAATTAGTTATACAAGGTCAAAAGAAGGCATTTTAGACGCTACAGTTCTTCGCGGTTTATGGGAGTAAGAGTGGGCGTGGCTGGAGGAAAACTCGTGACAAGTTGAGTGGCATCTCTTTAATACGTGTTTTTAAGCCTAATTTTCTAGCTCTATACGTCCCGAGATTTTTACATTTTTGGTTTTCCAGGTTTTGTGGGCGTTAGGGTGGGCGTGGCTAGATGGGAAAAAAAAATAAATTTGCATTTGGGGCATCATAAAAACCTACATGCATAATCCCAACATTCTGTCTCTTATAGTTACTGAGATATCAGCTTTTCTAGAAAATGCGAAAAAATGCGTCTTTTGAGCTTGGGGGCGTACGGGTGGGTGTGACCGAATAATAGTACCAGGATGCTGTAATAAACTTGCGCTGCGTAGGGACCTCAAGAATCTTCATGGTTAATCTCAACTTTGTATCTCTTATAGTTCCTGAGTTCTCAGCTTTCATACGGACAGACGGACATGGCTCATTCGTCTTCGCTATTCGTCCTGATAAAGAATATATATACTTTATAGGGTCGGAAACGACAGTCGATCCACTGTTTATTTTGTTTTCGAAATCATCAATGAATGTTACACCTAAAACCAGCAAAAGTTGGGAATTATTAGCTGCTTTGGGGTTAATTTGTTATTTTGAAGGGGAATTTCTCTATAAATATTATGATTTATGGTTCTATGAGAACGCCTCTTCAGAAAAGTAGACCAAATAGCTTTCTAAATAGTATTTACACGGAATTTTATTTGACAAATATTTCGAAATAAAATTCCCATAAGGGTTTTACCCATGGGACTCGAAGTTCCTATAAATTCTGTTCAACTTCAAGGGCTAACCACAAGGGAATTCCCAGTACAAATATTTTGAATTGATTTTACAAAATTATAAACAAATATATTACGTAATGCCTGCAAATAAACCAGTGGCATGCCACAAATTAGGTCAACCAATGAGTAACAACAGAAAACTGCGGTAAAATCATGAAGTTATTTAAATAATTTAACACTTTCAGTAAAATTTCCTTCTTAAAAGATGGCAAATCAAGTTCTGAATCACAAATTTCACACAATCAAAACCGGTTAAATCCCAAGCCGATCAAGATTAATGGCCCTAAGATCCTAGACCAAACAATGATTAATAACAAAATCTTCTTCATTGCCTTAATTTTAGGAAAAAAAAGTGTTTTTGTAGCATTTTCCAATTTATAGACAAGACATTAGGCTTCTCTTTCGTTTCAAAAATTTAAATTACAATTTTATTTAAATGACTTTGGCCTGAAAGTGTTGCTTCTTTAACAAAAAAAGTAAAACATGTTTTGGACACCTCAAAACCCAACCGGTTTCCCTTTTTCCATGCCCCCAAGGCGATTATGATTAATGGCCACGATCCTAGATCAAAGAACGAGACGAGACGACGAAGAAGCCTCCTGAAAAAAAAAGATTTTAAGATCTACCTTAGAGATATGGGAATATATATGAACATGATTTGCCCACTTACGCGGATCAAGAGATTAATGTACGGCCCCTCGTTTCTTCTTGGCACCTTAACTCCATTAGGGTCACTCTCGCCTTCCGTTTTGGGGTATCTACTGGGGTGACACTGAAAAAAATTGCATCTAGATGAATATAGTTACAAATTTTGGTAGAAGAGTAAAGTAACAACTGACAAAAAGTGTATTTGATAATATTTTACTGATGAAAATTTTAAGGTTTTTCATACTAAAACCTTTTCTGAATTTAACACTTTAAAAATTCAAAAAAAAGAATTTTTTCACATTTTTCGAAGAGTTTAAAACTCATCTTTCCTTTAACTATATGACTAACTTAGAAACTTAAATTGCCTTGGTTTTTTCATTGAAATTTAAGGAATACCTAAAGAAGATCTTTATATTTTCTCTCAGTGCATTCTATGCACATTCCATATTCCACATTCCATTTACCTGGCGGCACCTGTGAGGCGTAGGTGAGGAAGTCGACGATCGTTACACAATTCTCGGCTGGCCAACCTGTTTCTCAGGGGTTTTCTCGCTTCTTGCTTCTCGCCGCCTCTCTTTTTGGCTCTGTCAGGGCCACATCAGATTGGTATCGAGGGACAACGGCTAGAAGCGGGGTATTGGGGTTAAGAGAGAGAGCCAGGTAACACGCCCCTTTTCGACTGACATGGTTTGGTGGATCGGTTAGTGACTCATCCCAGTTTTTCCATAAAAATTAAGGCCCAAAAAAACCTAAAAGACAGAAAAAAAGAAACAACAACAGAGTCAGGGAGAGCAAACATTGTAGAATTCAAGCAATTCTTGCAGAAGAAATGCATAAGGGGGATCGTTTTGTTAAATTTAAAACTATTGAAATGTATTCTTAGACTTTTAATGATGGGTTATAAATTATTTTGGCTGAAAATAGGCAAACAGAAATGATACAATTTTGATTATAAATGATCCTTAAACTGTTTCTAATTATTGATTTACTTATTGATTTTTCGGAGATTGTCATTCCTTATACTACCTCTCAACGGATGTATATCTAAGATTCAGTTTTCGTCTAATAAGGTATTCCCAATATTTATAATAGATCGGATTCACCAAAAGCTAAGATCAAGGCATTATAACTGATTTGCTTTATCAAACTATCTTTTTTGAACAAATTTAAAAGATTTCCTCCATTTTTGAGCTCCAAACCCGATCACTTTGGTCGCCCTAGGGTTAAGCTCCAAGGCGTATGATATATGAAGTCGACGTCTTGAGGCCGGCCAATTGAGCACAGAGTGCAGCGACTTTGACTGAGATAATGAACATCGGCGCTTGCAGTCGGAAGCGAGAGAGCAAGACAGAAACATTGGCTATTGAGATAGAAAGACAGATAGAGGGTAGTTGCCTTCACTTAAGTCTCAACTTTAAACAGTTCAAACACAACGACTTGCCTCGCTTGCTACACTGAAAGAAAAAGGTTGCTTTGTTTATGGAAAGAAAGTGATCAGTCATCAGGGGTTTGATGTTTGCTGGGGATGGAAAAATATGTCAAGATATAATCAATACTTTTTAATTTAAGAGGTTCTTTTGTACTTTCTTTTGGTTTTAAAGATAATTTGATAACTTTCTTAGGAGTTGAGAATTATAAGGGCTTAATTATTAGAAATCTTTTCAATTTCATCAATGATCATTAACTATATTTTATCAGTAAAACTTCTTAA
Source organism: Drosophila eugracilis (assembly GCF_018153835.1). Lineage (NCBI taxonomy): Eukaryota > Metazoa > Arthropoda > Insecta > Diptera > Drosophilidae > Drosophila > Drosophila eugracilis. The sequence goes on along the minus strand of NW_024572115.1, from coordinate 544,641 downwards.
GAGCATAAAGATGAACTAGCATAGTAAACAATGAACATACCCAACCATTTTTTGCCGTGTATGTAGTTGACTTGCAGCCAGTGCTCACTCACTATCTCTCCGGGTCTCTCGTTTAGCCATTATTTTCTCACTTAATATTGAATTATGACATGACGCAGCGGCGATAAGAGAAAGTAGGGAGACACCAAAGAAAGAAAGAAGAAAAGAAAAGGAAAAAGGAGAGCAAGAGATGCCGCAGCAGCCGATGAAGGACATCAACGATAACGTTGCCATGGAATCGCATATTTACGAGAATTTGCCGGGTCTGGGCGTGACCTCCTCCCCCAAAGGTCATCTTAATCCGGATTTGCGAAAGTATTTTCCACGCGAAACGATCTATGAGAATTTGTGTCGCGGCTGCGGTTATGGGGTATTTGCCGCCCAAGGACCTTACTGTCATTTCTGTCAGTGTATTGTGAGTGGAGGCGTGGTTAGTCCACCTCCGCCTACTTCTTCACAACCACCCCTTTCGCCCATTCCCGCCGAGAGTTCGAACATCTATGAGAATATCTGCGATTTGTGCCGTGGAATTTACAGTGACAACGAACGGTGTCAGTGTCAGAGGTCAGTGACGCCAACTATTACTAGCACACCACCCACACCGCCCACCAAGGTCAAGTCGCGCTCGCTCTTGAACTATTCCAAGTCAAGTGCCGCGACCTTGACCCGTCTCTTTGGCTCTCTTAAGCAACTCAATCGCTCTTCATCGCTGCAGCGCAGGATATTCCCAAGAACGCCGACAAATGGCAGTGGCTCTCTCGAGATCATTCATAACGTCGACGAGGTCTTTCGCACCCAGGAGACCTTTGACCTCCAACGCATTTGCGAACTCAAGCTGGAGCAGCAGCAGCAACTTAAGAGTAGCCAAAGCGATCAGCATATCTATGGGCGAGTTAGAGAACCAGAAGAGAGTCAGAAAAGAGATCGCAAGAAGCCGCGTGTATCGCGCATTCGAATGCTGCAGGACGAAAGAGCGGCAGAAGAGGCAGCAGCATCAACATTGGCTTCATCATCGTCAGCAGCATCCTTGTATCTCAACGAGAGCATCTGCCAGTGGATGACGTCACTGAGGCGGCAAGTTCATCACTACGATGAAGGGGCATGGCAGCAGCCGAAAAGCGTGCCAGCACGAGATCATTTGTCCTCTGAAGAGATCACAGTCACACTACGAAGGACCAAAGAAGAGAGACCACCTGTTGACGAACAGAACATGGTCAAGGACTTTAAGAGAAAGCTGCAATTAAAGAGAGAGCCCAGCGAACCGGAAAAAGAACAAAAACGTTGTGCCATTACCGCTGAAATTGTGAATGATTATCTAAGTGCTCTTACCGAAGAGAAACCACAAATGCAACAAGTAGCGTTGATTCGAGAGCCAACAATTGAAGTAACTCTCCAGCCACAAATCTCTCTCTTTTGTTTAATGCAAAGCCTTGCTCTTTCGGCCAGTTTGCACGTGTGTGTGCGTGGCTTTTTCACTACCTATGACAAATCGCTTAAGTTGTTGTTGTGGCAGCAAAAGCAACGACAACAACCGATCAACGGTTATCGCCGACTGAGAGGAGCGCGTGACTCAGTTAACGAATGGCGATTGCTTCTCTTCTTCGGCAGCGATCGTTGTTCGGACTCAGTTTCGCCAGCGCGTTCAAAGAGTCGAGCGATTTCGAAGAGTGAGGACGTGTGTGCTGCTGCCGCTGCGCGACGTCGCGCATTCCGAAGTACGAAACGAAGCGTTAAGCGCGGCGACGAGATTGTGGGTGTGGGTGAGGGAGTAACAGAAGGCTGGAGCGGGGGCGAAAGCCTTCTCATTATCACCAAAACCAGCGAAAATATTAATAATAATAATAAGAACAACAGCGGCAGTAATAGAGCTTTGATGGCGGCGCCAAAGCCACACGATGAGGCAGAGCGCCCCGTAACAAACAACAACAACAACAGCAGCAGCAACAACAACAATTGCAGCAGCAGTAACAGCAGCAACAACAATAACAACAACGACAACAATCACATCAATCACATTTGTGACAATGAAAGCGGCAACAACAATAACAACAACAACAACAGCGCAGGCAATTGCAATGTCAGCGAGCAACAACAACAACAACAACAGCAAAACACACAGGTCAACACTCATTAAAAAAAAAAATTAAAAAAATCAAAAGCAAAATAAAAATGCACAGAGAGAAAATATATTACTTACTTACACCACAAACATAAAGGCCTTATCAGCAAAAGCCTTAAAAACATGACTCAAAATTAAATAAATTGCAAAAAAAAAGTTAAAAAGAAAGAAAACAACTTTTAAAAAACCAACAAAACAAGAAATTGATTAAAAAGCAATTAATAAAGTGATAAAAATGTACAAAATGTGATCCGGCAAAATGATTATTAATACAGTCAAACGTCAGTTATGAAGAACAAAATACAAGTTTTTGCATTATAAATTTAAAAATAATTTGAGTTATAAATAACTATAAATGTGAAAATTTTATATATAAAAAACCATTCAAAATTATAAAAAAAAAATTATATTTAAAAACATAACTAAATAATGACAACCTAAAAGCCTTGCCGGCACTAAATCGATGACATTAGAACAAGAAATGTGAATTAAAAAATAGATAAAGATAACTTTTCTTATCCAAAATCTTAAAAGATTTTATTAATGATTTAAAAATGAAATTTCAAGTGTTAAAATTTTAAAACCACTTCCTTTTTCTCTCTGTGCACTTTTTGTAGTTGCTTTTTACTGCAGTTCAAAATTGACTAACGGTTTGCGTGCGAAAGGGATGCCCATGTTCGATTGGCTATAGCAAAAAATAAGCAAAAAACAAAAACAAAAAAAAAACGTAAACGAAAAACCAAACAAACTTATCTAATTAAAAACAACCATTAAAATATTGAAAAAAAAAGAATGTGGAGGAAAACAAACAAGTTTGCAATGAAAACAAAAGATAACTATAAAATAATCAGCGTTTAATTAACGTTCTTTTTTTCGCATATTATTTTTTTTTGCCTGATTACAAAAAGTGTTGCCATATTTGCAGAAATAACACAAAAAGGAAGGTGAAATTGCCAGCATAACGGCTATGAAAAAGTTAAATATGTGCTTGTGATTACCCAGTATAAAGGTTTTTTCTTTTTTGAAACTGATTAATTCATTGCTTTTTATGGGCGGCATATAAATGATAATTTCCATAAAAAAAACAGCCAGTAAGGGGAATCCCATTCCCCATAATTGCTTTAGTTATTCTACTTAATTAACTAATTAACTGGCTTAAAGGGCCAACAAGTTTTTTTCAGTTTGAATTCTTTTTTTTTAATGTGTAAAAAAGTCACTTTAAGTTCTGAGTTTTTAAGGGAACTAAAATATTAAAATAAATGCCAAAAATTCTGGAAAATCTCAAAGAAATTCCAGGCACATCCCATCGCTCCTTAAGTCAATTCCAAAACCCAGTGAAAGTCAACAACAAAATCTGGATTTTTAATCCCAAAAACCAACTTAAAAACAACGTTTACCTGAATTTTTAGAACTGCGTGATCAAGGTTCGTCGTCCGGCGCCCAAAGTTCCCGTACGTAATCCCAATACTTCCTTGAGTAATCCCCGCCAGACAGACGCAACACCAGCCAAGGTGAACGGTCAGGAAAAGGATGAAGTCATTGTCAAATCGCTTGTAGACGAGAATCCAGAAGAGGAAGAGGAGGAGGAGGAAGAATCCATTTACCAACCCATTTGGCAGTATAAAACCATGGAACCCGCCGATCAGGAGATAATCCAAGCCCAAGATGACGATGAGGAGGAGGAGGAGGATGAAGACGATGACGAAGAGGAGGATCTGGGGGACTACGATGAATCCCTGCCATCTGATACAGATGTGATGGCTCTCAAGGCTGCGGCGGACTTTGCCGCTGGAGTTCGTCACAAAGTGTCAACCTCAACGTTGACCAAGCGTTCCAAACTGATGATACCAACGCCCCTGCCTTCACCTACTGCCTCCATGGATCAAGGGGCATGGGAGACGGACATGGAGTTCATGTATTCGCGGGAGAACAAGGAAGAGGAGGCGGAAGCTGAAACGATCAGTTTGGGTAGCACAGTGACCAATAGCACAGCTACCTTGGGTTCGATTAGCAGCACTGGCAGTAGTGCTAGGCTACCAGCATCCTCAAAGAATCCAGCAGTGGATCAACAGCCAACAGTGGTGGCCACCGAGATTGTCCCCCTAGTGCATCCGATCCTCAGGAATATATGCATTTTCTACAGCTTAAACGATCCCAAAAAGTATAGCGCTATATTCTATGACTACCATCGGTCGTTGGTCCACCAGCGCTTCATGACCCGCATTCGTCGACCGGCGCCACCACCTCCAGTTCAGGTCACCCAACCGCCGCAGCGTAACGATGACAGCGGTTGTAGTTGTGAGGCGGAAGATCAGGATGAAACCCGATCATTGGCTATACCTCAACCACTGAAAGAGGAATGGGAAAGAGCTGTCCTAGCTGCAGGGGCTGTGGCGGGCAAGCGAGGCGTGGCATCACGAGCGGGACGTAAGCTGAGAGTCCGTTCCAATGCGAGGCTGCTGAATACGGATTCGGTGCTGGCTTGGAGGGAAACGCTGCAGGATGTCTATGCTTGCGAGGACGAAGAGGATATGGTGAGTGGGAAAGCCCTACTAGAAAGTTTGATAAATATTTTTTAGTTTGAATTTAAAATATTAAATATTAAATTATTAAGATTAATACTTAATTTTAATCAAATTTATCTTCATCTCAGTAGCAAAATGAAAAATAATCTAAAAATAGTTGGGAAGTCATTTCGTATCTCGAAAGTCGTGACTTAACTTTTATAAACTTGATTAAATTAAAACCAAAGATGGAATGCTCAAAGCAGAGAGAGAAATCTGTAGCTTAAAATGGCTTAATAAGGTTGTTTTTCCCTACTATAGTTCATAGATATTTCTCTGAGTGTACTCTTGTCACTTGCAATTTGCCATGTATGTACATTCTCTATTTTTCCTTCGTATTGCCATTGTTTCCCCACTTGTCACTTGTCACATCAATTAAACTCCGCAAATGTATCTGTATCTGTATCTGAGTATCTTTGTAACCGTAACCCCTTCACAATGGTTCATGGTATTGTTTTAGCTGATCTACGAGCTACGAGTATGCGAGAAACCCTTCTCCCAGAGGTTTTCGAAAAAGTTACCCAACCTTCCGCTGAGAGGGGGAATTGTGTGCCAAAAGTTTTGCAAAAATGCCCTAACTGGGTAGGGAGATTGAGACTTTGGGTAGGTCTTTGAAATATATAGGGTATAAGTTAGGCAGTAGGACTGTTATGGTGCTTTACTTTAGGTGGAGCCATAAAATGTTAAGGGTATAAGTTATGCAATCTGGATGTTAAGGCTTCTTAACTTTAGGTTGATCTTTAAAATATAGAATGTATATGTTATTAAAGGTGACTGTTAAACTTCTCAACTTTAGATAGATCTCTAAAACCTACAGGGTATGTGTTACACCATGTAACTGACTCTCAACATTGTGAAGATTTACAGAATATTTAGGATATTTGTTATTACAAAATGGCTGTTAAGCCTCTTAACTTAAGTTAGATGTATAAAATATTTATAGTTAGGTTATACAATGTGACTGTTATATGTATTTATATAAATTATATAGGGTATATGTTAAGCCTCTCAATTATAGGTATCTATCTATAAAATCTATACCCATCTCTTATACAATCTTATTTAATTAGCATGCCTTGCTCTAACTTAGCTAACTTACTGATATGAATTCTAATAACCTTATAGACTACATAATAGGTATAAATATTTATACAAAAAAAGTAACAGGAGCATCTATCAGTTTGTCAAAGGCAATTTGTTATTTGCGTTACAATTTTGGTTTTCCCCCTGGGAAAATGTAACTCTTAGTTTGCCTTACTTGGCTTTTGATTGCAATTTGTTTATAACGCATATGGCAGGAATGTTTGTATCTATCTATGTACATATAGTATAGTAGTTTAGTATGTGCAAATTTACAAACATATGTCTGTACATATGTATATATATATAGATATATGTATATAGATATAGATACGTACGTGTGCTGCTTTCTGCATAATGTATTTTTTATTTATTTGCCTCTCACGTTTGTTGTTTTCTGTTTGCTGCATTTGCCGCTGCATGTGAAATTCCATAGAAATTCACAGGGCGAGGGAGAGTTCAACCTCCCCCGAAACCTCTTTCCCCGCCTCCCATTTCGTTCCCTTCTGATACAACACCGCCCCTGAAATTCGTGAGCCCCAACATGTTGATTCACATTTCGCGAACGACAATTATTTATTTATTTTGTTTTATTTATTTTCCTCTTTTTTTTATTGCTTTGCATATATTCTGCGAGTGAGTGTGTGTGTGTGTGTATGTGTTTGCATCTAAAGTTAATTTTTTGATTTTTGTTATAAACTTTGGACAAACCGGTTTTCAGCTTGAGGAGAGTCTTGTCTTGGTGTCTTTAATACCCTGAGATAGAGGGTATCATAAGTTAGTAGAGCTTTTAAACTCATTTTAAAGTTGTAAAACTTTTCTTTAATATTATAAAAATATCAAGAAATGAAGTAAATGAACTCTCATGCTTAGCATTCATTCCTATTCATTCATGATGCCTATACATTTTTGTAGAATTTATGGGGAACTTATTAAGTCGGTTTCGTTTGCTCTTTTTCTTGTGTGTAATTTCCTGCCTTGGAGCTTCGCTCAACGCATTTATCAGCATTTAATTGGTTAATCATTAGTCAAATATTTTTGTAACTCTTCGTCGTTCTGTTACCGCCTCTGTATTATTTTTTTTTTTGTATTTTCTTTCTTCTCAGAAGCTGAAAACCTTTGACTAAGTCGCCAAAATTTTATCGCTTGGATTGTAAAAAATCATAACGGAACTTGAGTGTTCCATAAATAAGTCCCGACTTGGTGATATGTTTACTTCAACTTTTCGAAGATTACGTTTTTGCATTTTTTTTTATGATATTTTTGATTCGAAGAATCATGGAAGTCTCCCAAGAGAGTTTGGTTATTTTTAGGAAAATAAAATGAAGATTTTTTAAGTGGCCTTAGAAGTTGTTTCGAATTCAAGTGGCCAATCGAATTTATTTAGTTTGTCAACACTTTGAAGATATAGCCAGGCCTGACTTGGAGGGGAAACACGATCTCAATGGGTTTTTGACATGAACCGAAAAGCCAAGATTCCAATAAGTGGTGATTTTTTGCCCACGCAATCGAAAAAATGTATCAAAGTTGTAGTGGTTAAAGGAGGGTCTTCAAGGCAGCTCCTCTTCTCGAAAAAAGAGGGGAAAAAATAACAATAATAAAACCACAAAAAGGTCAACTTGCTTTGAGCCGCCTTTGTTTGGCTTTCGGATCATTTGTTTATTTTCCGCGGTACGTTTCGGGTTTTTTTTTCTTTTCTTGTTTTTGTCTTTTATTTTTGTTTTTGTTAGTGAATCATGTGGCGAATGGGGCGATACGCATATGTATTTAGATATATGGTAACACAGATACTGTATCTGCGGGCGCGCGAATAAAGCAAAAGCCAAAGCAAAAGCAAAAGCACAAAAAAAAAGCAAAGCAAACATATGTACTAAATAGTACTATACACCGAGGTCATATCAATTAAATTGGCTTACCTTATTGTTACTATTTGGGCGCACATAAATAATTTCCATTCTCGTTGTTGGATAAAAAGAAACCAAAAACCGAAAACTACGCAATATTTGCACTTTTGTTTATTTCAAAATACTAAAACTGACAAATGGTAAAGCCAGAAAAACTGAAAACTGAAAACCGAAAACAGAAAGCAAATTAGCCAAAACAAATTGGCTCTAATCAGTTCGAATGGCCAGAATTATCAAGTGCTAATTGCTGCTGTAGAACTGCAAAACTGAAAGCTAAAAACTGAACACTAAAATTGTATAAAGTTCGATATTCATCGCCTGCCGATCGATTTTCGCATTTATTCGGCTCGCTAGGCTTTTCACTTTTTTTTTTGTTGTTTATTTAACTTGGCCTTTGTGTTGATGTTATAAACCAAACGAGCCCGCATTTTCAACTATAATCAAGGGATTCGGGGGAAATTAAAGGCGTGTAAAGAACACTTTTAATTGGGCGAAATCAATGTGGGAATTCATTTGAATACTTTTCGGCAAGGGATTGGATTGAAGTACAATGAGAATTTTGATGTTTATGATCTAGTTTTAGATATAAAATATTAGATAGATGATTTCTAATCTTAAATCTACTCTGAAACTAGTAGTTAAGTTTTATTTAGTATGCCAAAGAGTTTTGATGCTTTTCAGCAGTGAATTGGGGTCACCAAATGCCTAAAATTTAATACTTTAAGATATATTAGATATTAAATATTTGATCAATGATTTCAGTTCTAAAATCCAATCTAACATCTTACTTTTAGCGTTACACTAGAGTAAAAATCAGTTTATATACTTTTTGGCCATGGATTGGGGTCACCAAATTTAAACATTTTAGACTTTATAATATAATTTTAGATACAATCATACAAGATCTTTTCTGTTTCTCTTAGTTAAGCGTCTTCTAAGATACCAATGTTTTTAAAAAGCTTTTTGCTTCAGGATTGGGGTCACCAAACTTTAAAATTTTGTATTTTATGATATCATGTTCGATCCAATCGATGATTTTTGTTGCTAATGGATTGGTCTCACTAAGCACCCATAATTTATCACCTTATGATATCATATTACTAGCTGAGATCCACAGTTTCTATTTTAAATTCCACTCTAACTTTACTTATATATTTTTAAAACGAAGTTAACATTTGAATGTTAACCTAAAAGGTACTAACTTTTTGTTTTATTCTGGGAATAGCGAAAAGCTTAACATTTGCCAAGGGACTATTGTTGCTGGATTTTGTGTAGTTGGCGAGGAAGGTAAACAAATGTGGCAGCAGATGGAATACCGGGGAACTCTAGGTGCCAGCTGGGGTTTGTGAGGATTTTCAAACGCAGGGCGACTAGAGAAACTAGGGGAAACTTTTGGTTGACTGTGAATGAACAGTGAAGACTCCCAAAAGGAAACACTAAAAGTAATGGGATTAGGAGAACTTACAAATAAGCTGTTGTATTTTTTTTTAAGTTTTTTAGGAAGTTAAACATATATTTTTAATAAGAAGTAAAAGGGTTTTTAAGAGGTTTTCTTTAGGTAGATTAACACAAAAGTTGGAAATAACATAAGTTAGTTTCGAATATTTTATATTTTTTACTTTCGAAAAGGCAATGCAAAGTTGTTAATGGTTCATTTTAAGGGTAATATTTGTGATCAAATTAGGTATCAAATATTATTTAAGCTTTAATGTAAAGCTAACATTATGTCTTAAGAATACTATATTATTTCTAAATTTGGACAGGAATCATAACTTAGTTCCTAAGCTAGCTTTTTATTAATGGTATTTTTGAAGTCAAGACTTTTTTCCCCAAGATTACTTAAACTTAGGAAAGTTTTTCCCTGACTTAACATACATAAATATCCATACATACATACCTTTATTCATACATATGTTTACATAGCTCATAAGGTATAGAATAACTCCCTCGTACCGATCGAAAACTTCTATACGTCGCCGATAATCTGAGGATTTTGTTTATGCTGTCGCAAGCAGAGTTGTTTGGGTAGCCCAAAAGTATAGGATAGCGGAGAGAGGATGGGGTGACATCTGGCTGTCGGGGTAGTGGGCGGACAGTGGGTGGTGGGCGTGTCGAAAGCGATAAATGCAACGGCAGCGACACCTTGGACCGGCACTGTTCGATTAACCGTTATCTTGGACGCTTGCATTTATTTTCCGTACCGTTGCGCGATTTCTTACAAATCGAAATCAATTTCTTATCAGAATTTTGTTGCTGTTTTTGTTATTTTTGTTTTCCTCTATCTGTTTCGTTGTTTGTATTTCGTTCCGCTTTGCGTTCGTTCGTCTTGACTGTCCGTAGAAGTGAAAGAGATAGCGTGTTTGGAAATAAATAGTGGGTGTGAGTGAGTGGGAGTTAAAAGTGGGAGTGTAAGTGAGAGAGAAAGAGAGAGAGAAGGATAGCCTGGCGATAAGACATGGCAAGCAGATTCAATCCCAAACGAAGGCAAACAACGGTGAGCGATGGGTGGAACCGAAAACCAAAAAAGAAACCCACTAAAAAATAAAGAACTTACCCTGAAGTAATAGCTCTTACGCTATGAACAGGAAAATAACACAGATTACAGGGGATTACATCGACTATTGTATACCCTGTATTGTTAAGTTCTTAGAGTGGTATTAGGAAATAGATAATAATGTTATCTTAAAGCGTATTATTTTGGGTTTTAGGGTGGTCAATCTATATCATAGTCATGGTGTTGGTAGTATATGTAATTATAAGTCAAATTTTATAATCTGAAGATCCTTAAAATCAGTTTTTTCTTAGGTGAACACAAGAGTTTCTATGTGGTTTTTGTTTTATAAGTATAGAGATCCTTAGCTATCAGTTACGCTAGGACTACGACTATCATTTACGCCTTATTATTGGGTTTCTTAAAGTGTTATCAAGTTATATAGCAGATATAATGTCTTATATTATATTATTTTAGGGGTTTCGGTTTGATACCTTATAAAGATATGAATTGCTAACTGTTATCGACCTTTTTTTGGGGTTTTGATGTGTTTTACTCATAATATTAGTTAAAAAATTGCTATTTAGCCCATTTTATGTATAAATATTATAAGTCTTATACCATTTTTATCATATTATTACTAATCTTAAGTTAAGTTAAACTATTTTTATTAATTTATATAGAAAATTGTGATTTTAGAATGATATTTAGAATGATTTTTATCAGGTATCTACATTTTATAAACATAATTACAGTGAAAAGTTTAGTCTAAGAATAAGTTAATGACTAAAGTTAGTTCACTTAAGATTTTCACTTAAGCAAGAAGATAAAGAATAATACCTACAGTACCACTAAACATCATACCCCTCACCCACTCTCAATAATGAGTACTAAAAAAAAAAACAAAAAAAGAGGAGAAAAAACTACAAGAAAATATACATCGACAACGGCACGAAAAGCTGCAATTAATTTGCAGACGTTAGTTGGATTGTCGGATTGTGTATCTGTATCTGTATCTGTATCTGTATCTGTATCTCAATTGTACGCTACTGCTCCCAGAGTTTCTGGTCTAGATTCCCATCATCTGCTCACCCTTCCCATCTGACTAACTTCTTCTTCATCTCAACTTAACTACGAACTTGAATATTTATGCACTGCGTGACTGTGACTCCAAAACTGAATCTGAATCTAAATCTGACTGTAACTCTTTGGTTTATCCCATAGATTGTGCCAGTGACTGACATTCTGCGGGCGCAGCAAATCCAGGAGGACAATGAGGTCCAGCAAACGCAGCAGACGACGATCCTTCAGCGCTTCAAGAGCGTCTCCATAGGCAACCTGCTTGATCTGCCCGGCGAGGATGACAAGAAGTCTATCAAGAATCGCATGCGAATGAAGTGTGAGTAGAACTTACTAGTTACTACTAGTTATATGTTTTTATAGCTAGTTAGAGGAGATATGCTTAGCAAAACGACTTTAGTTTCGAGCTACTTATTAGGTTTTTAAGGCAACTTCTTTGGGAGATTTAACTTGCCACTCAAGTTTCACTGTTAGGAAAATGTGTTTAAGCATTAATTTCCTATAATTCGCCATATCGCTGAGGTATACATTATATATTTATAAACAAATCTAACCATTGTTTGGTTTTGATTCCAAAACATATCATTTTATTGTAAGGAGAAATCAAAACTGATTTCTAAACAAACAATGGCCACCTGCTGTTCTATAGAAAATACTTATTAAGATATATTAATAGCTTAATATTTTGTTAAATAATTACTTTTTCAACTTGTCCAAAATGTGATTAACAAATTGGTAGTTTAGCTAAAGTCCGCTTTAGCCGTATCTATTTAGTCATCGCCTGAAAGTGTCTGCCACTTCTTGTAGCAGCGATGACTTTCTTTGGTGGGTAATTTGCCACTGAACCGGTTGAAAGAGGGGCGCCCGGCTGTCTGCTCAAATAGTTGGTGCTCTTGGAACTCCAATTCCAAGTAGAAGCCACCAACGCGAATGGAATAAACATTTGCCAGGCACTTAAAGAAATTAAGTTCGTTTTCTAAAAGAAAAACCAGGAAAATTGGAAGGGAAAAACTGAGTTTTGTTTCTATTTACTTTAAAATAGAAAATAGAATCTTATAAAATCATAATTCATTATAAATTAATTTAAAAACACTTTAAAACAAGTAATCCTTCAATTTTAAGTTTTATTTATATAGATTTTAATCCCAAAAAAATCGAGAAAGTTTCCTCTGGCAGTCACTTAGTTTTTTCTTTAAGTGCCTTACCACCTTTTAAGGCCCAAGAAGCTCGTCACTCGCTGGCCTTTTAAGGTCGTTGTGGCCCACACAGCGACTGACTGAGCGGACTTCTATCTACGGCCACATGAGTTTCCCAATCGCATTCCCATTCCCATTCCCGATCCCAGTTCTCATTCATCATTGCAAAGACGAATAGTAGAGTCTCTTCGCTCTTCTCTCTATCTGGGATTTTCGTTAATGAAAGCTGGTTTTCACTTTTTTGCCCGGACGCGGGGATTGTGTTTAGAGTCGCTGTTGCTGTTGCTTATTCGGATAATGCAAATGAGTCGGCACAAAAAATGAATCATGATCTCTGTGTAAGGCGAGGAATGTTTGAATAAATAACCGACTGACTGACTCTAAAGCTGAAATTATGATGATACTTTGCATAGAGAAACTCATTGCAGTTGGTTCTCAGTCGGGAGTGGCACATATATCCTGTGATCTCGCCTAGGGAAAGATGTCGAAGAACTCTCTACTCTTCGATACTCGCCTGTCGCAATGTAGCCAAAAATAATATTAAACCATCAAAATTGAGCAATAAATTTTAATAATTTCTTCTTTCATGTTTTCTTTGGATGTGCTTGATGACTAAAATCCTGAAGTCGCTGTCAATAGCAATGTTTTTCGCATGTAAGTAAAGTTAAAAAATAATATTTAAGCCGAGAAAAAACTATTAAAATGTTATAAAAAAAACATAACAAAAATATTGCATTAAAGTTCAACTTTAATAGCTTTTAACTTGGCTTAAAACCCCGAAAATCTTCATAAGGCTGCAACTGATAAATCTCTACTTTTAGCAATCGCTCGCCAAAGATCGAGAAGAAGTCGCGTCAGCGTCGTGGTCAGGTGAATAGCTTGTACCTGGATGAGCAGAAGTATCCACTATTTGCTGCCCCACTCAATGCCCTGGAGCTCAACATGACCGATCATCCGAATGTACCACGTTTTGTGGTTGATGTTTGTGCCTACATTGAGAAGCCCGAGTGCATTGAACAGGACGGACTGTACCGGGCATCGGGTAATAAAGTGTTAGTGGATGAGTTACGCAAGAAGCTGACTGCCCTGTACGATCCCCGTTGGCTGCAAACGGACGATATTCATACGCTAACCAGTCTGCATAAGCAGTTCTTTAGGGAATTGAGTGCTCCGCTTATCACACAGGAAGCCTACGAACGTCTGGGCCGCAGCCTAAACGATGAAGCGGCCATCGAGCGTATGAGCCTGGCCTTTGATGATATGCCAGAGCCAAATCGCTCAACGCTGCGTTTCCTCATCAAGCATTTGACCAGGTTAGTAGATAGATGTTGTTATATTTTATAAGAATAAAACCAGAGAAGAGAGTTCTAAAGAAGTTTAAGTTATAAATTTGATTTGTAATTTGTAAGGAAAGGAAATGAAAAACCCAAAGAGGCATTGAATCACTTTAAAAGTAATGCTGGGTTTCCCCCTCTTTTTTTCTGGTTTTATTCATATATTCATATTTTTTTTTATGAATTTTTTATTCATAATGTTTATTTTTTCAGAGTTGCCGCTGCCAGCGCTTCGAATCGCATGCCCTCCACCAACTTGGCCATCGTCTGGGGTCCCTGCCTCCTCAGTGCCAATCAAATTCAGTTGGATATTGGACGCATGAATATGTTGGCCAAAGTTTTGATCGAAAACTATGATCGCATCTTTCATCCGGATAATGAACGTCTCGTTTGCTAGGATTCCCCGCCGCCAAACCAATCCCGCCCTGCGCTGCCACACGCCCCCAAAAAACTCTATGCATCACAAAATGAAGCAGCGTTAACCCTATATAAGTGCCTCAAACATCAAACATCACCATTGTCTCCTTCCATCATTTTTTCTCACCAATCTTATGTTTAAAATAATATTTTTTTAAAATGTTTTTTTTTGTCAGCTTTAATTGTATGTTTTCCTTTGCTAATTTTAATATTTTTAATATTTTATTTATTCATTGGAAATGGGTTAAACCGCCCATCAAGAAAATACTTACCAAAAAGACAGTAGACTAAGTTTAAACTAAAAAGGAAAATCTAAATAATAATCTATACGACGAACTTTGTGGCGGTACAGTGAGCACTGCCTGCGGTGAAACCAATAACATGACGGAATATTAATATATATTTTTTTTTCTCTCGACATCATACTATGAGATGTGATATTCGCTGCAAATTGCAAAGCGTGAATATAATTTGTATTTATAAAGATTTATCTATATTATTATTAATAAACCATATGAATTATACGAATAAAGTCAAGTACAGTAGATAGGCTAAACGTGAATTTTTTTGTTTAAAAAAAGCTTGGAGTATGAAAGCCAAAAAATTGTATATTTTTTAACTCAATAAATATGAAGGAAATTAAGAAAGTTTTGGTTTGAATTTGAAAAGAAAAAAATGTTAGGGAAAAAGTAAAGTGAGTAACACATTCATTGCCTACTTTTGAGCTGCAAAAAAATATATGGAAGCATATATAAGCTGATGGTTGATGTAGCGTTTAGTTTCAGTTTGAAAATTGTTTTCAGAGATGAAGGTTACCCATCGCCTGGCTGTACTTTGGATTTGCCTGATAACTCTGGTGAGTTTTTTTCTAACAAAATATCTAAAATCTTTCTAATTTTACCAACTATTTCTAGTGGGAGTTATCTACCTGTCATAGTACCAAGGATTGCCTGAAACTCCACAACCTGACCAGTGCCCAAATAGAAGCAGTGAATCCCTCTACACCCGTTTCGATTGTACCCTTGAATATCAAATGCTTTAGCCGATGTGTGATCGATGAGTATTATGGTGATGATGGAAAAATCGATTTGCAAAGAGTGGGAAATCGTGGAACCCAACAAGAACATATTATTTTGTCTCAGTGTAAAGAGAAGTACGATGACGCCAGCGATCTGGGCAGATGCGACTATCCATATCTGATGATTCAGTGTTTGTTAGAGGGCAAAACGAGCGGAACGATCGTGTCGTAATTTTAGCTATAATATATGTATGTATATACACGCCGCAATGGCTAGAAATATATATTTATATATTTTTTGATTTGATTTATTGTGGGAATTGTTAATCAGATTAAGGGCCTTGTGATGACTTACTAGCCAGTACCTACGATTGTTGTTTAGTTTTGGGGGCTACATTTGGAGTATAAAAGCAGGTTAAAGACACTCCATATTAGGGTTTATAATAATCACTTTGATTTGAAAGAAGTTCAGTCATTCATATTTGAAAGTTAGCTAACATAATAACCAGTCATTCTAAACTTTGAAAGCCACATAGCTACAAGGGCAAATAAATTACAGAAAATTTAGCTTTCGATGGCAAATATAAATATGAAATGTTGTTGGTAAGCCAAACATAAAATTTGGCCATGGCAGGCCAACAGATATGGAGAAGATGCAATTTGAACATAATTGAAATGCAAATCGCAGACTAAAGATTGCAGACTGCAGACTGTGTGGGAAGTAATAATGAATCCCAGTTGACCCCAACAGGATGCAGGGGAAAATTTCAATTTTCCCAGCAAATCATACGTAAAGTTTTGGCCCAAAAGGAGAAGGGGCCTGGCCAGCATGGATGTCAATGCAATCAGTGAGGCATTTGACTTGGCCCTTTCATCAACTCAACACAAGGCAACTTCGACTGCAAAGGACATGGACAGAACGACATACAGGATTCAATACTAAGGACTCACGAACTCCTTTGGGCGACACTGCGGCTGCCACAAAAACTTTTTGCTGGCCAATCATCAAGAAAGCCGCCAAGTTACTTGGAAATAAGCTAAAATCGGATAGTACATAGAGAGAGAGAGAGTTGGCCAAATTAGGAATTATTTTGTAACCAGTTAGTTACTAGGAAAAAGGGGGCGTTGCGCAAAGTGCTGAAGTCAGTGGAAAATTTGTGGGCAAAACATGTTGATGACAGGCAAATATGCTGTAATGCAATTATGGGCCAAGTGCTAGTGCTACCAGGATAGCGATTTAATTGACAATGCAAATTGAATCAGCATTTGTAACTGTCTAATCGAATTAGCCCGGAGAAAGCATCTCTGCCTCTCTCACTCTCTCTTTATCTTGGTCATAATTCAATTTCTGATTTACTATTACCAAAAAGTAAGAGGTTATGGTTATGGTTTAGGATTTCAGTTTTTGGGTTTTAGCCATTTTTGGCCGGGCTCAGCAAATAAACTTTGCGTTCTCATTGCGGCAAGTCAACAACTGCAGTTTCCTTTTTGACCACACACTCTCACATACACACATAGACACACAATCCAGCCAGGACCCTTTCGTCCTGCGGTCTTGGCCAGAAACAGGAGCAGGACAGGCCGTTGAGTGGACCTAACCACTGGAACGTGCCTTAACTTATAAAATGTTGCCAACTGCTGGCTGCCAATTGCAGCCAGTCTCTAAATGACTCACATCTCCTTTTGGCCAGGTCAAAAGCGAAGCTGCAATGCTCTTGAGAAAATCACAAGAAGGAGGCTTGTTTAGCTTGAATGCGAAAGATGTTTTAAGGGAATATCTAAGGTCTTTAAAAAGCTGCAGTTTAGTACGTTTATCGAGGATTTACTTTATATTCTACTTAATCTTTGATCTAAGCTAAAATGAAAGTAAAAGTTAGAAATACCAACCCACTATTTTAGCCAGATCTTTAAGAGGTTGGCCTATTTTTTCGCATTTCTTAAACATATTCCATTAAAAAAAATCAAATTAAGAGATTATTTAAACTTATTTCCAAGCAACTTAAGTTAAATATTATATAAAGTACCTACTACTAAAAGAGCATTTCCTAACCGAAAGCACAACTTATCTCGTTTAGACCAAAAGTGGTTGGCCTTTTCGGCAGCATTCCCTTTCCCCCATCCTAACATCCCCTATAGAGCCACTTGAATGCGGCCCGCCACCTGTTGGCGAATTAGGGCGCAACACTCAAAAGGAGTTGCCTGCCTGAATTCATACCCTAGTCCTAGCCTCATCTCCCCCTTCCATTCTCGTTGTCCTCTGGACAATCCCGACATTAAGACGCTGGCAATGTGTAATAACTGGCAGCTTGAGATGAAGGACAAGAGCGAGCCATGCGACTTAGATGGGCGGAAGAGGGCGTAGACCAACAAGGATGAGTAGAAGTAGATGGTGGGCTAAGAGCTTGGAATGACAGGACGCTGAGCTGGCAGAGCGGCAGCAGCAGCATCATCATCATCGTCAGCAGCGACTAAGGATGTGACAATGCTGAGCCCGTTTGACATGACCATGATATAATAAAAACCGCAAACAAGTAATGCCTATGAA
This sequence comes from Drosophila eugracilis, assembly GCF_018153835.1. Classification (NCBI taxonomy): domain Eukaryota; kingdom Metazoa; phylum Arthropoda; class Insecta; order Diptera; family Drosophilidae; genus Drosophila; species Drosophila eugracilis. Next base: position 526,854 of record NW_024572115.1, on the reverse strand, counting down.
CCGCAGTTCTCTAGCCAAAGGAAGTTCTCTAACCAGGAGGTGGGAGTCCTTGGTCCAAGTCCAAGTTGAAATAACAACAGCAGAGGCCAGCAGGCCAGCGTAGCAAGAGGATGACTACTCAAGTGCTGTTGTCAGAGAGAGAGAGACAGGGAGCTCCTGCTCGTCGTTACTTGCCAAGCAATTTACCAGCAATCTCTGATGTTTAGTTTTGTATAAAAAGAATGGAGATTATCTTTTTACTTTCACTTTCATTATTACACTTTTTTCCGTAATTCAACTATTATTTCTCTCAGTGGATTTAGGGGCCGTGGGCATGCCGTTATCCTTTGGCGTGATTAAGCCACAAGTGCGTGACATTTTAATGCGACATTTATGCCCGGGACAAGAGATTATTATTGGAAATGCGCGCCCGGCTCGCGTGACAACAACAGGACAATAGCAAAGGCAATACCAGCGGCATAAATATAAACCGCAGGAGCAGCAGCAGCAGCAGCAGCAGGAGGAGGAGGAAGGACCTCCTGGAACTGTAGCTGCAAGGATAACAACACAACTTGCTTAACGCCCTGGCCCACAGCTTATTTATTTATCTTTACCCGTCTGACAGCCGAGTGACAACTTTTGTTACGTCTCCCCGTAAGAGGGACAACTCTATGTCCATGTCCTGTCACAGTCTTCGAGACATTTGTGAGCCACCTAAGGAAGGATGTGGCCAAAATCCAGGCAAACATATTTAATTAGAAGCCAAGAGGCAACCCCCATCTGACAAATGACAAAAAGGATCACGAGAGGAGAAACTGCCAAGCAGCAAACTAACATAACAAAAAAAAAACTAGAAATATAAATGAAAGTTACTATAAAATCGGATAAGGTAATGGATATCTAGCAAATCGCTAATGCACATTACCATTACTAGCTGCTAAAAACCTTTCTAACAATGTTAAGAGAGATAAAAGGCTAGACTGAAATGAATACCTAAAGTAGAGTTTTCCTAAGGAAGCTCAAACTCAACTTAAGGCAAAATAATAATAATAATAAGTAATCGATACTTGAGAATGCAGCTGGCATATCCTTTCTGCAAGTTGTTGACTAAGTCCTTTTCAGCTTTTGGACAAACATTGAACGGGGAAAGCTGGTAATCGATCTATTTGAGTACTTCTTATCGATAATGACGAGCTCTCTTGATGGGCAATAATAATATCCTAAGCTGAGCTGTATAACAGTTTTACGAGGCTTTTGTGGCTAAGTGTGGGTTAAATTTGATGGCTGCTATTTTGGCTAAGCATAACTCACAAAGAGGAAGGTAATAACCAAAAAATTATGGTATTTAATAAGGGAAGTTCTTGTTTTTTTATGGTAAAAATAATACACAAAAAAGGCAACCCAAAGCCTGTCAGTCTGTCAGTTTATAAGTTAACCTACTTATTTTCTATTAAATATTATTTAAAATTTAACTTTAACTTTAACACTTACCTTTAGATAACAAAACAATTTGTAGAGTTTATTGCACCTTCACTGTCTTCTTTTTCCATTCAATCAATAACCCGCTGAGCTTTAGCTTTAGTGCTGATTTTTGGCTTTGGCAAATGTTTGCCGGATCAACATGCACATCCATATCCACCATATCCATATATCCAACCACGCCCAGCAGCTGCTGAAATTAAAATCGAAATCATAACATGTCAACACATTTTGTAATGCAGCAAAACTAACCAAAAATAATAAAAGTCTGGTCCAAAAAAAAAAAAAAGGGGGGAGAAAAAAAACAAGGGGGAAAAGGGAAAAACTGACTGGGAAAAAGGGTTGGCGAGCAAACAGGGAAATAATGCAAATGCAAATGAATCCGCGACAGCGGGATGTCGGTGGTGTTACAGGAACAGGTGTTCCACTTGCTTCTTTATGCCAATAAAAACGGTTTGCATATATGTGTGTGTGTGTGAGTGTGTGTGTATGGGTATGTGTTCTTGGTATAAAAATGTAATAACAAAGTTGGCGGCGCTGCTTTTTATGGCCTTTTTGTCATTGCGTTTTGTGTTTGTGTGCAGTAAAAACTATTTACCCAACCTCCATACCAGCTCCCTTACCTCCCTCCCTGACTTGCCATGACTTTTGTGTTTACCAGCAAAATGCCAATGGACACAATGTTCTCACGAAAGGGTGGCTCAAAATCAAAAGTCTATTTGAAAAACTTAAAAAGAAGTCACTAAAATTATTAAATCCCTTTAAAAAGAGCCAAAAAATAAGCCTTACTAACTTATAAATTTATATTTACAGCTATTCCTAAACTAAATATACATTTAAGTTTTCAAATTAACTCACATAGTGACTTACCCTAGTGCAGAATGTGAGTTTGGGGTGGACCGTTGTCATATCAGTGTGCTAAAAGTAACCGCACGACGCTGAAAAGTATGCAATGGCATTGCCTTCCCCTCCTGCAGCGAAGGACTTCAGCTGCAGGGACGACAACGACAACGATGACGACCAGTCTCCCGGATCTCTTGCTGTTCCCCAAAGTTCCCAAGCTACCGGATCTAGAGACCAGAGACCAGAGTCCAGAGTCCCAGTTCCATGTGCATTGGCATCAGAGTGGCGCCGCCCGTCAGCGTTTTCATTTCAAATTCAAATGCTGTTTGCATAAAAAACGAGCCAAGACATCGAAAGGCATCACGTGCCCGGTACTCCTCCTGGCCAGCAATCCTGCATGAATGTGGGGCCAAAAAACTGTTGGAATTCTGGAGGATACCCATACGCCAAACGCCCCAACCATTTCACCGAAGTAGTGACAATAGCAACAAACGGATGGCTGCAGAGATGTATGAACGAACTGTGAATGCACAAGGAGAAAATTTTAGTATAATTTATTAAATAATAGGGTTTAATGTTTAAATTACTAACTAAAAAAATATGGTAATAAAGATCAAGTTTTATGGATTGGCCAAGTTTAACTGTTATAGCTTTATAGTTAATCTTTGTTTAGGTTTTCAGGATTTTTCAACAACCTCAAAGTTATTTTTTATACATTTTCCTTTTAAAATATAAAGAAATCAAAGAAATGTAAACCTTAAACTAATACAAAATACTTTAACATGCACTTATAAATCAAACATTTTAACATTTACTTTAAAAAACTAACAAAGTTAATGCTAAACTAAATATTTAGTTAATCCCGAACACACACATTTGCCTATCAAACTCCCTTTTTTAATAAGAAAAATTATGAGTGTGATTTGTTTTTCAGCGAGTTGAGTGGGTTAAGTCGGTGGATTGCGGCAGCAGTGTCGTTGGCCTCCATTTCCCGCCCAAAAGAATAAAAACAAAAATCGAAAAAGCGAAATTGCAAAAGACGTTTCATTTGGCGTGGGACAGAGAGAGAGATAGAGAGAGATGGGTAGTATGGTATAGAATAGGACAGGGCGATAGCCAGCTGGCAGTCGTTTTGCATGTCCGTGTTGGGTTAAGTGGATTGTTTACTTTGATTACAAAAATATGGCAAATGTTTGCACGTTTGATGTCTCACTATGTGAGTGTGTGTGTGTGCGTGTATGTGTGTGTGAGACTGGGAGTGTGTTTGGTGCAGACAGATGCAGTGGTGATGGTAGGTTAAAAGAGGAATACGGCAGAAGGTGCGGTGAATGGAGAAGAAGCGATCGGGATTTGTATTTTATCGATGAAATTTTTGTATAATTCAGTCTGATAAATATGTAATTTGTAGAATAAATATGAATACCTTTATAAACTTTTCTTTTAAATTAGAATTCTGCAATCTTTTATATAACTAGAACTACCTTGTAGAATTCTTCTAGACTTCTCCTCTCACGATAGCTCCCCTTCACGTGGTCATCTCTATTCGCAAACAATGCAACTCCACACCAGCACACACATTCATATTTACATACACCAAGAGCACACAAAAAAAAAAAAGGAAAGTAAAGAAAGAAAGAAAAAGATAGACTCTAGAGGATAAAGGTTAGGAAGAGAGAGACAAGGGGGAGGAGTACAGTCCGCCAGCGAGACAAATGGCGTTTGCCTTGGCGCGCTTGTAAAATCCAAAAGCTAACATTATTACAAAAAATCTGCAGTTATACATTTTGACTTTGGTTTATTTTTATGATTTTCAAAAGTTTGCAGTTGACCGACCGAGCGACCAAGCGACCGAAGGACCATCGCTAGAATTCCCTGGTTGGATGCATTTTTATTGTATTGAGGCTATTGCGAGGACCAGATGGAAAGGAACTGTTGATTGTGTACCCAGAGTGGGCTACAAAAAAAAAGTATATATTGAAAGGAGTGGAAATTGAAAAGGATAGGTCAAGCGACAGGATCAAGCTTCCATTGTTTTGAATAATTAAAGTAAACTTCTAGTTAGCAGGCAAAAATAATCAAAGCCACTACTCAACTTCTACTATCCAAAGTGATTAGCTTCTTTCTTAGTACTAAAAACAATAATTTCTCTACCTAACAGTAACAGCCATCCCTGGTCAGCAGAGTACCATGTGGGTCACGTCATCGAAAGGTCAAAGGCATTTATCAGCCCTTAAGGCCCCCCATCTATTTGCATTTCAATGTTGAACTGTTTGCCCGGGCCAAAACTAATTTTGACAGGCGGTGGGAGAGAGAAAAAAAAAAGGGGAAAGAAAGAAAGTAAAGCCGCCGCTTTTATTGGAAAAATTTGTATTTGTTTTTTGGCACTGGGCATTGGGCAGTGGAAAATCGCAGCGGGCGTCAAACGTTACGCCCACAATGCCAAATAGTTTTCATTCTTAGCCGCCTTCTCTTCACCAATGCTGGCTGCATTTTATTTTATTAATGGGAATTTGTTTGGCCAAAGAAGAGGTGGTAGACTGGTGGAAGGGATGCGTTCAGGATGCGACCAGGATGCCGCCTCGTCGCTATTATGGCAGCCATTTGTTTGCACGCGAACATCCGAGTGCCGTGGATGCCCCACAGGGCGTATGCGCTATATAATTTTTCTCGCGCTCTTGGCGGTCTTTGCCACGCCCCCTTCACTCCCCTCTTGAAAAGCGTCCAGCAACGACCACATGTCGCTCATGATTAATTGAAAGATTCTCTCAACTTCAACTGTTTTCGGGTTTTTGCGTTTGCTTAAACTTCCCTCTTTTTCCCTTTTCCTTTCTTTTTCCTTTTTGCATTATTATTTCTATAATTTTTTATTTTTCGTCCTGTTTGGAGGAGCTTGTTGCTCTGTTTGTCCAAAGTATTTTGATTAATGAACTATGCTGAGGCGAAATTTAAATAAATTTCTAAGGAATATCCAATGTTATATTACATCGAGCTGGGCTTGGCAAGCAATTAGTTCAAGCAACTTACTTTGCTATTTCTTTAAGGTTTTTATGGCAGTTTTTTGAGGAGTTTTTTTTTTTGATAATGAAAACAATGTGCAAAGTAGGCAGATTTTTGTCTAGCTCGCGTCGTATCTCCATGTGTCAGGACAAAAGAAAAGCAAAGTAGTTCCTGGTCTCTAGGGCTGATGGACTGAGAGTAATCACAACCGAACAGTTCCTGGTCTCTATTACCGATGGAGCTGGACAGTAACTCCGCGTGGGTGCTTCTCCATAAGTCCAAAGAGGCAGCAATCCATAAACGAAAGGAAAAGTTCCTGGTCTCTATTAGCGATGGATTGGAGTTGGGATTGATTGTGTGTACTCTATAAGTCCAATAAAGTTTCCAGATTCCAGCACCGAAATGCGGAGTAAACAGACATAGGCCTAGTAGGCAAAGTATCCTGTGTTCCTAGGTTCATAAGTCCAAGAAATTAAAAGCAGAACAGTACCTGCTCTCTAGGGCAAATGAACTGGTACTCCCCACAGCCTAGCACAATCTCGATGTCGATGCTCCATAAGTCCGAAGAGGAACCAGTCGATGAACCAGAAAAACAGAAGTAGAGGAGGAGTTCCTGGTCTCGATGGACTAGAGCTGGGCAGTAACTCCGCGTAGGTGTTTCTCTATAAGTCCGAAGTGGCAGCAGTCCATAAACGAGAAAAACTAAGGCAAGGCATTCCCGATCCTCATGGCAGATGGACGGGATCTGGCAGTGATCACACTGCTCTGCTGCCATGTATGTTGATCCATAAGTCCCCAGTGACAGCGGTCCAGAAACGAGAAGAGGAGTTTCTGGTCTCTTTTACCGATGGATTGGACCTGGAACTGGAACTGGGAGTGATCAAAGCCTGGCAATATCTCCATGAGAAATGTTCCATAAATCCGAAGTGGCAGCAGTCAACGAACGAGAAAAACCAAAGCAGAGGAGTACCTGATCTCCAGGGCCGATGGACTGAATCTGGCAGTGATCCCAGCCGGGGAAGCTTAACTTAACTTATTCTTAAATAATCCACATTGCATGGGCGGCATGCAAGCCGTTGCAAATTCTGCGGATCATGGGCGAAATATGGCCCTTGTCTTATGGAATAAATATATAGAAAAGTTTGCCACCTACCTTGAATTTTCTGCTTACATCGTCATCTATATCCATCATTACACGTCATCAAAAGTCCAGAATATGGATTCCCAAAAAAAAACTTCATGATGCACTGCATCCTCCATGGAGGCCAAGTCCATATACCACCAATGTAATGGTGAGTACCACTGGACCACTTGCGGGCACTTGGAAGCACTGGAAGAACACAAACACACACACACAAAAATGACTTGACTGATTTTTCACTGACCAGCAGCGCCCTAGTCACAACATTTCTGTCAGAACCTGTTGGGAATTACAAGAGCCGCAGAGTACAGACAGTTAACTTGGAGTTAACTAACATAGCCGTTAACGGGCAGTTAACAGCCGAAACTTAACTTTCAATGAATTTTTAAAATTTGGCCGTTGGAAAAGCCGATTTCCCTGGATTTTTTTTTGGACATTAGCTTAAGCTTTAGCTGTTGACTTATAGACTTGTAAAATAGGTTGGGTTTTCGTCAAATTAAGCTATATATCGACTATGAAAAGGCAAATTTAAGAAGATAAGCTTCATCATGGTTGAGATTACTCATGATTATTTTGAGTATTATTACCAATTACGATTTGATAGCCTTCAGTTGTAGACTCCTTTAGTCAGAAATGACAAAGTTCTTATTGGCCAAGTTAATGAACTAATTTTCAAAACAATTCTAGAGTAATTCGCGTTGCGCTTGATTGCAATTACGCCTCTGTGCGTCTTAAACGAAGCCCTAGCAAGTGACCTCTACATTCCCTCTGCCAGGGAAAAGATAAACAGGAACTCGAGTCGGTACAACGATCGTCCCGCAGCTCACACCAACTGTCTAGCCTCTTCCGTGGCCAACACAACAATTAGAAGACGTCTAAAGTGAAGGCATCCCGCCGATCTCTGGACAAGAGGACGCCAAGTTTCTCGAGTCCTAATGCAGTAACTAAACTTAGCATTGATCTCTGGTTATCTAGTTGTAAACATTTATTAATTAACTTCCTGTTAAAGCTTTTGGGTATTCTTATTCTCTTCTCAGTAATCTAGTTTTTATAATGACCTGCTCTTGAAATTTCTTTCCATATTTCTTTACTTTCCTGCAGCTCATTTCCTTGCCTTGAAAGGTAAGGTTCAACATAAATGATATTATACTCTGGTTGATAGATTTCTTCTTCTATTAATCACCTCCGAATGAGGAAAAGAGATTTTCTGAACTTGCTTTTACCCCAAACAATATATAAAACTAAAAATATATAGAGAAATATTTTAGGCCCACTTACCTTAGTTTTGCATATTATTCCAGGTTGTTGTTGTTCGTTTTGGCATCTTTAAGCATATTTGAACCTTCCTTCATCCGCGCAAAAAACGTCTAATTTCCGATTTACATTAAATTTTCCTGTGAAAATATTTCAAATGTCTTTAAAAGTTTTCAAAAATTAAATACAAACTCACATTTCCACTTGCCCCACCGAGCTGTCTTTGCATTTAGCATACAAAAATAGGTAAATTCGCTATCTAAAGAATACAAGAGAATAAATACGAGAATATGTATGATTTTGATAGATAATTAAAATTAAAGCCGAATTAAAGTCAGTAATTCGTATTAATTTATTTCATATACATATGTATTCACTGTATGTGCAGTTCTTATGCCTAATAATCTCGTTACACGTATTTCACGTAATCTCAAGATTACACATACAAATGTACTTGCAGCCGTTTGGCAAGCCAAACAAAGGCTTAAAAGCAATGGAAAAATACATTTTAGCGCAATCTGCATACCTCGATTTTCAATATTATTCAAGGTTCTAATTGGGATTAATTAACATAAAGCTATTACCTTGACTTTCCTCCCAAAGCGAAGCAAATGCGATTTCCCATATGTATGTATGTACATATATTTACATATGTACATGTATGGATGTCAATAGGTCCAGCCAGATGTACACAACATGTACACAAATTTACATACATACATATTTGTAAAGTGTCTCACATCCATACATATTTTCACTTGTCCAGCGGAGCACCCCTTCCATTTTCGCACAGAAAACAGGTAAATTCACTATTAACACAATTAATCTTGAACAATTTGCAAAGCACAGTCCTGGGATCACTTGTTATTTATTAATTTAACACTTTTTTATACCTTTTTAAAACACTTTAAAACCAAACGCAAATTTACTATAAGCAATCAACCGTTCGCGGTTGCAATTTATTCAGACTGACAAACGAGTGAGAAAACAACAGTTAGCTCTGTCGATAGGCGAGGGAGGGGAAGCTTGCAAAGATCTGCACGTTACCGCTTCTCTCTCATTTCGTTTCTCTCTTCACCAGCAAATTCAATTCATACACTTTAAAAAGAAATTCGGAAACTAAATTGGTCAATATGATCTATATATGAATAATATTAATATTAAATAAATTAACTAATATTAAAGAATCATAGACGAGAAAAATGTTTACCTCTTTTTATAAAATATAATAAATATTTTATATGTTATTAAATAAATATTCAATAATATATTTTATAAAACAATTTAAGTAAGAGATCAAATATACTAACTATTAAAGAACTGATAAGAATTACTACATATAATTATTTTTATAATATTTATCAACTTTTTTCGCTGTGTAATATTATGTCCACCAAAAATTGTTATGCTTTGCTTTGGCAAAGAAAAGAAGACGAAATGAGAGAGGAGATGGAAGGCAAAGATCTTTGCGAAAGCGTTTCTAACTGTAATCCTCTTTTCTGTGCCTGCGCTTTCAAGATATCTTCTTCTTTTTCAGTCATTAAGTTTTCATTCTTAAAGAGTTTCAGTCGGTGTTGGGTTGTGATCTTTTCCCCCTTAAAAGGTGATAAGAAGTGTATTAAAGTGTTTAATTAATAGATTAAAAGTGATCTTAGCATTGGATTATGAGTTTGGTTCATAATAATATTGTCTAAATGGCCAATTAAAATTTTGTTTGCCTTAATGAAAAGGGTGCTCCGCGGGACAAGTAAAAATGTATGTAGATAAGTACATATGTAGGTAAGTATGTATCTTAATTTGTAAATTTACATAAATATGTATGTACATAATTTAAATTTCAGAAATGTACGCATAAAAATAAAATGTGATTCGGAAATGATTTTTGCGGAAGAAAGAAGGTAAACATGATATTTTTAAATGTAACAAACCCCAATAAGAAATTTGATTTTTTCATTGCTAACATTACCAAACCAATATTATTTTAAAACTTTTTATACAGATTTCTGCTTAAACGACTAAGAGAATGTACGTATTTGTTTCAAATCGGTTAACACATTTACCTTCAAATTTATTATTAGCCCAATCACTTGCTACACAGCAATGGCAGACAGCGCTTTAAACTTTGTTTTAAGAAATTAATTTTCTTGTCTTTCGTAAAATCGCAATGAAATTTGCGGGAACCCGAATGCGAATCATTATTCGGGACTTAAAATGGCATTTATCACATCGACAAACTCCTGCTCGACTGGCGGTCCCATTACTTATCCGAGGACCCTCCTCCTGCGACTCTGAAACGGAATCACAGACAACTTGAACTTCAAGGAAATTTTGTACTGGAAAATATTTACTAGGCCAAATATATTTTGTAGGAAAACTAATTGATAAGACTATTCTCCGAAACATCTGTGACAAATACCGTTCTTTCTCTTTTTTATGGGTTACTTCTATCTCATTCTATCTGATTATTAGACTAATGGAGCATACTTGCTCATCGATGTTCCCGACCTAAGTGTCAGTTTTATTTTGGTGGCCACCTTGTCTTATCTTTGCCTCAGCTCTTTGGCGATAAGAGTTCTATCGTTTGGCTGTGCATCCGAATCCAATAGTCAGTGTCGAAATGGCCGGCGAATATATCACATTGGAGAACCCGTTGACATATCCGGGTTACGGTTCCAATGGTTCTGAAAACGGAAAACATCGTCCAGCCCAGAGATTCTCCAACAGTTACCTGATCCTATTGATCTTTCTGGTGGGCAGTCTCTTAATAATCCTCTACGCCTATTGGGATGTAATGATGATCACCGCCGTTTCCATGCCATTGGCCAAGCGCTTGGATTCCAATGATACAAGGCTGATGGACGGAACGCTGGCGGAGAAGCTTTACAGGGAGGTGAGGATCCTGTGCTGGGTACTCACCACACCGAAGTATCACAAAACTAGAGCCGTCCATGTGATGCGAACGTGGGGCAAACGCTGTAATAAGATCTACTTCATGACCTCGGAACGTGATGATGAGCTGCCCACCGTCGTGCTGACCAAGCCGGACACTTATGAGTTTCTATGGGGCAAGACCAAGGAGGCATTTACTTACATTCATGACCAGATGCGAGATGAGGCCGATTGGTTTATCAAAGCTGATGACGACACGTAGGTTGGAGCAAGTTATTAGAATTTCTAATGAATAATGTTTGTGATTCTTTTTTGTATCTGCAAGACATAGAGGACATTCATATAGTTTTCTGAATATTTGATTTGAATTCTCGTATATCCCATACCTATGGCGTAGTTTTCAACTGTATATATTCTTGATCATATGTTCTTCTCTTATATGTATTCCTGATAAAACTCAACTAGACATGTCCGTCTCCCTGTCTGTCCATATGATTGATCACTTCTCGGAAACTTTGAAAGCTAAATTACTTATGATACCTATCAATGCCAATCAATGCCTGTCAAATCAGGTTAATACTTAAAAAGTTATTAAGAAATTCAATATATTTATCGCCAAATGAGAACAACAGTTGGCGCTATTGAAACTATACATCATCATTATACATTATACAGTGTCCCCAGCTAGCGACTTACAAGTAGCATATACTATTTATAGACGTGGAACTAGATAAAAATGAGTACATTTGTGAAGTAAAGTGAAGAAGATAACAACTAAATGTTGAAGCTGAACTAAAGTTGGAATGTTCTATAAAGCTTTTCTAATTAAGATACTTTTTGATACTTTTACCAATCCCTATAGCTACGTCTTCCTGGAAAACCTCCGCTATATGTTGTATCCTTACTCCCCGGAAATACCAATTTATTTTGGTTTTAATTACAAAATGATTGGCAATGGCCATCACAAGAATGAGGTGAGCTTAAAGTTAACTAAATATTTTGATTTTCTAATATTAAACTTGGATTATATTCTCAGTCGTATATGTCTGGTGGCAGTGGCTATGTCCTAAGCCGCGAAGCTCTAAGGATCTTTGCCGAAGGTCATAACGACACCACAAAATGCCGCCAGGAAGACGATAGATCTGAGGATTTGGAGATGGGCAAGTGCCTGGTTAATCTTGGCGTTAAGGCTGGGGATTCTCGCGATGAGCAGCTGCGAAACCGCTTCTATCCCATAGCCCCATTCGGAGCACTTCTCTCGGGCAATGTCGGCATGGATTTTTGGCTCTACAAATACGCTTACTATAATGCGAGATCGGTGAGTTTTCTTGATTTATTCACAAAATCACAAAACTCAAAACTTCACACATTTTTCTAGTGCATGGACTGCCTGTCGGAGTACCCGGTGGCCTTTCACTATGTGAACAGCAAACAGCTGTACGTGTACGACTACTTCAACTACCAATTCCAGTTAGCCGGACGGCAGCAGGTGCCGGAGCGACTGCCGAAAAAGATCAGGGAAGAGGACCTGGTCATACCCGAGAGCGACAATACGATATCTTAAGCAGGCGCTAGACCTTTGACCCTGCTCTACGCAAGCAAACAATCTCTATCCTTTTTTTTTTTTTTTGTATGTGTATATATGTACATATGTCTGCTTATCGTATATTTAATATATTATGGGTATAATACGGACGTGCCAAGGCTGGCAGATGCTGTCCTGTCCTACGACTCCATCTCGTCTTAGTTTATATATTCATGTATTTATTATTGAGCAGCTCGTGGCAGGCGGGCTAAAGAAAGAAGTTCAAAAGGACAATGATGGGTAGTAGAAGGGACCTTTACTTTGCTTTCTTTAAAGATTTAATTGGTTTTTACAAAGAATATTAACTAAAATGAATTAAAATTAGTGCTGCCATAGGCAGCCTTTTGCAACACTAAGATTTATGTTGGTCTCATTAATCAGTAAAAGAGCCAAACATTTTAGCTTTAACGGAAGGTTAACCCAGGGTGAGTTGGTCTAGGACTAAGTAGAAGGTTAGCCTGGAATGCTGGTAAGAAAAACACATCCCTGCAGGTTAGTGTAAGTCAATGTTGGACCATATTAACTTCAGTTTACAGGGTACCTAGGGAAATTTGCTTTACCTTGTCAAGTTGAGAACAAAATTGAAAATATTTGATGTATTGATATTTGAATTTAGAATGTGAAAAGAATGCCAAAAGATTGGTGACATCCCTTAAAGATTGAAGAACCAAAGGATAAGCTTCAAAAGATGGAAACCGAAACCCAAGAGAATACGATATCGGAACCTATTATTGAAGAAAAACTCTCGTATACAGCCAACGAATTGGACCCGCTTCTGCAAAAACTTATCCTATGCGGTATCATGTATAACCTCAATCAACATCTTAACACATTGGTTAAGAAATATCAGTCTTATGCAGACCATGATAAGAGAGAACTGGCTAGTTTGATACCATCACATCTTAGGTACAGGCCACCAGCGGTCGTCTCCACACTGATTCCCTCCAGGCAGACGCCCAAATTGAGCCTAAGGAAGGTGAGGCTGGTGGTCAAGGGATTAACTTTTCATCGCATTAGGACTTCTTATTTTCTTTACTTTACTTTTCTTTAACTTTAATTTAAATTTCTTCTTTATATTGCCAAGTTATATTATTAATTCTAAGATCCATTAAGGTCAAAAGCCTTTCTTATTTATTAACTTAAGATTGGCATTTAAGCAGCCACTTTCTCTCTATTTCTCTTTATATATATAGTCAGTGGGTCACCATTAGGATTATTCATTGGCTTATCCCATAAGCCCAATTCAAGGCACTTAACTCTCATTTTCGCAGGCTGCTAATTAAGGTCAACGCGCCTTTCGACTCACTCCCCTCATTCTCCCTCCCCATCTAGCAAAACGGAAAACGCACACGCATTTCGATACTTCGTTTTCCTAGGCTAATTAGGAAATCTGCCCAAGCCAACCACCCATCTAGGCTCCTTGGAAAAGTCGCGTCAAATGCTAGTGGCATACGAATGGTAATGGAAATGCGAAAATTTTTCGGTGGGAGGAAAAACACTTGGCTCTAATGCGTTGTATGCCTTTTTCAAGGCAATCTGTTGGGTGGTTTTGGTGGCTCGCATTGTTTTACCCAGCGATCCAGACAATTTCCGCTCGTAAAAGTGGTCCTCCACCATCGTTTGGTCCACCCATTTTCGGCTCTCTCTCTCTAGCTATGTGGCTCCTGGCTCCTGGTTCCTGGCTCCTGGCCACTGTAATTAATACCAAAATAATTGTATTTGGATAACACAAACGTAATCAAGATTAATTGAGTAACAGCAGGTAGTTTGCATAATTAGAGCGCAGACAGTGGACTCCCCGCCGCCGTTGGTCCACCGCCAACGCCACTGCCACCGCCACTGCCAACCTCATTCACATCCTCATGCCCTTTCTGCCTTCTCCCAAAAGCATAATTTGCAATTTCAACTGTCTGCCGGCGCCTCCCTATCCTGGTCCACCTGCCACGCCTCCAGCCTGCGGCAAGCTGTCTGTCTCGCTTGTGGCTCATTGGTTGGCAGGATCGGGTCCTATGGCAAATGGAACCAGGAATATCCTAGGCTAGTGGCTAGGGTCCAGGAGGCGCACATCGGTTTTAACTTGGAAATCGGATGCAGTTTGGCAAACCAACGTGGATTTACTTCTCAAGGAAAATTACTCATGTAAAACCAAAGGGGAAATAGTTGTGATAGTAAGAGAGGTTGTTCTTTACATTATTTCATGCTTTTGGAAAGTTTAATGATTATATTATGATTTGTCATATTTAAAAGAGGTCTTAAGTTGCATTTAAAAGCCTTTAAAAACTAAAAAAAGAAAAACTTAAACTGCATAATTGCCGTAAAAATAAGTCACTTTTATATTTTCCACTATGAAATTTCCTTTTTCTTTATTATTTGTTGTCTTTGATATTCTCTATAAATCGACCCACCGTTGTGCAAATATATGCCTGCATTTTTGTGTATGTATGTGTGTGCCAAGGGGAGGCACACAAATCATTTTCAGTTTGTACAATTTCTATGTCAACTTGTGTTGGCTTTTCTTTTCGTTTTTCGGCACTCCCACACGCTCTCCACCCACAAGTTCAGCTTGTTGTGCCACTTTTGTTTAGCCGGTTCACACACACACACACACCTATGTATCGTATCTACCCTCATACAATCACACACACACACACAAGTACAATCGTTGTTGCTCGACTGCACTTCCGGCCTTTTTGGCTACACCGCCATTGACTGTTCAACCATGCAGCTGCATACAGGCAAAACACACAGACACATACTTATAAACACACACACACACACATGAGCATTCTATACACATGCAGTATCAGGTTCGCCGGCATATCCGGGCTTTATACCAGGCAATGGACTTTTCCTCGGACAGTGGAATAGTTAGGAAAGAAAAGTAAGATCTGAAATTTGAGCTATTTACGTGGATAAGATTGACATCTTGCATGATTTTTTTATATATATAACTTGTCAGCATATTTTTAAGCCTCTATAAAACTTTACTAACAATGTTATAAGTTGATTAATCAATAAAATAAGCTAAAACTTATCTACGGCTGATTTTGTTGTTTATTTCATAGGCCCCCAAAAAGTAGGCAACGGTTTTCGCCACTGTGCCTGCCGTGCTCTGGTGCCTTCGTGTTGGCCCCTCTCAACCCTTTGGTTTTACCCAACGTGTTCATTTTTTGTTGTTTTTTTGGGGTTGGCTGGGGGCAGGAGGTCCTGTCAGCTTTTTCAGCTTCAAACCATTGAAAAGTTCTCAGTTGCAACTGCAAATTATGTTGCCTGGTGCTGTTGATTGTTGCTACTGTTGCTGCTGTTGCTGCTGACAGTGCCTGATAATGGCGTACAATGTTTATTTACTTGCTTTAACATTTTTGCTGCTGCTGCTCTGCTGTTCATTTTACTTTATTTTACACACCACCCCCAATACCCCCTGCTGCACATGCAACATGCTGACAATGAGACACTTGAGCATTTGGCGCCTGATTGCATGCCACACTCTTGCCCAGTGCGAGTTGCAGTCTGCACTGGGAGAAATCAAAGGGGGGTAATTGGGAAATACCTCATTGTTTTAGCCGTTACTTGTAGTTATTCTAAGAGTATACACTATACTATATACTCTTGATCATGATCAATAGAGTAGTCTATTTAGCTATGTCCGGCTGTCTGTCCTTTGGTCCTGTGATCTCGGATACTTTAAGTTCATATTAGAAAACATAAAGATTCTGTTTTTTACTGTCAAAAGTTGGACAAGTCTAATAAAATCCCAACTATGTAACTTTGTAGTATGTGCAACAAGCGCCATCTGTGGGTAGTTTAAAGCAAATTGATCACGATCAATAGACAAGTCGATTTAGCCATGTCCGGCTGTCTATTCTACTATAAGTTCACAAAGATTCTGTTCACAGATTCTGTTTTTACTGTCAAAAGTTGGACATGTCTACTAAAGTACCAACTTTGTAACCCTGCATTATGTGCAACAAGCGCCATCTGTGGGCAGTTTAAAGCAATAAAAATGTCTTGGGTGCTAAAGCTAAAATCTTTTGACTTCGATATTCATATAAAATTTATAAGCCATAAAATTAGTAAAAAATAAGATAAATAATTCACATATTTATGTTTAAAAATGTAAACTAAAAAACCTTATTTTTAAAATATAAAAAAGGTTCAAATTCATACAAAAACCTAAAAACCAAATTCTTTAAGCTAACTTAGTTCCAGTGTTCTGTCAGTGTATTTTTCTTTGTACGGAAGTGAGAGAACTGCAATTGGTGTATATGTATATGTGTTGGTGTGGGTGTGTTTGTAAGTGCTGCCATCTCCGTCGTGTGCAATGTTTGTTTGCTTTTTCGACTTTGACTTAACTTATTTGTTGCTCTTCCTGTTGCTGTTACTGTTATTATTGTTGCTTGTATTGCTGCTGTTGTTGTTGTTGTTGTTGTTGTTGTTGTTGTTGCAGTTGTCGCCACATATACTAATACACACACACACACGCAGGATGCTGCTTCTGCCGCAGTCGACGCTGTAAAGTGTCGTGTTGGATTTGCGTAATTTATGCTCTATTTGCCTTTCGGCTTCATTTCACTTTTTGCCGCTGCTCCTGCCACTTTTGCCCAAGCAGCAGCAGCAGCAGTAGTAGTAGTAGTAGTAGTAGTCACTTACCCTGACCCCCGCTTTGCCCCCTTGAATGGGTGTCCTTCGCAGGACACACTAAGCTGCGTGGGCTTTTGGCTTTCGGCTAAGCCAACTGTCGACGACAAAACGTGGCCACCTACATGTGAAGATCGGGAGTATCAGTTTTGGGGTTTTTGGTTTCGGAAACTATACTTTACTACTTAATTTATTAATATTTTTAGCAATCTAAAATATATAAAAATATATTACATGGAGTAAGCCCAAACGATTATCTCTTGAAAAAAGTCAAAACCGCTCCCTTGATTCTGTGCCAATCCCTCCTATCTGTAGTGTAGGGCAGCACCCGCAAGGATCTTTTCCTGGCCTGGCCACCTTTTTCGGTCCGGACTTGGCTTCATTATTTTTATAGCATTGCTCAATATGAGAACTCAATAAATTCTAACTCGCACAGTGCGGGGCATTTTCAACAGGCGATTAGTTTGCAAAGGTGCCAGCCAGCAGGACTCACTCACTCTCTCTCTCTCGTAGGAGTCCTTTACTTGCGCAACAGTTGAGTGAGTTGGGTGAATGGGTGGCTATGCGGGGCAACCTACGTCTAATAGGTTTTACATAGCACACACGTTGCAAATAAATCTAAATGCAACAGAGCCCAGGAAACTTGGTGAAAAATCCTTTGGCAAATAAAATTTACATAGACCAAAAGGCCGGGCGGCGGACGTCGTTTCTCCACATTTTTCGTTTTTTTTCCTCTTTCGATTTCTCTTGGCTCGGCCCATGTGAATTTATTTGAAAATTTATTGAGTTTTCGTGTTAACCATGCATAATTAAGTTTTTCCAAGTGAAAAACTGGCTGGGCGTTGACTTAGCCCCTCTGCTTTCTTGTTTTTTTTTTTTGTTTTTTGTTGCCTCCGATTTTCCGACACAACTTTGACTTTGAGCTTGTGTTGTGGGCAGAGCATTGAAGATAGGCTTTTGGCTTTATTTACGAGCCAAGTGCATGACTTTATCCGAACCAGAACAGGTTCAGTAAAATTGTTGTTTATGCGTTTGCGGACGGAAAATGTTGGGTAGGTGTAGTGGTGAGTAAGAGAGAGAGAGAGAAAGGTGGTGATGGTGGAAAATCAAGTTATCCTTGGCTGTCTTGGCCTGGAATTATTATTCCTGATTGCATTTATTTGCTTTATTTCGTTCGCCGGCAAGTTCATCTATAATGCATGCATGTCCTTCCTCCTGGCTTTTCTCTTCGCTTCCCTACCGCCGTCCCCCCCCCTCTCACAGCCATCAGCCATCTGGCTGTCTTCCTCCCGGTTGGCCTTTTTGTTGCCTAAGTGAAATGCATAAAAATCAAATAATTTTCCTGTTTTTCATTCGCTTTTCCTCTGCCTCTCTCTCTCTCTGGCTCCCCATTCTGTCTGAGCTCACTTCTTATTTTATTTCTTTTACATTTTTCTTAAATATAAATACACACTTTGTGCTGTCTCCTGTTAGGGCAGCGGGGGATAAGTTTGAGGGGGGGTGCGGGGTGGGTGGTTGTTAGAGGGGCGCTTGAAGTTAGAGAAGGAGACGGCATTCGAAATGTTGAAAGTAATTTCCTCGACTATAGTTGATAGTCCCGCTGCTCTGCTGCTACTGGGTTTTTCTTGCCTCAGTTTCAGTTTCTGTTCCCGGTTCTGGTCTTTGTGCGCTGCAGCCTTAAACTATGCAACACATTTCCTTCAAGTAGCTTACAAAGGAATGCAGTGAGAGAAAAACTAAGACCTCTTAACTATATTTTCGTTAAAACAAATGATTTAAACTGAAATCTAAAAAGATTAGTTTTTCTTTCTGTGATTTTTTTTTTAATTTATAATTAAATTCTCTTTTTTTTTAGAATTTCTTTCTGTGTAGAGCTGCTGGTCTTGTCCCAGAATTGCAGTCAAGGTAAAACGGGATGCCCTAGGAAGGAACAGGTCCTGGCCCCATTGGCATGCAAGCCGATTTCAGCAGCAAAAGAGCACACACAGACACAGTCTGCGACCTAATAGAGTCGAAATTGAAGCTTAAGTTTCTGTTTTTTTTCTCGGTTTTTTATTTTTTATTTTTTTGATGCAGCAGACAGCAAAAGGGTTCCCAAAGAGTCCGACAAAAGACTCTTCAAGCTCAAAAGGTATTCGGCTGGCTGAAGTCCTTCTCAAGTTATGGCAACTCATACAGTTTGCAATATGTTAAATTGTCCAAAAAAAAAAAGGGAAATTTTATGCGTTAAGGGAAATAAATAAAAGGAAAATTATAAGAAAGTTCTTTAAATAAGTTTTTAAATTGTATATAGTTTAGGAAATAAGCCAAAGATGTGAGTTTAAGTTAGTTTCTGATGACTAAAAACTAAGTTAATAAGAATAAACTAAATCCCCTTCTCATATAACTATCCTTAAGCTTAACTTTTAATCAGAAAACACAAAACCAAGTTTATTTCCCTTAACTAAAAAGTAAACTCTTTGCTTTTGTTTACCATTCCATTCCATTTGATTGCTCTTCATTCTTTTAATATTTTCAGTTCGATTTCATTTCATTTCGCAGCGGAAGAGCAATACTCAATCTTCGGCAATTTGCCAATTTGACAAACTATGACAGATAATTGAGTGCTCTGTTAGAAGTATATATCTCTCCCCATATATATATATATATTATTCCCTTACTGGCTAGTCCTTGGCTCCCTCTTTTCTGTTCTGTTCAATTTTCCGATTGGCATTCGCAATTCATTTGCCTTTCTCTCTCTTCTGTTTATTTTATTCTGACCCCGTTGACATTTTCCATTAAGTGGCCCTTTTTGTGGCCTCATTTAGTAATTTCCCAACAATTCTTATTTAGAGTTCCATTCGTTGTTCTCTTTTCAAATGCAAAATCAAATTGCTGGAACTATCTTTACTTTATTTGATTTGATTTTATTTCATTCTTATTTCACTCTCTCTCACTCTCAGTAGTCCCTTGGCTTGAGGTTGGCATAATTTTGCGGCATTTCGGGGATTGGCTTTGTCACACACAGCCAAATCGAAATGTTATTTATATGCCGTACGTGAGCCGCCTGCGAGCACTTCCGGTTGGTTGTCAAGGGTGCGATGATGTGGTAGAGTGTGTTTTTGTGATACCCTGTATAAGTTACAGGTTTTTTGATTTTTTTTTATTTACATTGTAAATGTTTTTAAAATGATTTATAGAGTTTCTGTAGAGTTTAATATATAAAAATAATATGTAATACAAATATTTTATTATGAAAGTTTACAACTTTCTTGAAAGTTATCAAAACTTTAACTATAAATCTTCAATTTGTTAAACAAATTCTCTAAGAAAATATATTTTTAAATAAAAATATTTTATTTTAAATAATTTATGTTAAAAATATATGACTAATTATACTAATAATAAGCTTTAGATACATTCCACAAGGCATTATAAGTGGTAATTTAACTTCAACGAAGCTGCTGAAAACGTAAGCCAACTTTATGCCTAAAAGCAGGCAATGTTTTTAGGAAGGTAACTTCATAAAGAAACTTTAAATGGAAAATAAGACAAGATAGTTATTTATATTTATTTCTTTTAAGAATCTTTAACAGGGTATCTAACACTCCAAACCCTTTCCCTATTTCGTTTTGCATTTGCGTCTCTGTTTTCGGCTTGATGACGACAAATGCGAGCGGAATGACGACAACGTGCAGGGCTTATCGCTGCTGCTATGGCAAAGGCATGGTCCTTTCGGTGGGTTAAAGGGGGATATTCCTTGGGCATCCAGCAGAAGGGGGCCAGCTGCGGTAAGTCTTTTGTTTGTGATAAGATTTTTACGTGTCTACAAATTGGCCAGCGGCTGTCATGGCATCTCTCGTTCAATTATTGTTTTTCCCTTGACTTTAAGGTGACCAGCAGAACAGCAGCAAAGGGACACAGTCAAGGGTTGTCCTTGCAAGGAAAGGTAAATCCACTCTTTAATTTTCCCAGCTGTCTGTCTGTCTGTCTCTGTGTCACAGCATTTAATTAAACACATTGGTTGAATGAAGCAGCCTGTGGAATCCTATAGAACTATCATCATCATCATCCACTTGACTGCCCTTCAAAGACGCTCCGATTTCTGCGGACTGGGTGTTCTCCTGCAGTCTGCAGGATTGATGATAAGTACGGATTGGAACTGGATGAGGTCTCCAATTATGAAAGTTCTTTGGTTGAGGTAGGACTCGAAAGGACTCGTTTACCAGAAGAAGACCTTTTAGGGGACTTTATTTTCACTCAGGGAAAAGATTTTTTCACTACAAAAAATTATTTAAAATATTTTACTTTGACTTTAGAAAGTTTGTGATATTCAAAATCAAGAATTTATAAACTAAACCTTAATTTAAAGTGCAATTTAAACTTGTTTAACAATCAATTCCTGTGTTTTTTTTAGCCCTTTAGGGCTTTAACCCTTTAGAAAACCCAACCAGGAAAATCTCTTTTGAAATGTAGCCAATATGCCTGGCAACGATTATGAAGTGCATAGGGCTTATGGGGGGATGGCTCCGGTTCCAGTGGCCTCCACTTATGGCCAGAACAATTTACCTGGTTGCCACTTAAGCTTTGTTTAGCTCGACTCCTGCCAGCCGAAGATTAGAAGATTTCAGCTGCATTCAATGCACTTAGAGAAAATAAAGGTGACTACTTTTGAGAGTTAAAGAAAACATCAGAAAAAAAAACAAATTTAATTCTTCAAAAAAAAAGGGAAAGGAAAAAGAAAAATACAAACTAGAAGCAAATATTTGTTACGTAAACACAAACGTAACGTAATAAACCATAACGTAACGTTATGAAATCAATGATTGACGACGGAAAGAACACTTTGAGTTTTCCCCTACTTTTCCTTGTGTGCCAATGGCTTTTCGCAAACTGCATTGTTTCGCAGCGGATGCAATAAAAAGAGTCAAGTTATTGATGCACAGCCAGGTGTGGTGTGCTGGGTTTTTCCCAGTTTTCCTAGTTTCCATCCCCCCTCCCCCTGCTCCTCCTCCTCCTCCCTACATTTGACAGCACCGCAGTGGTGGCTGCAACACTTTTCAACGTTGCACCACAACCAAAACTTTTCCGACCGGCACTTTTCACTTTTCTTGTATGCTATTCTTTGGCCATTCTTTTGGGTTCCGCTGTGCCGCAATGTTTGAGCTTTGAGTGCATAATAAATATGCAAACTTTGTGGTTACTTGAAAACATTTTTTGTGTTAGCGGTGGGGGGGGTTTTTTGGGTGGGTGATGCTAATCAATGGGCTCGAAAATCCAAGCAAACAACCGAAAAGGGAAAACTGCTGTGGCTGCCACTTGGCTTTTGCCCTCTCAGCTAGCTTAGTCACAAAGTGGGCAAAAGGGGACGAGGGGGCAGGACATCTACCACCCACTTGTGATGTTGCTTGCCATTTCTATTTCTATTTTCCAGCTTGCACTTCATCGTCAACGGGCCATCAATGGCAACGTGTCGCATTACTCAACATGGCTACGTGACTTAAATGCCATGGCGCCGTTGCCATTTTGCGGTGTCCTGCCACGCCCCCTCATCTCTCAGACAGCATCCTCTTCCCCACCATCTCTATACCCGCCTTTTGTCAGTTCTGCCCCCGCCAGTCAAGACATAAAACCCTCGCCACATTACGTAATGAATGAAAGAGCCGCTCGACAGCTTATGCAAACAACAACAAAAATAAGGAATATTATACTTAGGAATAGAGACAGTCGAGGGCAAGTAAATAGGTTTGGCTAATACAAAATGTTTGGTTAGTATTGGTTTTTATGAAATTTTATAAATGGTGGCCCACAAAAGATTTGCGTTTTAAAATGGCTAAAAAAATATCAATATTTTCGTAGACCGCAAACCTTCTGCTTAATATCTGACACATTGACAAGGACATTCGATATGTTAAAGTTAAAATTATCGATAGTTTAAAAAGCAAACGCTAAATGGGCCACTCTGTATAAGTATTTTGGCTGATTAAATATTTATTTTACAGCTTTCATTATAAGTTTTTAGCTTATAAATCTTAATTTTAATGGAGAATTTAGATTAAGTTATTAATCATTTTAAACTCCCTTTCCCCATTCGCATACCCCCCGCTGTACCTTTATCTACACAGATCTGGCGAGGGAATTGTAAAAAGATGGGCACGTGACGGTGGCAAAAGGTGCTCGCAAACAAAAGAGCAATGAAATAAAAACTAATTGTAATCAAACTCCAATTATGACGAGACTCCATGCGATGATATCGTGATGGGAATACGATATTTTCTTTAAATTGGATGAATAGAAAATGAAGTTGAAGTTGCTGAAGTGGAGGTAGAGGGAGAGTAACTTTGGTTTATTCACAGTTTCTATAAGGTTTTACGCATCACTTTTAAGTATTTCTTTTATAAATTCTAGAATTTCCATTATGATTTAACTTAGAAGGTAAATTCCAAAGACTTTTCCCTAAATTCCTTTCGTATTTCCGCTCATCTCTAAGCCCAACCCACTCCCATTTAGTCTGCCCAACAACTTTCACACAATTTTCATTGCATACTTTTCGGCTTGACACACGCAGCTGTTGCTCAAGTTTTGTGGAAAGCAGTCGGGGGAAGTGTGGCCAAGTAGTGAGTAGCCGGGTGGGGGGTTGGTTGGTTGGTAAAGCAGCATGACTATGAGACAGTTTGCTTGGTTTGCTCCTATAACTAATCTCGTTTATCACGATTGTCGTGTCACGCTCGCGTCATTTGACCCAAACACACAGACAACCTCTTGAGTTGTGTCTTCCACCACGTACAAGGATGCTTTTCCTCTGCCCCGTAATTTCCCGCTTTTCCGCCTTACCATGCTTTACTCTGCTAACCAAGTCTAGTGCGAATTGCAATCGTTGTGTTGACCATGTGTGACTTGGGCTAACGGCTTCGTGCCACGTTCATTGTCATTGTCAACATCTTGCGGCCAACGGCGACACGTAGCCTATTCTGCCCAGCCACCCAATTTGTCACCCTACCCTCTCTCTACCTTGCTTTTCTGACCATCCCAACACTAACCGCAATTTGCATTGGCCGCTGTCAAACGCAGCCAGGCGTCTGCCAATTTATGAATGGCCCAACAAGGCAACTCTTGACCCCTGAAAACCGTTTGCGGCCTTTTGCTATGTGCAATATTTTATACATTTTTTGTAAGCACAATAAAAATTGAATTAAATATAAATCAAAAACTCTCGCCGACCGCTGCAAACAATAACCGAAAGCAGCAGGTTTTCCCCCTCACTCTCTCTCTCCTCACTGGAAAATAAAGAAATCGACGGGATGTGAAATGAAATGGGCAAGGGAAGAGTTTTGGATGTGGAGGAGGAGGGAAAGCTATGGTTACTCTGGTTGGGAAACTAAAATAAACGTTTTTAGATATATGGAATTTATCAAAGGATAGGATGATGTGTGAACTATCTGCATTTTCTTGTTGTTCTTGATATGATTTTTCAGCCAACCTTTAATAAAAAGCCGTATTTAATCTTGTTTCTGTTCTTATTCTTGTTCAAATTGACCGCTTAATTAATTTCTGATTAAATCTTATGGTTAGTATTTATCATTATAGTTGTGCTACATCCCCTTATAACTCGAAAGCGATTATAATGTTAATTTTTAAAGGTAATATTTAAGTTTAAGACAAATGGGTCTTAGGCTAGGCTCAATGTTTTAAGATTTTCGTGTCTAAAAAGTCTAAGAAGGATTATTAGTTTAATATTTTTGTTTAAAGTATAGAATCAAAGAAACATTTAAACTCTGAAATTCTATTTGATTTTACATTTTGTTCATGCTATTGAGTGGAAAAGAATGACAGTTCACGGCTAGATCAGTGCATGTATTCCCCTAAAAAGATTCTTGTTTTGGTTTTACTTTTAATTTTTGTTAGCCTGTAAGTGTTTTCTTTGCTATTTTGCTATATTCTTTGCTATAAAATAAAATATTTATTCAGTAAATTCTTTAAATAACTCATCAAATATCTTTGTTTTTGAAAACTTTCAAGCTAAGAACATGGAACCCACTTTAGTAGTAGAACTGAAGTAAATGGAGAATTATGTTAAGTCTAAGATTCAAGCGCAGAAATACAGAGCAGACAGATCAAAATGCATAATAAGCGAATCAGCTCATGATGTGGGTAAACCATCAATATAATATGAATGTCAAAATAAAGGTACATAAACTTCTAATTTCTAAGCCTATCCTCGTAGCGATGACGGAATGCTAACCACGGCGGATCTTTGGTTATCCATACCCCTCAGCTTATGGAATAAATATAATAAAAACCCTCAAACAAGCACCTTAACATACTCTTACATTCAAATAATAAATCTAAATATAATAATAATATAATAAAATTGGCCACTTACCCTTGATTACCAGCTTGCCGTGGTCAACTCTTGACATAAAAGGTGATCCTCATTAATATCCAGCATTAAGTATCCTCAAAAATCCCAAATATGGATTTCCGAAAAAAAATCCATGATGCACTGCCTCCGCCTGGAGTCCAGGTACCATCAATATGACGAGGAGATCCATCATACCACTTGTAGGCACTTTACTAACACAATCACACACACACCATGAAGTGACTTGACTGATTTATGGATGGTCAACAGCGCCTAAGTCACCACTTTTCAGCTAGAAGAAGTTGGGAATTATTGTTACCCTAGAATGAAGAAAATTTTTAATTTTTACATTTTACATTGAAATTTACATTTGCATTACATTTGACATAGAAATTTACATTTTGATTACATTTGACATTAAAATTTACATTTTTACCTAGCTGCAGATTTTTAAATTTTCGCTGACTTAAAAAAAACGTTAAAATTCAAAATTAAATATACATTTTTCTTTACAAAAATTGCAAAAAATACTTACAATTTTTAAGGTTTTTTGGCAATGGAAAAGCTGATTTTCTTGGTTTATTTTGGCCATTAACTAAAGCCTTGGCCAGTCCTTCATAACCGCAAAATGAGATTGAGATTTCTCAATATTATTTTGATTATTAATTAATATTACTTTAGCAAAATATTGAGAAAAGTTCACCATTTTTGATGTTTTAAAAAGTTTAAAATATTTTAAAGAGTTTTCCCAAAAACTAAGGGACCTTTTCTATGCTAAAATTTCACTGGCTTGGGGAAGAGTAACTAGGAGTGCTTTTTTTTTTAGAGAAAATGCCACCATTAAATGGGGACCGTGGAAAGTTTTCAACTTTTCGTAACCGCAAAAATTGCCACATGGTTTTGCACACGGTTGTCTACCCCATTTGAGTGTCTGTGTGTGGTTGTGCGTGTGTGTTGAAACTGACCATGCTCACCACGCCCAGCGGCGACTGGGGCTGTACGCCTTCCGGTTCGGCGCGACTCTTCAAATTGGCCACAAAAACCAAAAAGTGCCAAAAACGTTTGCAGGCAACAACAACAATAGCAACAACATCAGCGAAATGCAACGAAATTGTTGCCACTCGTTGAACAACCGCCACGCCCCACTGACTCTGCACCGCCCACTTAACACACCCTTACTCCCCCTCTTTTTTTTTTTGTTTGTTGTTTGTTTATTGAACTCACTGGCGGCAGGCGACAAAAAACTACGAAAGCAATTGCTTTTTGTCTCTTTTTCAACCAACCTCTTCCCCCACCATCAGCTGCCACGCCCCCCATGTTGGATTGACCCCACTACAGAATAAATATCCCAAAGATATATATATATATCAGGATATATGTGTGTGTGTTTAAAGGTTTAAAACGTGATTTAATTTAATAACAAATGCTGGGCAAAAATATCGACTAGGACTTGACCTTTCCTTACTCGAAAAGATAAATCAAAAAGTTGATAAGAAATGAAAATATTTAAGGATATTTTTTGATATATTTAGCAATTTAAAAATGCCCTTAAATATGTATTATTTAACCTTAATTTTTCAAATATTAAATACAAGCTAATTAACTAATTTTGTAGATTTATTTTTAATCTCCATTCCAAGAAAATTTTAATCTAGTTCAGCTTTCCTTTCTCATTAAGTTTAATGCCTTTTAAAATTTTTTTAAAATTAATATAAATAAAACTAAACTTTAAGCACTCACCTATATAAAATTGATGTATGTGATGTGTTTCTTTTCTTTAAAAAAGTTATTTCCAGCAGTCTTTGCATTTTTCCCTTTGATGGGAGGTCAGGAATAATCGAATAATCGATATATCCGCATTCAGAACACTTTGGTTCCGACTTTAGTGCAGTTGTGTGTGTAAAGCCCAGCAGTGTGTGTGTGTGTGTGTGCATATGAGCTGGTGTGTGTGAACGCACTTTGCTCCGGCTGCACTGCAAATGCGTTTCAATGAGCAGCAGCAGGAACGGCAGCAGCCAACGCCATCGACCGGCCGTGTCCTGGCTGTGGATCCTGTACAAGGAGAAAAAAATACATCAAATGTTTTTATTATATATATATATTTTTTTTATTAAATTTAAAGGATATCCGGTGTTTAAAACAAATTTCTTAAACTATTTTGTGAATTTCATAAAAAGAAAAAAACTTTTTGGAGGATTTTCTTTTACATTTTTAAACAGAAGTTAAAAAATTGTTTTAAATTGCAAAAAAACAAACATAATTATTAAATAAAAAAGTTAAGTATTTATGCTATAAGTTTTAAATATTAATTAATACTTTTATATTTTAAACATCAATTTAATATTTAATGCCCAAAAAAGTAAGAGGAAATTTTTTCGTTGTTTTTTTAGATAAGCAAATCTTCAGAAATCACAAACTCATCTGTTAAATCTAAAAAATTCAAAATATACAAATTACAGCTTTTAAATCTCAATTTTCCTAATCTAAAAAACCTACAAAAACACCCATTTTTCCCTCAGTGCAAAACTGCAACTGAAAAAGGGTTTTTTCTATAGGGAAAAAACGAGAAGATGGGCCGGGAGTCTGCAGCCAAAGCTTTGTATAAAAGTCATATCCATTGCGTGTTTTTGTCGCGTTTTTTCAAGCGTGCTGTAATTTTTTTATGTCCCCTCTCGTCGAGCTCAGTGAATCTCCAGTACACCACGCGCCACCCCCTCCCTTCCCCCCATCAGTTTTACCCTTCCTTACCAAATAGCACACACCCCCCGCTGCCTATGTAGTGTGCGGCTAGACGCATAAATATTCTGATTTGGCAAAAATTATATGCCCGTACGTGTGCAGCGGGAAAACTCCGCGATTCACAGACCATAGCCTGGGCAAGGCCCTGGGGCAGGCTCAATAATGTTGCGAATTTTGGTAGGGCTTCTCTGGACTCTGTGGGACGACTTTGTAGGACGACTCGGCTGGACAACTCCAAGCTGGAGCTGCAGCCCGCTGCTTTATGACAGCGCATATTTTACAAATGGGCCAAAAGCCTGTTGCATAAATTTTAGCACAACAGGCAAGCAAGTAGTCGTCGGCGTTGGCCATAGTCCTTGAAAAAGTCCTCCGCCTTTAAGCCATCCTGTGGAGCATTCACGATGGGATTCATTTGCATGTTTCACTTCCAGGACTTTGCTCTGTCCCAACACCCTCTCCCCCCCCCTTCCCTTCATACAAATGGAAAATTTTTTGAAATGGGCTCTCCTCTCCCCCTCCGGAAAAAGCCGGAGAGTTTTCCGCGGTTCGTTGGGTGTCCGCGTTGTCGTCTTATCGCTGCCCTCATTGCTGCCTGTCGGCCTGACGTCTTTTCTATTTTTCGGGGGGGGTTAAGGTTTTGGGTGGGTTAAAAAAACGGGCGGTGGTGGTTGGTTGGGAAAAGTTGTTGTAGCAAAATTGGTGGGCATGGTGGCCTTTATCTTTAGCCAGGCCTGCCCCACAATGGGATGATATATGAGCCAGAGTTGGCGGGAATTTTCCTAGAAAAAAAAAACGAAAGAAAATGTTGGCAATTTAAATGCCCCAACCTAATATCGATTATTTTTTTTAGCGGGGTCTATCAATAAAAAAAACAGTTAAGTGACTGGGATTAATAGTTATGTTATAGGGAAATTTAAGAAGTTTTGATATTAGAAAAATATTCAAAGTGAAAGACAACACTGCGTATGAGTAATGGCTGAAAGGATTTTTCTACATTTAACTGATCATAATAGTTACCAATAAAAAAAGATAAATGTCTGAAGTTAATAGTTATGTTAAAGGGAAATTTATTAATTTTTGAAAAACTTTCAAAGTGATAGACAACACTGCGTATGAGTAATGACTGAAAGGATATTTCTTCATTTAACTCATCATAAAGGTTAAGAAAACGATGTTAGTTAGCACTTATTAAAGGTAAATTTAAGAATTTTTGATATAAGAAAAATATTCAAAGTGAAAGACAACACTGCGTATGAGTAATGTCTGAAAAGATGTTTCTTCTTTTAACTCATCATAAAGGTTAAGGAAACGATGTTAATTAGCACTTATTAAAGGGAAATTTAAGAATTTTTGAAAAATATTCAAAGTGAAAGACAACACTGCGTATGAGTAATGGCTGAAAGGATATTTCTTCTTTTAACTCATCATAATAGTTATCAATAAAAAAAAGTTAAGTGACTGGGATTAATAGTTATGTTAAAGGGAAATTTAAGAATTTTTGATATAAGAAAAATATTCAAAGTGAAAGACAACACTGCGTATGAGTAATGTCTGAAAAGATGTTTCTTCTTTTAACTCATCATAAAGGTTAAGGAAACGATGTTAATTAGCACTTATTAAAGGGAAATTTAAGAATTTTTGTAAAATATTCAATGTGAAAGACAACACTGCGTATGAGTAATGCCTGAAAGGATTTTTCTTCATTTAACTCTTCATAATATTTAAGCAAACTATATTAATTAGCACTTATTTCTTTGTTAAATTTATAAATTATACAGAATTGTTATTTATTTTTATATATTTTCTTCTTATTATTTTCCCATAATTTAATCTTTTAAGCCGTTAGTTAACTTTATAAACCTTAACTGCAAACTTGAATCAATATTTAGTTGCCTTTTGGTCTAGGGATTTTGCTTTTGCTTTCGCTTTTTTGGCCAACCCAAAATGTAAATGGTCCTAATCCTTAATATTTGATTGTCGCTAGTGCCGCGTCCCAGATTTTAGATTCCAAGTTGGTCTCGGAGACC
Organism: Drosophila eugracilis; assembly: GCF_018153835.1. Classification (NCBI taxonomy): domain Eukaryota; kingdom Metazoa; phylum Arthropoda; class Insecta; order Diptera; family Drosophilidae; genus Drosophila; species Drosophila eugracilis. The sequence continues at coordinate 496,942 of NW_024572115.1, read as the reverse complement.
GCCTTCTCCATTCCTCTCCACCTCCTTAGAAGGCGTCTCGTGCATTATTAATAATTTTTTAGATCTTCAAAGTTGCGCCAAAGATTTTCTATTTCGCTTGGTCCTTGGCCATTTTCTAACCCCCCTCGTTTTTGCTGTGATTTATTTGGCTCGATGATTTATGTCGGTCGAGCGAGTCGCCCTTCCTCTAACCCACACACCCCGCCCTTGATCTACTACATCCCCCTTTTTTTCCGCTGCTTTCTTTGTCTCTTTCTTGATGGGTCATCGCAGCAGCGAGGGACGCTTAATAACTTCTGGCTGTTGTTAAATATTTACAAGCCAAATGGGTTACTAGTGGTTATGGGTGTTAGTTTAGGCCGTCTTCTGCCTTGTTTTGGGCAGAATGTTATATCGCTTAAGTTCTTATTACTATAAAAATAATCCTAAATGAGAAATTATACTTTTATAGCCCATAAAATTAGTTTAATTTTAACTCCGAATTTTCCTACACTTAAACGCTTGTAATAACATTTAAGATTTTCGGAAGTAATCAAGTTTAAAAGAGCGATTCATATCGGTAAATCTGTAAAATGGTTTTGTTTATGTGCACTTTCTTGGGGATTTTTTTTAATGGGTTAAATAACCTTTTATAAGTAATCTCAATGCGATGCCGGGTCGTTGGCTCGCAACAAAAGAGACAACAAACATGGGCGGTGGGTTGGTTGGTGGTAGACAGCCACTTGCGCGCGTGTCAGCGTCAGTTACAAAGTCCCCGCCCTCTCTGCCACTCCTCCTTCTCACACACACACACAGAGCCCCTTCCTCTGACGACGCTTTAGTTGTGTCTGCGCTTCCGCCATTGTCGCGCTTATCAACAGCATAATTTGTCTTGGCGTGTGGCGCAGTCACTCCAAGGCGCACTGAGAGAAATTTTTAGAGAATTTTAGCTAGGATAAGGTTTTTGCAAAGCAGAAAAACAAAAAGGCAAAGGTTTTACTTCAGCTTCAGTGGCTTTAAAACCGCTTTATAGGGGGTTTGAGATGGCTGCTTAAAAGTTAATCATTTTTCACTGCATACTTCTAGGCAACTTTTAAAATTCTTGAAAATGTATTTTTTATTTTGATTAGCCTTTGATCTTATCTTTTAAAATCAGTAAAATTTAAGAAATATACATAGAAAAAGCTTTTATTTTTTACTTTTCCACATCTAGTTAGTCCCTCTAAACCAACTTAATTTAAAAACAAATGAAAATTTCTAAAAGTTTTCTTCAAGTGCCTCCCAAAACTCATCTCTCCTTTCCACTGCACTGTCTCCGTCGCACTCTATGTTGTGTCATCTCTTTCGTTTCTACTCGTCTTATGCCAAATTGTTGTTTTTCTCACGCTTCCCCGGGTTTTCCCTTGTTGTCCTTCTGGAATTCTCACAGCCAAACTAGAGTTTTCCCCATACGCTCCAAGCGGTAGCGATGTCATGTCTATGGCGTTCTTCTCCGTCTCCAGGCTTTTTGGCCATGAATTTGAGACAATCCCCCCCCCCTCCTTACTCCTTAACCCCATGGTTGTACTTCCGACGCCCCATGTGTCTCCCACATTACATACGCAAATTGGCAGCTTGCTGGTTTTTGTTAGTTTCAGTTGGCCAAAGCAATTGCGACTTCTTTGCCGACACTTTTGATGGGTTTATGTGGGATGTACCACGGGCACTGTGGCAAACTTGTGCACACTCACACACAGCCATAGATAGATCCTTAGGACTAGGAGTAGGACAAGGACTACAAGGAGGCAAGTGGATCCCAGTTATAAGCATAATCTAAACAAATTGATCGAGTTGTCGCGAGTCAAGCGAGGAGACAAGGAAAACTTGTTAGGAAACTGAACTTTGTGTTTGCTGGGAGGTTAACGAGAGGGGGAAAAAAAGGGTTGACTGTGTTTCGTTTTGGTTTTGTTGAGGAAAAGGTCTATTAGTAGTACTTTTTTTAAAACTTAGTGTTGTAAAATCCTTAGTTATAAGTGTTGGTTAATGCCATTAATGTTGCCTACTGCTCTATCTTAGAAATGCTTCTCTTTTTATGCCCATTAATAGGAGATTTGCAACCACTTAGCCTTATTGAAGGCCGCCTTTGATTAGTCATAGTTTCCATCTCTTTCTACATATATCTCCCTCTTTCTTTCTTAACCATTATTGCCTTCTCTTTCACTCCACTTATTGAGTTGACTTTGTTGTTTGCTTGCTTAAGCAATGAGTGCCTTGGCTTCCATATATCTCTGTTGATATCTTCTATCTCTGCCACGTAGCTTCCAGTACCCCGCCTCTTGATTTTCCACTACCGCGCGCGCCCTCTCATTTTCCAACGTTCCCCCTCCTCCTTCCCCTTAGAACGTGTAATTTCCTTTCAAGTTTGGTGTCGGGCTGGCAATTTGGTTGATTGCTTAATCGCATCACGATGCCGTCGTTGCGAAATCAGCTCACTGCCATTTCCCGACGCCACGCCTAACACTTTTCCGCCCCTCCAAAGTATCCCTCTTTCCTCTCTTTCTCTCTCTCCTAACAAACACATAGAAACCAACACACACACACACACCAACACAAACGCATCTATACAAAAGATGTCGCGTATAATTTAATGACTTTGTATGCCTTGAATTTTAATGACAACAACAGAACAGCGAGCCGAGCTAAGCAGAACAGAACAGAACAGAACAGGAGTTTTCCACTCTACAACCCCCCGCCCAAGCCCCCCGCATGCCCTTTGTCTATATCCCAGCTGAAAGGATAATGGATCAAGTGGAGGCGGCAGGCAAACAACAAGCGACACCACAAATTGCAACAGACCAAAGAACGGGCAGTGAAAGAAAAGCAGGATAAGAAGAGAAATCTCTCAGAAAATGAGTAATAAAAGTTGTATGTGGAAGTTAGTTAATGAAAATGTGGTGGAAATTAGACGAAAAACCAGAAAAAGTTTGAACAAATCAAAGTAAATATGTAAAGTAATGCTTAATTTTCCACAGTGCATCAGCAGGAGTAGCAGCAGCAGCAGTAGCAGCAGCAGCAACAGCAGCAGCATCAGCATCAGCAGCTCAAGTTGAAGATGAAGACCAAGATGCAGGACTCAAGCGGAAAGGTTAGCGAGTGGTTGGCTGAAGGCTGTAGTGGGTAGTTACTGGGTGGCATTGGGGGTCAGTGGCAGTTTGGGGGAAAAGCAGAGGGTGAAGGGCGGAGGGTGGCGGGTGGCGGGAGCCCAGTTGGACTAGCAAACACATTGCCATGCATGACACTGGCTCCCGTTGTGTGGACAACGGGATTTGTGTTTTGTTTGCAGCAGCGATCTGACCAAGTCCTTTTCACCATTTCAGCTTCAGCTACCAATCTAACCCAAACTCACACTCCACCATTGGAGATTCCCTTTCGCGAGTGGCAAAGATTTATGGCTTTATTTGTTCATTGTCCTTGCAACCCCCCCTTGCCACCCACCCCACCCCTTGGAAAACTCCTCGCTCTACATGTCCCTCTGTGTTAGTGTTATTTTTTATGTGGACATCGCGATGCGACTCAAAATGCGCAATGGACGGGACAAGAAAATAGATGGCACAAAGGTTGGGTGGGATAGCTAGAGGGGGAGGCAGCTAATAACCCCCTCAAGAGATGGTTAAAGAAAGTTATGCAGTTCGAAGGGAATTTCAGATGACCTGCCAGGCAGTGAATGGAGTTTTGAGATGGTAAAAAGGGAAAAGTTAAGAAAAAACGGAAAGTATTTAAGACAATTTTTTAACTATTAAGAGGGAAAGTGATGAAAATTGTAATAAAGAAAATATTTTTACTTTAAATTTCTATAAGAAATTTTTTAGAAAATGTACAAAAATTTACAAAAATTGACTTTTTAACTTTAAACATTTTGATTTTGTTTTTAATTTCTGATTTTCAAATCAAAGAAGTTAATTTACAGATTCGCTTTTGGCCAAAAAGCACTTACCAAAGGCATCCTAACACTCACATAGATAGAGCTGCAGGAGGACATTCCCTCGACCTGCGCTTCCGGTTCTTCCTCTTGTTTTCTTTTCTTACCACTCCCCCCCAACCCCCCTCCCCCACCTCCCTCTCTCTCTCTATCTCCTTTTCTATCTTCACTTTTTTTCTTTTACTGTTTGGCTGCTTTGACTTTTAGCCCGGCACTCGCTTCCTGTTTATTGACTTGTCTCTCAATTAAGTTAGAAACACCCACCAACCGCACACTAACAAGCCTTCACACACACACACATATAGCACACTCGTGCAGGAGGGTGTGCAGGAGGGGCGGTCTGTCGGATGACATTGCGTAGCCGTGTCCGTGTCCGTGTCCTTTTCCTGCCCGTTGTCTCTGTACCAATTTTTCCAGTTGTTTTTGTCGTCTTCCTTTGTTGTTGTTTTGGGTTGTGTTGTGTTTTTTTTTTCTCCCTTCTCCTTCTTTGTTCCTCCCAGCGTTTCCAATCTCAATTAATTTGCTCATAAATTTGTTGCCAACTTGCCCGCCCTGGGCCCCCTGCCGCCCCCCTTTAACCCAACCTCCCTAACTTCCGCCTCTTACTGGCCGCCAAACTCCAATGATGGTCAGACTGCCTTGAGAGTTGTCCCTGTCGCTGTTCGTTGTCCTTGTTGGTTTTGCTTTATGTCCTGGCAGCTTCTTTTTTCTTACCCCCCACCCATACCCTGTAAAGGTTCTTAAGGGTTATAGGAGTGATCAGTTAGGTCTATATAGTAATAAGATACTGCCAGTTTTTCTAAAACTTTTACTAAGTTAAGAAAATAAAACTAATTTTTAATCTAAAAAAATCATTTTTGAATGCCTCTTTTCCAGGGTAGCTTACAGCCCAAAGCCTTGACCAGATTACAGCTTGTTTTCCCCTACAACTTGAGGGAAAATTGTGCTTTATTTTTCCTGTTCTTCAGTTTTCTTTTTTTTTTTGCTTTATTGTAATGCCATCTTATCTGCCTGGGCTTCTTGCTCTTCTTCAGCTCGGTTGATGTATTTGCCTTGGTTTTGCTTTTGGGCCGCCTCACCCTGCGCTTTCCCCCACCCATTGCCCTTGTTTTTTAGCCTTTCCTTTATGTATTTTAATTTATGCTCGGCTTCTGTCCTGCTTTTGTTTTTTTTTTTATACATATACACGTTGATTTCTATCTATTGAGATTGAGACAACATTCTACTTAAGGACAAGGCAGCAGCAGCGTAAAAAGGAAGAGAAAAGAAAAACCCAAGGAAAATGTCGTTTTTATGGCGCTTAATTAACTTGGCTACCATTTTCTAATTGCCTTTGCTGTCTGATTGACTTTTGTTTATTTATTGTGATTAGAAAATTGCCTTAACCAAGGCAAGGGCAGCAGCAGCGACCGCAAAGAAAAATTTTTATATATCAAAAAAATGAAAAGAAAAACCTTTCAAGGGGTGAACCATGAAAGGGAAGACATATTTGCTACTCCATCCGGATTACGGATGACTTTGACTAGCGCTAATGATCACACAACCTCACTTGAGGGAAACTCTTTTACTTTTCCTACACCCCCCTCTCCTTTCCTTACTCTTTGTTTCAGTTTCCTCTTTTGGCTTTTACTTTCCACTGACTTTGAAATGCGCAGATTTATTGCGACAATTTGTTTAATGACAGGCATTTATTTTGATGGCGCCATTCCGCATGTGTGTTTGAGTGTGTGTGTGTGTGTGTGTGTGTGTGTGTGTGTGTGTGTGTGTAGGGGGTGTGGCAGCGTAGCAAAGGGTTCCCCCCTCATAGACATCTAATGAGTGTTGGGTCCTTTACAGTAACCTCTCCTCTCTCTCTCTCTTCTTAACCCCCCAAACCGCCGCCCGTTGCCACTGACAATTTAATTATTTTAAGCCTGGCATCCGTCTTCACACTCAACCCCACCTACCCACCTCCTTCCACCCTTCCCTGCTGACTACTGCGTATCCTTTCTAGATGAAGACATCCCAAAAGTAAGGAAAGTTTTTACCAGCGTCACTCTCTCTAAGAAAGGAAAGTTTTGATTCTTCTCTGGGGGGTGGTTTTTCGCGTTAGACGCAGGAATTATTGAAATGAAAATAACTCAAAGATCTTTGATTAACTAGATAATTAGAGATACTAAATGTAGTATAGCTACCGTATTAGCTTATTTTTTATATTACAAAACAAATTCCCTTTAGAAAAACTCCAACCAACTCCTGTCGCTTGCCTTATCCTTGGCAAATTAGCCAGATATCATTTGCACAGCCTGTCAGGATCCTACCAAGGAGGTCCTTCTTCCTTTTCCTTTTCTTTTTCCTCTTCTTCTTTTTTTTTGTATTCTTAACTGCTAAGCAGGCGTCGTTGGCGTTGCTGGAAACTCTGCTTATTTGTAAACGATCAATCATGCAGTGCAAATGTGATGACACCAGAAAAGGTAGGGCAGGAAGGGGGGAGGGGCGGACATGGCTGGGGGGCGTCTTTATATCCTTCCACATCCAACCAACCCGCAGCGACAATTTATGCGGGGCATGAAAACGCCATATAAGGCGCATATAATGATATATATCTAGCTATGTTTTTTTTTTCCACAACCCAACTGAATGTAATAACGAGCAGGAGCTAAAAAGGAGCTGCACTGAAAGAAAAAACTTAGCTTTTGGTTAGCTAAAATGCCTGATTAGTTAGTTAGTTGCTTGTATTAAATGATTAATCTGACTGATAAGGCCTTAAATACCCTATTAACTAACTAAACTAACTTAAACTAGACTAGAGTAACTTTTTGTCTGTAAAAACTATAAACTTTCCCTTAGAACGAACTACTCCCCTTATTTTCCCCAGTGCCTTACAAACACGGGTTATGGCTTGAGTTGGCCAAGGGTGGGTGGGGCTGTAGCAGGACAACCAAACAACCAAACAACCGAACGAACAACCAACAAGCAACGATAGTTGTGGCACATATGAAGACAAGTGTCTGTCAAATACAAGTTTCTGGCGTGGCCCAGGGCCCACGCCTCCTTTCTACGAAGGCCAACCGTTGCCAAACCCTCTGCCTGCCTGAATACCTCCCACCTATCCCCCACTGATGTAAAAAAAAAAACAACAAAAAAAAAATGAAAGCAAGAAAAATTTGAAGATGTTTTTAAAGCCAGGACGACACACAGACAATATTGGCAGACCAAGGGTGGTGGTTGGCCAAGGAGAGGGGTGTTTGCTGTTTTTCCAGGGGGTCAAGGGGTGCAAGGGGCAACAATATAAGAAGCCACACACACTCTGCTGCTGCTGCTGCTGCTGCTCCTGCTGCTGTTGCCTTAAATTGACAGTACACAAAACTGTCAAAAGCAGCAAACTCTGGGAAAAACGAAGGGCAGAGGTGGGGTAGCGAAAAGTCTGCGAAATATATGCGCGTGTTTTGTGGTTGAAATATTTTTTTAAGGACCTCCAACTCCTGCGATTTTAAGTTAAGTTAAAGTATCAAAAAGAGGGGAAAGGGGAAACACAATAAAAATATTAATATTTATTTAAAGGGAAAATAGCTAAGAAAAAGTAAGCTTTCCTAGGCAATAAAAGTAATTTATGGAAAAATATTAAACAGAAGTTTCTAGAAACCATTTCGCTTTCTATAAAAAAGCCACGAAAAGGAACTTACAGCCAGCTAGAAAGAAATCAGTGGTGGTAGAAACCTCTAACAGCGGCAATTCTTCGGATTTGAGATTCGAAATCGTTGCTGGGCGGAAGACAAACATTTACATTAGTCTGCCAACTAGGCAGAAACTTGTTGGAGCACACACATACACCCCCCCGCACACAGACAGCGAATAAATGAAGTTGCTAACACACACACACACACACACTCAGCCACCTTTCTATACCCAACTCTCAACCCTCAAGTTACGTAGACGACAGCCACTTTTTTGGCAAACAAATGGGAAAACAACGACAAACTACGCAAAAAAGTATGCTATACAAATATGCGATGTGCGCTTCCTGCCTGTCTATGTGTGAGTGTAAGAGTGTGTGTGTGTGTGTGCGGTTGAGTGTTTACATATATTATAGCCCAGAATGGAAGACAGGGCAGCTACTGCGTTTTAGAACGCCACATTAACTACAAAACATTGAGAAGAGGCAGCCGCCGACACGGTGAGAAAAGTTATTAAAAAAAAATGTCACAAAAATCTATTATGTATTAAAAACAAAAAGTAGATGATCAAAAAGATCAGAACAAGCCTTCAAGCTGAAGAAAAATAGCTAAACCTAAAGTTATAACTTCTAAAAGTTAACCCAAATTTTTCTCAGTTTCCAAAAAGGGCGCTGGATGAACCGAAGGACAAGTGATAAAAACTCACAAGGCAACAGCAAAATGGTCGTCATCGTCAACATCCTCGCTTGTCGTAAGCAAAACAAGCTAAAAAAACAAAAAACAAACACAAAATATCCTTAAAAAATTCAACAAGGACGACTGCCAAATGTTCTAACAAATCTTAAAAAGAATTCCCAAATAAGTTTCCTATCATTTCTTATAAAAAAAACCCTCTTTAAACTTACCAATTCTTATTTTGATTTTCCTGAAAGAACAGATAGTTGAGTCCTTCGAGTATCCTTCAAAAAAGTATACCCTTCCTGGTTCTTATTATCACCTTCAGGAATCATTTCTGCCAATGCCATGGGAACATATCTGGCAGGTCTCACCTCGAGGCGCTGCTCTTAAATGGTTCATGTCAGTGGCAGTGGCAGTGGCAGTGGCGAGAGGCCAAGTGGAGCAACTAATATTCCGTAATTCTAGCTACCAACTAGGCTGCTCCATGTCCTTCCATGTCCTCCGACATCCTGAGGCCAAGCCGGCGACTCTTGGCTGGCAAATGTTTATGTTGCCATAGACGCTCGATGTCTGGCAGCGGATTTGGCTCATGACCAGCTCAGCCAATGCTACCTCCCATCCATGTCCCACCTGGGCAACCTTCTTGGCTTGTCTTTTGTAGCTGTTTAGTAGTGATGAGTAGTTAGGTCATAAAGCTAAAGGGGGGGAGAAAGAAAGGAAAATTAATAAGAAATTTTGAAAATATCACTAAAAATAAAAGTTAAAGTAAGACCCCTAAAGACTTGAGTAAAAAATTAACTTATTTTTTAGTAAGTCATGTTAACTTATATATCTTAAAAGATATATCTAAAATCTGCTTCTACCTTCCTACTCTTCTTGTTTATCATATTAAAACTAGCTAAAAAGTCATATCTAATATGCATCTCATTTTTATGCCGGCTTCTAGCATTTTTGCCAGCTCTGCTCTGCTTCTGTCGCCTCCTTTCGCTTTTCTTTGCCTGCATGGAAATTCAAATTCTTATATACCTTCCCCGGACATTTTCCACCCACCCCCCGCAACACCACTCACTCTCTCAGTTTTTTGCTGTCATTTTGCCGGTTGCCCATTTTTGTCAACGTAATGATGCGTTATGCTCAGACAGCTTAGCCATGAATGCGTTTTTCGGTTTTGGTGGGATGGGAATGGTGATGAGGTAAGAGGGGGCGTGTCAAGCGGTTTGCTGAGTTTGCTTTTAATTTCCGTTTGATTTGCGCCACTCCCACGCTCTGGCAGCTGAAAAAACTTTTGGGGGGCGTTAATGAGAGAGCAAAGGAAAACTTTGGCATTGCATGTCACACATCCACAGTAAATGTGCATAAAAGTACAGAGAGAGAAATTAATAACAAAAAAAAACATTAACAATTGTTAGAAAGAAAACATAAAACAGTGTAAAAGATAATGCGACTAACTAGTACTAGACTCCCTCTAACATCAAACTGCTTATAAAAGTTAAATTTTAGTTCCAAAAAAAGACATTTTCCCTTACTATTTCTCTCTGAGTCCCCTTTCTTAGCCATCTATGTGTTAACCAAAAAAGTGTTTTAGTTACAAAAATTTAAAAACAATTTCATTTAGTTGCGGCTAAAAAAAAAAAAGGAAACACACAGGCTAGCGGTATGCATGGCTTTGGAAAATAAACCAAAAGTTCAGCCATGCCATAATTTCTATTGGGCCAAACTTTTGGCCAGCTCCAAACTTTGTCGCTTCATCTCTGCTTCTGTCTCTATCTGTGTATCTATCTCACTCTATAACCCCCCCACCCCCTGTCACCCCCTAACCATAGCTACTGTTGACTTTGATTGCCGGCTATAAAGTTGCATATTTGTATTTGGCTTGGCTATATCACTCTGGCTGCCTGCTGCTGCTGCTGCTGTTTTGATTTATTAATTACAATTTATATTGTCGCATCCGGCAGGACAAACGTGGCCCTGACACTCGACAAGGACCACAAAACAGCAAACGCTTGGAGTTTCCATTTTATCATTACCAACCCCCCCTAACATTTTCCGTATGAAACTGACGATGTCGGGGCTGGCCATATTGGCTTGCCCACCAAAAATATCCAACCAAATATCCATCTTCTTTGCCAAGCAAACAGAAATCGACAGAGTTGTTGGCTCATCCTAAGTTCATCTAAGGTAATCAGATTGTTTGTGGACTCATCAGGACTATATATATGTATATAGTTGATGGGCATACAAAGGCAAATACTTGCAGGCATTAGAGAATCTGATTAGTAACTAAACTCAAAGTGGATCTCAGGCTGGCAATTTCAGATGCATAACGTTGTGGTAGCTAGCTAGAGTTAAGCTTTCAGGCATTTGAAAGTCATTTGGAATGTTAAGTTTGCCTTTTTAGGTCATAAAAGTTGCTGTGATTGTGGAATGTATTTATTATGTTGATTCTAAAAACTATTTAGGTAATAGAAAACCTTAGGTAAATACCTTCTTTAACTTAGTGCTGCTTGGAATATTACGAAAAATTCATAAAAAATTGAAGTTTAATCAACTTTTTGCCAGTCGAAAGGCAAACATTTTTGCTATAAGCTTAGACCCTAAAACTTACCTTCAAATTAATAAAAACTTGCTGGGTTTAAGACCTAAATCTCTCTGAAAATAAACCAATATTCCTACAGCAAGAAAACCATTTTCATTTTTATTAAGTTTTTAAGCCCAAAAACTGGCCTTTCATAACTACCGAATGCCAATAAGCATCGCTTGAATGATCAAAGAATTTTGTATGTCTAAAAACTACTTTCTGATTTGCTGTCAACTTCCTATATCTCAAAGTGCAAAATTACAGCAAGAAAATGCTTAATTTTCCCAGTTCTATGTTCGATTTTAGCTAGTGGCCATGCAACATGTTCGCCAGCCAACATGTTCCAATATCAAATATTTCTTGGTACTGGCATTTTCCAAAGCATTTTCCCCTAGTTTTTCCCCCCCTTACCCATTTTCATCCAAACGCTGTCATATTTAATGTTGTCCTAAGACCATTCACGAAGGCTTTGATTCGCTTTTGAGCCTTGGCAGCTGCGTGCCTTGGTGGAGTACAAAGCAAAGAATGAAGAGGCGCGCGCTCCAGTCTGATTTTCACTTTTCCGCACTGCTTTTCCTTTATCATTTCTCCTCTCCAAGTAAACTCATTGCGAGGCTTTGGTGGGGGGGCTTTGCTCAAGGATTTATTTACCAGCCTCAGTCTGTCTTTGGGTTTCTCACATTTTCAAAACCTTTTCTTTTCCATCGCTTGACCAAGTCATTCATGGTGGAAAATTCTAAAATTCAAGTAGAAAATTAGTTTTTATTTATAAGGGAAAAATAAGTTAAAAGATATAGATTAATTTAGTTTTCTTTTACATCTTTTAAACTTACAGAACCTCGCTTAGGAACCTCTTTTAATGGGTTAACTGCAAGTCTGGTCAAACTTTAGCAGCCATCTCTCAACAATGGGGCATTGATCATCGCCTGTTGGGGGTTTCCATTCCTATATCTTTTTTTTTTGGTTTCAGTGGGGTTTTTCAATGGGGTTTTTCATTGGGGCTTTTTCTTGGTATTCTTTTTTTCTGACTTTGCCAAGATGAATTGCCCCTGGGAGATTTTTAATTTAGTGGCGCGCTGCTTAAGCAAACTCCAAGCGGTTGTCCTGTCCTTGTTTGCTTCTAATTATTAATCCGATTTATTCTGCTGGCTGGATGGCTAGCTGACTGGCTGACTAACTGACTGACTGGCTGGCATCCATTTGACCACCGCCTGTCCTGGGCTCATTCCTTTGGGTCCATAAATGGGAGTTCGTTTCATAATGAGGTCCACTGGTCTAGAATGGGAAACAGTAAGAGATTATTATGATGGTCTTAAGAAAGTAGAACTTTTTTGGAAAATTTGTTAAAATTTTAATAAAGGGAAAATTCTATTCTATTACAAAATATCAAGCTCACCCTTATTTGGATTTTCTTTACTAGTTTTTCAGCTTAAATCACACCCTTACCTAGCTTATTTTTCCCTACATTTTTCCTTTTATTTTTTTTATAGATTTTTTTCTCTGTGCAGCGGCGAGTGGCAATTGCATTGGCTTTAAGCAATCAGCAGGTGCATCATTTTTCGGACATTTATTCGAACGGCCAGCTTTTCCCAATTGTTAGCCATCTGAATTACCTGTGTATGTGTGTGTGTGTATGCTCAGGTATGTGTATGTGTGTGTGTTAGCCACGTTCAGTTGATTGGGAGTCTGGGAGTCAGTCAATTTGCTGCGCGTTTGCATTTCAATTTGTTTTGAAAGGGCCGCTTAATTGCTCGAATAAGTGCTGGACAAGAGGGAGGCATATGGAAAAGGGAGCAACGGGGAGGAGGCTCTTTCCAGGGGTCACGGATGCCAAAAAGGGCAGAAGGGTTAGAAGGGCAGTAGCGAGGCTTTTGAGGGTATACAACAATCCTGCTGGGAAATCGAGACAGCAATAGATGCACTATTTATGATACCCAACAGGGCATTAAGCGGTCCTCGTTGAGTGCCTCAATGACCATTTATAATTCCCCAAAACGTATATACATATATCTATATAGCTCCTACTTTATAAACCAATTGGAATCAATCAAGCCGAGGGCCCTAAAACTTATGGGAATACCAATCAATTCGATATTAAGCGAGTGCCATCATGGGCTGCCCTTTTTGGGGAATTCGCACTTTTAAATTGCTTTAAACTTAACTTAAATCCTTTTCTACTGATTCTTTGGACATTTTCCTAAGCATTTCCTTTTATTTTTTTTTACTCACAATTATAGAAAAACCCTCTGTCGGGGCAGTTCACTTGTCAAATTCATTATACAAATGTATAAGGCCCTCGACTCTTGGCGAAGATGGTTGCAATAAATAATACCGTATGGGGAAATCCACGTTCATTTTTCAAAAAAAACATTGCCGCAAGTCAAAAGGGAGGGGGGTTCTTGTTTTTCGGGTGGCAGAATGGTTGGCAGCGTAGTCATCGTCATCGCCATCATCATTGTCATTGACGACGACAAATGTTGCCGTCTTTTAGGCGTTGACATTTGATAAATTAAACATTTTTGTACAGTCGCCAAGCTTAGAAGCTGAGCATTTAGCTTGGTGGGCTTGAGAGGTTGAGGGCGGCGTTTGGGGGTCTCCGAATTTTTTGTCACTTTGTTAAATACATTTTGGCTTTATTTGTTGCCTTTGTTGTCATTTCCACCACCCCCACCTCCCTTTGGCCCCTCTCTTTTCGAGTGTTGCGCAAATTAGAAAACACTTTTGACATTTGCTGTGCCTTTTGCTGGTTTTCTTCCCTTAGGCACCCCGTCCTTGGCCACCCCGCCGACTCATTCCATGCTGTCATTTTGTTAATTGAGCAGTCGCGCCCACGGCGAAAAACAACTGACGGATTGCACTGAGGACTGGTGGTTTTTTGAGTCACTTTTGGTAAGAGAAAGGTATCATGGAAATGTCGTCAACTGTTGCTTAGAATTTTCTGGGAAATTTCTAAGAATTTTCATGTCTTTACAGAAAGGAATTAGTCGATTGAAGGAGTTAAAATGGGAAATTGATTTAAAGTTAGCTAAGATTTTGCGAGTTTGCAAAGCTGAAAAGGCTTGAAAAGGTGGCGAAAGTAAGAACTAATATTTTCCAGAATTTTACTCCATTTTTCTCTATTTGTTTTCATCATTTCAATGTGATACTTAAGTTTTATATTTGTCATATCATCATTTTTAAGATGATATTTTGGGGTTCGAGAGAATGTTTACCCACTCGATTGGCCTGAAACGATCTGCAAAGTTGCTATATGATGGCCGTTCAAGGACTCAGCTGCAGGGCACTAAAACCACTTGGAAGGACCAATGCCACCTCCTTCTTACCCACCAAAAAAAATCCCATGGGTCGTAAAAAATATGGGCAACAGCATAAAAAAATACAAAATGTATTCGCCTATCTCAATATTTATTTGTATTCGCTGGCCATTTGCCGATGCTCTTCGATGCTGTTTTGTTTTTACAGCCATCCACCCCCTTCCTCCCCCACACCGTAAAAATTGACCACAAATGTTGACCCACCTCCTTCCCTAAGCGACCTTACAATTTCCAAGGCGTCGCAACCTTGCGCCGAAAGTTTCGTTCAATGTCCGTTCAATTACACGCACGATTTCCGCTTCCTGCGGCGACGGCCCGAGAAAAACCAAGGGGGAAAAACCATACGAAAAAGTAGAATAACGAACGGAAAACTTTGCACCCAATACTTTTCGCTCTTTCACTTTTTTTTCCTCATCTCGCTTCTGTTTTTTTTTGTGATTTTTGTTGGTCGTCATCGGCTGCGTTTATTTGACAAATATAAAACACATTTTCACCCCAGATGACGACGCCATCATCATTGTCCTCCAACCGTCTTCACAGGCGAGAGCAAAGTCCAGACGAGCATTAATAAAAATAATATTTTCGCTGGGGTAAAAAACAAGGACCTTTTTGGGGGGAGGTGGCAGGGGTCGTCCTGCCAAATCGTTGAGCTCAGCAGGGTGCCCAAAATGCTGCCCCTCTCCCCCCGCCCATTCAGCGTCCTCAATCCGCAGTCCTTGGTCCAAGTTCTGTTTGCCACTTTGCAAATATTTGCTAGTCGCGCAAAACACTTTTAGCCGTGGCCAAAAAGCAAGGAGGCCAAAGGCCGGGGTCTTCTTGCAGGACATGCGATTACACTGGAAACATTTGTTTTGTTTTTAACAAGATCGAAGGGAAGGATGTGAAGTGAAGACAAGAATGTTAACATTTTTAACTTTGTTTGCAGCTTAAAAGGTTCGTAATTTAAGGGGAAGAAATGGAAAACCTTTAAAATTGTTCTAAAATCTATAAGCGATGACTTTACTTTGATAGTTTTCAAGATTAAATTAAAAATAACAAGATTTTTGAAGATTAAAAAATAAAAAAAAACACCTCCTGATAACAAATTTGAGGTACAGCTACAGTTTTGGAATCACTGACAATACTGCCCAGAAGTATGCAGTATAAAAAGAAAGTCCTGTTTAGAAATAATTCAAAGGACTTTAATAATCTTCTTGATACTTTTATAATCTGTATAAACTCTTTTCAACTCCTAGAATTTTTAAGTATTACCACTTTTACTTTTCCCAGTGTACCAGCCTGCACCCCTCCCACACTTTTTTTCCTTTATATTTTTCTCCGGCTTCCTGGGGTGTTGCATGTGTCAAAAAACTTTGCAAACTTCATTATGGTTATTTGCTCAACGCAGAACGTGGCAACCCTGCATCACACACATACACATATACACATGCAAATGCAGCGGAACATTTTCCTCGGATTTTTTTTCTATTTTTTTTTTGGGTTTTTTCTCGCTTGGCCAAGTCCAAGTTATTACCGTTAATTTTGTTTGCGCCAAAGTTTGGCTTCCCCTTGCTTACTCTTTTTTTCTGGGGTTTTTCCGGGGGTTTTCCACAACGATGTGCGGGCCGCACAGGCAGGCGCATTTCCTTTTAGACATCTCCAGGCAAGGACTTCCGCCAAAATGATAAATTATTTTGTTTACTTGCCATTCGGCAATCATTTCCGTCCCACAAAGAAAAAAAAAAAAAGGGGCACAAATCTTTATCGATGGCCAATCGATTGGGGGTACCCCGGTGGGTAAATCAAGGGGGCGGTGCCCGCGATTATTGTTTTTTAAATTTCATTTTCAATGCCATGAATATTCATGCCACCCCCCCAAAACCTACCGCCTGCTTTTTGCGGCCTTCGCGTGTCAGGCATTCAAATGCATTCGATTGGAAATTTGTTCACAAAAAGAAAAAAGAAAATGAAAAGGAAATGCTTTATTTTGTGCTCCTTTAGGTTTTTGCGGATATTTGGTTTGGTCTTTGGGCTGGAACTCAACTATTTGCATTGATGAATATTCCGATTCAAATTTGGTTATTTTATATAATTTTAGGATTCTTCTCTCCCAATTTTCACTCCATATTTGACTCGTAATTATGCAATTATTATTCGTACAGAAATCGCCTTAAATTTGAGATATATATATATCAAAAAATAACCTCAATTTCCACATTCGGTTTAATAAACTATCCCTCAAGTTAGCCCTTAAAATATTCAATAATATTTTCACAAAAATTTTAATGGACTCCATATATACTTTTATTTATTTGTTTTTTCCCTTTTCCATTTTCCATTTCCCACTGGCCACCCACCCACCATTTGTTTGCCAATTGTTTCAAATGGAAATTCTATTTTATTCATTCCCATTGACGTTAATTTGTTTCTTTTCGAGTGACTACAAAAAAAAAAAAAAAGGAAAGGAAAGGGAAAACAAATTGAAATATCAATTTATGCTATTCAAATTTCTGTTGAAACAGAAATGTTTATTTAGGAAGAGTTTCTTGTTTTTTTTTAACAATTTTCCCAATCGCTTGTTACTTTAATATTCAATTCTATGAGGCTAAATAGAGTCTTCCCCCTCTACGCCACTTTTCCTAACCCAATTCTTGGCTTGTTTCTTTGGCCCAGACACAAAACCAAATAAAACTAGCCCACTCCCCCGCATTTCTCCGAAAAATCGCACCAAATTGCAAACGGAAAAGTGAATTACTTTGTTGTTCTGCTTCCTCCTCGGCCGTGCGAAAGAGACAGATAGCTGATTATTCAAGTTTTAATGATGTTACGCAGTCGAAGAAGAAGTAGAAGTAGAAGTAGTGGAGGAGGAAGATGGAAGAGGAGCAAGTCCTAGGAGTGGAAATCGTAATGCCCAGTTGTTTTTGGAGGCATGGAAAAGTGGTGGAGCCAGATAGCCAAATAGTTTTTACGCGTTCTCAAGAAGCTTTTAACGTTTTAATGGATAGGCGGCCTTTGGCATGGTGGAGAGGAGTGGGGAAAAGGGCCTAGGGTATCAGCACACCCCCCCCTGGCCATTTTGGAGCTCAGCTTTTATGACCAAAAAGTGCTGACTACTACTGCTACTACTACTGGCCATTTTCTCTTCGTGGCCAGGCCAACAGTTGCTGTTTCTGTTTCTGTTGACATGGAACTGTCGTCTGGCATAGTCGCTGCACTGCGAGAAGTTCTATAGAACTCTTAAGTTAATTAGATCTAATTTAAGAAACTAGTTGCTAGTTTGTTAATAGATTAAGGAAAGATGGTAAAGATTAAAAAACTTACTTGTTGTTTTGAATACGAAGACATTAGTTGATTTACACTCACTTTATGTTTGTATGTATTTTATGTATTTTAACTGTTCTCACAACATCAACGAAAAAGCACAGTTGCAAATGAGAATGAAGGAAAATGATAAACATGGTGTGACCATCTTAGGTTTCATAATGAATATCAGAGTTAATATCGTTTGATGGTATTTTTGTAAGCTAAATAGGGGTATCACTTAATGAAAAGTTAAGTTTATAATGTTTTAAACGTTATAAATTAGTAGTAAACATACAACTTATTCCATTACATTATTAATATTTCTCTTTAATGATCGTTAAATCAGAAAGAACGAAAAGAAATGCATTTTATTAGCAGTCCATAGTTCTAGCTTATGTAAATAGTATCTACTTAAAAAATACATACGAATTGTTTATTGCTACCAAAGACGAGTTCTAATAAATACTAATATTTTAAGTTGCCTTTGCCTAACTTTCTCTCAGTGCCTAATAGTATCCTTCTCATCTTCGGTGATTTCCATCTATTCAAACCTTGGTTAGCCATCGTTGTTGTTGTTTCTGCTGCTACTGCTGCTGCTGCTGCTGACTGTGGCCGTATGTTTGTGGTAAATGCTAACAGTTTTTTGTGTAATTGTCAACGGCAACAGCGGCGGCAGCAAGAGCAACAAACAACCAGCCACAACAAACACACAGAGAGAACAACAAACAGTCCGGCGACGATGAGAAATAACGTAAACAAGTAAATGAGCATGAGGAAATTTTCCGCAAATGTCAGCACTTTCTAAGGGTCTAAAGAGGGGTTTGTGGGGTAGGGCTTGGAAAAGATTATTTTCCTCCCCTCCTCTTAGCCACTTGCGTTTATTGAGTTAACTAAACAGCAGCAACAACAACAATGCGGCAGCTTAAGAAAAACAAAATAAAACAAAACAGTAAAAGCAAGAAGAAACAAAAAGAACTGCGGCAACTGTGGCAACTCTGGCTGCGTAACGTTATTTCCGCACAAGGATTAAGCTTTTGGACAGCGGCAAGCAGGTGGTTTCACCATCTCATCCTAGACCTTTCGAAGGGCAGGAGAAGTGTAGGAGGTTACCTGGCTACAGATGCTCTTGGATTATCGCTCTGCCTCCACAGAAACGGAATGACCAAGCAACAACAACAAGAGGAGGAGCTCTGCCATTGCCACTGCCACAACGTAATGTGTAAGCAGGTGGACCTGATTCACCTGGCGATCTTTGGGATACCCATTAAGTGTAGTTCTTGGATAGAAGGTATCTTACTTGTATGACTAACTTGTTCTTCTAACTAACAAAACTTCTTATTAAATTTTATTTTAGATAAAAAAAATGTATCATTTCCGTTGTCCAGTCCAATTGACCCCGATTACCTGTGGTCAGTTGCCTGCGAGGGTATCCAGAAGCCACAATAAAAATGTAAAAAGGTGCGACGGTTGCGGTTGCGGTGGATCAGCATCAGCAGACCCCCCTACCTTGATGAGAATGGTAGTGGGCGGTAGTGGGTGGCTGCTAGATTATTCATCTTAGATAAAAGGAAACTTTAAAACGTAACCGAAACAACGACAACCGACAACCGCTGACTGCGCAGCTTAACGGGTTTCCTTATGCACCTGTTGTTGTTTTTGCTATTGTTTTTGTTGCTGTTTGTTAAACTACTATTGTTGTTGTTGTTGTTATTATTATTGCTGCCACTGCTGATGCACAAAAGCGGCTTACAGTTTGACAAGAACTGCCTGATGATGCAGCTACCAATTCCACCCACTAAACTGATTGTCAAGGCAACAAATACGCAAAGAGATGGAGATGATGGTACAGGATAATGCAGACGAAAAATAGTATATAAGTTGGATCTATACTTTATACATAGTTATTCAAGCTATAACCTTAAGAAAGCTAACAAAAATGTACAAAAAATCATTATGATTTAAACTAACTAACTAACTATTTCCCATTAAACTTACTATCACTTGTAGCCCCTTTATTTTTCTCACTGCATGACTGGTATATAGCATCGTCTACTTAGTTAAGTTGTTATTTTTATTATAGACCGCCTTCGGTGACTGCTTGGGAAGGCGTGGCACATGCTATTATGACAACACAGCAGCTGGACGAGAGCGACAAGGATGGATGCATAAAGGAGCCCTAACATTTACAACGAACACCGTCTGATAATGCCCCCAGGATTGGATGGTTGTAATAGAAGGTGGGTGACCAGGATGACAGGTGAGGGCAGGACTAGGATAAAGAGTAAGAGTAGGAGGAGCAGTAGCAGTAGCTGGGGAAGCATCGCATTTGCTGCAGGGAAATTGGGGGAAAAGCACTTGCAGTCTTCTTCATTTCATTGAAATTGAGAGCAGGGGTGCGTTGTGACCAGTGTGAGGGGGTCAGGCGGAGGAGGAGTAGCAGCCAGATCCTAAGTAGCAAGTAACAAGTTGGACGGACAGAGGGGACCAGGAGGTTGCATAAAGATAAGCAGCGCAGCTCGCAAATGAATGCCAAACACTCATCAAGTGTAATGAGCGCAGTGAATGAGTAATCGAGTGTCCTGATTTGATCACATCCACTCCCCTATATAATCCCTATTTACCCCACACAGCCCCTCCTTTGGCGTAATCAGATTTGATTAACTCGAACTCCCCTTGTAGATGCGATTTTCACACATGTCTCACATGGAGTATAAATAAATCCTGAAATGCCAGTGAATGCAGTAGCTAATGAATCTTAAATGAATGAAAATCTATCACAGGATGCAGATATAATTTCAAGAAGGATTTCTTTGTTACTTTCCACTAAATGAAGGTTTGAAAAGTGTTCACTCACTTATTCATTCACCGTTTAGGGTTAATTTGTATCTGAGTATCTGACTACTTGCCTATTCATTCGCTCAATCAGTGAGTCATTCACTCATTTATTCACTGGCAGCTGGTTGAATGGCCGCTAGGCAAGTCCTGCTCCCGAACCGCTGTCAATGTCCCTGCCATTGTCCTTCCTCAGCTGTCATGGGTTGTAGGGGAGTGGTTTCATGGGTAGTGGGCGGTTTGGGGCAATGAAAATACCTGCAAGGAAATTATACGAAAACTGAACAAGCCAAAAACAACGGAAGGTTGTTATTTTAGAGTTCAAGTTAAAGTTAAGCAGCGCCCAAGGCATTCGACGTTCTCAACGCTCAGCGAGGACTTCAAAACAAGGACTCCAAGTGAAGATGAGAAGCTAAGGGAGCTCCAGGGAGCCAAAGACGAGGACGAGGACGAGGACAAGGATTGGGTAGATGCGACAGCAATGAAGTGCACTCGAGATGTGAATGGGCTGGAGTGTTTTGGGTGCTCTGTTTGTGTCCCCTTTTCTCTCTGTGTCTCATTGCTGCTTGGCAAAGAGCTGTGCACTGAAAGAAAAAAGGTTTGGAATGTGGAAATTAAATTTTAATTAAAGGGTATATAAAGTTTATAAGTTAGGAAGATACTAACAAGAACCTCGCTTACTTTGAGCATTCATTTTCAAAATCTCACTTACTCTTTTAATTTCTTGCAGTGCATTGAACCAGCTTGGATATCCTAGCCCACGTTCCATCGAGTTGACTCCCTTCCCGGCACTCGTTACTCGTATCTTTGTGGAACAATTTTGCCTGAATGCAAGCGGCAAAATGGTTGAATGGGCGAATGAATGAATGAGTGAATGGGCATATCCCTGCCAGCCCTGCGCTCTTCGTCCTGTGAATTTTCCTATCTACTAGCCCATTCGACGAATGCCGCTGAAAAGTTTCTCTCACTTTGACTTAAGTGCTACGTCCCCCTGCTCTCCTTCTCCACTCTTCTCAAGTGAACAATTCGAGTGTTTGTGTGCCGTTGTTGCTGGTGCAATTAGTGAAGAGCGCACTATTATTATTATCATTATGAATTTTAAGCAATCAACTGCGAGAGCAGCAACAATTAAACTTAAAGTTGGCGACTTGGCAAAACTTCGCCTCCCATCCCCCGCTAGCCAAAAAAACAAAAAAAAAAGCAGTAAAAATAAAACTGAAAATGTAAACAGTTGGACCGCGAAAAGCTATGGAAATTGAATTGCTGCTTTTGGCTTTTTTATTTTTTTTCTTGTTTTTTGTTTTTCCTTCTGTGTTTTCCGCGTATTTATTTTGTTGTTTACCTATGATAATTGTGATGTTTATTTATGGGAAAAGTCAAAAGTGGGAAAAAGGCCACCGACCACCGACGTTATGTTGAGCGCTGGAATGTGCACAATTTTCATGGAAATTTGTTCTAGCCGAGTGAATTGTTTTTCCTATTTTCCCATTCATTTCGGTTTTTATTTATCTGTTTTAACATTTTTACCTAACAGATGGTTTACTATAGTTTTGTTGAGGGAACTAAGAGGGATGTTTTTTAGGAGATGTTGGAAATTTTGGAACTAAAAATAGTAACAAAAACTTTCTAAAGTAAATAAAATTTGAATTTAATATATAACTTAACATTATTTCTTTATAAAGTTAACTAAATTTTTTAAGCTTTTTGTATACTTTTGATGACCGAGTAAAAGCCTATTTGTCAATCCCATTGTTGGGCTTTTCATCATCTCATTTTATCATTCCTTGATGTGTATTCTTATCTTTTAATTAGACCAAGCAGAACGTTGCGATTTATGGGTGTTGCGGGAAAGGGGGGAAAATTGTTGCACAATTAAGTAAACTTCCTTCAGTGCGGATATAATAAGGGGTTTTCCTGCCATAGTTTCCTTCGTTCCAGAAAGTCTTTTCCCTTACTCTCTCTCTCACTCTTTCTCTTTCTCTTTCTCTTTCTTATTTACAGCGCAATCAAATTTAACTGTTTAAACAAGCGATGAAAAGATTCTGCTTTTCACCCACACACCATGACACCCACACATATGCGACTGCGGGTGGTGCAGTCATTGTCATTGCCAAGAAAAAGTGGGTGGTGCTGGGTGGTTAGTTGGTTGGTTTGGGTTTTTTGTCAGAAAATGCAAAACAATTTCAGGCGAATTAGCGTAATTGTCTCGCCGCTGCTGTTGCTTCGGCTTCGGCTTCTGCTCCGGCTTCTTCTGAGACAAAAGAGTCAAGGAGAAAGGAGAAAGTGGAAGGCAGAAGGAACAGCAGGACTCAAGCTACTTAATCCTCTAATTTGTGTGTCTGTATATATATATATATATATATAAATATATATATATATCTATGCCACGCCCCTTTTTCTATGGCCTTCCTTGAGCCCGAACGTAGCAAAGTTTGCCCTCATTTATATGCAAAAATGTAAACCAAAAAATCAGCGAGAATGTTAAATCCAACAAAATGCATTTAACACATAAAAATTTGCATAGAAAGTGGCTTCTGTATAGAGCCACCCGAGCCACCCTAAAAAAACCAACCAACCACCCACCCCCCTCCGCTCTGGAACCACATTCCAACTTTCGAATACCGCACTATCTAAGTGCGAGCAGCAGAACAATTGAAGTTAATTTTATTTTTATTTTTATTTCCGGCACCCGCTACTTGACTATTATTATAGTGAGCCTTCGAGTGTGTACTTGCTGCCAGCCACGCCCAAAATTAAGCAGACTAGCAGCTAACCGGTGGTTAAAATGGGCCCTTCTTGGAGATTCTCAATGGTTTTTTAGCTGTTGATTTTGTCTTATTAATTATTTACATTTATTATGTAGATATTTTATGATTTTTCTTCTTTTATTTAAACTTCTTTACTGGGCTATCAGCTAACTGGCGGTTAACAAACGCCCTTCTATGCACTTCTCAATAATATTCAACTAGAGATTTTTACTTTGAATTACCATCCCTTTCGTTTTTGTATATTTTTCTAACATAAACTCCTTTCTATGACCTTATTAACTTAAATAACAGCTAACCGGTGGTTAAAATGGGCCCTTCTTGGGGATTCTCAATGGTTTTAGCTGTTGATTTTGTCTTATTAATTATTTACATTTATTATGTAGATATTTTAAGATTTTTCTTCTTTTATTTAAACTTCTTTACTGGGCTATCAGCTAACTGGCGGTTAACGTAAGACTTTCTATGCGCTTCTCAATAATATATTTCTAGTAATTCTTTCTTTAAATTGGTTTCCCTATTTCTAATGTATCTTTTGCTAACACTCAATCTACTTTATATGAACTTATGTACCTTGCTAACAGCTAAGTGGTGGTTAAATTACGCCTTTCTATGCGCTTCTCAATAATTTTTAACTAGTGACATTTTCTTTAAATTGGTTTCCTTTTCTCTTTTGTATCTTCTGCTAACGCAATCCGCTTCCTATGGACTACTTCCCTACCAGCTAACTGCTGGTTTAAATGCGCCCTTCTATGCGCTTCTCATGAGTTCTAGCTTACGGAAACCTTTCGTACTGATAACAATTTCTATATCTTATATAACTTAGCTTTTTTACCAAAACTCCTTTACTTTCTTAACCTGCCTTCTAACCTGCACTTTAAAGTCCCCTTTCTTAAGATCCCAACTTGTTGGACACTTTTTAACATTTCACTTTCGTAACGGCAATTTCGCCGCCCCATGTCCTCTCGTTTGCTTTTTATTTCTGTCCATTTCTTATTATGTATTTGTAACCAATTGGTTGCCAAAACCCCCCGCTCTGCATTCACGCTCAGTCAATTTTTTGTTGCCACTGCCACTGCTATTGCTACTGCTGCTGCTGCTGCTGCTGTTGCTGCTGCTCCTGTGTCCTTTGTGTTGTTGTTGTTATTGCATGTGTTGAGATTCTCATGGAAATTTGCATACAAATTGCGTCTGGCGCGTAGGAAGCCGTTGGTTTTGGGTGGGCAAATGTATGTACTCTCATGTAGGAGTACGGGGACAGATGGCCCGACATGCGTATGGGGTTAACGAAGGGTTAACACAACACAAAAAACCAAAACCCCAAAAATGAAAGAAAATCAAAAAAAAAAAATAAAATAAAACATTGCCAACACAACAGCAGCGGCACCTGACAACTGTCAAATTTTGTGGGTTACCATCTACCATCGATAAATAAAATGGTGGACAATTTTATGACAGCGGCAATGGGAAGTTTCTCTGACAGATTTCATAGAGAATATTATTTAATAGTTTACCAAAAAAAAGGCCTATTAAAGCAGGCATATAGCTAGCGCTTATAGTTTAGAAATATCGAAATAGGAACACCCTTTGACTTCCATTCTTACTTCATTCTGCTAGCTTGACCAAAACGAATGACACCGCATTGAAAAAACATTAAAAGACTTATCAGAGATTGAGTTGCTGAACCAAAAGGACCACCAAGGAACTCAGGACAGGCAACCAAAATGGGCGATGGACGTACCATTGATGACATCATCTGGACAATCAAACACGGTGAATATACGATGAAGTTAAGCAAGTTTTTAAGACCGGATCGCATGATGTAAATGATCAGATGGGCTTGAGATTCTCTCTACACTATGCCGCCGACTTAGGCCAACTGAAGCTGTTGCAGTTCTTTGTCCGTCTTGGAGCAGAGGTGAATCGCAAGGACAAGTATGGTATTACTCCTTCTGGCGGCCATCTGGGAGGGTCACACACGATGAGTTGAGTTTCTACTCCAAATGGATGCCAGTCCCATGGAACGTTCTCCTGATGGTCAGAGCTATGCCGAGGCAGCCGTGCAGGATGATATACGACGTCTGCTGTCGCCGGATTAGATTTCTAATGGATTTTATTGGACTCGTAGTCTTCTAGTTTTCAGAGAGGCTTCTTTTACCAGACCTCTTCTAATTTTTTGTAAATTTACAGTGCATTCCATTCAAAGATTCATGCAATAAACTTAAGCTGGTTGTAAACGATGCAGCAGCAGCAGCAGCAGCAGCTATAAAATAGTTAATAAGTATTAATGTTAAATTTTAAGATGCAGCTTTAAGGTTTTAAGTAACTGTAGGATACAAACTTTTGGTTATACAACTAGTTCTTAAATTTAAAATAAAGCATTTTTAGAGTCTTAATGGTTAGTTCCAACTTTGTAGCTTTTATAGTTCTTAAAATCTTTGCGATTATAAGGATATACGGACGGACATACGATCGGGCATACATACAGATATGTGAACGGACATATGGACGGGTATACGTATGGACATATGGACGGACATACATGCGGACATATGGAAGGAACATACGTACGGATATATGGATGAGTATACGTACAGACATATGGACGGACATACATACGGACATATGAACAGGCATACGTACGGACATACATACGGACATATGGACAGAAATATGGACGGGTATAAGTACGAACATTCGTACAGACATACATACGGATACATCGACTTGCTTATTGATCTTATTCAAGATTACATTGTTATAGGTTTCTGTTACATATTTCTTAACAAAAACATTATAAAATTTTACTCTTAAATATCTATTTCTTGATTTTCATGATGACTTTTTGCAAACTTTCACACTAAAAATACTAAAAATCAAAGAAAAAGTTACGTTCGTTTAAGTTTTTAATATTGGAATGGCTCGACTACATCGCTCTGTTTTTTATTCATTAATGCTGGGAAGTATTTACAGTTGGGGTCAGTAACAAACAGTAACAAAATAGCATCTGTTGGCCAGCAGAGAGCGTTTACCAACTGCTCTGGGCCCAACCGCCCTGAGGAGCCCAACCGCCGGAGGAGTAGCTAGAGGCACCACCATGACCACCGCTGTAGCCACCG
Organism: Drosophila eugracilis; assembly: GCF_018153835.1. Lineage (NCBI taxonomy): Eukaryota > Metazoa > Arthropoda > Insecta > Diptera > Drosophilidae > Drosophila > Drosophila eugracilis. The sequence goes on along the minus strand of NW_024572115.1, from coordinate 470,781 downwards.
CCGTAGCCACCGCCATAGCCGCCACCGCCGCCACCGCTGGCACCAGAGTCGGAGATAACCTTGATGATCTTGATGTTGCCACCGCTTCCATAGCCACCACCGCCTCCATAGCCACCGCCGCCGCTGTAGCCACCTCCCGAGGACCAGCCGCTGCCATGGCCTCCGCTATAACCACCAGCGGAACCACCTCCATAGCCACCTCCGTAGCCACCGCCATGGCCTCCACTGTAGCCACCTCCATAGCCACCGCCAGCTCCAGAATCGGTGATCACTTTAATGATCTTAACGGTGCTGCCGCCTCCATAGCCACCGCCTCCTCCATGGCCACCGCCGCCATAACCACCACCACCGCCGCTATAGCCACCGCTTCCACCATGACCACCGCTGTAGCCCCCGCTATATCCTCCGCCGCCGCCCGAGGACCAGCCAGAGCTAACGGCACTACCTCCGCCGCCGCCCAGGAATCCCGCATGGGCCATACTGCAAACCGCCAGCAAGCAGACGAAAACCTGCAAGAGATCGGCAGGAAACGCGTTAGTTAAAATCACAAAAAAAAGGCACTCAAAAAAAACAAAAACAATAATTTTCACTTTCTAGGAAAGTGTTAATCCGCGAAAACTTGGCGCACCTTCATGTTGAGGTGTTTTTGTAGATTGATTGCTTGAAAGAACTGCGACTGTGTCGGGTTGGAAGGGCGATCTTCGACTGTGGTCTACAACGTTTTGGCCGCTGCTTTTATGGCCAGCGTTTCGGATGCTCGGTAACCAGCTTGGCTCACTTAGCCCTGCCCTGCCCCAAACGGCTGCGGCGAACAGTGGGCTAGGTTGGAGTTACTCTGTGAAAGATGAAAAACCAGATGAGGCAGGTAAGTAAGTGATGATGGGAGACTCTCTAATATATAATAATACTTAAATGCTAATGAAAATAGATTAAAAATATTAAAAATAAAGAAAAATCTACAAATTATATATAAACTAATGTAGAAAACCATCAAATTTTCAAATCAAAAGTTATGTTAACTTTTCCTTAACCATATCGCCTACACTTTCCCATCTCATTTTAACAATTCAATAACTCACTAGCTTAGGGACTTGATATACATTTTTGATACAGGTTTTTCTCTTACATAAACCCCTTACAATTTTCCCTAATATATTTAAAAATCATTTCACTGTGTGGAGTTGTCGTTGTCTGGTCGTATATGACACACTAATTGCCGGTCCACGCGATGGTCCGTTTTGTGTTGCGGCATCATCATTACCATTACCATTACCATCACCACCGCGATGTCCATCTGTCTGCATGAGGGCAATGGCCCTGACCCCACCCCATCCCTATAGCCTCTTATAGTACAACCCCAATACCGATCTCCCACCCGCGGCTGCCACACTAATTTATGCCTCAAAACTTAAACTAAAACTAAAACTGAAAACTATGTTGTAATCCAGGCAAAAGTTGGAGCTGTCAAGCTGGCTAACTTGCATCGGAAACCCTTCCCTTAGACCGAGATACTGCACTTGCTGGCCAAGTGGCGACCATTTGATAGAGCATTTTCCCCCTCGTTATGCAATTCATCCAATTCATCGACACAAAGTTGCAAAAATAATAAACAATAGCTGCCCGCAGCATGATCCAATAAACAGGTAGCGATCGCACCATTGGATAGAGATGGGTGGTATAGTTTTTAGAGGTACTGTACCCTGGCTCTTATAATAGTTAAGGTACTAACTTGGATTAATCTTCAAAAATAATTATCAGTTATCAAAGAAAAAGCTAAGTTTTTGTGTTGGTTTTTTTGCTTTAAATTTATATTTTGTTTTGAGTTTTAAGTAAAGTTAAGTTTCTCTACTTTAAGCAAGACTTTTCCAGCCTTTTACTATTTTCCTATAACTTTTTATTGTACCCTTCATTAGACCAACTTGGCCATCTCTGTACCCAACAAAATGTCGATCTTGATTGATTCCGGCCAACGCAATCGGGGCACCATTAACTCTTGGCCCGCAGTGGCGATGGGTCAAACAGAATGCTTATTAATTGTCAGTTCCACCAACTCGATTCCTCCATTCGGCCAAAAAACCAAAGGCATAGGCCAACCTTCACTTCTCGATCTGATAGATGAGCCATACATTTCCCGCTGATTGTCGGTGATTTTATGTTCGACTTGAATGACCCACGGCATCACGAAATACAATAATGTACAAATTTGTTGATCGGTTTATCAAGGAAAAACAATCTAAAGAATATTTTGAAAGGCTAACTAATGTGAAAAGATAATTTAGTAAAATCGAGAAGCAAATTTCAAATATTTCATGTTAAAGATGGCTAAGAAAGATATTCACGTTTGTTACATTTTTCATGTTTTAATTTGGCAATTTTCCTAACTAGATTTCCTATCTTAAATGAAAACATTTGCAAAAATTATAAACATTTAATGTTATTTTTTATTAAAAACAATTACCAATAATGTTTTTTAGTTAAGACAAACGGAAGTGATTTATTTTTGATGAACAATTTCTTTTTTTGGCTCTCAACCATTTTTGTTATGATTTATGAAGTTAAGGCCATTAAATCAGTTTTATGTGATCTAATAGAAATTTATTTTAAATTAAATTTACAGCTTTTAAGCATAAACTTCTTTAAATAAATAACAAATTAAATAACACATAACATGCGTTGGCTAAAAAAACCAACCAAATTTATGTAACCAAATCGGTAGCCATCATTAAAGACACTTATCTTTGACATTTGAGAAATGTTTAAGTCGGCCGAATGGTAAATCGCAGGCAGATCGAAATATATACAATCTTAATTAGACACCCTATCATCGGTATAACCATTAATTAAGCCATAAAATATGTATGTAAAAAGCCGCAGCTCACGAATCTGTAAATAAAAACAAAGAGCGGGTAAGAAAGATTCAAGATTTAAATCGGTTTTCGGTTTGAGTTTAACACTCGACAAGCCATACAGAAAACTAGTTACGGCATCATCAAATACACTATGAAAAAAATGATAATATAATGATGGAAATTCGAAAACAAAATCGAGACGCATCCGCAATTATGGCTTTTTGGTGGCTCTGGGGAATTACTTAACTTGGCCAGAATGGACATAATTACCACTTGGTAATGGTTTCGTTCCCTTTCCTACGATGATGATGATCTCTCGTCTGGCACGATCTGACCTTGAGCTTCTTAACCCATTTTGAACTTTGGGTATTGATAGTTCTCTTTGCTTGAAATGGAAAATTCCATTAAATAAATTAGAAAGTTTTCAAAAATCATATAAAATTTAATCAAGTAAATGCAAATTAAGCATTTTTCATTGTCACAAATTTGTCATTCAATTTGTTTTTATTTTCAAAAAAAAAACTGCCAAGTAATTTTATAAGCCACTTCTATGGACAAAGTTACGTTATAAATTAAATGACAAACTGGTTTTAAATATTTTATATAATTGCCAAGCCTTCGAGTGAATTCAAATGGCCGAAAAGAAAAAGTGTCGCAAAATGGGTTAAGTGGAAAGCGAAACTGGCCAAAGAAGGCACAAAAATCCCCCGAACATGAGTAATCATTTATTGGGGCTTCCCAATCGTTAGCCACAGAATCCAACTTAGCTTCTTTGTTTCTTCTTCTTCTATGATCATGTATTTTTTTTTATAAACAATTAACAGGAAAAAAAAAACGAGTTAATAACTTATAAGCGCACACACAAAAAGCGTGCACTAACTTAAACTAAAACTAAAACTTCGTAGCATCAGAAGGGCCAATATCGCCGCTCAACTCCGACAACAGGAACAAAAAGAGTTGACATCAACGCATTGGATTCACCTGGTTTCGCCTTGGGATCTGAAGCTGGATCACTTAGTTCCATCCATTGGAAGACCAGCCACCGCCCGACGACCAACCACCGCCAGATCCGCCCGAAGACCAACCACCAGAGCTGCCGCCCTCAGCGATGCCCGAGCTAATCAGCTTGATGATCTTCACATCCTCGGTGTGGTGTCCATGGCCACCGCTGGAGTAGTCATATCCATGACCATGATCATGAGCAGCCTCTTCCTGAATGACTTTGATGATCTTAACCTCAGAACCATGGCTGTGTCCATGATCATGCCCGTGAGAGTAACCGCCATGGGAGTGACCGCCTTCACTGATCACCTTGATGATCTTCAGCTCTTCGGCAGCATGGCCATGACCGCCGGAGTAGCCACCGGCCCATCCGCCACCGCCATGACCAGCCTCCTCGCTGATAACCTTGACGATAGTAGGAGCAGCACCACCTCCAGAGGACCAGCCACCTCCCGAAGACCAGCCACTGCTGCCACCTCCAGAAGACCAGCCACTGCTGCCACCACCTCCAATGAATCCGGACTGGGCCAGGCTGAAGCAGGCAATCAGGCAGATGAAAACCTAGAAGTAAATTTCAAGGATTAGTCTCTATATATATATATTCCGATCTTATGATTTAGTTTGTCAATATAAACTTACCTTCATGTTGTTGTCGGTTCCACTTGGGTTAAACTGGCACTTGACGATGAACGAAGTGGGATTGGGGAGCTGAGCTCGTAAACTGATGATAATGCTTTGCCCTCCGGCTGCTATATATATGGTAAAAATTTGGGTCAAACCAAAGAGAAATGCTCGCCCCCATCGTCCACTTCCCATTCCAAATATTCGTGACATTCACTGACCTTTCGAAGTTATTACTAATGCAACGGATTTTTCCAAACAGTCTTAATCAGCCAAGCCAATTAATCAAGTATTTCCTAAAAGGTTGACACTGCTATTGGGGATTCTCAAGATCAGCGGTGGAAGTAAATGGAAAATTGAGCTATGAAAAGCTGATTTTAAGCTAAGAGTGAAGGGGTCTGGGAATAGCTTTTTCGGGTTTTTGAAATCTATAAAGTGGATCTAGAAAGATTTATATACTTTTCCTTATCTTAATTATAGATTTTTGTGATAAACTATAATATAATATATATACAAAGTATCTTTAAAATATCATTAAAATATCTTTAAAAATCTTTCAAAAAATCTTTAAAAAATCTTTAAAATATCTTTAAGATTTCTTTAAAATATCTTTAAAATATCTTTTAAAAATCTTTAAATCTTTAAATATCTTTAAAAAATATTTAAAATATCATTAAAATAACTTTAAAAATCTTAAAAAAAAAATCATTAAAATATCTTTAAAATATCTTTTAAAAATCTTTAATAAATCATTAAAAAATCATTAAAATATATTTAGATATTCTTTAAAATATCTTTGAAATATATTTTAAAAAAATCTTTAGAATAACTTTAAAAAATCTTTAAAATATCTTTCAAAAATCTTTAAAAAATCCCTTAAAAATCAATAAACCTCTGACCCAAAAGAAAACAGCTTGCCAACACTGTTTAAGACTAACCAAAAACAGCTGGCTAGCCCTGGGCGGAAAACACCTCAACAGGTGTGCTTGTGCTGCCTGGTGTTATGATTTTGCCTACCGACCGGTTTTTTTCAGCTATTCGCGATTTGAGATTTGCGAATCTCTTTTTTTTCGCACTGAACTCAGTTTCGTGCACCAAATTGGCAAGACACTTTAGATGGCCGAATTATGCAAATCTTTGGTGTGGGTCAGAGTGAAAGAAGGCAACACCAAAAACCACCAAAATATCAAATCAAAAACAAAACAGCAGCAGCAGCAGCAGCCACTTACTATTGCGTTATGCACATCTGCTTAATTAAGCCCCAAAAATCGCAGACAGATAGTGGTTTTTTTTAATGGTATAGGGTTTCTCTCGCATGTGAGAGATAGATTTGATAAGTCTTTGCCAACTTTCTAGCCAACGTTTTTCAGTGTTAACTGCTTTGGCTGGCATTGTACTCGTTAGCATAAAGCATATATTTGTCTTTATGATTTTTCTCAGCTCCAAGCGTATCAAATTCTGTAATGACTCTAAATATTTTCACTAGACTTTAAATGTTACCACATTTAGTAGATTTCTGGCCTTGCTGATGTAAGTTTTACTTTACCCACTGATGAAGTGCCCGGCAAATATTGATGAGATGATCGGCATATTTGCCAGCGACGATACGTTTGCAAGTTGCAAGCAAAGGCAAGTTGTTAACTGATTTTTGCTGGGAGATATATATGGGAAAATGTATGAAAATCTATGGAAAATTTGATTTGGGTTTTAGGGGGGAATGATTTTTGTGATTAAGCAAATAATTTAAGGGATTTTTAATAAGAATTCAGGCTATGAACCTCCTAGAACTTAACTTTTTACCTTCAATTACTTGATTTGAAAGCAGAATGAAAACTTTTAACCCTATATAAATCTATATCTAAGAAATATTGATAATCTTTCTAGTTAATTTCTGCAATTTTTAAGCCGTTTTGACTTTAAACTTCCTTCTTGTTTCAAACTTTTCTACCAACTAAACTAAAGAACTCCGTACAGAAACCTATTTTTTTTTGTACAATGTTAATGCCTGTCCCCGACTGCCATTAGGTTCGATTTATTATCGTTATCCTTGTGTTCGGCGTTTAATATGCAAATCGGGCTCACGCATGAACGCCCAAACATATGCAACAAGACACGGAGCAGGCCAAATGCGATAAATATGTTGATGCGGTCGTGTTTTTTCCACTACCAATGCCGCCACCCCACTACGCTGCCATTTTCGCTCTGTTTTTTCCTCCTACATCCCCCCCTCTTGCTGCATTCTTCATTAAAAATAATGAAAATTGAATTTAATTCGCTTGTCGAGCCTAATTATAATTATGTTAATGGCGCATGTTTTTCCACAAAATTTACACAATGTTTGTCCAAATCGTCAATGGATTTTTGCCTGCTGCCTGGTATGTATAAGCAGTACGAGGACTATATATATATCTATATATATATATAGTATCTGTGCAATCATGTTGCATTCCATTACATATCGTGACAGGGACACTGGGTTTGGTTTAGTTAGCAAACGCTAATTGGAAGTGCTTTAAACTGATTTTAAACATGCATTTTTGATGGCCCATGGAATTTATAATACAATTAACGAAGAGGTTGGTTTAGTGAATTACCAAAAAGTTAAATCTATGAAAATATGATCTTTATAGCAAAAATCTGTTTGTTATGAAAATTTTCCAGTTTTCCATATGCTCCCCTTATCCACCTTCCACAACCTTTCATACATTTCCTTTTGATTTCCTTTTGGTTTTCCTTTTTACTCTTCAGTTGCAAAAATCATTCGCTTGTCGCTAATTTTGCCACTTTAGTTTACCCAGCGATATGGAAACAATCGCTGAGCTTTAAACGAAACCAAAATCAGAGGGCAGAGCTAAAGGAGGGGTGTGGCATTTCGGTTTTTGGGCAAGTTGGTTACAGCGATTGAATTTAATTAGCTTATCATGAAAGCGTATTCCACATAAATTTATCAAAATTGCTTTACACAGGCGCAGGCAGTAGCACCAGCACAGGCAAAGAGTGGCAGACGGGGTGGTGTGGCACAAATTGCATTACGACCCGCCCATTAAACTGATAAAAACGAGATCCTGGAGTGGCGGCGGGTGGTGTGTTTTTTCCAGGGGGGGGGGGACATGAGTTCTGAGTGGGCTGAGTGGCTGGCTGAACGACACTTTAAAGTTGATGGCTCGAGAGAGAATCTAAAATCAAATTTATTAACGCACATTACAACGCGTTCAGTTCATAGCACATAAAGGGGGTGGTAGGAGGGGGGGGGAGAGGGTGTAGTGGGTGGGTGGTTAAGGGTGTGCTATAAGCAGTGGGTGGTTTTAAAATACAAAGGCCGTGGGCTTGTGTAGGGAAATGTATTTAGTTTCTGCGATAGTCGAAAATATGTTTAAAAAGTTAAGTGCTTATCAAAAATTAAAGAGGTTTGAGAGTCACTGAAGAGCTGTCTGAAAGTATTGCATACTTTTCGACAGCTTACTACCCAGTTTACTAGTCAATTTGAATATAAGTCCTGCCTTTTCCCCCTCATAGATTGCTTCTCTCTTTCAGTTAATAATTATTTTCACTTCAAAAAACCAACAGCAACCATAACCATCACTTGCTTCACTTTATTTAACCTACCGCTTATTCCGCCCAAGTAACTGCAACGTAACATATATATATATAGGTATATATACTCATATCTGTAACGGTATCATTATAACCGTCCATTAAGCCATGATTACTGCGCTGTGAAGGTGACACCCCCATATGGCTTACAAACCGCCGGCCCGCCTTAAGCCGCTTGGCAAAGTTCGGTCGACTTATTTCGCCTTATCGACGAGGCCTTTGAGGCATCCACTTTGATAGCTGGCCAACTGTGTTAATTGATAAGCAATCGTTAATCGCCCCGCCACGGCAGCTCTGACAAAAAGAAAGTAAGAGAGGGAAGGGGATAGAGAGAGAAAGAGTGGGGGGGCTTATAAAGTGTTTTTTGCACTCGATGCGTTTTGCCAGGCATTTGGCATCTCTTTCCTTTACCTACTTGGCCATCTCTTTTGCACTCTCAGGCGTTCGCTTGGAGTGTCAACGCGATTATGATGATTATGCCGCTTCATGGGTTTGTACTATGGCGGTGAGATTAATAGTAACAACTGGTTGATATTATCTTTTATATTTTTAGATGGTATAAAACTTAGAATCTTAGAAATTAAACTTTGAGCTTTAGAAGTTATAACTTTGGCATTTCCTTTAAGAGAAACCTATGGTTAGGCATAGAAAATTCTATAAAAACTGAACTATATTTCTTTTACAGCTTACAGCTTTCTTTTTATAAGCTTAAAATATTGTTCAAAAGTTGAGGTTACAAAGAAAATTCATATGAAGTCTAAAACAGAACTTAAAGATATAAAGAAATCCTAAAGATCATGTTTTATTACGGAATTATCAGAATAATAACAATTATTATTAGTAAATATGAATATAAATGCAAGCAAATTGGGGAAGTTCCACCTATAATATGATTTCTTCTATTTTTTTAAGCTTTTAGAATATTTTTTAGATTAAAAATGAACTTCGAAATCGCCTATTTCATAGTCATTTCAATAAGAAAACCACTTCTCATTGTTATTCTAATATTTTCTATTAATCCAATAACTAACTATATTATTTAACCCAAGAAAGGCTGCTTAAGCTTTACCCCCAACTGTACCGAGGTGGACAGAGGACCTGTGATAGGACTAAATTAGGGCCCTATAGGAGATGTGTTACAGAAGGGGTTACACATTGCAACATCATCCGCCCGGCAATTGGAGGCATTTGTGCGTGAAATTACATTGAAAATTTAATTGTGCACACACACAAGCATACACACAGTTACCCAAACACACACACACATATATATATATACATATACTCATATATATATAAGTACAACCACCGACAAAGCAGGTCGCAGTGCATTAGACAGGCAAAATTTGCTCATAAATTAAAATGCAACACCCAAGCGAAAGTCCAGCGATTTGCCATGAACCCTTCATGGGGGTTTCTATGGGTTTTTATTGATAAGAATTGAGATTATCAGTGACAGGAGAGTGTGGAAGTAGTGAAAGATGGGGGCGGATTATCTGTTACTGACCACAGTCAATGGTGGAGTCATTGATCTGGTGGGTTTATGGTTAAAGAAATAATCATTGAAGGTAATTCAAACCAAGCTTAAGTTATTTTATGATCATAAATCTGCTAAGTTTGATATAAAAGATAGCTTAAGTTAAGCTTACACCTTAAGCTTGGAAGTCTTATCTATCAGAAAAGAGCTAAGTATATGCCTTTTCGATCTAAGAAAGGGGATAGATATGGAAAATCTTTAGTAAGAGCTAAATCTAGCTCTCTTTTAAGTTCATATCACTAGGAAAGTCTATTGACATTACCCATAAATAAAGTATTATCAACTAAAAACCCTTCCGAGAGAGAGCTAAGCAACTTTTCGCACGCAATCATTAGTTGATTGTCTATCGATCTGCTGGATTTTTCCGCAATTTCCTTTTCCCCTGACATGACACGCCCCCCGTCCGTCCACCTGCCCAGTGCAGTCTCTTTCTCTTTTTGCTATTTGCCACACGTGGAAAGTTGCCGCGCATTTCTCCTGTTGCGGCTGGCACAGAAACTAAAAAAAAAAAAAAAAAAGAAATAAAGAAAGCAAAAAAAAAAAAGGAAAACCTGTGCTGTGGAAACCCCTCAGCTGATGCAATTTTCCTGTGCGAAAATTAACAAACAAATACACACACACAAACACACACACACACACACAGAGTATGGCAAATGAAAATGCGCGCGCGAGAATTCAATTTGTGGAAAAGAAAATGGTGTTGGTTGAGTGGCTAGGAGAAGGGCGAGGGGAAATATAGCATGTTGTTGGGTTAGGCTATGGTTTAGCCTGCTGCCTGCTGTTTACTTGAGGTTTTTGCCTAGAACCCTATGAACCCATTTTCCACCAAGACTTTTCCGACCGACTGTCGGCATATGAGGGCCAGCCGGAAGGAAATGCAAGCGAACAAACGAAGCGCGCCAGGCAAATACTTCGAGTCAGTGTGGGTGAAACGAAAATGTTGCTAAAGTGGGTGGTGCTGCAGTGGTTTAGGTTTTTGGTCTTGGTCTCTGGGAAAAGCAGCGCAAATGTCTTGGCTTAGACCAAAAATTGGCACAACCGGAAGTCGATTGAGCTCGCTGCTGGCAACAGACTTGTCGCCAATCATTCGATGGGGGGGCAATGATGGGTTAAGGAATTTCCTCTCTTACCCTTTTCCCTCCTCTCCTATACAAACTTAAGCAGTTTAAGAGCTGTCTAAGGCAACTGAGATAAACTCACTTTAAACAAGTTATTAACTTGTAGAGAAAGTAAAAGTTTATTAGGGAAATATTTTCTCTCATAAAAAGTTCCATAAAATTTAACACAGACTTAGCCTAGATAATATAGCTTAAGTTAAGTAAAAACTTGAGAATTTAGTGCAACTTTTGATAAGAACAACTTCAGAACTCACTGACCTTGACTATAAGTAATCGCAATCTAATCAACTTATAATGCAAAATGTTAAAAAAAAGCAAAAAACTTGTTTCCTGACTTAAAAATTTCTTTTAAATTCTTTTGAGGGCAAAGTAAATCTTGTTGTTAATTAGTGAAAGTAAGAAGAAATATTATATAGAAGTAATGGCATCATGTTTATTTCATTTTCCCCTCGGAAAATTGCCGCCATTCTGGCTGCCTTCGTTAACAACTAAGCCCCTTTTGGATGCACACGCTGTTGGTGTTGCCAGGACAACGGCGGTGGGTTTCCACTCAACAGATCCCGCTACAAAGCACATGTGCACCACACTAAAACAAGGTACTAGTACCAAGCAGCACCGAATTCTAACACATTTACACTGGACAACAAGTTTTAAGTACAATTTCAAGCTTAAAACTTGAATTTAGAGCAAGGAAAATGCCTTTCTACTTGTAAGTTAAAGTTAAAAATTATATAGAAAATCCTAGGATATAGTTTTATATGCAGGAGATCAAATAAAATATATTTTTCTCAGTGCATATTGGCAATCTTTTATAAATTGATAAATATTTTTTACTAATGAAAAGACATAAAATAATATTTTAATATTTAATTTTCACTTTCAATTCCCATCTAACTTTCTCTCAGTGCCTAGGTAGCGGGTCCAACGAGCTGCTGGAATACTAATGTTGGCAATCTGTTTGCCAGAGCCACGCCTTCCGCCCTCCACCCTCTACCCCCTGCCGCCTGCAAATTGTGCTCTCGTAGGGCCAAATATTTCTATTATTAATGTCTGTTTATCTGCATGCGACGATGTCAGCCGCCCACTATAACTACCCATATATATATATCTACTATATATATTCCTATACATACAACCGATCCATGGGTTTGTCTTTGTTTACGCTGCTTTATGGGCTTCGATTAATTTTGCGCGTAAATGGCAAACGGTCGGAGCGGGGCAAGTGAGGAGTTTCCACTGGCAATTTGTTGTTGTTATCTGCGTGGCTATATTTAAACATAGTTTATTAGTTGTTGTTGTTGTTGTTGGAGCGATTAAAAGCGTTGGAACTCCACTTTCTATTTTCCACCCCCCCCTCCATTCATGCTTACCCGCTTTTGGGCCAAAAATATTGCAGACATTTCGCTTAAAGATGGCCAAAAAACGAGACCGAAAGAGAGAAATTAGCGCATTCAATCAAGGGAATTATTGCGAATCGCTGGGCTTGAGCTATCATGTTATCAGTCTATCAATTAGCTAGTATATATACTCTACATACTATAAGTTTATATATATATTTATAGATTTTAGAGAGTTTTACTTGAGTAACAAGTGTCTTGAAGGCGAATGTTAGGAGTTGTGTTTGAAAATTAAACTTGGAACGAAACTTGGAAGGCCTTTAACTTCTAACTTTAACTTTCTTTCATTTGATATATTAAATAATATTTTTTAAAGAAAATATCTTGTAAATAAGTCTTAAAAAATAAATTATATATTAATATTAAACTTACTTTCACAAAACTGTAATTATTTTTATAATTTTTATAACCAAACTTGACCTTTTCCTATCATGCCTTTTGAAAAGACAGAAAAAACTTCCTCTTTTTTAAACCAAACTTACTACTTGAATATTTCTATTTATAAAACTTATTTCAGAGCTAAAAAAAATATTTAAAAAAATATACACATCTATCTTAAATTATTCACAAAGTCATAGAGTCATCAAGTTAAAGATACAAAAAGCTTTCTTTAGATAAAAAACAAACCCATTAGCCTAATGACTGAAACGCATTACTAAGTTACAGTTTTCCTAAGCATTAAAATCACAAAACTATGATAAATTAGTGACAAATTCCAGCAGCCCAAAACTAACTAAAAATGATCTCACCCTTCCACTAGTTAGTTTTCAATTGCTTTGTTAGTATTTGCATGGCAATTTTATTGAGGAAAGTCTAGTCGTAAAAAATCAATATGAGAGATCATAAATCTTCCAAAAAAGCTTTAAAATTAATAGAATTTCGTCGCATTTAATCTTAATTTGCTTTGTTTATTTACAAATATTACTAGCAAAAATATTGCAAAAATAAAATTAAAAACAAAGTAGACCCAGCTAGTTGTAAATTGAAATGCAAACATGAAAGGGAAATCGGAGCCAAGTGTGGCGATCAAATGTTTGCCCACAAATGTATTCGTGTTTAGTCGCAAATTGTTTAGATAGTGACGCACCCAGTTCCCAGATTAGGCGTTCTTGATAAACATGGCTAATAAACAGAGACGGCGAGTAAACAAATAAAAACATTGCAAAAATATATATATATATATATAGAAATATCAGATTTGCCCAGATATGTGTTTATACATTACACAAGGAGAAAGAAGTGGGTTAAGAGTTGAGAGTTTAAGTCTGAATTTTAGGGATTGGATTGAGAAGCTCAGAAAGTCTTTTTAAATTATTAAACTATATTACGAATATTAAACTGTAACCTAATATTATTATTATTTAACATTAAGGCTACTTATATCTAAGTGTATATATATTTTATAGATTTTTCAAATATTTTTTATGTATTTTTAAAAATATTTCTTTTTTGAGGATTAATTTGAGAATCTCAGAAAGTCTTTTTAAATTATTAAAATTTATAACAAATATTAAACTAAAACTAAATATTATTATAATTTAACATTAAGGCTACTTATATCTAAGTGTGTATATATTTTATAGATTTTTTAAATATTTTTAAAAGAGCTTATAGAAGTTTAACTTGTGACTAGACTGTGCCTAACATTTTTCAGCCTTAAAAGAAAGACCTTAGACCTTACCCTTAAGTTTTTCTTATCAAAGAAGGATATATAATCTTGACTTTTCATTGATAACCCTTTAAAGCTAAAACACTTTACTATATATACACAATTTTCTCCCAGTGCACCTGCCATATATGCTAGAGCTTTTCGCCATCGAAGTGCGAATCGCGCTTATCTAATGAGTCGATAATAGAGGCGAGTGGCGGCAGCAAAGGAAGTGCATTTTTCTGGGAGCTTTTCTGCTTTCCATGGAACCTGGAGAGGCGGTTCGGTTTGGTCGACGTGACCGCTGGCACATCGGACATCCAAAGCAGGCAAAGCTTCCCGCGGGTTCTGGTTTTTTTTGTTTTTTTTTTAAGTTCTGGGAGTATGCGATTGCCTGTATAGTCTGTATATAAGGCACCATGCAGGGCGTGCGTCCCGCGCATACTGCAAATAGCTCTTCTCGCGTTCGCATTCGCATTCGCATTTTCCATACCAACCCAAACCCCCCTAAACCCAAGTAGTGATCCACTCTCATTAACAGCATGTGGTCGAAAGTTGGCATCGTCGGAGCCTTGGTGGTAATGGGTGGCGTTCTGGCCTCCAGTGTTGTGGACAATTTCGCCTATGTGGATCGCTCACTGCCGGTGGCCATGCCCAAGGCAAAGGCTCTGCAATTGGCCAAGGAGTAGATGGAGGATATAACACAAGTAGTGGATGAAGGAGTTAGTTTGGAGTTGAGTGTGTGTGAATCCTGGAAGGCAGTTCCTGCAACAGGAACCTAGTGATTTTCCTATTCAGCTGTGGACCCAACTATTCCGACTTGATGTTAGTTTTCCTCGCAAGTCGGGAAATAGTTAATGTAGGTCCAAGAACCATCAACTCCTTGCCTGCTTGCCCTGAAGAACAAGTTAAGCTGTTAATTTATAAACCTTTTTTTTTTGTTAATGTTTAATGTACGACTAAGCTAAGAAGTTCCTTATGTAATATTTTTTTAAGCTATCAAAAAATTAACTAAAATGCCAGAATGACATTTCCGGATTTAATTTGTGTTTTTATTTTTATTTGAATTGGTTTTATCGAAACGATTGAGTGAGCGGCTGCAATTATCGGAGTTAATCATCAAGCATTTTGACATCGCTCTGCAATTAGTGACAAAAAAGATTACACTAGACCACAAAAACCGAAACCGTTTGGTCTTTTGGCCTTATCAAAGCCAATTAGCCAGTGCTCCCACCTCTCTCTCTCTCTCTCTGTTCCTGTTTTTTAATTTTGATATTTGTTTATTGGAATGTGGGAAACATCATACATTAATACGTGTAATTTATCAGCTTTATCAGTTTTTAGTTTTTAAATCAATTTTACTTGAAGAATTTTCCAATTTTCGTATTTGCATTTTGAAGTTTTCTTTTGGGCTTTTCTTAGCTTTTGATTTGAATTCCCGAAATTCTCCTTCATCTAAGCCGCTTTCTTTTCATTTTCCTTGGCTTCCTGAGCCTGCTTGGCCAACTCAGCCTCTTCGGCTGCTTTTTTGGCCCTCTTGGCCTGCAACATCTTGAGCAACTTCATCTGGGACTGTCGCTTGAGGATCGCGGGCAAAGCGATTCTGTGTTGCGAAAAATCTGGTTCCGGAATGGGTTCTTCTTTAGGTTTTTGAGCTTCTGGAGTAGGAGCAGGAGCTGCTGTTGGTGTTGCTGCTGCTACTCCTTGAATGGGATTAGAAACTCCTGATGGTGCTACTCCTTGAACGGGATTAGATGATACTCCTGCTCCGTCTGGTGCTACTCCTGGAATGTGATTAGATACTCCTGATAGAGCACCTCCTTGAACAGGATTACATACTGCTGAAGCCCCTCCTTGAACAGGATTACATACTGCTGGAGCCCCTCCTTGAAAGGTACTTGATACACGCGATGTTCCCCCTTGAACAGGATTAGATACTCCCGATGGTGCTACACCTCGCACAGGATTAGATACTCCCGATGGTGCTACTCCTCGCACAGGATTAGATACCTTTGGTGGTCCAGTATAAAGATAAGTTGAATTCTCACGCTTAGCGTTGACAGCCCTTGGAGGTCTTGCAAGGGGTGGCCCCATAATCACAGCCGAATTCTTGACTACAGGCCGAGTAGGGTGTAACATTTTATTGGCCAAAATTTGACCACCAGGTCCTGGGAAATAATGTGAGACCATGGCCGGTGTTGGTTTTGGCATCGTTATGGGAGCCTTCATCGGCATTGGCCCAAAAGTGCCACCAAAAGAGAGCAACTGATCGGCACTGAATACCAACTGGCGATGATTACCATTGTTCTCCTTTAGAATGGCCTTAAACCGGGCCGTTCCCTTGCCATTGAACTGGAAGATGGTGACATTTGGTCCAAAGAGTTGCAGTTTCTGGCGCAACTGAGCCATACTGATCGCGGGCTTGGTTTGGGTGGTGTTTGTGGTTACTGCACCGCTGACCGGTACTGTCTCCTTTTTGGGTTCAACTTTTGGTTCTGGCGGAGTAGGAGGAGGAGGAGGAGAATCGCCACCGTTTAGGTTCTTAGGCAGCACCCATGGCTGATAAGCCGGCTGGACAATGACCTTGGGATAAATCTCATTCTCCAGCGGATTGATGCAATGTGCCAGATAGTTCGGTGGCGGTGGCAATGGTGGTGGCGTCTCCACGCGACGACGGCGCCTTCCCGGACGAGTATTGGGATCTGCAGGCTTTCGGCCACGTTTACGACCACGTGTTCCCCGAGTGGAGGTCTCTGCTGGCTTGGCTGGTTCATTGTAAAAAAGAGTCGAGTTGTGGAACCAAATCTGGGGTGTTTGAGTGACAAGCAACGGACCAGATCCATCGTTCTTCATGAAGAACACCTTACCCGGGACACAAGATACAGGTGGTACATAGAGATCAACCAGCTCGATGATAGTGTTTGGCTCTTCGACCATAATAACCGAAGTGGGGGCAACCTCGGCGGGATTTTCATTTTGAGAAATTTCCATTTTCGGAGTAAGAAGATTGTCTTCCATTTTAGGATTAACATTTTCATTTTCATGGGTTAATTCTATTTTCGGAGAAAGTAGATTTTCTTCTTGAGATATTTCAATTTTCGGAGTATTATCTTCTTCTTTCTGGGATAATTCAATTATAGGAGTAACTTCTTCTTTCTTCATTTCTTCAACTTTAGGATCGTCATCGACTTCCTTCTGGGTTAATTTCATATTATGAGTAGCATCTTCTATCTGCAAGATTTCCATTTTAGAAGTAGCTTCTTCTACTTCCATCATTTTCATTTTAAGAATATCATCTTCTACCTCCATCATTTCCATTTTCGGACTAACATAGTCTTCCTTTTGGATTATTTCCTCCTTAGTGGGGAGAGCATCCTCAGACATTTCATCCGATCCCGTAAAAGGATTCTCCTCCGCTTTCAGCGACATGGCTACTTTTTAGTGGATGCCTGGAAATGAGTCGAGGTCAGTTTGATGAGAAGTAGGGTTGGTTTTCTTTTTGGGAGGTGGAGGGTGCAGGGGGTGGCAGAGGATTCCCGCCCTGCAGCACCACATATTAATTTGCATTTGGTTTGCAAGCCTCATTTGCTTTTATACCAGCTGACTCCCTCAACTTCAACCCACTGATGATTCTCTACTACCTCCCTTCTCCTGCTGGTCAGTCAGCAAATAGATGCACTTGGAAAAAAATTGATTACTTACTTACTGAAACTTAATTAGCATTAAAAACTACATAACTTTATCTCTTAGCTTACTTATTTTAATAAAATATTTTTAATACTAAAATTTATATTAAACTAACCTATAGTTTTTTCTCAGTGCACCCACACAATCTCTAGGCCCCTTTCCACAAATACAAAAAATGACTGGCAAGCCGCAAATACTTTGTCAGGCTCAAGTTGACAGTCGTCCTGGATCCCTAGTCCTGGTTTTGTTCCTGGCGCCATAGGCTCGTCCTTACCCCTCCCTCCGTCACCATCCTCCTCTTCCCCTTCCCCCTCTCCCTTTCCCATAGCCTGTGTCTCCACGCATTTGACACTTTTTTGCGGGTAGCCATATGCCAGAGATTCCCCTCTCCCTTTTCTGGCCATCTCTCCCTGTATGTGTTTTTGGGTGTTTTTGTGTGTTTCTGTGTGTGTGTGTGTGCTAAGGCATTTGGCAGAACAGATTGTTGAAGATTTGATTTCGGGCAGAGAGCTTTGCCACTGGACGCCGTCCTCGCCTCCCCCCCCATCACCCCATTCCAGTCACTGGAACAATCGTTAATCTAATGAAAGATGACATTTCATGTGGGCCTGGAGATGTTTATGTCCCAACAACACTTGAACGGGCTCTGGCATGTGACCACTAGAGTCTCCACTTCCATCTCCATCTCCACCTCCATCATCATCTCCATTTGAGATGGCTCTTCCACTTGCTCGCATCTCATCCGATTTGCTAGGGGCATTCATCATTCCCCCGGCTTTCGGCTTTTGGAGCTTTGATGAATAAGCGGCTAGTTAAGCAGGAGAACCCATCACTAAAGTCCCCAGATAGAAATGGGTCGGGGGGCGAAAACCGGTAGTCGAATGTTAGGATTTGGGCAGCGATCAAAGGTCAATTTACAAGCAGGAAAAGCTGAATCAGAAGGCCATACCTATAGCCATATTGGCATATATATCAAATTAAGACATTCGTCACTTAATATCTAGGATAGTAATTAGAGTTATGAATTAATTAGGAGAAGTTAAGGGGAATGAAATATGCAGCTAACAGAAATCAAGGTGTTAAATCTCTTAGAAAGCCTAAAAGCATGCCTCTGTATAATTTAAATTAGAAATTTCAAAGAAATAAATGGCAAAATGCTATGCAACAGTTTTCATAGCA
Source organism: Drosophila eugracilis (assembly GCF_018153835.1). Lineage (NCBI taxonomy): Eukaryota > Metazoa > Arthropoda > Insecta > Diptera > Drosophilidae > Drosophila > Drosophila eugracilis. The sequence continues at coordinate 452,149 of NW_024572115.1, read as the reverse complement.
TACTTTTGGGCATATTTTTTCAAAAGGATTCAGGCTCAGAGATTTTCTGTCTTAATTACATTATAAATCATAAATATTTATCCTTTTAAAGAAAATATCTTAAAAATATTAAAACTTACATATAGCTTCTTGCAATTAATAAAATAAAAAAACAATATTCGTACTAAAACTTAATCAGAAAGCCCAAGTCCCCGTTCATATTGATCTCATTAAAATATAGTTTCCTATTGACCATTTTCCCGATGCAATTTTAACTAGATGCCACGCCCATTGCCCACAACAGCCCAGCACTCAGTGGCCCAATAAAATTTGATTAGCCAAACAGAGGGTAGAGAGAGGGACAAGACCAGGACAAATCCTTGGCCAGGCCCAAGTAGGAGACGAGAAATATTAGAACTTATGGATGGGCGGGCGGGGCGGTCAGAGGGCCACAAAAGGGGTGACCTACCAATTTCCGGGGGACATGTGTATTGTGTATTCATGAGGCCAGGCAGCAGTCGAGAGAACGACGACGCGACACAGGACATCAGGCAACTTTGGGTTAATTTACATTATAAACTTTGAATATTTTATTGTTTGGCCAGGCTAAGGACACCAGCTGGCCCCGGGGCGAGAGATCCTGGCTCTAGCCATCTTGGCCACGTTTATTGACACTTTTGTGGGCACACAAAGGAGGAAGAGAGTGAGTGAGATGGTTGATGGTTAAACCGAATCCGAAACCGGGTTGAAAGGTTCTGTGGTCAACAGGACGAAGACGACAACGGGTGACTCTCTCTCTCACTGATTTAATGGCGGCATCAACATTTTTGGCCAAATTATGACAGAGTTAGGAGCGCTGCCCTACGTTGCTAAGTTACCACGCCCACTTGAACCGCCCATCATTAGCATGGCCTTTGCTTGTTAAGCTTTTAAGCATTGGGTTACTAAATAATTAAACAATTTCCCATTTGCCAGCTCGTAAAACCAAATCAGCCACAGATTTTTGCACTCCCTCCCCACCTCAAAGAAAAAAAAAAAAAAAGGGAGGGTCTATAGATGGACGTTGTTCCCTAGTACGAGTATTAAATTACATGTTAAATGTCAAAATATTCACTGAATTGTCTTCTATATAAACAAGCTAAAATCGTGCAGTGGCTGTCCAAAAATCGAAGCCCTAATTATTTTGCATTTAGCAACTGCGGGGAATAATCAAAACTGGAATATCGCATAACAATTAGTTAAGGCAGTTTGAGCTGCTTTTAATGAGGCATTTAATCTTGTAAATGATAAAATTTTACTTTTGTAAAGTTATTAACGAAATAATGAGGAAAATCAAGTATTTCTGATATCTTAGTTTGGGAAATTTAAGGAAAAAGTCTAAGAAAGAGTTTATGTGTTTGAAATTACTAATATGATATACGAAAAGGTTAAAAATGTTGTAAAGATACTCCTCAGATCATAAATAAACTAACTCTTGTATATATATATCTATGTATATCATCTACACCTAACCCTTTCTCCAAATATCATTAAATCTCCCCTCTTTATCTTGCCCAAAGCAACTTACTAGGTATTCAGAACTTCGCTTAGTTTCCTTTTAGTTAGTCGCATTGATTTCAGTCCAGGATTTGCTTAACGAAATAATGAGGAAAATCAAGCATTTCTGACCTCTTAGTTGGGAAAATTTAAGGAGTTAAATGTTAAAAAAAAGTCTAAGAAAGAGTTTTAAGCTTGAAAATACTAACTGATATAGGAAAAGGTTTAAAATGCTATAAAGATACTCCTCAGATCATAAATAAATTAACTCTTGGATATATATTTCTATATATAGCATCTAAACTTAACCCTTTCTCCAAATATCTCACAAAATCTCCCCTCTTTATCTTGCCCAAAGCAACTTACTAGGTATTCAGAACTTCGTTTAGTTTCATTTTAGTTAGTCGCATTGATTTCAGTCCAGGATTTGCTATTGCTATTGAAAACTATAGTTTATGGTCTTGGAACGTTTTTCAACCAAAAACCTGGCTTACACGAGCTGATGAAAGTTTTTGTTTTCACAGCTAATAAGCTACGTGTCGCAGTTAGCCTTTTCAGGTGGCTGCAAAAAGTGGGGGAGGGTAACACAGTGGGTGGTGCTTAGAATGTTGGGTGTTGGTTTTGCAGCGACGCAGCTTTTGGACTAATAAAAATACGAGACAATTTAAGCCAAAGCGTTTTGTGCCAGCCCTTTGTTGTTGTTGTTTTTTGGGGGAACACACACAGCACATATGAATAAACTGGCATTAATCCAGCAAACCCCACACCCCCTTACCTGGCCATAGAAAAAAAACAATGAAAGGCGAACAAAGACTGACTGGATGGGTGAGAGATGGAGGAGATGGGCTGTTGGCTAAGGAAATTAATAATTTATAAATGTTTTGCGCGGCGTCAAGGATTAAGAACGGGATTTTCAACGCCTTTTTGGCCTGAGAAGTTTTCCGTGCGCCCACATCCCCCACACCCCATGACCACCATGCCCCGTGGGGAATAAAAACTCATTTAAAGAAAACGCTTCTCTTATCACCAGCTTGGCATCGAAATTAGCCAAGGCAAAAAGAAGTGCGAGAGCGTAGAAAAAGTAAGAAAATGAAAGAAGGAGGAGAAAAACCAAGGACAAAGAGTATGCAGGCGGCAGTGCAATAAATTATAATGCAAATCCGCCTTTGAGATCGCAACAACAAGAGGCAACAAAATGGGCATTAAATGCCCGCCACTTGACTGCGCCACACACACACACTTTTTCCTCTTCTTCTCTTCGCGGCATCCTCTTGTTGTTCGTCCATTTAAAATGATAAAAATCGCAAACAATTTCTGGCGGCCGCAGTGAAAAACGCGTTGGAGTTGGAGAGTGGGAGGGTTGGCTGTGTGGCCTTCAGAGGGTTAACCTCTGTATTTCCCTTTTCTTTTTTTTTTTTTTTGTATATTTTGTGTAAGCTTTTCACTCACCAATCAATTGGAAACCCGAAAAAATATTCGTTCACTTGAAGTCACTTTCCCGAAACTGAATTTCTCGTTTTGATCTGTTTACTTTAAAAGTAGAACTGAAAGTGAGGCAAGCGTCTATCCAAACCGAATGACTACGACATTGACACTCGGCTCAGAGTCGACTTGTTTAGTTTGGGTTAAGTATGCAGAACGTACTAGACTAGATTGATTTTTAAAGAAGGTCCCTAATGAACCATATCATTAGGTACCTTCTTTACTTCTTTCTTTCTTTTACTAAGAAGTTTAGAATATCATAATATTCTGGGTTTCAGTGATTGGCAATGGAAGAATTCTTAATTTTACTTAAAAAAAAATCATGTCATATAAAGACTTGTAGATGGATAAGCTTTAATAGCCAACATATTAATAGGTTCCTATTATAGGGTCCATGGAAGATTTGCCTATCAATATTTTCCAACTTTCTTCGAGCGTAATCTTAACCATTTTGTAAACCGCAAACCTTATACTAAATATCTGACACATTTAGAATGACATTCGTAATGTTAAAGTCAAAATTATCGATAGTTCAAAAAGCAAACGTTACATGGGCCACTCTGTAGAAGTCCACACATTTGAAACCACATTTTGTGTGGTAAATCTATGATAGAATGTAAGATTTAGATTAAAGAGTTCACAAAATATAGAATATCTTCTATTGATACAATCTTAAGGCCATCTTAAGTCTATATCCCTATATATATATTCCACCTATCTTAGGACCTACACATATTTTATAGCTTTGAATCTAAAATCCTGATTAAACAGCTCACTAAATATAAATTATATTCCACTATTGCAGTCCTAAGTCAGTCTCAAGTCTATATCCCTTAACGTATGTCCTGTATCTACATCATCTTACACCTATCTAATAGTTTCCGCATAGTTTAAAAAGCATTTATATAGGGTAAGTATATAAACGGATCTAAAACCCTGAATAATGAATATCTTCTACCATTACAACCTTAAGTCTATATCCCTTAAAGTATATCCTTAACCTATATCATTTTCCACCTATCTTGTGCCTTACCCATATATTTTTAAGAATCGAATCTAAAATCCTGATTAAACAGTAAAGTAAAGTATGGAATATCTTCGACTATAACAATCTTATGTCAGTCTCAAGTCTATAATCCTTAAAATATGTCCATTTTCTATATCATTTTACACCTATATTCCTCAACATATGTCCTTTATCTATATCATATAAGACCTATATAATAATTTCCACATTTTTTAAACAACATTTATGTAGAATAAATGTATAAATGAATCTAAAACCTCTTTTAAACAGCTCACAAAATATGGAATATCTTCTACTACTACAATTTTAGGTCTATCTTAAGTCTATATTCCTTAACTTATGTCCTTTACATATCATATCATATCATACTACACCTATCTTGTGACTTATACATATTTTATAACATATTTACCTAAGATAAATATCTAAACGAATCTAAAACCCCTTTCAAACAGCTCACAAAATATGGTATATCTTCTATTACAATCTTCAGTCCATCTTAAGTCTATATTCCTTAACATATGTCTTTTGCCTATATCATATTCAACCTATCTAGGAATTTCCACATATTTTATAGCATATTTACGTAGAATAAATATATAAATGAATCTAAAACCGTGATTACACAGCTCACAAAGTAAGGAATACTATCTTAAGTCAGTCTAAAGTCTATATCCCTTAAAATATAAGATGTCTATTATCTATATCATTTTACACCTATCTAATAAATTCAACACATTTTAAACAACATTTATGTAGGGTAGAATATATAAACGAATCAAAAACCCTGATTAAACAGCTCACAAAATATGAATATCCTCCATTCGTTACAACCCCAACCCTTATCCCCAATAAATATCCTCTTTTTCCTCATTTTTCCAATATCATCATAACAAAAAAACCATTCTAATTCCCCCCTACCCCTGCAATATGATAAACATATGTAAAAAAAAACCTTAACCAAAGCCTTATCCCAAAACCAAATCCCGCCTCAATTCAGCCATTTAATCTGCCGCAAAATGTTTCAAAATTGCACTTAAAGGCGAAAAGTTTAAATGCGAAATGCTGACAAATGCGTTTCGATTTCCATTCACCAAACAAAAAAAAAGGGGGCTCAAAGTTGGGTTTTTCCAGATACACACACACACACACACACCCATGTATATCTCAAAGTTGGAAATTAAATTAAATTTCTTTATTGGCACATTTCTTCTTTTTTTTTTTGTTGCCTCCTGCATTCGTTTCATTTCGTTTGCTACGCATATGCATATGCAAAAACCGAAAGAGAGGTTGTCCTTCGGGGGGTGGGTGGTGTTGGGGGAGAAGAAGGGGGTTGTCCTGGGTGTTTTGTATGGACAGCCAAAGCAATCAGCAGCAATAAATGATAAGCTTCGAGGCAACAAAGCCAAAAACCGAAAGACGCACAAAGACTCGTCTCTGGGAGGCGGAAATTCCGTTTTTGGGGGTGGCAAAGAGGAAGAGAAAAATATATATAAGAAACGTCGTCTTAGATGCCAGAGCCCAAGAAAACTGTCATCCACAGGAAAAGTGGTGGCTAGTCACTGGCACACACACACACACACACATACACCCATACATAGGCTTTCAACGCTGGCTTTTCCTTTGGTCAATATCTGTGGAAATCGGATGAGGATGAGTAGTGGGCTGGCTAAGGGCTCCTTGTGGGTGCTTGTCTGGGGCTACTTTGCAACATATTTGCCGCTAACGAAGCGCACGATTTCCAATAATACCCAGAATGCGTCTGAGAGATGCGGATGCTGATCTTATACCAATACCCTAGAAATAGCTTCTACTTAGGGTTGTTTTGGGTTTTGTAAGGCTTTTGGGGAAAATTATATAACTTTTTCATAACATTTTCTTATATTTTATATACCAAAATAAACTTTTTAACACCTATATTAACTTTCCTAGGGTATCTAACCTGTCTACCCTTACGATTTCTCATACCCTCCCTCACACATGCCGACTACAATTGCACGGGGTGTTTTCGCCGTGGGGATGAGTCCTCATAAAACGTACGCCAAATGGACACAAACACTCGCCAATCTCATTCCACAGAATGCGACTTGTTGGCCGGACTTGGCCGTAATGAGTTCCCTTGTGGCCATACCATATCGCCTTTTTATACAAGCATTGCCAGCAGTGGGTGGCGTCAAGGTGAAAGCCACTTAAAGCCAAGGGCAGGGCTCAACAATTTCCAGTTATCATGTGACAGTAATGAAGTGACAGACGGCAACAAGGAGATTCAAGTTCTAAGTTCTCAGTTCTCCAGATACCAGATGACAACTCAACCGCAAAGCTTGAAGAGCAAATGTTTTTCTTTTTTTTCTTTCTAGAGGTGGGGAGGGGAAATCACTTTGGCTTAAAGCCGTTTTTAAAGGCCAGAACCTTAACTCATCTCAGCAGCCACAACCCAGCCATCGCAGTCGCCCTGCGGTTCTCGGACAGCGGGCCACATTAATTATTAATTGCAGAATAATTGCAAAATTGTGTTTGGCCAAGTTAATTTATGCAATAAAACCGCCACACTGACTGCCACTCCTCCCCCCTTTTTCCGATCTTCTACGTTTTTAAAGTCTCTCCTCCTTCACTCAATTTGCCACTCTTCATTCCGTGTAATTCCTCAGCTCATTTGTAGCAGGCTGGTTGCTGCCTTTTTGTAATTTTTTCCTTTTTTTTTTTTTTTTTTTGGCCCAGCTAATGAGCCACTGATGGTCATGAGCCGGCGACCCTCTGTCCCCAACAACAACAACAACAGCTAACCAGTACCAGTTCCGCCTCCTTTTTTGAGCCAAAGCAATTACTTAATCATTTGCCTAACGACCGAAAGGCAGGCAAAAGGCCAACAACAGTAGAAATTAGCAAAAATTAAGTGAGAGTTCAAGTGAATTTTTGGGTTTGGTTAGTAAGACAGAGAGTGAGAAAGATGGGGGTGTTCTAAGGGGGGGAGGGGTGGTTGTGGATGAGCAAGTGGACTCCATGTGGCCGAATTTGTGGTAAATTGTAGTGCGGTTTTTCTACATTCTCAAACAAGTGCAGCGGCTAACGTAAAATATGCTAAATTATCTAACCCAAAGATACATGCAAATTGTTATCTCTGTATCTGTGAAGTTCAGACGACAGCTAAAGGAAAATGTCTAGCAATTATTTCAACTTTTATTGATTTTTGTTTAAAAATATTTGATAGATTTCTTAAAGGGAAGTTTCTTTAAAGCCTGATTTTAAATTGAAATTTTCATTAATTTTTATTTCTTTCTAAACACAAATAATAAATGCCTTTTAAAAATCTTTCTAACTTGTTTCTTAGTCAAGGTTTTCTGTAAACGTTAAAGCTAACCCCATCTCATGATTATCTCTCGCTTGGAATTTGTGATTTTGTCACGTTTTGCGGTTTTTGTAGCTTTAAATCAAAATATACAAAAACACAAAGACAAAAGCCACTGCAGACAGTCTTCGTTTCAGTTAAATCTCAAACTGCTCAAAAAAATCTAATATTTAGTTGCTATTTGCTATCCCTTTTCTTCTAATTTTAAAAATATTTTAATATAAAAACTTCTAGAAAACTTTACCTAATAAATTAACGAGCTAAGGGTATCATCTCCTATCCTAGTTTTTAGATACATTTATGCTATTTTTTTTATCATGATTTGTCATACTTCTTTTCAGGCCACCAATTTCCCTGTCGTAAAAGGAAAAATTCTGCCTTAGCTGTGGAAAATCGAGAAGCAGCTGAATGACAGAGAAGAAAGAGATGTGCCGAAGCGGGTGCGGGGAGGGGAAAATCAACATAAACATTTTTGATATTTCAAATATTTTTCATTTAAAATTCTTTGGCCAAGCCATGGGTTCGTTTCGCCCAGCAGAAACAGCAACACGCAGGATTGAGATGCTCTCGGCCTTTGGCCTGGCTTGGTATTATTATTATTCCTCTACTTTCTTAAAGCTGTCAGAGCCAGTGATGGCATTCTATCTAGTTTTTAGATGGATGTGTTTTGATTTTTAAAGAATTTTTTAAAGAAAAAATGTCAGTAGAACTATGTTCCAGATTTTTCTTTAGGGAAATTGAAAGGAAATAGGAAAGAATTGCTAATCCAATGGCTTTCAAACCTCAAAATCTCAACTTTTACAAAGTTTACCTCTTACAAAATGTTAAAACTAAAAGTTATTCTATATTATAACTCATATTTTAAATTTTCTCTTCACTAAAAGATGTCTTTTAACGACTTCTTTAACAAAAATGATTCTAAAACTTTTTTATTTAGCTGCTTTTTCTTAACGCCTGACAACCCTGGTTAAGCACTGTGTGCACATCTGCATTTACATCTGCATTTTCCTCTGCATCTGCGAGATACTCTTGCTCTAGTATATACGTATGTGTGTATCTTATGGATTTCTGCTTGGGCCCAGGCAAGCATATAAATCTATTATCCTTTAATTTAGCCACAGAAATAATGAAGCATGTAAGAGTCTTTTGTGTATCTTTGTGCCTGTGTGTTTGTTTGCCACGCCCCTTGCGATCTTCTCTTCTCACTCTATCCCCTCCCTCTATCCACCACCACACTTTCCCCTCACGCCCCCTGACACACATAAATTCAATCAACGGCAATTTGCTGGCAGAGTTGCAAAGGCGTCGACGTCCGCAAATGTGCAATTTATTTATTGTTACTAAGGCAAAAGACTCTAGCAGTTGTTTTTCTACCCAGTAATTTGGATGCATTCGGCAAGTAATATTTTAAGAATCGAGTTAAAAGTAAGGCTACCTGATTTTAAAAATGGTTTTCTACTTTTTACGTTGCCTTTTGAGGCTTTTAGAATGGAATTTAGAAGCTAAATGATTGATTTTCTGCTCTTAAAAGTTATTTTTTAGCAATAAATCTTTTTCATATTTAAGTAAAAACCTTGCAGAGCCATTACCCATAAATATATTAAATAAAATAAAGTAAAAAGCACTTACATATTTCCATTTATCCTAAAAATCCAATCGAATACAATCCTTCCGTCACATAAAACACATCGACTTGATTTCCACCATCTCTTTAGTCTTCCCCAGGGTATTTCCAATTCTCTTGACTCGATTTAGGCCTTTCTCCAGCTTGTTGTTATATCTGCAAATTGAATTTTCGTTTAGCATTTGTGCGATTTTCGGCAATTCATTAAAATTGGAACAGAGTTTGAGGGGGGAGGGCGCCTTCAGCCTGAGTTTCAGCTGCAACTTACGCCCGCTGCAGGCAAATGGAAATGCAAATTTCCCCAAGCCAAGACCAAAAAACTATACCAGCAGCGAAGACACAAAGCGACGACAAAGCCAGAGCGTTAAATTGGCAACACACATGCCGGGGAAAATGTGGCAACATCTGGCCTGGCAGCTGGCTTAATTAGTTAATAAGAAAAGCGAGTTTCATCGCCTTTCGCCTTTTCCATGCCCCATGCATCCACGCACTTTTCTCCCTCGAAGCGAAATTCGGAAAAGCGCACTGCCAATAATTGCATAACGAAGTTGTTCGATACTCCTTCGATATTTTCGGTATACTCCCCATACATATGGGTACACCAATACGCTCTCCACCGATTTCAGCTTGTGATCCAACAGTTATCGGTTGCCATGATTAACTTTGGTGGTGGCGGGTTGGCTAATCGCATCAGTGGGAATTATCCTTGGCCAACGATTGATTTATGGTCGTGGGTGGTCACCGAAAACTGGTGAAACTCTTTTTAAGCTTCTCCAATCTTGGGATATTCGCAATCAATTCCATTTCATACTGCACGCTACGTATCTTCCTGTGGGTTCTCCGCCACGCCCACTCAATTGAGTTATGATTTATGGCCAGGCAACAGGTAAGGGCGGTCCAGAGCCATCCCAATGATGCCCGCCAAACTGTGAACACCTTTTTTCATCCGAAGTACACTGCAAACAAAGAACTAATGAGTCAAGTTTTCTTTTAAAGTTAACTCATGTAAGAAAGGTCAAGGTAACCATATAGAAGATCATATGCCTCGGGTTTTTAAGGAGAAATCCAACGTAGTAGGCCACATTTTTGAATTGGTTTTCAAGCAAGTTGGCCATGACTTTTAGTGTTACGTGAGTATAGTTTATCCTCAGAAGCACGAGCAGAAAGCATATCATTAGATCCCTAAAAATCAAAAAAATTTTAATGAACATTTAATATAAAAATTACAAAGTGTTAAAACTAGTTAGAAAAAGGTAAAAAATATAAGTTTCTTATTAAAACGTAGATTACATTACATAGAACTCGCCAATCGAAATAATTTAAAATCTTAATTTGTTTTGAATCAAGTTGGCCATGACTTTATTGTGTCGAAAGAAGTTCGTATTGTCTCAGTAAAAAATTATTTCACTAACGAAACTGTTAAAGAAGGAATAACGGTCACGTTGTGCAGAAGTTCAAGGTCGGCGCAGCTAAGACTTTTCTCGTCATGGAAAACCAGTTCCGTCTTAAGTGACAATACATTTTTCTGGATGCAATTTTTCTACTTGCGGTGAACTCGTAATGGTAACATTTAAGTACCGAATAATAAATCGCAATCCGGTTCCCGCAGATTCCAATGCAAATTTTCGAAAGACAAGAATATTAATCTTAAAACAAAGTTTAAAATCATCTATTGGCACTGTTGAGCAGTGTTAAGAAACATATGCTTTTCGTGTTGCCACATTTGGTTGTGCCACGTTTTGAATCAAGTTGGCAATGCCTTTTTCTGACAAATGAGGTTAGGTTTTTCATAATGGTAAATTATTTCACTGCCAAGGTTCGAGCAGTTAAGACGCCTTTCGATCCCAAAAAGCATCAAAATTGTGAAAAATGTTTGAAATCAGAAGAAGAAAACTCAAAAAAAAAAAGGTAAAGAAAATATAAATGTTCCGGAACGACCAATAATAATATTTGGGTATTTCAGGAAATCAGACCACATGGCTTTTGCTTTTCTGGAATCTTCAACCTTGCATTAATGTGAACGCATTAATGTGACTCATCAAATCCCGGCTATGGACTTCTACAACATTCCTAATTCCTGTAATTCCAGTTTACAAATTTTTCACTATTTTTGAATTTTGATAGCGGCCACGTTCTGCAGAATATCTGCAGATCGTCACAGCAAAGACTTTTCTCGTCATGGCAGACAAGTTTCTTTTCAAGGGACAATACACTTTGGTTGTTCAGATTTAGGTTTAGCTTATCTCCCGGATGCAATATTTCTTTTTGTACTGCGAACTCGCTATTACCCAATAAGGTATAGAGGGTCTACATCTTTCTGGCTAATTGCGAGTTCATGGTACAAGAAACTTAAGAAATATTGTATTCAGGGATCAGCGGAACCAGAAACTGATCATCCAAAGTACATATATTACCCTATATAAGGAACATTCTCTTCCGAGGCGAGGAATTTCTTCGCTGAGTCGGTCTGGATCTTCTGGGGAACGGAGCCGCTGGAAATTTAGTCTAGTAGTGGACTTCCAATAAAGTACTGTGTTTACAATAAAGTGATGCTTTGCGGATTCCTCTTGAAATATGTACAAAATTACATTTTAATTGGGGTGAAAAAAGGTTTGAAGGTTTGCAAAAATCAGAAATTGGGGCTATAAGAACGTACATTGGCACTGACGCACGGGAATAGAGCTTTCCTGGTTTTCGCTTTTCTTTTTTAGCATTAATCGTAAGGAATCAATGGCTTAGAGAACTTTTGTGGCGAAAACCGTGGAAATATCAATATGAAGCATCTCTAATCTCCGCTGCTGCAGATAAGGAGCCAAGTAGATTCCGTAAACTGGACAAAGGTGCCGCAACAGCAGGCGATTGGGATAATAATAAATTTAAAGATAAATGTGTTAACCGATATGAAACAAATGCATTTCCTTAGTCGTTGAAGCAGGAATCTGTATAAAAAGTTTTAAAATAATATTGGTTTGGTAATTTTAGCAATGAAAAAATATGTTGAGGGTACTAATCATAATTTCACATGTAATTCAAATTTCTTATTGGGGTTTGTAGCATTTAAAAATATCATTCTTCCGCAAAAATCATTTCCGAATACATTTCTGAAATTTAAATTATGTACATACATACATATTTATGTAAATTTACAAATTAAGATACACACTTAATTACATATGTACTTATCTACATACATTTTTACTTGTCCCGCGGAGCACCCTTTTCATTGTGGCAAACAACATTTTAATTGGCCATTTAGACAATATTATTATGAAGAAAACTCGTAATCCAATGTTAAGATCACTATTAATCTATTAATTAAACACTTTATTACACTTCTTAACACCTTTTAAGGGGGAAAAGATCACAATAACCCAACTCCGACTGAAACTCTTTAAGAATGAAAACTGAATGACTGAAAAAGAAGAAGATAACTTGAAAGCGCAGGCACAGAAAAGAGGATTACAGTTAGAAACGCTTTCGCAAAGATCTTTGCCTTCCATCTCCACTCTCATTTCGTCTTCTCTTCTTTGCCAAAGCAAAGCATAACAATTTTTGGTGGACATAATATTACACAGCGAAAAAAGTTGATAAATATTATAAAAATAATTATATGTAGTAATTCTTATCAGTTCTTTAATAGTTAGTATATTTGATCTCTTACTTTAATTGTTTTATAAAATATATTATTGAATATTTATTCAATAACATATAAAATATTTATTATATTTTATAAAAAGAGGTAAACATTTTTCTCATCTATGATTCTTTAATATTTGTTAATTTATTTAATATTAATATTATTCATATATAGATAATATTGACCAATTTAATTTCCGAATTTCTTTTTAAAGTGTATGAATTGAATTTGTTGGTGAAGAGAGAAACGAAATGAGAGACAGAGGTAACGTGCAGATCTTTGCAAGCTTCCCCTCCCTCGCCTATCGACAGAGATAACTGTTGTTTTCTCACTCGTTTGTCAGTCTGAATAATTTGCAACCACGAACGGTTGATTGCTTATAGTAAATTTGCGTTTGGTTTTAAAGTGTTTTAAAAAGTTATAAAAAGTGTTAAATTAATAAATAACAAGTGATCGCAGGACTGTGCTTTGCAAATTGGTTAAGATTAATTGTGTTAATAGTGAATTTAGCTGTTTTCTGTGCGAAAATGGAAGGGGTGCTCCGCTGGACAAGTGATGGATGTCTGTGAGACACTTTACAAATATGTACATATGTATGTATGTATGTAATATGTGTACATGTGAATCTGGCTTAAGCTATTCACATACATACATGTACATAAATATGGGAAATCGCATTTGCTTCGCTTTGGGAGGAAAATCAAGGTAATAAATAGGCTTATGTTAATTAATCCCAATTAGAACCTTGAATAATATTGAAAATCGAGGTATGTAGATGGCGCTAAAATGTATTTTTTCATTGCTTTTATGAGGTTTTCTAAGCCTTTGTTTGGCTTGCCAAACGGCTAACAGTTATTCTTCCGCAAGTACAGTTGTATGTGTAAACATACGTATAATGCGATTATTAGGCATAAGAACTGCACTTACAGTGAATACAATGCATATGAAATCAATGAGTACGAATCACTGATTCGGCTTTAATTTTAATTATCTACCAAAATCAAACATATTCTCGTATTTATTCTCTTGTATACAACAACCTTTTTAACGGTAAACTTTGTATTACTGATATTTCTTGGCCTCAGGGCTGTTTCTTAAGTTTTCTTCAGTGAATATTATTCAAATGGTGAATTTACCTATTTTTGTATGCTAAAAGACATTTGAGCAAGTGGAAATGTGAGTATGTATTTAATTTTTAAAAAGTTATAAACACATTTGAAATATTTTCACAGGAAAATTTGATGCAAATCGGAAAGGAGACGTTTTGTGTGGAAAAGGAAAGTGTAATATGCTTTAAGATGTAAAATATACCAACAGGAACCTGGAATTATATGCAAAACTAAGGTAAGGCTCTAAAATATTTTTTCTATAATTATTTATACTTAGTCTTAAGGACATTTATTTCATTTAAATGCCACTTTCGAGTATTTAATAATGGAACTTAATAGGCAAAATAGACAAAATAAGGCTTTTAATGTTGTATGGTGTTAGATTTGAGAAACAGATTATTATTTTTTGTTAGCCGTTTGAGGAAAAACAAGAGCAAGGACTAACGCAGTCCTATCGTAGGGTGTGTAGATGACGCTTTATATAGGATAATATACTTTGGTTTATCCATTTCAGCTGCATTTCACCTTCGGATGCATTATTTCTTTCTGAGCAATGCCGTCGCCGTCTTTACCTTATTGAGCAATGGCGAAGTCACTGCCCAGAAACCAATATTGAATCCGGAAAATATGAGCGGAATGGTCCACCAAAGCGAATTGTTCTTTAACCAGTCTACCGGGACGAGGAAAGTCTAAGCTTATTCCTTCGAAACATGCGACCTTATTGACCTTAGGAAGGATGTCGTAGTCCATGGGCAGTATTTGATTAAGTCATCAAGCTCTCACATCAGTTAAGATTCCAGAAAAACAAAAGCCATGTGGTCTGATTTCTTGAATTCTGTAAACTTAAATATTCTTATCGGTCGTTTGATAGGAAATTTATATCCTCTTTACCTTTTTGTAGTTAGTTTTAACTTCTGATTTTAAACATTTTTAACAATTTTGTTGTTTTTTTGGGATCGAAAGTCGTCTCTGCGGCTCGGACTTTGGTAGTGAAAAATTTGCGGGTTAAGATTATTATTATTATTACCACCAAATAGTCGAGATCATTGTTGTAAAATTGTTGCATGTAAAATTTAATTTTATTTATTTTTTATATTTAATTTAACTTAATATTTATTAAGCGATTTAAAATTGATAACTGCAAACCTCTGAAAACTTTTGTATGAAGCTTCTATCGTGGTAATTAATTTAAAGAAAAATCTTGATAAATATTTTTGCCGAGTGCATGCCACATCCGTCCATCCGTTGCCACGCCCCCCCTTTCGAGCCGCAGGCGTAAACTTTTCGCGCCTCTCGCGCCATCCTCATAAACTGTCCCCCGCTGACGTTGCTCCGCACTTGGCATTCAGGACAGGACACTGCTCCGCGGAAAGTCAAGGATTGGGATTGGCAATGGGGAAGTTGGGTGGATGGGTGGATGGAGGATCTGCAGTCGGAATCGGAGCCGGAGCTGGAGCTGGAGTCCCACTGTCAACTGATTAAAATGCGTTGCAGGACCGTAAAAGGCGCTGAGTCGACGTCGACTGCGCTGCTGACGCCGTTGCATTTGCATTTATATTGTTTTGACCCGAGCATTATTATCATTTCTTTTCGCCCGCACCCGCAGTTCCAACTCCTCTACATTCCCATCCCTTTTCCCATTCCGAGCGCCACTTTGTGGACACGTAGTCATGGTCCTGGCTTCTGACTGGTCTGGCTCCTGACTCCATCCGACTCCTCGACTGCCGCACTGATCCTTGATTATACCACCGGCATAAAGCCAACTTTGGCCGCGTTCGTTTCTCCCCCCCGCGGAAAGTTCTGCTTAGCGGGTGTTTTATGGCACTTTTTGAACCCATTCAGTGGGCCAAAAACTTTGAGACGCTGCTTCCCCGCGACACACAGGGCGTCATAACGAGATACAGGACTCTAGATATACGGATTATGCCCGAAAGCGAATGGATGGACGGATGATTGGTTTTCTGGGCTACAAAAAGGTTGCCAAGTTCCTCTCTCATTGGGCATAATGCAATCTAAATGGTAAAGTGATAAGTTAAATTTATATTAAATTAAATGACAGCTAATTAGCTGGAATATTTTACATGAGAAAGTGCCTTTGAAGTTTGCAGTTATCAGGTTTTAGTTGCTAATTTAGAGACTAGCTTGCTAAGTTAATCTAAAAGACCATTATTTCTGACTGATTGGCTTCATGCATGGCCTAAAAAATGGATAAAAAAAGTCAGTAGCTAGTCCCAATTAAATATAATTAAATAATTTTTTATATATTTAATGATAAATCAAAGATCTTTCCATGTTTTAAGTACATTTTCCCTGACTCGCTATCCAATATATTTCCCTCATGATTTTTCCTTTTTTTTTTTTGTTAAGCATAATCAGTGGCCCGCATCAAAATGGCGCCTAACAGAAAAAAAAGAAGAAAAACCTAAAAAAAAAAAATTAAATGAAATACAATAAGAGGAAAATCGAAGGAAGACAACAAAAAAATTTGAAACGGACATGGACGCTGACTGATTAGAAAAATGTTGTAAGACACAAGAAGCGGAGCCCGGCAAGAACTCGAATAAAATGAAAATAAAACGAAAGAAAGGAGAGGAAAGTTTTGGGGAGGGAGTCCTGTGAAAAGCAGAAGGACGAAATGAATAAAAAAGAAATTCATCAAATTTTCGGGAGCGTAGCAAAAACGACGACAGGAAGCGGCTTGTCAGCAAGCGTATACCAGAAAAAATATTGTTGAAAACAGTTAGCGAAACAATTTAATGATGAATGATGGTCAATGGCGGATTCTTCGTGTATTGTGTAGCGGAAGGAAGGAAGGAAGGAAGGAAGCCATCCCCAGAGGGATGGGAGGTGGTGTACAGGGGGGTCAACGGGAGACATATCCCCATGGCTGACCAGATCCCAGAAGCCCCAAAGCCTTGGAACTTATTAAAAATGTGTAAAAAGTGAATGAGAATCCGCTGGAAGTTGCCAGCGAAGTTTGTCATATGTCCTGAAAAGGTTATTAGGAGGGTGTCTCAGAGATGTTATGTTTTAAGAATAATAAAAAGAAATATAAGAAATGTTTTAAAATATTTTTTATATTTTTATTTAGTTTTATTTAAATATAAAATTATAAAAAAGTAAAAATTATTATATTAAAAAGTATAACATATATAAATGACGTAATATGTACTTGAAATTATGCTTAAAAGAAGTAAAATTTTTGCCTTAAAAATATAAAAAATATGATTGATTTTGAAATTTCCATAAAATATAATTCCGAATATTTATAAAAGGCAGTTTGTGGTTTTGGATGTTTTGTTTTTATGCTTATTTTAGATAAAAACAAACCTTAAACTAGCTTTAAAATACAAATTTTGTTTGAAAAAAATCTTATAAAAATATTTTTAATAATAAGAAATTTTTATATAATTTTGAAGACGAAAAAGGTGGCTTGAATCCAAATTCTTAAGCTAAAAAATAAGTTTAGATCCCTAAATAGAGGAACTTTTTAATGATTTTTTGTGAAAATTTTTGAAATTTTAAAGAAAAAAAGAGTCGGAAAGTAAAAAACTCTTTCTGATATTTGAAACTAAATTTGTTTCCTTTTTGGCATCTACAACCAACCCCTCTATCAAGCACGATTTGAGTTAAAGAACAATCTACCTCTGCTTTTTGTTCAAATAAACTTTAAGTTTTCTCTCGCGATGAAAATCCTCTGTAAATTGCATTGCAAATTTATTGGCCTCCCATAGGGTTTCTGGTTTCTGGCATATTACCAAAATCTGTAGAGTTCCCCTTAGACCTGATATGAACGTTTCCAGGAATCTTTTCTCAAAACCTAATTTTTGTTTTTTACACATTTTTGTATTATTAACTTTCCTCTCTAAAATATCAAAACAAGCTAATTTTATTTTTGATATTTCCACAAATAAATTATAAATTGAAAGACCCAAGTTGGGAAGTTCTAGTAGATCGCGTATTAGAGTATCCATATTTCTAGGATCTGAAAAGTTATCTATTAAAGTCTCTTTAATATCATTCCAATTTAGGTTCGTTCGCTCTTTGATTAGCACTCTGTTGGCCTTGCCCACAATTTTTCTTCTAATAGCTCGCAATATGAAAATTGGACACTCTGTTTCATAGATTCCTTTTACAATATTTATAACAATATCTTCTACGCTTCGTATAAAATTGGTTAAGGCATAATGATTCCCATTGAATTTTGGTAGTATCTGCACCATTTCGAATATGTTGACATAAAATAGGAATTTCTGGTCAATATTGATGACTTGGCTGGGATTCTCACTGGCTGGAGTTTGGGTTTGGGTTGGTTTCATTTTTGTTTGGGTTTTTCTGGGTAAAGATTTAGGTTTTTTACTGCTCATCAAGTTGGCTTATTCTGAAAAGGAAGTAATTTTTCACATCATTTTGGGATAAATTTCAGTTAGATTGTTTTTAAAATATTTTTAAAATCATTTTTTTTTTACAATATAATTTCCTTTTTCACGAATTTCTTTACTTTTGAATGTTTTTTTTTTTAATATTTTCATTCTCACTTTATGCACTTTTTGATTTTACATTATTTTCTAAACTCACTTGTTTAAAATACAACTTCCTATAATGATTTAATTTTCCGATTTAGATATGATCTTCCAAAAAGTAAAACCACAACCGACTCGCCAGACTGCCAGATCGTAAGTGAAGTTTAGTCCCGAAAAAATCTAACAAGGAACTGAAAGGCCCTCGCAGTCTCCTTCTATATACCAAGAAAATGCGTAGAAACATATGTATAAGTTATGTATGTACAAAAGTATATAAACATTCTGCTGTTGGCTATGTGTTGGCGGTACAATTAAAGTTAGAGCAGTCTTTAGGGGCAAGCCACTTGTGTTTGTATCAAGTTGCCGCGTCAACATAACGGGCAGCCGCGTTCCACAAAAACTACATGCTCATCGGAATTTTGGATTTTCGGTTTGGGGGAGTGAGTAGTTGTGGTAATCTGAGATCGAGATCAATAAATTGGGATCGCGATTAAGTTGGGTTCGGATATATGTTTTGGATATTTGAGCGGAAAGTAATAAAAACAAGAAAGAACTTTATATGCGAGTGGAGTGACTTTTAAATACCCTTTACTTGGTTTTTATGTTTACTTTCTGTTAATAGAATCAGAAACTATGGTATATATATATATATACTCTGATCATATAGTACTTGATATTGGAAAGTAAGAAAACGTAAACTTTGTTTCTGTATTCCTGTATAGTTTCCCCTTCATTTTTTCAGTTGCTGGCTGAAAACTTTCTTTGGAAAAGCTTTGTTAGTGTTTCTTCTGCGCCACTGCCTGATCTAAGAACTCCACCCATACCTCACCACTCGTTGGTCGGGAGATGCTGCTGCTCTTGGCTAGTCTTCCTTCTGTTATTGTTGTTTTTGTTGCTGTTTCTTGGGCTGTAGTCCACAGCCCTGCTGACTCGCCGTTTCAACTCCAATCACGACCAAGCCTTGGATTTTAGTTAAGCTGAACGGCTCCTACTTTTTCTTCGCATAGGCAGCGGCGCCGGCGGAAAGTGCTGGACCACCAGCAGTTGATAGCTTAGGGACATTGTTGTTCTTGTTGTTATTGTTATCGCGGAGAAGGCGCGGATCGTTGACCATGCCCACAGCATTCACAGCTCTGCTGCCAGCTCTAGTCCGCCGCTGCTTAGCTGATCATGCTGGCTAATTTTCTTCGAAGCAATTTCCCGACTCTTTTCATTCTTAGAGTAGCTTATTTTTATACAGAAAAAATCGTACGCCCAAGCAGAAGCAAGCATTTGCATAGCTGACAGGCAAAGCTTTCCAGGCGATAGATATTGTTGCCGACCGGTCTGCCATATTAGAAGATAGGATGTTCTGGGTCCAGGCAGAGCAATAACTTTTAGAGCCATGAAATCTCTAGTAGTCCTGCCGGCAGAAGATCTGGTTGTATTCAGACAGCAGAGGCAAAGGGAGTATTTAAGGCATTATCCGAGCCACAGCTAGTCCATAGCACAGCCACATCCTGCGCTCCTCCAGCACCGCCTATGATTTTAGCGAGATTGGTCATATACCTACTGAAATAGGGATGGGTTCCCTGGGAGTGCTCCTTATAGTAATTCGTTCTTATAGCCCCAATTTCTCATCTGCCAAATTTGAACCCCTTTTCCCCCAAATTAAAATGTCATTTCGCAGATTTTTTAGAAGTACTTGATTGGAGGTCCTCTATTGAAATATATTTTCAGGGGCTACGTTCCCCAGAAGATCTAGACCGACTCAGCGAAGAAATGCCTCGCCTCGGAAGAGAATGTTCCTTATATAGGGTAATATATGTACTTTGGATGATCAGTTTCTGGTTCCGCTCATCCCTGAATACAATATTTCTTAAGTTTCTTGTACCATGAACTCGCAATTAGCCAGAAAGATGTAGACCCTCTATACCTTATTGGGTAATAGCGAGTTCGCAGTACAAAAAGAAATATTGCATCCGGGAGATAAGCTTAACCTAAATCTGAACAACCAAAGTGTATTGTTCTTCTGGAAGGAAGTGCTCTGCCATGACGAGAAACGTCTTAGCTGTGACGATCTGCAGATATTCTGCAGAACGTGGCCGCTATCAAAATTAAAAAATAGTGAAAAATTTGTAAACTGGAGTTTTCTTCGAAATATGTCGTCTTCTTGGCCTTAGGAATGTTGTCCGAACCCATGGTCAGGATTTAATGAGTCATTAAGCGTTCACATATATGCAAGGTTGAAGTTTCCAGAAAGGCAAAAGCCATGTGGTTTGATATTCCTACTTCTGTAAACTTAAATATTGTTATTGGTCGTTCGAGGACATTTCTAATTTCTTTACCTTTTTCTTTGGAGTTTTTTTCTTCTGATTTCCAACATTTTTCACAAGCTTACTGATTTTTTAGGAACGAAAGACGTCTTTGCTGTTCGGACTTTGGAAGTGAAATAATTTGGTAGTGAAATAATTTTTCACTATGACAAACCTAACCTCATTTGTCAGAAAAAGACAATGCCAACTTGATTTAAAACCAAATCAAAGAAGTGGCAACCTCAAAAGCATATGTTTCTTTTATATTGCTTAACAGTGCCAACAGATGGCGCACGTGTTACATACTAAAAAGTTTGTTGAAAAAAAAAATGAATTTTCTTGTCTTTCGAAAAATCGCAATGGAATCTGCGGGAACCCAAATACGAATCATTATTCGGGACTTAAAATGGCATTTATCACATTGACAAACTCCTGCTCGACTGGCGGTCCCATTACTTATCCAAGGACCCTCCTCCTGCGACTCTGAATCGGTATCAGTCATTCGTCATTCGTTCATTTGGCAATCAGAAATGAATTTTTTCGTTTTGGTTGTGCTTTCGTTTGTTGTTCTACAGTCTTCTTCGTCTTCGATGCCTGTCAATTGGCATTTGTCAAATGACTTTGGCCAACGAGGAGTACAGTTGCCTCCAAGCTCAGCTCTTCCTTGTTGGGCCTTTCTTCTTCTACGTCACGATAAGGTTTCCCTCTCCCTCTCTCTCTCTCTTTCTATGTATATATATTATATAGTGTATACAGGCAGGGAGAATCGAGCCTGACAAGCTGCCAAATCTTTTGGCATATCATTTGAATTTGTGCGAATTTGGAATTGCCATTTCCTGCTGGTCATTTATCTGGGCCTAATGCGCTCCATGACAAGCGAAAGCATTGCTTTCCCATCTCTCCTCCTTCTTCTCCATCTCAGTTTAGTTGAGGATATCCCTCCTGCCCCCCGATGATTAACAGGTTTCCTTGTGAAACTCCTCCGGCCGGACTGATTGTTGTGGATGCCACCGTTGCCCCGATGCTGAGGCCGATGTTGAGGCACTTAAGTTGCCTCGTCCGCAGGGCAGGCCAATGCCATAAACTCGGCCAGAGCCAATTAAGCAGCACTGGGAAGAAATTTTCTTTAGAAATTTATAAAAATTTTATCAAAATTTATCAAAAATGTATCAAAAATTTATCAAAATTTAGCTTTGTTTGGTTTTAAAAATATTTATTTTAATTTTTATATTTATTAAATGACAAAAATCATTTTTTTAAGCACTAAAAAAAAGGCTTTTAGAATATTTCTTAGTAAATAAAAATATTTAATCATCAGAACTTAATAAAATTATATCAAATTATGTTAAATAAAAAAGAAAATTTAAGTTTTTTTTAAAGGTAACTTTACAAAGTGTAGAGAAATCTTCACAAAATTGAGAAAAAGTGCCTTAAAAATAGCCTTAAAAATATTTTAAAAATAATTTAAAACCATTAAGCCTTGCTTAGCTTCTAAAATATCAAAAAAGAAACCATTATAATATTTATTTAAAATTTTTAACAATAATAAATGTTAATTTTCAAGTCAAAAAATGTCTACTGAAAGTTTTTCAAATATTAATAAAATATTTCAAAATTTTTCAAAACCATTTGCAAGTAGAAAATTGAGTAAATTATCTAAAAATTTCCCCAAATTTTCTCTCACTGCTGGTCAATTGTTATTTGCCGAGTGACCAAAGGATGCCCAACAGGATCTCTGGTCTCCTTGGAGGTGGTCCTCGGCAATGTCCTTGGGCGTATAATTTTATTGTGATGAACTGATAATGTGACATTATTGTAACTCATTTGTCAACAAATTACGGGCGCTTGAGGTGGGCGTGGTCCTGTCCCCAGTCAGCCTATGTATCAATCAGTGTATATATATAATATATATATATTCTACCCTCACACACACTCACATACATAATAAATGAATCGTGCATGCATTGGAAAAGATCAAAAGTGTCAATAAAACAAAGGCAGGCAAACAAAACCCAAAGCGAACTGAAACGAACCCCAAAGGGGAAAGCAAACATTGGAGGGGTGAGTAGAGAGAGAGAGAGAAAGAGAGGGGGTAGAGTGGAGCCAAATGACAAAAGTGGCAAACGTGGCATAAATTACACAACCACCACCCATTCTGGGTTGGCTAGTTAGGGCAAAACAGGCAAAGAAAAAAAGAAAGCGCAGGAAAAACAAGAACTGCATTGGCCAAGCGAAGCTGGGAATACCCTTTAAGGTGAAAGTTATGGTGTGACGATAGTCTAAGTGTAAAGTAGATAGATTTACTATTATTAAATTAAAAATATAATTTATTAAATATTTATCTAAATATAGAATAATCTATATACCTTTCGTGTCTTTAAAGGGTATCGGAACGCAGGACATCCGGAGAGCAGCGAAAACCCCGCTTAACAAGTGGTCTCCAATGATGCGCGATGGAAGTTCACATGGCCAACGGGAATACTATGGGAATAGGAATCGGAATCGGAATCGGAATCGCAATAGGAATAGGAATCGGAATAGCAATAGAGACTGAAATAGAAACAAGAGGAGAGGAAAAAGAAAAAAGGGACATCACTCCCCCCTCCTCTCCCCGGCCACATTTGACAAAGTAAATCAAGGAAAATTAAATGAATTATTGCCGCAATAAATGTGGGCGAATGACAATATAAATTGTGGATGTCGCCACTTGAAAAGCACGAAAAAGAAGATACAGATGGTATGTGAAAATGTGTGCGGGTACAGTAGATAAAGATACAAGAAGACATTGTAGACATTTAAGATATCTATATATATATATATTTCAGATATCTGAATGAACAAAAAACCCTTAACAAGAGTCTAAAGTAGCAGCATTAACTTTAATAGTTACTTAACTAAAAAGTTTGTTAGTTAAAAGCTGTCAGTAAACCTATTATTTGGCATAAATTAAAACAAGTCCGTTAGTTAATAGGATTACTAATCATTAAATCGGTTTATGAATAGTAAATATGTAATTTTAGTTAAATTATTTTTATAGTTTTTGTTTTCCGTTTTGCATAACAAATGTCGTGTCAAAGTTTTAGTCAATTTAATTGGCAACCTTTTGATAGCTTTTTATTGTTATGCAATCATAGTAGACGACGAGTGTGATAAGCAGGATTTAGCCCTTAAGCTAAAACAATTTGACCTTGTTCTTGGGAGATTTTTCCCCCCTTTCTGTGACTGCCCTTAAAAAAGAAAGAACATTTTCCAGGGCAATTTTTGTGTAGGAAATTTCTATATAAAGCTTTTTTTATTTGCCATTTGGACTTTGATTTATTTCAATCGCTTATAATTTCCAGCACGAGTGTGTCTTTATATAGGTTATATAATATATATAGTAGTATATATATTTCTGGGTGGGTCCTCGCATAAGTAGAAATAAATAAAAATAGATTAATGGCCCAGCCTGGAGTATCCCAAACCATAAATTCCAATGGTGATGGAAGCTAAAGGCTAAAACTATAGGTTTGTAGATCTAATGCAGAGAGAGAGAGAGAAAAGGAAAGGAAAATTCTATAAAAACTATCCCCTTGATTTAGTTAGTAATGGTATTATCCTTTAGACAGCCAACAGTTATGGTTCATTTAGCCTAGTCAGTTTGCGAGAGCTATGACACAATTTTTTGTTCTTTTACCAACTCGCTTATTGCAACTTCCTACGTTGTTACGCCTCCCCCCACAGCCCTTTTCAAACTCCGAACTCCAAACTGACAACAAAGCAATGTTAACAATATATATTATATATATATCAGATATATATATATATATATAACAATAACAACAGGAAGACGAACAACAACGAAAGCTTTTAAGGCCGCATACATTTTTAATGAAACGAAATGCGGCCATTAAACATTCCAGAGACTGACTTCGGAGACGCTGCTGTCAAGGCATCCTGCATCCCCGGACTTCCTTTTCCTGTTCTTCCTGTTGGCCAATGTCCTCACCTCCTACCCTCACCATTTGGCCACGTCCCCCCCTTTCCCATCCATTGCCTTTAGCAACAATTTAAACTTTTATTAATTTTACATACAAAAACAGCAACAACAAGAAGAGGAGGAGGATGGGGAGGGGAGTTGAGGTGAGGAGGCACCCATACTGCAGCCCCCTTACCATCCTGCCACCATTGTTGTGGCGGGTTATTAAAAAACAAGCTGCCTGAAAGTCTTTTCTTAAATTAATATTTCTTTGTACGAGTGAAAGCTGCCTTCCCGGCCTGCCTGTTGAGGGAAATACAAGCACTGTGAGGGAGGGGAGGGAGGTGTGGTGGTAAATCGAAACTGAAACTGAAAAATGAAGGCAAGAAAGGAAGTTGGCCGACGACGACTTCCCGCTTCCGTCGCCTTTGAAGCGGCTCTCCATTTATATTTTTGTGCCCCCGCCCCCATCTTAATCGTGGGGTAACATGGCGGCGTATACTTAATGTTAAGTCAACTCCATTGGGGCGACCTTCGATGGCAAAGGGGGGGTTTCGAAGGATGGAGGGTATACATCTGTAATTGCAAGACTACGGGTAATTCTTTTCTATATAAGCGCAGCTTAACATTTTCCAGCGTTTCGTTTGAAGTTGGAAAAAATGCAAAAGAAGTTAGTCTTTTGATTTGGTTGGAAGGAAAACTGCTGAGAAGGGCATTAGCTTTGTTCGATTTGGGTTTGGATTGGATGGTATTAAGTTTTAGGGGATTTTAATGAGGTTTTTAGAGAGAGATGTCCATCTGTCCGTATGAAAGTTAAGATCTTATTTGCTAAAAGAAAACTGATTAGTTTTGAGTTTATAAATAAAAAATAAAAGGATAAAGTTAAACATTTTAATCACAAATAAACTCTCATTTATAAAACTAACCAACTAGAGTAAGTTTTTATATTATTTAAGGACAAACTTCTTATGACCTTTTTAAAACGCTTCTAATATTGTCTAACAATTTTTCAAACCACAAACTATTGAATGGTTTTTTTTTCTTTTTTACTTTTTGGTTAACAGACAATCCCAGCTCGGTTTCGCTTTCCGCACGTTCAACTTGAGGGGTTTTCCTATGGTTTCTATATCCTATACCAAATAGTACTACAGCCGCCGCCGCCCCTCCTTCTGAAACGGACTCGCCCCAATTTCCTTGACTTTTGATGCCCAGCCCAGTTCGTGGCTTGTCCACCCATTCCCTGTCCAGTTTTGTCCTGAATATTGTCCTTCTTCTTCTTCTTCTCTCTCTCTTTTTTTTTTTTGTGGAAATGAAGGAAAAAACAACTATTTGTTATCCCTTGTAATTTGCATGGACGCACCCAAAAAACGTCAGTCAGAAGTGCGGAGGAGGTGGGGGGTGGCAGCTTTGACACATGGACAACGTCTCCATCGTAGTAAGCTCCATGCACCCCCTTGGCCCCCTGACTCGCAGAAACACCACCCACTTGTGCCACTTTTCCTTCTTCACGTTTGCCCTCAACTTTCTCGGGTTTTTTTCTTCTCATTTCATTTTATTTTCCACCCCCCCACCTTGTTTTTTTTGTTTTTAATTGATTTCGCTTAAGTCTCATAATCGTGACACTTTGGCGCCTTTTAATTTGATTTTATTGGCCCTCAGCATGCCACGGGGCCGCAGCAGGACCTTCTCAGGATGTGTCAGGGGGTGGTTGTGTGGTGGTAGGGGTGGGGGGAAAAGGGTTCTCGAGGAGTTGACCCGCGTCAATTGGCGCATTTTATGACGGCGACCTCGGCGAACTTTATTATTTTGTAAAAAAAATAAAAACAAGACAACAAAAAAAGCTGAAAACGTTGACATGGAAAATGCAGGGGAAGGGTGAAATGGAGAGCTTGTGTTGGTGATGAAAAATAAAAGAAAATAAGAGAAAAGGACGCTGTTCGCATTCCTCCTTTTAAGATATTTTATGCCTTTTTACGTTCTGTTTTTGTTTCGTGTTGTTCGGTTTGGTTTTGTTTGCCTTAGCGCCGCCTACATTCTCGTTTTAATTTGCGTAATTGAGTGGCTCGTTTTAATTTCCATTTCCTTTTCCCCCTCTCTCTTTTCCCTTCCCCGTTACTTTATGCTTTTTCCTGGTACTCCATGCTGGGTATCAAAGGGGGTTTCCGGGCAAATTTGATTCGTTTTCTTGCAAAAATTTGGTATTTCTGTTCGAATAAGCAAGGGAATTGCAGTTTTTATAATCTGAAAAGTTGTTAAAAGTTGTTAGTTTATATTTTCAAGCTCATTTTTTGGCTTTTTTATATATTTTAAATATTTAAAATATTAAATTTTTATCATTTAAAGGCTTAATTTATGGATTTTACTCTTGAAAACCTCAAAAAAAGTCAGGAAAATATTTTTATTTGTAAATTTTTCATATTAATATATACTTTTTAACATTTTAGATTATTTTAAGGGGTATTTCTGGTGCTGAAAGGCTTTTGTAGGTTTTTTTTTGTTATGGAATTCCAAAGCAGCTAATGAAGGGAAAGGCAAGGGGCCAAGAAAAAAACTGTTTAGGATTGGAAGCACAAAAGGCGGCTTATTAAGTTGTTGCCTTTTTCCTCAATGAAAATGAAAAACTGTCAAATGAGTAAATGTTCTTGGGCAGAGCCAAGTTAGTGGAAGTTTCCTTACCAAGAAATCCAGAAAGAATTCCTGTTAAGAAGGGAAAATCAAGTATAAAGATATATAAACCATATATGCCAGAACTATCTATTTAGATTTGTATCTGTTAGATACATTTTAACTCACCAAACCTTCTCCAAACTCCATAACCTCCTTAACCATAACACAGCAAGATCCCTTAAAGATTTCCCTTGAAACATTTGACAAGACTTGCCCACAAACAGTTAAGGACAAATTAGATTTAATTTCATTCCAAGTTTCCTACCTGATAGCCCAGCTCTCCCTCTCTCTCTCTATCTATATATATATATATCCTATACCTATCACTCAATGCCCAAGCGAAGCAGTCAAGCATTTAGCCATCCATCAGTTGGATCCATCCAAAGCACTCCGATTGCTCAGGTACTATATATACATATATACTCGACTATAGCTGATGATGAAGTTGCTCAGTCAGGCGATGGAAATTCAGTTGGGCAGTCGATGGCATTGATGATGCCTAGCCAGATTTCTGGAATCGGTCCTGGTCCTGTCCAGTCCATCTATTCTTTATTCCACATTCACCGTTCACCGTTCATCGTTCACTGTTATCCATTCCTCATCCCTGGGTAATCCCGAACAGGCAGGACATTTAATTTATTAAAGAATTTGTAAAGCAATAAGTTTGTAGCCAGTCAGTCAGTCAGTCAGTCAGGGATCCCAGTTTTCAGTTTCCAGTTCCCAAGTCCACTCCTATTTCCATCTAACCAATTGCCGATCCCCTTCGTCCCCGCCGTCTTCGTCTTCGTCGATAATCGTTTTCATTAAGCCGAACGACAGGGGGCGCCAGCGTGCAACACGGCGGCTTAATTGCTAAAAACGCCCCACCAACCAACCACCCACCTAGATCCCAGATATATATATATATATATATCCCCACCCATCAGTCAAATGGACAGTCGCACTAAGCGACACTTTTTAATTAAAACGTAAGAACAAAGGAGGGAATGGAACTTGAGGAACTGGCGGTGGAAAAAGCCAGAAGGGGGGTGGAAAATTGCTGAAATGGGTGGCAGGAAAAATCTCTAGCTGCTAGCTGCTTGAGAAAAGG
This sequence comes from Drosophila eugracilis, assembly GCF_018153835.1. NCBI lineage: Eukaryota > Metazoa > Arthropoda > Insecta > Diptera > Drosophilidae > Drosophila > Drosophila eugracilis. The sequence continues at coordinate 423,877 of NW_024572115.1, read as the reverse complement.
AGAATCAAACCTATCTCGAAGTCAGCGGCAGGACTTGAGGCCACAAAAATTCAATCAAATCACAGCGCATTTTACAGGGCATTTTCGCGGAATCACTCACTAAACCAATCCCTCATCTTCTTTTCAGCCTTTGAACTTTGCGTCGATGGAAAGGCGGTTTCTCTTTTGGTCGCCACTTCCTAGATTTGAATCTAAATAGAACAGGTAATCAATTAGTATTTACTGTAAAATGAAAATTTCTGTTGCTTAAAATCAATTTAAAATCTCGTTTGTTAATCACCGAGAAATAGCATACGTTCCTTGATGACCATTAACCTTGCACTCTATGCTTTTCTTTTAGCTTCCTTGGACCGCAACACAATCTAATCAAATGGCAGGCATCAGGCAGGGCGGTTACCATTATCCATCCAGCTAGCAGTTGCCGTTTTTTTCGGGAGGGAAACCCCTTTCCTGATTTCACCCAACTTGCCATCCAATCTCTTGGCCAGGGATCATTAGGCGCTGAATTGTGGAGCGGGTGGATGTGATACTGGGACATTGAGATACTAAGATACTAAGGCAAGGGTTCATTTGCACTGCAGCTTGGTTGCACTGGGAAAATTTTATAGTTCTTAGTGTCCGAAGTAATATATTAATGAAAATATCATAAAATGTAGCATTAAGGTATGTTTTCTTACCTTTTTAACTTCTTAATTATATTTTCTGTTATTAATATTTTGATTGATTTCTTTACAGTTCTTACACGTCGGCTGTTTCCAGTGTAGATCAGCGTAAGGAAGCCATCACCTTCGCTGTTGCGGCTGCTCATTTGCGTAATGCACAAATTTAATTTACCAAAACGCAGCCCAAGTAAAAAGATGCTGCCCGGCTTGGTGAACTTTCGCCACGGAACATCAACCGGCGAAACTTGCTTATCCGCAACGCATTCTGTGTGGTCCGTCGTCCGTAGTCCATCGTCCGTTGTCCGCTTTTCCCGCCTCTCCCACGAACCCACCAAGAAAATGTAACCCAACTCCTCCTTCCCCTCCTTGAATATTCGTAGGAAAAAGCTTACGTTAATTGTGTGTATCCTCCAGCTGCGAGCCGTGAGTTGCAAGTGCTTGGCACCTCCTTTCCTTAACTCAGAAGAGGGGAGGGGTGGTGGTTGAGGTGGGGTTCTGCCTCAGATGGTGACCCCAAACGGGGAGATGCTGTCGAAAGGCCCAGGAGCCGGGCTCATTTTAATCAATTTTTAATTTAAATTTAATAGAGTAACACGCTTGGTGGCCTGGTGAAATGGCAAGAGACACGATGGCAAGGCAGGGGCGTTCGGTTCCGCGAGGGGGGTCTGCACAAGGGCGGGGTCTGCACAAGGGGGTGTCGCAATACATTGGTGTCATTTTACACGCATTCCTAGGTAAATAATCTTCAGAGCGTCACTAATGCGATGACTTTGTGGCGTTTTCTCTTACGACCAAAAGGGGGCGTACAGAAAAAGGGGGTTATAAAAGAGGAGGCAGACGGGTTGGCAATGTAAATTTGCGCGTCATTTCGGTTCGTGGGGCAAATGTGGGTTAAGGTGTCACAGAGCAACGAACGGGCGATATTTAAAGGATTAAGTGATTTCCCAGAAATTAACACAAGTGATGGAGTAGAGTGGGCGTGGGTGGTGTCTCCCATCGATTTGGCCTTGCTGTTAGATGGGTGGATTGTTGGGTTTGGGTTTGGGTGTTCAAATAGCTGTTTCTTGTGGGTGGTCGGTGGGTGCTGTTTCTCGGGCGTTTTGCGGCCAGCCGGCAAATTGCGTGTTATTTTGACCATTATGCTTGGGGGGCTTAACGTAATTCAATTTATGGCCTTGGTAAGTCCCTGGCTCTTACCCAAACCCCTCCACTAGCAAAGCCGAACGTCCCTCTCTTTCGCCACCAAGGCTGCCGCTGTCAATTGGTTATTTATGCGCGCTTTTTAGATTTTAGCGGTTAATTAAAGCACATTATGCCTTAATTGCTAGATTAAAATGCTCTTTTTTGCCTTCTCTTCAGCAGCTTCCTTTTTTGTTTTTTGGTTCAAAGGTTTTTCCTTTTTTTTTGGGGGGGTCAAGGAATGAAATGAGCAGTGCTGACCTTTTCCCGCAGCTTTTTTTTAGGTGCCTTTTAATGACTCGCAATTAGTTGCAAATTAAAATGAGTGCCGAAAAGAAAAGTTCTTCTGGCCAGCTTAGGACTCCAGAGTTTGAAGTTCAATCAAGGGATGTAAGGAGTGGAACATTTTATGGAATTTTTGGGTATTTTATACTCTTCGGTAGTAGAAGGATAGGGTATATTGTATTCCATGTAAAGTATGTAACAAGATATTTATATTTTTTGATAGCAATGCGGTTTAGCCATGTCCGTGTGTCCGTAAGTCTGTCCGTATGATTTCTGTGACTAGCTTGAATGCTAGCTAGAGCTAGAAGTTTGGGATTAAGCATTTTCTGTATATCTTCTCGATCAGAATGAATGGGATTTAGCCATGTCCGTGTGTCCGTAAGTCTGTCCGTATGATTTCCGTGACTAGCTTGAATACTAGCTAGAGCTAGAAGGTTGGGATTAAGTATTTTCTGTATATCTTCTCGATCAGTATGAATGAAATTTAGCTATGTACGTGTGTCCGTAAGTCTGTCCGTATGATTTCCGTGAATAGCTTGAATGCTAGCTAGAGCTAGAAAGTTGAGATTAAGCATTATATTTTGCATTCCATGTAAAGTATGTATCTATATATATATATTCTTTATCAGAATCAATGGGAATCTGTGTCCGTTTGTCCTTAAGTCTGTCCGTATAAACTCGATAGTTAGAAAGCTAGCTAGAGCTAGAAAGTTGGGACTAATCATTATATTTTCCTATTCCATGTAAAGAATGTAACAATATATATATTCTTGATCGGATTTAATGGGATTTAGCCATGTCCGTAAGTCAGTCCGTATGAACTCGATGATTAGCTAGAAAGCTAGCTAGAGCTTGAAAGTTGGGACTAATCATTATATTTTTCTATTCCATGTGAACTAGGTAACAAAATATATATTCTGATCAAAATCAATGGGATTTACCCATGTCCGTTTGTCCGTAAGGCTGTCCGTATGAACTCGATGACTAGCTAGAAAACTTGGTTGAGGCTAAGCATTATATTTTGCATTCCATGTAGAGTATATTTCTATATATATATTCTTGATCAAACCCAATGGGTTTTAGCCAGGTCCGTTTGTCCGTAAGTCTGTCCGTATGAAAAAGGTAACTAGCTGAAAAGCTAGCTAGAGCTAGAAAGTTGAGACTAAGCCTGCAGTTTCTAGAGATGCCTGCCCAGCACAAGGCCTGTAGCCAGCCCACATAACTCCCTTAAAGTTAATGCTTTGTGTTTGTCCTGACTTCTTTAAATATCTTGTTTTTGATAAAACCTATCATTGATGGTTTTTCTTTCCTTTAAGAAGGATCTATTACAAAGTTTTAGTTAATGTTATGGGTTAATATTGATGTTTAAAAAGCCAAAAAGGGAACTTTTACACTACTTCTTTCTTATTTTTCAATTATTTAAAAGTAAATAAAGAAAATCGATGCCAAAATCATTTTCCTAGTGGACTTACCACTTTAACAAAGAACAAAGAATTTCCCTGGAGCATTTCCAGGTGGTTGAAGTTTGCCCACAGGACAGTTGAGTGGGTGGCAGTTGTTGGGCCTGTTGGGCTGTTAGGCTGTTGGCCAGGTGACTTTGAGTGGCCGTGCACCTGTCATTTGTCAGCCGGAGTCGAGTCGCACCTTTGATGGGCCTGCGATTGGGGCACGAATGCATTCGGCATTCGCCACTCGCCATTCGGCAGCAAACTGCATTTGTCCACTTTGATTGTCATAATTGCATTTCTTTGTGTGCGTGCCTGTTTTGGTGTGTGTAGGTGTGTGTGTGTGCTAGTGTTGGTGTCCAGCTTGCATTGTGTGTACGTGACAGGAAGTCAGGCCGGAGATATCCAAGCAGTGAAAGAAATTACCTAAAAATTGCATTTTGGATGAAATTTTAATGCTCATAACTTGGCCAATAATGGCTCAAATAAGGAATGTAATACCTCGTTAAGCGTGTTTTCCTATGCTTATCAAAACTCCATTCACAGTTTGTGTCATTTTTCGAAGATTTTGATTATGGTTGGCTTTTCTATTTTAAGATTTGGAAGACATTTTTATAACGTTAGGTGAGTGTAACTTAAGAAAGGTGAATGGAGACGAAAGACACTTTAAAATGGTGAGTTTTTTGTTCAATTTACAGTACAACTTCCACTAACAAGACTCTTTTTATCTCTTCCAACTGACTAGAAAGTTTACCTCGTTTTCTGTTCTGAAGAAGCTCTTAGTTTGAGGTTTTTAAGGTAAGATGATACAAGATTCTTAGTATATGTATTAAGAAATTCTTGTATAAAATAAAAATATTTGATTTCTTTAATAAAAAATTAAAGTTTTTATTTCCTTTTTAGCCCAGAATATCTCTCAGTGCAATGCGTAGGCGCTAGGACGAAGGATTTTCTGTCAGAGCCGTCAGCACACACACACACAGTGGACAAACCAGCGGGTTGGTGGGGGTCACAAAATGCAGCAGGTCAACCCAGTGGGTGAGGAGAGTGAGGCAAGCGAAGGGGGTTTTCCTATATAGAGCCAGAGCAGCAGCGTCGGCGGCGGCGTAAGCTAGCGTATAATGATATTAGTCCCGGACTAATGTATGCAAGCTTCTCTAATAAGCGCACTGCACATTATTAGTTATTAATTAGTCAGGTGAATTGCCCACGAGGCCTTGCCACCCACACACAGACGAACACACACTTTCATACACAATCCACCTAAAGGGTGGGGTTGGGGGGTGGGTGGCGTGTAGGCTTTTGTTGTAATCTCCCAACCGCATTGAACTCTATATAGCTGCTGGTAGAGCTATAGTTTTACGTGTTTGACTACAATGGCCGGCGGTGTTTTTTGGCTGCTGCCTCAACATCCTGAATTATTAGAAATGAGCTAATTGAAAAACTCAGTGCGCCCTCTAACAAACGCATAGAACACATAGCTAAACACACTCGTACACACACACCCACACACTCTTGCCCACGTAATGGCGTAATTCATCACGTAACGTGAGATGTAAATTGACAGCTAACAAGCTCAACGCCGCCAGATGCGGAAATCTAGAGATTGGAAAGCCAATGAAGAGCTGCGAACTGGAAATCCTGGGACAATCGATTTGAAGGGGCTAATTAGCTCAGTCGAAGGGGAGATCGGATATGCTCTGGTATAATCAATAGTCAAGGGGAGTAGCTTAGAAGGGTGTGACCCCTATTCTAAAAATTTAAAAAGAAAAGTATTAGAAGGGTTTTCATATATCTTAAACTGGAGGATTAACATTGGTAAGTTACCTTGCATAATATCGAAAAATATCATTTTAACTTTGAAATTCCTTATTAAGGTGTCTAAAAGTATGCAACAATAAGTGCTCACTAAGGAAGTTCGAAGGATTCATTGCGAACTTTACTTGAATTCATACTTTTTGAGCACATTTATAAGTTATTTCTGAAAAAAAAACTATTCCATAAACTCATTAATTATCCAAATCTAAATCCACAGCACATCTTCACCTACGTAACAACGTAATCTGGCGACCCTAATCATCGACGTAAGCTTGGAAAAGGATCATCTTCCTAAGGAACAACGACGATTGTGCAACGCGCCAAGTCCATGCCAGGCTTTATCCCCTACTCTTGAGCTGCTTAGGTTATGTAAAGCCATTTGCGGTTAGCAATTTGCCAGCGGAGCTTTTGTTTTGCGAAGTGCAAATACTCCAGCTCATTGCCCCATAGCCAAACGGAAATATATAAAGAGAAAACTTCTACTACTACTTGGCCAGCGATCCTGCACACAGCAAAGTTATAATGACCTTTTTCGGTGCGGTTGAAGTCGGAAATCAGAAGTCCCCAGACCAATTCCATTTCCAAACCAATCTGAGCGGCCAATCACGCGCCCAATTCCGTTCACCGAACCCAAGTCGGGAGTCTAGTCCAGAAGTGCACAAGACCAGAAGTCGAAAAGTCCAAAGTCCAATCCGAATCCCAATCCCAATCCGAATCAGAATCAGAATCAGAATCCGACTGCGACTGCAGCTTAGCGCGTAATTTTCTATGAATGCATCCATGACTCTGGACCGCAGGAGGTCCGACGCAAAGCGACAGGAGACGAAGCCAAAAGGATCGGACTGGGAGGTAAGGAGACGAGACGTGCCACATGTATGGTAAATTAACACCCTCCCCTTTGACTACCCACCCAGGCTATCCACTGCAGGGAAAAAAAGAAAGTAAGAAAGCTCAAAAGGTAAAACTTAAATGCAGATTAACATAAAAATCAAATTAAACTTACAAATTTCTTGTATTTTCCAGAGAAGCTACAAGAAAAATTCCCAAAGTTTTAACCATAGGCTGTGTGCCGCCTGGCTATCGAAAGACTTTTCTGGCAGTGTATCAGCTTGAAAGTCGCGCTGCAACTGTCGCATATTGAAACGTTAATCGCATTGCTCCTTGCAGTTTTCCCGGCAGGGAAACAACTCCAACTCGGACTGTTGGTCATCGGACGCAGGGATAATGGCACAGGGGGAGTTGGATAATGGGAGAAGGAGGTAGGATTGGATGGAGCAAAGGCCGTCATATTTAGTTTTCCTTGACGCTCGCAGCTCACACAGCTGGATGTCCTTGCAGGCAGTCGCTACCTCCCCCACCCCCTAGCTACTCCTCATTTTACCCATCCTTGCTTACCCCTAACTCCTCGTCATTTCCATTCCTCCGCCCCCAAAGCAACGTTTGCGATGATTACTTTTGGTGGTTGTTGACTGTGGCGAGTGGCCACTACGTACACCGTACCTCTGTACCCTTCTCCGTTCGTTCTCTTCTGCCACGCCCCCCTACTGCAACGCCCCTTTGTTGTTCGCCTTGTGGTCAATGACATTTGCTCGGGAGCAGCAACAGCAACAGCAGCAGCAGCAAAGGCAGCGAAAAATCAATGCAGCAGCAGCAGCAGCAACGACACCGATGACTTTTAGTCAACCTAAAAACCACCCACCACCCACCCATCATCCCTCTAATCCTACTGCGGAAGTTAGCCACCCCCCTTTTCGGCCATTTAACCAGATGCTGAAGAAGACTTTTCCCACCTGCAGGGCCCCAAAAAAAAAGAAAAGAAATATCGAAAACAAAAAACAACGAAGGCGGTCTGCCAGTCGAGTGTTTTGGCCACATATTTCACAATTATCATAAATTTCTAGGCCAGGCCCCAGGCACTTTCCTTTTAAACTGAAAATTTATAGGCGCACTTGTTTCGATAATTGGATGTTGGTCAGGTGGGAGAAGGAGGGAGTGGAAAGGGGAGGGAGAGTTCTGGCCAAGATGGGCAATGCAATCGAAATGATGCCCAACGGAAGTTTAGAGGGAAATTATGTTTTATTAAGTAGGAAAATGCTAAGGTTATGGGTAGATCTTTGTGATTAAGTAGAAGTTAGAAATTAGTTGTTATTAAACTAAGATTGATTTTAGTCTTTGAGTTGATTAGTTTTTTGTAAGGACCTTTGACTTGATAAGTTTCTGTAAGGAAATAGTTTTAGGCATCAGGAAAAGGGAATAATATGAAGTTTATGTCACAAAAAGTTGCAAGTTTGCATGAAATTAACGAAAAATAACAAATTAGCAAAGGAAATTCCTACTTTTAAAGTTAATATTTATAACTTTAATCATCAAAAAACCGCAGTTAAGAACCCTGAACTTATTTCTTATCAATTTAGACCATTTAAGCCTAACTAAAATCTTGGTTTAACTTTGGAATGCAACAAGAATTAGCAGAAGTTTGAGCCCCTTCAGTACTTTAGAATCCTTTTTGGCCAACGCATTTTCTTTGTAACCACACGTTCCCAAATTCCACTTGCCACTGCTGTTGCTGCCACTGCCACTGCCACTGCCACTTGCCACTTGCCACTGCTGCTGTTAATTTCCTCCTACTTGGTAAACATTTTGCGGCTATCTCACCTGCGAGCAAATCAAATTCCAGACATTGGCCAAAGGTTTTCTCGCACTTTGCACGCTGAAGAGAAATGGGAAATTTGCGGTAGCAACAAGTCCTCCAATTAGCCGCGTGCCTCGAATTCCACCTTCTCCTCCTCTGCAGCCCTCGTTATGACTCCCCTCCTCCCCCTCTTTCTCTCTCTCCCTCCCTTCCCTCGCATTTTGCACCAAACTGAGAACTCACCTGTTCAGGCAAATCGTGGCGCTGACGCGTTAATTGGCTTTCATAATTGACCAAAAAGGACATCGGAGGCTGTGGGGGAAACCGCAGTGCTGACCATTTGCACAGCTCGAAATGGGTTTTTCATTTTTGTTTGTTTTTTAAAATGAAAAATATAAGACAATATTATTAATTTTTTAGTTTTTAAAGTTAGAAAGTGTAAAGAAAGCTGGTTTATGGTTTTACATATTTTTTTTTTTTTGATTTCAAGAAGCCTTCTTTTTGGTTCTAATTCTTACTCTTGCCCTCTCCTTATATTTATATCATAATTACTTCAATCTAATAACCTTACTTTGCATTTTCTTTCAGTGCATTTTGACCACTGAAAATGAAATGAGCAAACTCTACTTCTGCTGCTCTTTCAACTGGCAATTGCAACGTGGCCAATAATTCTTGCGGACATTTTTCGCATTCGAACCAAAAACGAAACAAGAACGAAAACGAGAACGGGAACGAGAGAGCTTCTGCTGGCCAAGATGACAACACCGATGTTGATGCATCCAATTAGGCGGGCAATTACCAAGGACCAACGGCCCAAAGGAGCTGTTGCAAGTCACTCCATTGGTCAGTTCGGCTTCAGGTCAGCAGCAAGGATGAAGGATAAAAGATGAAGCACTGAGGATTGGTTTTATATCCTCCTAGGTCTTTGTCGCTAATGAGGTACCATGTTAGTGGGTAAGTTGTTTGAGGCTACACTTTGAGGCAATGCAATTAGTTAGTGTAAATCTGATTATGGGAAAAGTTGTTGCATAGAAAATGTTGACTACTTAAAAGGGGATTGAAAAAATAGAATGTTTTAGGCTAAGGAAAGCTAGTCAAAGAGCTCAAAGGATTTCTATGATGAAAAGGATATATCTAAATGCCTCTTAATAGGTTCTTTAGGGCTTACAAAAATGCAAAATAGTTCGAAATGTTAATATTACTATAAGTTAGTAAGAAGTCCTAAGAAAAGTGGGTAAAAAATAGATTTCCATTGACGCAGTTTTCTTCTTTTCCATAAAAAATCAATTTTCCTCGCAATTTTTAACTTCTAAGAACACCAAATCAGGTCTTCAAATTACTTTCTCCCTTTCTATTTTGTTACAAAAGAAAAAAAAAATTACCCCAATTCGATTTTAAGTAAATTTATTTTCTTTTTTAGCTGAGTTTTTTATGCTTTGCAATTAATTTGCTGGTTTATTATTGGCCACCTTCATCCCCTCTCAACGCCTCCTCCGCGTCCTTTTCCCAAAACAAAAAATGTTGTCCTCTTTGTCATTTAAAGCGATATTTATCATCGTTGTCTACTCCTTGGCTCATTTGCATTTGCCACAAGCGAGGGGCAAGGGCAGGGGCAAAACCAGGAGTGTCGCCTGCCCGGCCTGATAAGTTGGCCCCTGTTTTTATGGCTATGGCACGCTCTGGGCCAAGTTGTTTGTGACCGACCGACCGACCGGCACTCGCTTCGTTTTCATTTCATCAATTAACCAAAAGGCAGCAAAAATGTGTTTTCGCCCTCTAATTAGCATCTACATAAACAGAGGGAAATCCTATTAGCACCCGCATGCCCCCTGCCCTCTGAAAAAAAAAAAAAAGTAAAACTGAAAGGGGGTGGGGAGGGGAAAACCGAACCATAAATACTTTGGGGCAAATGTGGGCGGCAGGACATCGCAGCTCATTAGCAACTCGATTCAGCAATGTTGGTATGCCAGCAACGTGTCCTTTTTTCCCTTCCAACTGGCAAGTAAGGAGTAGTTTTTTTTTTTTGGGTTTTCAAAAAATAAATCATTAAAATTACATTTTCTCAAAGGGATTTTATGATTTTCTAAAAATTTCCTTTAAAATAAAGTAGCTTTATGACTTAAATCCAAGTAAGAACTTAACTTAACCCCAAAATGAATCAGAAAAAGCATACCCTTTGTTGTTGAAGGGGCCAAAAGTCAGAGTCCTTTTGGGCCAATGGAAAACCATTTTGGGAACCAGCTCACGTCAGAGTGCCAAGCCTTCTCGCCACCTGGCTAATATTCCGAGAATTCTTCTCGGATTTTGACGACAAAAGAATCTGCTGCACTAATTGCTGCATAACTCGGTTGTCTGCGTGTGCATGAGAGAGTGTGTATGCGTGTGTGTGTGTGCGTGTGTGGCTTTTATCCTTTGGCCTCCCTGTCATCATCGCACTTGGGATGCTATGTCAACGCCGGAGTTCATTTGTGAGCTGCTCCTGCTGCTGCTCCAGCTACTGCTCCAGCTCCTGCTCCTGCTCTTCCTACTGCTACTGCTCCTCCTATTGCTCCTGCTCCTACTCCTGTTTGGGTGTCCATTATAACCACGGCCACTTCACGCAGTCCCCGAGTGTCGATCCCAGAACCCAAACGCCAGTTTCAGTTCCACTTCCATTTACACGCATCCCTCTGCCCACGTTCCCTTCGGAGACTCCTCCTGTTTGTTGTAGCTTCGTGGTACCCAAGGGGTTTACCCTTCAACCTGATTTTTTAACAGATATATATTATCTTGCGGTTGAGAGAACCCTTCAAAAAAAAGCGTATTTACCTTCGTTAAATGGGTTAACTAAGTAAGGGAAAGGTTCATTAGTTAGTCAATGTTAGGAGTGGAGAAGAAAGAAGTGTTAGAAGTTAACTCAAGAGGTGAATATTGAAACTATTTTATTATTTTTAAGGATATCGAGGAGATGAAATTAGCAGCGGAGCATAAAAGTATGCTATCAAATTTGAAATTCCTGTTTTTCTCACAGCACTTGTAAGCCATTTTCACACCCCAATCATTGTTTTGTAAGCTAAAAACTTATATTACCTTTCTACTCACTTGATTTCTTTATAGGGTATCTAAAAGTCTAAATCCTGGCAGCTCTTCATCCTGCCTTGAGCTACCTGGCCTGGCCTGGCCCGGCCCGTGTGTGCGTATCTAAATGTATCCATATGCCTGAGATACGGGATACCAAAGCCAATTACCTGTGCGTCTGTCCCTCACCTCCTCACTCCCCTTCCACCCCACCAAAGTGAAAGGTGGGGGTGTTTAGGGGTAGAGAGAGAAAGAGAGTTGTCTGGGCCTGCGGCTGCTTGGGGAAATACAAAACTGACGCTGGGGCACAGTCTCCGTGGGCCATGCGACAAATTTGACTTTTATGCTTTTGAGAATTGCCTGTGACACAGATACAGATATAGCCGCCACGAACATACACCAAACGGTTACAGTGCCGGGCAAAATGATACGGAATATATATACTATACTATATATATACAGATACAAAAAGGTAAAAACACAAATACAAACACATACGTATATCCCGACAGTTATGCAATTACAACAGGTACAAAAAAACCCAACGACGAGGCACTTGATGCGACTTTCTGGTTGTTGATGATGATTCTCGGCGGAGGATCGCCCCAATGATGATGATGATACTGATAGAGTGTGGCAAATACACTGAGGGAAAAGCCGTTGGGCTTGCCATATATAGGTATGTAACTGTATTTATATACGTCCAGGGTGTCCATATCCGTGTCCGTGTCCATGTCCGTGTCCGCCAGCTGAAATGTACCCAGCAAACAACAATAACAACAACAAATTGTTTGCCGGGTAATGCGAGAACTTTTTCGGGGTAAATAAGTGGATGGCCCTCGGCTAGGAGTCTGCAACAGAACACTGCCAACTCGTAACGCACATCCAACGCATATATGGCAGCCACATAGCCAAGGCACTGAGAGAAATAGTTGTCTGTTAAAGTGGAAAAGTTATCTATAAGGGTGGAGAAAGTATATGAAGAACTAGAAAGACTCTTTTTAAGGTGACAAATTATACAAAATTCTAGAAATTTTCCAACCTTAAAGTTTACCCACTCAAGCAAGCAGTCTTTCCAACTAAACCCCAAATTTCTTGCAGTGCCTGGCCACCCACTTGGTGGTGGATCTGTCCGAAAGCAGAGAATTAAAATTCAAATTCCAATTCATCAAGATAATCGCATTTCAGAACTTTTATTTGCCTCCCCTGCCGTCCCCCCCCCCGCACAGAAGTCACATGTGCGAGTGAGAGACTGGTGGTGGCCCAGTGCGTGCAGCAGTGTCGCTTCTCGCTTACACTTTTTACAATCAACCCAAGAGCCACCTAAAAACCACCCACTACTGACCACCCATACACAAGTGTCCATCCGCTTGTATGTCAGTCAGTGTATGTGTATGCATGCATGTGTGTGCGTGTGTGTCTGTGTGTGTGTTTAATTGTGCTGGTGTTCGGTTTTGTTTGTGCAGAACGGGCAGCGGATGTTGTAAATATTTGCAAATAGCCGTCACAGTTCCCAGCCGTCGACCGAAACCCGACCCCAAGAGTCCTGGTTATACCCTGGGCCCATCCTGGATTCCATCTTGTTCTCCCACCTATCCTATCCTATCCTATCTCGAAATCCACGCCCATCGTCCACTGGAAAAAGTGGGGTTTTTAGGGCCAATTATTATTAATTGCTTTACAGATACAGAACAGTACGACGGGTACAGTGCAGTACATAGAGTAGTGCTGTGCAGTACAGTAGAGAACATAACAGAGTATAGACGAGGAAGAAGGCAGGAAAAACAACTAGAAAATCTAGAACAGGAAACGCAGCTTTAATTACCCTGTCAGATACTTTGGACAGTCTGATGTTTATAAACAGCTCTTGCTACAGGGAGAAAGTGATAGGGTATCTATTAATATGGACAAGGGTGTGATATTACTTCTATAAGTTAGTTCGATTTTAAGATATGTTTAGTATAATGCAGTGAAAAGGATTTCCCTCTTATTAGTTATTAAATTTCCCTTAAAAAGATGTCTCTTAGTAATATATATAATAATATCAACTTCTATATCTTTTACAGAAAAATCCACCATTATATAGACTCCTGCGGCGGCATACTCTCTGGCCAAGACTGAAGACGCAAAAGAGGCAACTTGAAGTAGGCTTTAGCCCACTTGGCAGATGAAACCCACTCCCCACTGCCCATTACCCTCTACTGGAAATGGGGGAGTAAAGCAAAAAGTGGCACACAAAAAGCGGCAATAATAATAACAATAAACCAGAGCCAGTAATAGGAATAGAGTCCGTAGTCTGTAGTCTGTAGTCTGTTCGTCCGGAGACCAAGGACTCGCAGCCAAGTGCAAGCTGTTGCATAATGCCACTACTGTTTTACTACTGCCACCGACTCGCATTGGGCTAACTGGATGGATGGGATATTTGGACGGATGGCTAGGCTAGGCTAGGCCAACCAACCAACCAACCAACCCACCAGGCTCTTGGCTCTTAGCTCATGGCTCTTGGCAATTGCCAAGCGGATTTTCCGCTCCACAGAGCTTTCCCAACCAACCAACCAACCAGCCAGCAGCGCCAGAAAGAAGAAGTAGTCTTCTTTTGGGCCAAAGAAGCAGAAGGATAGACTGGGCTGCCCAAAACTATTACTATAAACTGAGAATGCTAAGTGAAAAACTGTGGAAATTTATGAAAACTACAACAAGTTGGACCAGCAACTCACTGAAGCGTTCACATTTTTAATCATAATAATATTTTAAACAATATAATTGCGAAACTAACAAAAGATGCAGTTTAGCTAGCAAATGACGATGCACAAATTGCCAATAATTCGGCTCTCTTTTGTGAAAATTGTGAAAATTTTGCAACTGATTGAATCGATTGTTAAATTGGATTATTCAACTATGAAAAGCTGCTGGAAGGAACAATATATATAAATATATATTTGTATATATAGAAAATCTGGTAAGAAAATCAATGTACTTATTCGCATTCTGTCTGTAATGAAAGAAAACTGTAATTGCTTTTCAGGGAAAACAAAAAGGAAGGAAAGTGCTTAAGGCTAAAGGCAAGTGATAAAATCTCCGAGTGAGTCTTAATTTTCCGTAATAATTATTACTCTAAAGGCATTTTAGGGAATTTTAAATGTTGTAGGTGGTTATTTACTGCAATAGCTTTGTTTTTAAACGTTTTTTTTTTTACGATTTTTGTGACTGAAAAAATGGAAGAAAAGTGTTTTCCTGTCATTGATTACAAACCTAGCCATTTACCTTCCACTTCAGGTTGATATACCTCGTAATTATCATAATCGTAATATAGCCAAGGATAACTCTTCGATCCTTCATAAGAAACAATACCTGAAAACATCTTCAAAGCAAACCCAAACACGTTCCTCTTTGGTTTCTAAATCAACAAGTACCCCCACAGCCCAGAAGTATGCAACTCTCGTTTGACCCGAACATGCTACGTTCACAACATACAACAGCAACAGGGTTCGCTCTGTGGCTGTCCTAAGGCTGGCAATGCAACATGTTCGATGTCCACAGAGACAGACAGAGAGAGTCCACACTTTGTGGATGGAATGTTAAGGAAAATAGTTCGTTTCTTTTGGGGGTTTTTCGTTTTGCATTAAATCTTTATTTAATTCTTTTTGCGCTTTTCTTGTTTTTCTAGGCCAAGTATACTTCTTCTTCTTCTTGTTTCTTGTTTTTGTTTTTTGTTGTTGTTTTAGCCAAGTTCCACTTTTCGACTTAAAACATTTTCTCTGTGGTAATAATAATTAATACATATGCATAACGTTACTTACAGTTTTTGCTTAAATTAGGTATAATTAATAATTAATTAATTTATTAATAATAATCATAATAAGGTGTAAACTCCTCTCGTTTTAAATGCCCCGTTGTTGTTGGTATCGGTTATCGCGTTATCGCGTTATCGTTATCGTATCGGTTGTTCTATATAGTTCTGTGCTGCGTTCGTTTTTCTTCTTTTCTTTCATATTTAGTTTTTATAAAATATCACATTTTAAGCTTTTTTTTTTTTTTGTTTGTGGAAAAACCAAAGTTTCGAACGGAAAATTCACCGGCAAAGCAAAATCGGGCAATGGCAGAAGCAATATAGTTTGTATATATATATATATATATATAAATCTAGCGACGAGACCCAAAAAAGAACGCCAGCACTTTTGATCGAAAGGATGATCGCTGTTTGTGTTTGGGTTTGGGATCTTTATCCCTCCCTCCCCATATATATATATTCGTTATACATATATACTTGCTTGTGGTTTGCTAAAACTTTGCTTTATTTTCTTTTTACGATTTATCCAATATTTAATGCGCCTTTTTTCTGCGTTTAGTTCGCTTTTTTTTGTTTGTTTTTTAAATATTTTATTTAGACATTTAAAAGTCTGCAAAGTGCAGCTTGGGAATTTAAAATTGTAATTTCATCTTTTTTGTATGTTTTTTTCTTTTTGGTTTTTCTTTTTTTTTGTATATGCCTATCATGTCTGTCGGTGTGTGTTTTGAGTTTCTCTTTCTTTAGTTTTCTCTTATTGCGTTTGTGTGTGTGTGGTGGTGTGTGCTTGGTGGAAAGTCAATTTGATTTTCCATAGTTGCTACATCTTGATTCTAGAATTTTCCCTATAGTGCTGCGTCTCCTTTTCATCTTTGTTTGCTTCTAATTGTGGACAGAAAGTGGACAGGACTTGGAAAATGTACAGAAAACACTCGAAAGCCGCAGCCAGAATGAAGATTTTAGGATGTTTTTTGTAATAAAATTTAGATAGAACTCTTTCTAATCCATTAAAACCAACCAGAAATCTGAACTTCCTAAAAACCCTGAAAAGTATGCTTTAGCAATGATTTCACTTCAGCTGACTTTCAAACACCTTTTCTCAAGTATCGACTAATAAAGATTTTAGGATGTCTTTCTGTATAGTGTATATATAAATTCAAATTAGTTTCAATTTAGAAGATTTAGATAAAACCAACTCTAATCCTTTAAAACCAACCAGAAATCTGAACTTCAATAGAAACTACCTGAAAGCCCTTAAAAGTATGCTACCCCTCTTCAACTTACTCTCAAACACCTTTCCTAGCATCGCCTAAGGAATTTGTGAAAAATATCAACTGAAAAAACTATTATTGCTCAGAGGTTTCGTCACATGGCTCTAACATATCAACACATCCTTTAGTCCTTTTGTTTCAAGGAATTCATTTCTGGCCGAGGCTTGAGGTCTTGCAGTTGGCATTTTAACAGCTCTTTTACCTCATTGTCCAGAGAAAAGTTGAGCTGAGTTGAGTTGTGAGTTGCGTTTGAGGAGTCGGTGGAAAATGGACCTTTGTTTTTGGCTGGGTGAAAGTTTTTGAAATGGAAATGAAATTCTTTACAATGTTACTCTATAGCTAGTGCCTGCTGTGTGAGTGTGTAGGGTAGTGGGGGTAGTGGTTTTAATGGGTGTATCAGTGTGTATAGAAGGAGAGGTGTGTACATTTACCATTTATCATTTAGTATACACATAGGTATAAGGGGGGTATGGGCTTATATATGCATTTGCTTAAGACACATTTTTCAATAAGTAAGTGGAACAACTCGCCAACTACATGCACATAAATTACAGATTTACTTTTCTGGCTTTTCTTTTTTCCCATTTTTGTTTTTCTTCTTTTCGTTTTTAAATGCTTTCGATTTGGTTTTTTTTCAACGCATTTTTTCTCATTTTTTGCGATACTCAAAAAGTTCTTGATAGGCTTTGACAAATATATTTTGTGGGTTTTTCTTATGTTCTCGCCTCATTTTTCTTCTGTTTTCCTTTTCCTTTTTTTTTTTTTTTGTGCATCAATTAAATTGTTTATGTGTCCAAATTTATTTACAATTTGTTTAACACTCAGAGCTTAAGTTACCAAAAAAAAAAAAACACTTTTTATTAAATATTCTTTTCTGGTTTTTCGTTTTATTAATATTAATATTTCGTATAGTTATAATCCACAATCTTTAATCTATGTACAAGCATTGCTAGTTTATAAATAATAAAAAAAAATCGTATATATTTAGATTTATATATATATCTTTATATATATATATATAATATTTAATGATCATGTTTTGCTTTATGCGTAGACAACATGGTGGTGCAATCTTCTAGATCTAGTCTCCACGTCTCCACGTTCTTCCACAAAAAAAAATTATCTCCCCTCTCGGGTATTTCTAGTCGGGATGCACTAAAAAAAAATTCGCTTTAACATAGTTCGTATGTACATGAATAATTATATATATTTAGATATATATTGTATGCAAGTGTGTGTGTGTGGTTGTGGTTGTGGGTGTGTGTGTTGGGTGAGTGCTCGGGGGTTACATATATTCTATATAGACATATGCCTAACATACAGTTTATATATATATATATTATTTTATATAGCGGTGCCAGATCTGCCAGATATTGGTTAATAATACATATATTTTGAATATATATATATATCTATCAATTCTGTGCTTAGTAACGATTAGTTTAAAAATGTTTTCATCGGCCGCCGGGGGAAAAAAAATCTTCGATATACATCTATTCAACATGCGCAATTCGTTCATCGGTTTCTATCGGGTTTATCGTTTATCGTTTATCCTTCATTCTCTGCCAGGGGGATTCTTCCTTTTCCTCATTCCTCGTTTTTGTTTCCTATTTCATGCTTTTCTTTTTTTTTTAGTTACTTTGTTGTAGGTACCTTGCGTTTCGCTATAAAGTGATTCCGTATCCGTATCGGTATCCCCCCTTCCTACCTCCTCTTTCCCTTACAACATATCCGCTATGGAGCCATAGTGCTGCTCCTGGCATATCGGACGACAGCACTCCTCAACGGCGTCGTACTTGTAGTGGCGCCGTCTCCTGTTCATCTGACTCCTCTGGTAGTAACTTCTTCCTGGCTCCAACTCTATTTCCTCCTCCTGCTCCTGCTCCTCCTCCTCGTCTTCTTCCTCCTCCTCTTCCTCCTCCTCCTCTTTATCCTTCCTTATGTAACTGCCCATCCCCCCCTGATCGCAGATATCCAATTCAAAGGGATTCAAACGATCCTGGGCTAGGGAGTAGCGTTTCTGGGGCGGCTGCAGTGATGATGTGGACGATGACGTTGACGCTGATGACGTCAGCTGCTTATGCTGATGATGACGACGGCTACTATAGTTACCATAGCTGCTGCCGCTATTGGGTTGATGGTAATAATGGATGGCATGGCATGAGGCAGTCTTTGTATTGTATTCCTGAAAGGAAGAGGCGAGAATTTAAGGTTAATTTTGGGTATAGTTTAGTTTATATAACAAAAGTTAGTTTCTAAACGCAATCGTTTCACTTTTAAAATGGAAAATCCTGCGTTTTGAGTAAATGAAAATGCTGGAAACTATATGGAAAACGCCAAATCAAAGTCATTCTGGTGTAAAATTAGTTTTTGCCTGTACGGGGGGGAGGGGGGCGTTCGATTTAAATGACTTTCATATTTCGTTATTGGCTTTTAGTTTGAGTTCCAATGTGTTTATTTTCTGTGTCGAGATATATATATATATATATATTTTCCAGTTTATATTTTGCGTATTTTTTTTCCATTTCATGTCATTTATTCAGCTGCTCTTTTGGTTTTTGGGAAATTCAAAGCGAATCGAAACCTTAACCGATTGAACTGCCTGCGATGCCGTAGAAGTTCAACAAGTTCGGGCTTTTTGGTCAAGTCAAGTGAGGAGATTCCAGCAATTGACTTTTGGCAGCTTCTTCTTTTATCCACTTCCGCTCCTGCTACTGCTACTGCTCCTGATCCTGCTCCCTCTTCCCCTCTACTCTCTCTCTCTATAGATATATTCACTTCCCTTTCGGTCGACTTTTCCTGAACTAAACTGAATATTGTCTGCGCTAAAATTTGTTGCCACAATTTGTGCAACAAATTTTGTGCTTCAGCTTTTGCTTTTGGCTTTTGGCGCACTGCCTCGACATCTGTGGCCAAGTGTGTGTGTGTGTATAGAGTGTGTGTGTAAATAACCAACATAATGGCAGAAAGGTCGCATTCTCATAAAGTTGGCGCTGACTTTCAGGGGTATCCTGGTGTACTGCCTCCTTTCCTCCTCCTCCTCCTCTTCTCTCCTCTCTGTAGACCTTCCTGTGCCCCGCATATTATCAATAAATTGCATCTGACTGCCAAGCAGACAACAAAACGGTAGCCCTATCTGGCTAACCCCCCCCTTTCCCACCCACCGCATTTGACAACCAAAACACCCAACCACCCACCCACCTGACTAACCCGTTATTAAGCGAGGGCTAAAGGTACTGAGGGAAAAATGAGTGAAAGAAATATTCTAAATTATTTGAAATTTAAATTTAATTTTTGGAATATTTATACCTTATTTTGGGATATTTCAAAAATTGAATTTATAAATTTTTCAAAATTTATTTCTATTTCCTGCCCCCCTTTTCCTCTCAGTGCCTCTCTGTAATATGGGCTTGGACCCTGGCCACACCGCACCTTGTTCTAATTTATTTATTGTTGCATGCATGTGCTTTTATTGGGCGTTCTCCAAAAGGTGGAGGTGGTGGAAGGTAGAAGGTAGTATCCTCCCACCCTGCCAGATTCCAACCGCAATATCGGAGGAAGACCTCTGGCGGCTGGACTGGACTGGACTCCGGCTGAGGGGACTTTAACAATTATGTTTTGCCGGGTTGTTCGGTCAAAGTCAACAATTTGATGCACTTGTCGCTGGGTGTTGGCCTGGCCATTTGGTGCCAAAGTTATTAAGCACTTTTTGGATGGCCATGGCTAACAGCAACAGCAGCAACAACAACTAGGTTGTGGAAGTTAAACCAGGCTAAGAGAGAGAGAGGCCACTCCTGACTTCCCCCCTCAAAAGCTGGACTGAGTTTTAAAATCGGCTTAAGCAGGCAAATGTATTTCGAATAATCCACACATCCTGTGCATATCCAGGACCTTGCCGCCTACCTACTAGCCGCAACCTCCTCCTTGCCACCTTTCACCGTAACTCTCTTTCTCCCTAGCACCCACCTTTCCCTTTCAACGTTTTTGTTTCAAGTTTATTGATGCCGACGTGGGTGTGTTTCATGCCTCAGCAGAGAAGAGATGAGGTCAAAATATGGGAAAGTTTGGGTTGATGGGGGGTGGTAAATGGGGTGCAGACTCGTCTGCAACGTGACAAAACCCATTATAGATGCGACCGCAAAGATAACACTCGCTTTTCGGTCCAGACTCGACTTCTGATGGATGCCCAAACACAAGTGTCAAGCCGTAGGGGGTTTGGGGTTGGGGCTTGGGCGGCTTTTTGGGGGGCGGTTTATGAGTGAGGGTAAAGGTGAAGGAGTTAACAGAGATGCTGCTACCTTTTAGATTATAAATTTAACTGAAGATCATCTTTAATGTTAGTTTAACTTAATAAATAGATTATTTTAAACTTAAAATTCGGATTTAAAACTCTTTTTTAAGTCAGTTTTTTGTCAGATATCCCCTTAAAAACCTTATAAAAAACCCATAAAATCTCAAATTTAAAAACAATTTTGTAGTTAAAAATCCCCTTAAAAAACTGCCAATACATCCTACCATCACTCTTATTGGCCAAAAGCGGCGAACAAGGCGTCGCTTCAAAGTTTCCATAAATTTCATTTTGTAACCATCAAAAAGTTAAGTCAACGATAAATTGAATGGCTGCATGATTGACTGAATGAATGAATGAGAGGCTGTGCTCTGTTGCTGCTACAGGGTGTTGCAAGTGGGTGGTTTGTTTTTCGTTTTTGGTAGGGGGGGAGGCAAGCTGCGGCTGTCAGTTGCTTGTCGGTCATTGTGTGGCTCGTTGCGTTTCGGCCAGACATCAAAATCCACAAGCGGGTAAAAAAAAATCAAAATGAAAAAGTTAAAGGGGAAAGGAAAAAAAAAATGGAAAAATATGAGAGTGCCAAAGAGATAAATGGAGTAAGGGAGACAAAAAATGCCTACAATTCTCGTGGCAGGAAAAAATAGAAACAGCAAAGGGTAAAAAAGATAAGTTAAGCCCAAAACAGGTTGGGAATTTTAAGGTATTTCTGGGAATTCAACTTAATATTCACGATTAAGCTTATTATTTAACGGAAAATTAACTAAAAAATTCGTGTTTTATCTAACGGCATATTAAAAAAACTATAATATTTATTAGGCAACTGTTTAATTACCTAAAACAACGTTAAATAAAACCCAAATGTCAAGTATAAATTTCCAGCCTTAAACAGGCAATTAAATCAAATTATAGCGCGGTTTTTTGGGCTTGCGAAAAAACAAGAAGTAAAATTTATATAAATTATAATAATTAAATTAACTATTAAAATTGAAATGGAAAAACCACAACTATTAAATCGACCGCAGCTGTATGGCCGGCCATATGTATGCGTAAAAAAGCGTCAATATAAATATAAAGCAGGCGACAACAACAATGCCAAAAAGTCAAAAGCCGTCAAAAAGCATCATTGAACCAAAAGGGGGGCGTGGCAGAGGCAGATGTAGAGGTGAAAGCCAACACTTTCCATAAAGCGTTTGTCTCTGCATCATCATCATCATCATGGGCGTCGCCTGCTTTTGGCCAAAGGCGTGGCACCGACATGTGACATGTGTGTGTGTGTGTGTGTGCGTGCTGTTGCCCTCCTCAAAAATGTCATGGCAACACCCTGTTTGCTCCCTGCCCTACGCCACTGTGCATGAGGCAGGTGGGGAAAAAAAGGGAGTGAGAAGTAGTGGAAAACAGGGAAGCACCTGCCCAGCCCGACAATAGTGCGGAAATATTAAATCTGCGCGTCAGGCGAAACGAGTTGAGAAGCCAAAAAAAAAGAAGAAAACAATTTCGAGGCAAGTGAAAATATTCTGACAACACAAAAGGGGGTGTGACGACTTTACCCTTAAAAGGGGCGTCTCAATATATATGTATAAATTGCAATAAACACGAATTGGGTCGTAAGTAAGCAGCAAACTTAAAACTGATTATGTATTGGATGGCTCGAAAGGTTGGGATGGGCGGAGATAATCAAATATGGCACCATCTGCCCTGCCGTTTTCATAATGGATCAGTTCTTCCCTCTTTTTTTTTTTATACAAATTTATAAACTGGGGAAATATGTATTTGATTGGGACAATCATTGCATATTGTTAAGTGGGGTTTGGCAAACAAAGGAGAAGGGTTGTCAAAAGTCTTGCAGATGTGGTAGTTTAACGGGGGTTTTTTCTATAATATTTAATATTTCCCTTTGATTAAAAAGCTAAGCTGGCTATATAACTCCTTTAAATGAGGCCAAGTTGGTCATTTACCATGATTCCCCCTTTCTTTATATTTTTTTTTCGCCACCCATCCATCCATCATGTGGCAAGGATTCCGCTTTGCAAAAATCGTTGCACCACCACTACCGCCAACAAAGTGTTGCCTACTTTTTTGGGGCCATGCACTTAAAGTCGCTTCAAGGCGCCGCCGTCGTCGTCGACGATGTTGTGTTGGGAAATTTCTGACAGGTCATAAATTGGCGCAACGGGCGGTCTTCCCCCATCCTCTTTGGAATGCCTTTGCCGCCAAGCGCCGCCAAATACACATACAACCCCCACCCACCCACTGAGAGATATATATTCTGATGACCAAATGTCGGCGTTGTTGTTGCTGCTGCCTGGTGCTTGCTGCTCGCCGGCAAACAAAACCAGACCAAACGAAATGAAAACGCATTCCCAACAACAGCTCTTGCACAAATACAAATACAAATAAAGGTGTGAAGCGGCACAGCAACAAGCAGCAGCAGCAGCAACAGCAACAAGCAGCAGCAACAGCAACAACAATGCCCCATAATAATAGCAAGTGGCATTCTGCCCGCCGCCTTCATTTACATATATACAACGTGTGTATTTTTTACAGTTAATGAAGCGACCAAGGACCAGGCACCAAAGTATGAAAAAACAACAGAAAAAAAAAGAAAATAGCCAAGCGGCAGCGGCCAAAGCAAACAAGGAATGTCCAGCTACAGAGAGAGAAAAGTTGTGGAAGAAATGTGTAGATTTTGAGATTTTTGGATTTTTGGATTTTTAGATTTTAAGATTTTTAAGATTATAAGATTTTAAAATTTTTAGATTTTAGGATTTTAAGATTTGTAAATTTTAAGATTTTTAGATTTTAAGATTTAAAGATTTAAAGATTTAAAGATTTTTGGATTTTAATATTTTAAGATTTTAAGATTTTAAAATTTCTGGATTTTTAAATTTTTAGATTTCTAGATTTCTAGATTTTTAGATTTTTAGATTTTTAGATTTTTAGATTTTTGGATTTTTGGATTTTTAGATTGTACGATTTTTAGATTCTAAAATTTTTAGAATTTAAGATATTTAGATTTTAAGACTTTTAGATTTTAAGATTTAATATTTAACTCATCTGCAAGCTATTTGCCATTTCCATTCGTGTTTTATACAAAAAACTTGAAGAAATTTTAAACTAAACTTTTGCTAGTTTTATATTGAGAAATAAATCCTTAAAGATTTTTAGTTTCTAAAAACAAAAAGATAAGCTAATTTAGGGAAAGTAAACATATTGTTTCAATAAGCCTTTCGATTTGGGCCCAAAATATGAAACAGCAAAGACTAAAAAAAAGTAGTTAAGCACAAAACAGATTGGGAATTTTAAAGGATTTTTAAGAATTTCAATGAATATTTAGGGTGGGCCATGTAGAGTTTGCTTTTTGAACTATCGATAGTTTTGACTTTGACATTTCGAATGTCATTGAGTCAGATATTTAGTTGAAGGTTTGCGGTTTTTTTTTAGGAATATGTTTAGAATTAATAGTAAAATCTAATATTTTCCATCCCTTTTCTCACTTTTCTTTACTAATTTAAACATTTTAAGTCAATTATTAATCACATTTTCCTAGATTTTTCCTATTTCTCTTCTCATATTCTTTCCGTGTAATCAACGCTTTGGCACCTCTTGCTCCTACACCTCTCCCATCCCTTCCTCTCTCCTTTCATTACAATTTCCACCGCTTGTTTATTAGCCAACGCCGTGCCGAAACAACAACAACAACAACAACATTGGCAAAATGGCCACCGCCGCCGCGCTTAATTGTGCGGCCAGCAACCGGAAACGGAAACTGATTGTGCGGTCTGGCAGGGACAACTACCTCCTAGCCTCCTGCCCCTCACCTCTCACCTCTCACCTCTCACCTCTTACCACCTTTTGGCCCATTGATTTGCAACAAATCTCATTCACATTAAGCGAACGCGATTTGCCAGCGTTTTTGGTCGCCGCTTTCCATCGGCGGCTTTCCAATCAACGCATTTGACATTTTGCCACCCATTTTCCTTCCTAGCTTCCTAGCTGGCATTTTCTACCGCTGGCAGAGTTTTCCCAGCAGCACCACATACATTGATTAAGCAAAGGCAAGGGGGTGGCGATGGGTAGTTTGGTTGGAGGGGCCTACGTCAATCGGTTTGTTTGTTTGCCAAAAAATTGACTTTGAGTTTCTATTTCTCTGTTTTCCCTTCTCTTTTTTTGTACCCACCTCCCGCCCCCCTCCAGTACTGTTTTGTGTTTTTAGCGTTCTGGTCCTGATTGATGGGCTGAGATAAAGCAAAGTTTGGGGTGGGGTTAGGTTTTTGGTTAGGGGATCTGTCGTTTGCATTTAACAGTCGGTGGTATATATGCCTCTTTTTCTTGGCCAAAAAGAAGAAAGAGAAAAACAGTTAAAAGAAAAAAAGAACAACGAGTCGCGCGTTCAATTGAAGCTGCGCCTTTGCCTTCAGATTTTCCCATTTTCCACCCTTTGTCGTAATTGATGTGTCTGCGTTGCGTTTTGTTTTCCGTTTTCACTTACAAGTTTTGCTATTTCTGTTTTTTGTTAGCTGTTTTGCAGTTTTTTTTGCTTATTTTTTGGCTGCCTTTTTGCTGTTTTTCCAGCAAAGATTCCAGAGAGTTTGTAGTACATCTCTATTATAACTTTCATGGCCTGATGATGATGGTCATGAATGATGAAGAAGAAGAAAGAAAAATCGGAGTAACTGAAGACTGAAGACCATAAAGCTTAGCTCAGAGGAAGGTGCATTAGGATTTAGGCTTTATAGTTAGGAAAAATGAAGACTGTTAAAGCGGCTTAAAAGTCAAGCTGTCCATAAATGGAAATCAGGTATTCATTTTGTTTGATTTTAGATTGATTTTTGGGGAAATTAAATTAAATTATTTCTTATTTCTTCTTAAAAATCATATTCCCAAAATTCTAAAAACTTAAACTTGCAATCTAACTAACCAACTTAAGACATCAAAATAAATTGATAGTTTAGCCTTCTTTAAGCCCACATCAATAACGGCCATAAGGCTGGCTACGACTTATGTCACCTAACCATAAACTTCAGACTCAGATCCAGACCCAGGCACCCCAAAATCTAAACCTTTTGACAACTGCGTCTCATTTGGCAGTTGAATTGATGATTACGCAACACAAATGTTCCATCTCTGAGCAGAGAGCTCATCTCATCTCATCTCAGTTCATCTCATCTGGCATTATCAATTGCCATTCACGCACGTTTGCCCGTTGTTAATGTTAATGTTAATGCAGTCATCAGCTTAAGGCAGTTGAACAATAGCCCAAGATTCTGTCCAAAGTCCCAACCCCCTTTTGATATTAAACCAAGCACAACAACAACAACAAAACACACACACACACAGCAACACACACACCAGCTGTGGGCGCGCAACGAACCTCAAGTCGATAATTTAATGGTCTCTGCCATTTAATCTGCATTGAATTTATTATCTTGGAAAAAATTAATCTTGATATGTGGCCAGCTTATGTCGGCGACAAAATCTCTTGGCTCTCTGTCTCCCTATCCCTGTCTCTGTCTCATTCTTGAGCGGTACTGACGAAAATAGCTAAAAAGCCGCGACAAGCACGCTCTCGGCACCCCCTTTTTTTTCGTTCTTTTCTCCTTGGCTTATACTTTAGACAACCGCCCCAGCTGTACCAAATATATGTACTCTCGTCGTGTATCGTGTATATATATATATATATGTCTCATAAAAATTTGCAATTGTGCGGGTGGGTGGGGGTTTGGGTGTGTCTGTAAATCTTTAAAGAATTATTTACTACAGTTTTCGTCTTAGACAGCGCGAGTGGTGGGTGATTTTGGTTTAGACAACCCCCTAAAAAAAGTAAAACCAAGGAGTGCCCACAGACTCTATGAGCTGTGTGTATGCAGTGAGAGAAAAAAGTATGTCTTTTAGGTAAGTCAAAGATTAAAAAGGGAAATATTAAGTTTAAAAAAGAAGTTTAGCTTTCTTTTTTAAACATTTTTAAGTTGGAAAATGTTTATAAAAAAGCATTTTTAGCAACTTGTATACAAAATTTAATATTTTAGGTTAAAGAACTTTAATTAAAAGAAATTCTACAAAAAAAATTATAAAATATTCCCAAAAGTTTATTAAGTTTTCTCCTCAAACTTCTCAATCTCTCTCCCATTTTTCCTCATAACTTGCCTTATTTAATCCCCAACCAACCCAACTTTTCTCTCAGTGCCTTTTGTACAGCACTTCTTGTAAAAGCGAACGTCGGACGGACAATGTCACCACCAGCTAGCTACCGTTGCTGAGCCACCCCCAAAAACTCAGTGTGTGTTATTGCTCTACGCCTGGCATTGTCCGCCGTTACGCCATAGTCAAGACCCCCGCCCCCGCACAACCACCCTCTCTCTGTCCGTATGTCCGTCCGTTATCCATTGCGTCCGTTTGTCCGTCCGTCTGTCTCTACCCTGCCTGGACCAGCTTGGCGCCTTGCCAATGAAAGGGGAACAGCAGACCAAACGGGTCCTTGTCCTTGCAAATTTATTGTGTTACCCACGCACGCGACTTTGGCGCCAGCGGGTTAAGGTTTTCTTTCGCTTTTCTTGGCTTTTCACTTGGCACTTGCACTTGAAGAAAATACTTAGCTTCTGTATTGGGTAAACACTTTAAATAGGAAGCTATATTTATGGTTAAACGTTTAGCTTAAGTTGGCCATTATTGGCTTGGTTAGAAACTAAAAATGAAAAGCCATTTCCCTCTAGCAGCAGCTGCCTTCACCTGTCTTCTTCTTCTCAATATTAAAAAGTTTTCACCATTAATTTGTGTGTGCCATCTGGTGGGTAGGCGGCAGGCGGGTCTACAAACATACAAAGCTGTAATTACTTTTCCAATTGTTTTTGCTTTGTTTGGAAAATGGCATTCAAATTTGCAATTTGTTAGCCAATTTTCTATTTATTTTTTTTTTCTTTTTTTTATGAATAATTAATATGACTATTAAGTTGTTGATTAATTTAAATCATTTTTGTTTTTTATGATTTTTAAACAATTTTAAATTGAACTTAAACTTTCTCTTTTCCTGCAGTGAGTCTTGTATAAGAATAAGGCCTGTGTTTGGCTTTTCTTTTCGTCTGCCTCGAAATTTTCCTACTTTCTGGGTAAGTTTAACAAATTCAGGGGGTGGTAGGGGGGTAGATTGTGCCTTTCTTCATCATTCAATTTTTAATCAGTTGGGCGCAATCTCGCCGGAGAAGAAAAGTCAACCAGGAACCGGGAACCAGGCGAAAACGCTGCTTCATTCAAGCAAACTTCTGACAAATTTCCAACTTGCCCTCGAGAGCTTGTGTTGTAGGGGAGAGGGCGGGCTGACCCCTGACCTCACACCCCTCATCCTAACCCCTACCGCCTCCCCTCCTGCACTCCCTCTGTTTAAATAGAAATGTTGTTCATTTGAGTACTTTGTGTGCGGCTTGGCTTGGCTTGGCTTGGCTTTTTATTATGGCTAAGTGAATGTTTATGCCCGATTTCCCCCAGCACATGTGCTGGCTCCCCTTCTACTTTCTCCACCTCCCTCACAATCCTTCTTCTTCCTGTATGGCTCCTTACTTCTTTCCTCTCTTCCTTCTTTTCTTCTCTTCCTCCTTTCCTCCTTATCTCCATTGTCCGGCAATGGAATCCCCAAATCGTCCTTGCCGAGATCCATTTTCATATTTGCCCAAAAGCTGAAAAGCAGACGGTTTTTCCCCCCTTATTTTCGATTTGGCTCCTCCTTCCCTCCCTACGATTTCATTTCAAGTTTTCTCCTTTTTCCACTCTTTTTCCCTTCCTCTTCCCCTTCCTCCCCTTTTTTTTTGCTTTATTAGCCGGCGCAAGTTTAAAATGTTTTATTATTGTTGGCAACATTTAAACGATTCTCGTCGCTGCAAAAGGGAAATGCCAAATGGCTTTGGCTTTGGGTTTGTGTGTGAGTGTGTGTCTGGAAAAGGGTTACAGTTTTTCACAAGAAGAAGAGGGGGCGGAAAATGGCAACCGACTGACTGACTGACTGTCAAATCGAGTGTGCACAAATCGTTTGCAGATAGACTTGCCCCAGGACCAGTTTTGGGTCACATATGAGAGAAGCTGGCCAAGAGCAAGTACGAAGGATATTGCCCATTTTGTTGGGCAAGAAGTAGAGGAGAAAGAGGGTTTAGGGTCAAGGGTGAAATTCTAATACAGATGATGATGATGATGATTAGATGTCTGGCATACAAACTTTCGTCTGGTGTAGTAAAGAGAAAATAATGCTAACAAAAAAATGAATGTAAACCTTCGAGAAAAAGTCATCGTCGTCTTAAATAAATGAATAGGTTTAGGGCTGGAAAAGTGGAAAGAGCGAGGCTTTTCTACTTAATATTTTACTCAGCTAAAAGGGAAAGGAAAATCCTTAAAGAAGAGTTGAGTTTGAAAATTTCAAAAGTTAAAAATTAAAATAATTTCCTAGTGGAAAGTAAACTTAAAGTTGATTTTGCTAGCTTAACTTAATTCAAGGTGAATGCTATCTATGCTAGGGAGCCCGACCGAATGAATGGGCTTTATGAATAGATTCCAGCATTCATTCAGAGAAAGCTGGCATTCTTGGCCAAATTCATAAATGAACTCTGGAAAATCTCCCTAGAAATGCGATTGAATAAGAATTGCTATATATATATAGTATATAGTATATAGTATATATATATATATGTCAGGGGAACCTCTTGATCCATACACTCGGTCACTTATTCATGAAGCGGCAATGGACCATTCACACACACTCACTCAGCTCACTCGCTCTCATCTCATATCATGCATCCATTCATTCAAACGGCATTGAATGCACCCGACGAGTTTCCCTTTTCAGTGATTTTCCTCCTCCTCCTACTCCTCCTCCTCCTCCTCCTCCTTTTACTGTTGTTTGGCTTTCTCCTCTCCCGTTGCGTTTATTTCACATGCTACTTAACACCCGAGGCAAATTAGTTGCGCCTCGGCGCAGTTTCGAATATAAATCAACACGCGGACAACGGCAGCGGCAACAGCAGCGTAACAACAACATCGAATGGCAAAGTAGGAAATGGTTGGAAAAAGTCAAGGAAACGTTATAAGGGATACCCTGGAAAGTTGTTTTGTATAGTTAATATGTATCTAGAAGGTGTAAAATAAAAGTTAATTTAATGAAAGTTACTTGGAAAAGCCCTCAAATGTAGCCTACTTTTAGGTGCTGTTCTTAATCTTTGATTGATATATAAATCTTTCACCAGATATAGCCAATCTTTATCTGATTAATAATCAAAGCTCTGATCTACCTAACTTATTTAACATTTAGCATTCCCTTAACCCTTTATTTTCCATTTTTTTAGCTAACAAACCAAAGTTAAAGTCAATCTAAAGCCTCTTCAAACTATATTTTTCCCCATTCAATCTCATAACATCAATAATACCCTGTAAAAATTGTTTGGCCTTTGGAGCCATTTCCGAGTTTTTCGCAACAGATTTTTTATGGCCGCTGCTGTCGCCGTTGCTGTTGCTGCCACCGAAATGCGAGAACGCGCTCAGGAAGAACAGGAAGGAACGCGAAGAGCGTGCACCCTGCGGCTGCCACACATGTGCGCGCGCGACCCTGCCCTCGAGGGCTGAAGTGTGTGGCTGTTGGCCCTCCCCCACACACACACAGCCACTTTTCCATTTCCAGCTACCACGACCTCTCTACCCCTCAGAACGCACTCTCATTGCATCCCCTTGCGAACCCTGTCGAATTGCATAGAGCATAAAGCATCCTTGCACTGAGAGAAAATGAGTTTGCGGAACTGGAAGTTTGTTAGTTTTTAAACATTTTTGTTATTAACTAAAAAGTTTGTTAAGAAATTATTTAAATTTAATATTTTTTTTATCAAAAAATATAAAAATATTGTAAAAAGAAAGTTAAATTCTGGAAATTTCTCATAGAAAAATGTATTTTAAGGCCTAGAAAACCTTGTCAAGGCTTAGAAAATCTTTCTTAACTTGAAGCAGCTTTTCCCTCCCCTTTAACCCCCCCATTTTCTCTCAGTGCATCCTCGGTTTGTACGCACAATTGTGCAAATTGACAGATTTATAACAAAATGCAATGAATAACGGTATTATTCACACACCACGAGCACTAGGTAGTGGGTGGGGGTGGATTTAAGGGGGTGCTAGTTGCATCTTCTGGCTCTGCGGACATTTCAACAGGCGCCTTAATGTTCTTCTGCCCACCTCCCCCCCTCTTCCTGCCACCACATCTATTATTTCCATTCGTACACCCAATTTTCTCATCCTCAAAAAAAAAAAATGCCGGGGGAAAATTCTGGTTAATCCCCGTGACCAGTATAAAAATGGGGGCATATGTGGCCCCTTGAAATGCTTTTCCCGCTTTTCCCACACCCAAAACCAAAAAAAAAAAAAAAAAAGAAGCAAATTGATGAGCGAGATGAGGATTAGCCCAGTTTCGGTTATAAATGAATTTTTCTTATTTTTCGGTCAGAGAGGAAAGTATATATATATATATATATATCGTATATATGGCATATATACAGGGATAGAGGGGGAGGAAATCTATGAAGTTCAATCAGTTTTAATTGATTCATTTCAGCGGCAAAGGGATGAAAACATTTGCCCGCTTCTCTGGAGATAATGATGATGTTGGGCTGCGCTCAGTTAATAAATTTATTATCTTGGGAATCCGCCCAGCCCTCTCTCTCTTGATATATATATCTATATAGTACCTATATCTCTCTGTTCAGATCTGCTTCCTATCCAACGGAAGTATCTCGTTGATTGTGAAATGGAGCCATGAATGGCCATGGCCCTGGCTGGAAAACGGGTCCGCAAATTTATTATGATTAAAGTTGAAAAGTTGAAATTGATGCCCCCCCGAAAAGCGGAATGGAATAGAGAGATGCTCTGTGGAAGTGCCTTTTGGGATTGAGTGGTTGGTTGTGGTGGTGGTGGTGGGGGTGGGAATATATCGAGAGATGGCGTTGAAGATAATCACGCCAGATGATCATAAATGACAAAATGCCCATAAAATGCAATCAAAGGGGTTTAAGAACACAATCTGAATCACAGCGAGATGGTGTGTGCGTGATTTTCCATTGAAGAGTTATGAAAGTTAGGGGAAAGGGGAAAATGAACTCTTTTTTTAAGTTAAATACTAATCCTTAACTAATCTTATTCACAGAATCAAAGACTTTAAGCTCAAACTCACCATAACAATAGTCCATTTCTTGCAAATGTGACGCAGCGCCTTTTTGTAGCATCACGGTTTCATGGTCCAGAAGTTCTTCTTGGGTTTCGTTCCGGTGGACAGTGCCACATTGCTGCTGCTGCTCATGGTCATGCCTCCTCCAATGCCAATGCCAATGCCACCACCGGTGCCTCCACCGCCTCCATTCATACCGCCAACGGGCATACCCACACCGGGTCCCATGCCCATTGATCGTCCCGAGGCACGTTGCTGATCCGCTGAGCAACGTCGCGGATAGTTAAAAGGCGACAGCGATCCACCGCCCACACCGCCTGACGATTCATGCATGGGCGCCAAAGTCATGCCAATGCCCTGATCTTCGCCACAACTGGCCATGCTGCTCTTGGATGTTGAAGTACCCGAGGCTGTCGAGGATCGGCAGCTGCGCAGATTATGGGGCAAGGTGTTGTTGTTCAGGCTGTGATGATGCAACGCCTGCTGGTGCTGGTTGTGATGATGGTGCATCGGTCCGGTGGGTGTGGCGGACTTATAGTACCGCAGACTCTCATTATAGCTGGCACCGCTGCTGCTGCCACTGCCACTGAATCCGGAATCAAGATCTCCCTCATCAAACTCCGGATTGATGCAGCTGCTGTGACCGTGATCCTTGAGCTCCATGCTGTTCAGGGTGCTCGATAGGTTCTCCAAGCTGGCATGCGAAGCGGAGCTTGAGTTCGAAGTGCCACCGGCACCAGCAGCTCCACCCAACAGGCCACCGCGTCTGGGCCTCTGAGCGGTCTTCGAGGGTCCCGCCACCACACTCGATGTCACCGATCCACCCACAGCTCCGGCGGATACCACCGATGTACTTGGCTCATCGCCGCCCAGAACATGACTGGGACTAACATCCGGTGGAGTTGGCGGCATTATCAGTGCCTCCAGCGAGAGATTGAGCTCGTCCAGAACTCTGAAATGGTTGTGCTGGACACGTCGTTGCTCCTCCTTTACATTGCCCGCACTGGAGCCACTGGCAATCCGGTTGTCGGAGAGAACTTTGCGTATCTTCTGATCACTCACCTCCTCGTACAGATTCTCGGTGGTGCCGTAGCGTGTGGTATAGGTATGACGATCCCGTTCCTCGGCACTGGGCGAACTTGAAGTGGATTGACCACCACCATGATTGGTGCTGCTCTTCGAACGGAAACTCTTGGCCAGCAGGGCGCGTATCGAGTTCCTTGGCGGACTCTTCGAATGGCCCTGATGATGATGGGCCTGACCCTGAACAGATCCGGAACTGGAACTCGAACCCTGGGCAGCTGGCACATTCGTGTGGCATTTGGCTGCTCCCGGCTCGTAGTAGGCATACGAATAAACATGATTAAATGGCGCCGACGGTGCAGCTGCCCCCGCCGAACCACTTGCTCCTGCTGATCCTGCTGAAACTGAGCCACCACCACCCACTGCTCCAACACCACCACCACCACTGCCGTTAAATGCCACATGCAGCGAGGGATTAGAGGCTCCACCGCCATGCGATGGCGTGGCACTGCTGCTGCTTGGCGTCATTACGCCGGCGGCAAATCCGTAATCCAACGATGAAGTGGACGACGAGGACTGTGTATTGGGCGTGGGCTCAAAGCGTTCCATGGTGGCGGCGATATTCTTGCGAGACCACTTGACCTGGTTTAAGAAAAACCGAACAGAGCGGAGGGGAGCGGGGAAGAAAAAGTAAAGATTAGGATTAGGAATATGTAAAGTGAAACCTTACACCCCACACCCCACACCGAGGCTTACCTGCTGCTCCACATCCATCTTGTGATTGCTACGCCGGCTGTGACCCCTTCTTCGGCGCTCCGTGAACGCCTCACCATGACTGCTACTGCCCATGAGCAACTGGTCTCCGATTCCCAGACCATTCTGTGATGATGCTGACGATGAGGAGGGCGCCGCCGGCATACAGAACTCAATGCTGTCCATGTCATCGGGAAAGATCAGGTGCGAGCCCACGTGTCCATGGCTGCTGCTGCTGCTGCTGTTATTGTGCGAATGCGAATGTGGATGCCCCAAGGTGGCTGCAGCATGACCATGGCCATGATTATGTCCCACCAAACCCATGCCATGATTATGACCCATGCCACCGCCATGATTCAGGGTCATTTGACTGGGATGCTGATGTGAGGCCACCACCCGTTGTCCACCGTGACGCATGGACATGGATCCACCGCTGCTTATTGACCCGCCACTCACTCCGCCCGACGGGGCACTGTGCACCGCCACCGATGTCGTCTGATGCGTTGGATGCTGATGCGGATGTGGATGCGGATAATCGCTAGCAAACTGCGGTGATCCGCAGCGATTCTGAAACTTGGCAGCCGCAGTCGCTGCACTTGCTCCACTTCCACTGGCCGGATACATTGTGTTGGAATCAAAACCAAAAGAGCTGCGATCGTTTGGAGTTTTCAGTTGGGGAAGATTTCTGCTTGCCTTTTCTCGCTAGAGAGAGAAGTCCAAAAGCGTGTTTAACAGCAACAGGAGTCGGGCATCATCTGTGGAGTAAACGGAAAGCCATTAATCAGCATGGAAAGTGGGAGAAGAAGATGGTTGGTCAAGAGGAGAGATTCAAGGGGAAGGGAGGTAGAATGCTGGCAAAGGAGGAGAATGCAGAGATGCATGACTGACATGCCATGCCAAAATCCCACAAATAAAAGCTGGAATTATGAGCAACACACAGGGAGAGAGATCCATCCACGACCAATACGACACCCCTGCATCCCGTACACCCCCCCTCTTGCAACTCACACCCGCACTCGCAGTCGATTCCAATTTATTTATGCGCAAACATTGTTGCCACACACTAAGTGACGGCCGAGAGGCACTGAGGGAAATAGTCTGGGAAGTGCTAAGATTAACAAATATTCTATTAGAAGATCTTAAAATTTGAGTATCTCTAAATTCAGGATTATATAGACAATTTTATGGGAAATATTTCATATTTTCCTGGAATATATCTCAAGTTTAATGGAACTTTAAGATTAGTTGCCAAAGTAAAGTTGAAATATTTGCTTTTGTGATGAAATTTTTCACAAATATGAAAGTTTTTCCATATTTTCATTCCATTTTCTTTTATAAGTTCTTGAAATTTTCATAAATTTCCTATAAATTTCCCAACTTTAGGTAAGTTTTTCTCAGAGTGTTGGCCAGGCACGCATGTAAAACATTTGGCGTTGGCATGCCAGGTCCCAGTTTCAGTTTCGGTTCCAGTTCCAGATCCCAATGTGTACAAGCAGTGGCCCACCAACCCCTTCCTTAACTCCAGTACCTAGTCCTACTCCTCTACCTCCTTCTTCTACTCCTCTACCTCCTACTCCTCCTCCTCCTCCTTCTCCTACACTACCCCCTCCTTCTTCTTCTTGCCACTAAATTGTTGCCCTTTCTCCACGAAATGCCATAAAACAGCATTAAAGCTATTAACAGTCAAAGGAGAAATGAGCCAGCCGGGAAGAAAACGAACGAAGAAGAAGGAAGGAAGGAAGGCCAACAAGAAGAAGAAGAAGCAAAAATAGCTAGTGACGAGAGCCACCCTTAGACCCCCCCAACCAACCCCCTCCCCATTTTTGTTTTAGGGAGAAAAAAACATAAATCAATCAGAGAGGGAGGGCAGGGCCGCCCTTTATGAGTGGCCCAGCGTGTGTCCAAGATAATCCTAGAAACAGACTGACAAAACAGGAATATATATAAGATATATATACTATATATATATACCATATATACCATATATATACATATACAAATTCAAGTAAGTAGAAGCACATGTAAGCCCAGCTCAAGGCCAAGTGGGCGGCGGGCAAAGGGCACGGGCTATTAACGTTCCGAAACATAATAAAACCATATCAAATATCGACTTAAGATGCCATGCTTAGACTATATACACATATATGTTTATATTTTTGTTTGTTTGTCTGTCTGTGGATTATATTGAGACGTCAAAGTCATTATTTACTGTACAAGCAGCAGATATTAATAACTTCAAAGCTATAAAAAAACAAGAAAAACAACTCATAAAAATTAATACCAAATAGATTTTGTTGATGGGAATATAAAATAGAAACCAAAAAAAGGGAGTAAGGCTGTAAAAGATCTCTTTAGGTTATTATTTTTAAATGAAATTTCTTAAATATTTATTTTTAAATATATTTTTTTTACCAAACAAATCAAAAATAACAACTAATTAAAGTCGAAAAACCTGTAAAAAAAAACCATTCAGCCGCTTAGCTAGGACTCACACCAAAAACTCTTTCATTGCAACGCCTCTCTCTCTCTCTCCCCCTCTCACTCTGCCTTCTCCAAAAAAGTAGGCGTGGCAGTAGCCCACAAAATCCAAATGAATTTCCCCCCTTTCTCTTGGCTGAATTTTTATTCCTGTTTTTCTATGCTTTTGTTTTTGGCCCTCACTCTGATTGATATATCAAATTGATAGCCATCCGCTGCTATATAGCTATATAGTCTTGTTGTTGTTGTTGTTATCGCTATTGTTGTTGTTGTAGGCATATAGGAATACCCAATTTCCATTGCCGCGTAGATATTTCTATTTTAACTCCCCCCCGGAAAACGCTATCTCTCTTTTATGCCCATCTCTTTTCCACTTAACAAAGCTACGAAATGTTTGTGCCTGCGTTTTTGCCTTTTTTTTTTGGGTTTTCACCTTTTTTTTTGGCTTTTTTTTTAGCTTTATGTTTGGCTTGGAGATGAGCATGTGGTGAGATTTTGGATAGTCAAGAGGTGATTGTTAGCTTGAAACTTTAGCTATTTGAAGTTAGCTTGTAAGTTATGGCAGAACAATTATTAGAGTCTGGCTTTTATTAGTGTGGCTAAAAGTATGCAATGTAAACTCAAATATTTTCTTCTGAGAACTTTTTGTTTACAATTTTTTTTTTTTTAATCACTTTCAGAGACTTTTAAGAGATATTTTAAATTGCTTTTGATTTCTTAGAGATCCCAAATCAAGTCAAAAATATTCTCTAAAATATATCTTATTTCAAATATATTTTTAAATGATTTTTAGAAGCTTTTAAAGGGGATTTTGGAAATATTTTTTATTTCTTGCAGATCCTAAATCGAGTTGGAAATATTTTTTAAAATATTTCTTATTTAATATATATATTTTTAATCATTTTTAGAGACTTTTAAAGGGAATTTAAAAATATTTTTAATTTCTTATAGATCCCAAGTCAAGTTAAAAATATTCTTTAAAATATTTCTTACTTAAAATATATTTTTAAATCACTTTTACAGACTCTTAAAGGGGATTTTACAAATATTTTTTATTTCTTGAAGATCCTAAATCAAGTTGGAAATATTTCTTATATAAAAATATAAAGTAAATCACTTTTGAAGTCTTTTAAGAGAGATTTTTGAAAGCACTTT
Organism: Drosophila eugracilis; assembly: GCF_018153835.1. Classification (NCBI taxonomy): domain Eukaryota; kingdom Metazoa; phylum Arthropoda; class Insecta; order Diptera; family Drosophilidae; genus Drosophila; species Drosophila eugracilis. Next base: position 386,865 of record NW_024572115.1, on the reverse strand, counting down.
TGATTTTTAAGAGATCTTCCAAAGAAGTTTAAAATATACTATAAAATATTTATGATATATATTATGATCTATGCACCAACTTCCTTTCATCTTTAGCTTTATACTCCTTGATTTTTCGCTGTTTTTTTCAAAGTTGGCTATATCTTTTTGGCCTTTTTTTTACAACGCTTTTTGCTTTGGCCGATTGCATTTCACATGCAAATTCTAACGAGTTGTTTGTGGTCTTGTCGAGGCGTTGCCAACAAAAGTAACAACAATTGCGATGCAAAAACCAATGATAACACAAGGCAACAACATCAACAACAACAACAACAACAACAATGACAACAATTTGCCGTTTATTTGCTGCATTTTTGCAACATTTTGATTTTGCCTGATTGAGTTGGTTTTGAGAGAGAGATAGAGCCCGCCCAAAAAACAAAAATCCAAAAAAAACAAAAATCGAAAAAAAAAGAAAAAACAAAAAGCGTTAAAAGGATAACGGGAAATGGAAACAATCGCATATTGATATGCATTTTTCAATTAAGATTTTTGCATGGATTCATAAAATGGAAAATGCAATGACTGGGCGGCTTCTTTAAAAATTTATTTTAGGAAAATATAAGTACTGGTTAAGATTTCCGCTTTTACCCTTTCTTTCTGAACTAATTTTCTTGCTATTCTTTTTTTTTTTCTTAAATTTCTGTAAGAACCAAGTTAGAGTCAAGGAAATAAAATGGTTTTCCTTCACTGACATCTTTATGGGATCCGATCGATCTGGCCAGTGAAAACAACAATTCTTCCTCCTCAGCAAAGGCAGGCAAACCTAACCCCCCGCCTTACCCAACCCAAACCCAACCCAAACCCAACTCCAACCACTTGCCTAATGCAATTTTCGAATGCAAAAGCCATAAAAATATCTATTTTAATCGAACACTTTGTAGAACTCTTTTACCAGTCAGCTATTTTCTCTATTTTTTTTTTTTTTTTGTATATTTGCCAGGTGAGAGAGGTTGGAATGGGGAGGCAGGGTGGTGACAGGCAGGGGCAAAAGCAATTTAAAGTCTGCTGAATCTTGGGTTCATCCTCTTCCTGTACGTTTTGGTAAAGGCAGTTAGAGTAGCAGCAACAGCAACAGCAGCACCAGCTGCAGACCAGGCCCAGAATGTATCTTATAGATACATTCCACCTCCTCTTTACCCTACTCCCATCATCCCACTTTACTCTGCATTTGAATGCCTCAGCTGCCTGCTGGCAATTCGATTTCATGCTGCAATTTAATTTGCTTCACTCTGGCCACGGCGGCATCGATTTGAAAAGCAAAAGTAACTCACAAGGCAAGGAGTTGCTTTCTCGCCTTACGCTCTGGGGTACAAAACTGGGTTTCACTCCCACAACTGCCACGCCCATGTGCCACCTAAGGGGAGCAGGGCAGGATATGGGCAACAGGTTCCACAAACAGGCGGGACTCATTAGGCGGCGATCGAGTCGAGCTAGGAAAGAACTCATGAGTGAGTACCCGGCAGTCGGTTGGTTTGTCATTAACACATTTTGTGCATGTTGTGCATCATTAGAGGAGCTATGGCGATGTGATGTGATGTGATGGGTTGGGAGGTGAGGTGGGTGGGTGGTTGGTTGATTGGTTGGTTGGTTGGTTGGTGGATGGTGGTTGATGGGTTCTGGATACCGAAGCTGATGATGATGATGATGGTGATGCCAATGGAGAGGCCGATGAAAGGACCAATACACCGCCAGAAATGACACTGAGCCGTTGGCTAAACTCAGACACAGTAGGAAAAAGGTTGGAAACTAACGAAATTTTTGTTTTAAAAAAAGAAACTATAACAAATTTTTGGTTTAAGGAGCTACAAAAACTGTTTTTAAGACTTTTAAAATGTCTTAATTTTAATTTTTTCCTATTTTTTATTATTTTCTTTATGCCTTCTTTAAAAATACTTTCTAAGACTTTTAACACATTTTCTAGCTAGTTTTGGGGTTCTTCTCGTAAGTTAAGCTCAGAAATCTATGCACGATCTTTTCTACATCTTTCTAAGCCATCTTCTAACTTTAACCTTTCTAATTAACCCAACCTTTTCTCTCCCTGTACTCAGCTCACATGTTTCGTTATTTCAACAATGCTCCTGACACGTGGCGTCTGCAGTTGGCCCACACACACACACACACATACCCATACCCATACCCATTTTGCGTTCCCTCTTCTTCCTCATTCTACCAACTGAAAATTATTCATTGATGTCAATGCCAAAGAGGAGATTTTCCTTGCCACTTTCCGCTACCCCTTCACCCCTCATCGCCCCCCTTTTCTGGCCCTGTGTTGTTGCCTTGAGCTCGCTTGGCTGCTGTGTTGCTGCTTCTGCTTTTCAGTTCCTGCCTTTGCTGCTGCCGCTGCTGCTGCTGCTGCTTGGCATGCATATGAAAATTGGCCAATTTGGCGCAGCGTTTGGCTTCGCTTTGTAGCTGTTGTTGTTGTTGCTGTTGTTGCTGTTGTTGTTGTTATGTGAGTGTGTGTGATTGTATTATGTGTGTGTGCGTGTGTACCGCTATACCATTTCAACCCCTCCTCCTCCTCATCCTCTCTAGCCAACAAACCTAGCTCCTGTATCATCAAGCACAGAGAAAAAATGAGATTAAATTTTTATTTTATTTCTTTCTAAAGAGGAGGAAGCTGTTTATGAAGATTTTTTATTTTTAAAAATATATGACAAAATCTATTTTATTATAAACAAATTTTTAAGATTTTTTAATCAAGAAAATGTTTATATTTTTCATATATAAGCCTTATAAGCCTTTCTTAGTTACAGAATGCAGTCCTTAAGATTTTACAGTCATTCCCTAATCATCCAGCAGTTCATACATCTCTCTATCCGCCTTTCTATCTAGCTCCCTCTATCCTTTCTATCTATCTCCATCTCTTATCTTTTTCCATATATAACTATCTATCTTTCTACCTATCTAACTCCCTTATAAAAATCTTAATTATTAACCTCCCAAAAAAAAACTTATTAATAATTTTTCCTTCTGTGTGCAATTTTCAGCCGCTCGCCATTTTGGCTTTTGTTTCCTTTTTGGTGGCGTCCTCCACGTAATGACTTTAATTAACATACATACACGAAACTTTTCGAGGGCGGCGGTGGCGGCGGCGGTACAGAGGGGGGGCGTGACAGGAGCCAGAGAAAGAGGTTGGCAAAGTGAGGTTGGTGAGGGTGAAGAGAAAGAGGAGAATTCCACTCAAGTGGAAGCTTTTTTGGCCAGAGAACCGAGAGCAGCTGCCGTAGCAAAAACACCCAAAATGTGGGCCACAACTTGGTGGCCAATTGCAGCTGCAACAACAAATTCATGAACAGCAGCAGCAGCAGCAGCAGCTGCAGAAGTGCCAGCAACTACAACAACAACAACAGCTCTTTGGCCAACAACAACAAACGCTTAATGAAAGGGAAATGCATTCGGCCAGCTGTTTTTCTTTCCCCTCAAGTGGGGAACTACTACTCGACCAATATGTATTGGTCAATATTTGACCAAATGAGTGTGAAAATTGGAAAGTCGAAATTGGTAAAAAAAAAATATTTGGAAATTAAATTAATACTTTGATATGGAGATTTTTGAGGTTTAAAGGGGAGGAAAGGGATGTTAATGTTTTTGAAAAAACCGAAAAATCTTTTAAGTTACTTCTTAGAAAGTATCAAAGAAGCTGGGAATAGCTGGCTTCACCTTTAAGACACCTTATATCGAGCTAGCACTAGGATTTTGGGTTTGGTGACCCCGATCCTTTACAATTATCAAGTGCAAAATGGTAAGCAACACCTTAATATTAGTTTTTACAACTTGATTTTTATTATTTTAAATGATTTTTGTATTGAAAGTAAATAATGAAAGCCTTTAACTTTCAAATACGATTTGGTGACCCCGATCTTTAGAAATTATGAAGTAAAAAGTAATAAAGACCTAAATATCAGTTTTTATAACTTCATAATCAATATTTCCCATAAGTTTAGTAATAAAAGTAATTAAACTGTTCTTGGGCTTATCAAATGGTATTTGGTGACCCCAATCTGTTAAAACTATCAAGTGCAAAGTAATAACAAAGACCTAAATGTAAGTTTTTATTAGTTCACAATCATTGTATCCTATAAGTTTTCTATTAAAAGTAGTTAAATCCTTGGTTTGGTAACCCCGATACGTTATAAATATCAAGCGATAGTTGGTCAGCCAGACCTTAAATTCGGTAATTCCCAATAAGTTTTCCATAAAAACAAAATAATAATCAAATCAATGAATTATTATTCCTTTTCCAATGAAATTTGGTGACCCCAAATCTAAGATTTTCCTACTTTCCCTTGAAATACAAAATCCCCCATACCTCCCTTAGCAAAATGAACCCCGGGCCTCTTAAATCTTGTTAATTTGCAATTGAGTATAGCGTATAGAGTGACATCGAAGCGTGTGACCGACCGTTACAAAAGGTCACTTGGGTTCAGAGGGAACCTTTAGTTCAACACCCGATAATCGCTTCGATATGTCTTCCTGACCCCACTCTCCCTGACCCACCTGTAATTCATACAACTCATCGAATATTTGATTTCCGGGCTCCTTCATCAAGTCGACTCCCCAGTGCCCACTTGCCCCCATGAACTCTGAACCGTAACTCCATTTCCACCATTTTCCACCCTCCCCTCCCCCTCCTCTCAGGCAAATCTAACCAAATGCCAACACAAATTTTGTTTGCCTTTTGTATTAGGTTGACAAAAATCAACAGCCAAACGGGGAAAAACAGGAGCCAAAAGATGAGCAGGAAAATTCTGTTAGGTGGAGAAGGGGAGACGGAGGAAAATCCGGTAGGAGGGGGGGTTGTGGCAGATTGTTGAAGAGATTTATGTTGGCACTACGCCCACACAGCAATAGCTAGAGAGAGAAAGAGAGGGATGGGTGCACCGAGCTGTTTGTCTTTCGCAAATGTTGGGCAATATTTTGCGGTAAAAGGTGAATTTATTAGCACTAGGAGGGGGGTGGGAGGTTAGAAGGGAAAAGCGAGCGAGCGAGCGGGTTCATTTACAGTTTGCCAAGGAAAACCTCGTACTTTTCGGCACAACAAATTTCAATCTAACTAGAAAGGAAACTATATACTCTATCAATAAGTCTTCGAGGGGAAAACTATGACTAACTAAAAACAAGAGACTAAAGTTTAAGATTTCTCCTCTTTGTTTATCAATTAAAAAGCAACCTTAAATCTCATGATTTTCCTCAAGATTTCCCTGTCTAAGAAATGTGCTGCTTATAGCCCAATTCTGTGGCAATTTAAAACACATTTTCCCGGCCTTAAGATCTTGACAAATCATAAACAAAACGCTCGACGGACGACGGCCAGCTGCAGATACGTTTTGTATCTTTTTTTTTTCTTTTTTTGGGAGGAAAAGTCATGGAAAACCTCTTACCCCCGGCAAATCACAATAAAAAGCCACACAGATGAGAAGATGCATATCAGAAATATTGAGCTGAAGATGCTGATGAAGAGACAGTGAAACGGGAATGGGCAGGGGGGATTATTTTTGGGGGCAACACAGAGAGATACGCATCTTTCGGATTGTTGTTGCTCCTCAAATTTTCCGCCCCCCATCTCTTTCTCTATTTGTGTGCGTTAAGCCGATTTCTGGGTTGACTTCTATGTTGCCACATAAAACACAATAAAAGTGATATAAAAAAAAAGAGAGAAGAAGAATCTGGGGTGATGACATGGAGAGGGGTGGGGAAAATATAAAGAAACTTTCATGTCAACGCTATCATTTTCCGAAATTCCAATAAGTTTGGTAACAGCGAATTGGAAGAACAAAAAAAAAAGTAAAGGTTCTGTTTTTTGGATAAAAAGATTTCCCCCGAAAATATCCCATACCACTCTTACCGAAATTTTTTCAAGAATTTTTCCAGTTTTTCTTCTTCTCCTGTTGCCAAACTTTTGTTTTTTGGATTCTGTAAATACAAACAAGAAAACGGGGGGAAAAAAAATATTAGTACAGAGTTGAAATTTAATTAGCATGCGTATACTTTTCAAGCTGAGTTTAGGGGGAGGGAGGTGAGAGGAAAGGAAAACTCCATCAATGATGGAAATGCTCACTGGGAATCAGTCGAAAGTCCAGTCAGCCAGTCAGCCAGCCATCCAGCATTGTACATCAAATGTGACTTACAATGTCAGACCAAATGAAATTTTCCCCCTGGTTTTCCTTTTTCATCATTTCAAAGTCAAATGTTGGATAAATAAAACACAGTTTTCTGTAGTTTTTCCCTCTTTCCGTTTTTTTTTTTCGTATTTTTTGTGTAGCTTTTCCTCAGAATTCATAATTGAATGTTTCTCTCAACTTTGTGGGGATGATATGGGATTTGCAATTGAATTAAATTCTGATGCCGTTTGTCTATGGAACTTTCCGGCTTTTCGGCTGGCTTCTCTCGCTATCTCTTTCTCTCGATTGGCCTCGGATTTCTGGGATTCTCGTTTCTCGTTTTCTGATTGAGATTTCTTTTGGCAGTAAACAAGGATAATTGTGGCCAGTTTGGAGCCAAAAACAGTTTGAGATACTTTTCTAGCAGTCGTCAGCTGTGGTTTTTTTTTTTCTTTACCTAAGGTTTAATTTCTGTGGGAAAGTCAGGTCAAGATTGAATGCAGGACTAAGATCTGTATTAGTTTTGAGTTTTATGGAAGGTAACCTTAAGTATTTCTAAACATACTTTTCCTACTTTTAGGTAACTAACTTTTCCCTATTTTCAAAACTAAATTCTCTATCAGGAAACCCCCAAAGCTCTACATCAACGCAATTGCCATCACTGCAGCCTGGCAAATGCTTTCTAATAAAAATATTTCCCTAAGCCGCTTCAACCTATATAAAAAAAAAAGAGCCAAAAAGAATGGAAAACCCAAATGGTCACAAAAGTCCAACTGCCAAGAGTCAAACCCCACAAATGTCATTGCAAAAATGTTTTAATTGAGCCAAGAATGAAAGCCAAGAATGGACTCCAAAAAAGGGAGAGAGGCATGAGGAAGAGGTAGAGAAAAGAGCAAGTGAAAGTGAAAGCATTTCCTTTACACAAATACAAATAAAATAGAATTTCAAACCGCAGGCAAACGTGCGTTATTCATTTTTGAATTTATAACACAATTGGGAGGAATGCGAATGTCGCCGTGGAAAATGGTGAAGAAGCAGAAGCAGGGGCAGGGGCAGGAAAATGGTTCTGAAGGAGTGAAAATGCGCAGCAAGAATAACTGCTCTTGCCTTTTGCCATTTTTTATTTTTCCCTTTTTTTCTGTTACTTTTTTTCCTCCTTTTTTTTTGTACTTTTTTTTTTTTTATTTCTTGCCATGAACATAAAAATAGGAATAAATAAGGATATGTGTGTGTGTGTTGAGGTTAGGGCAAAGGGAAGTCAAAGGAAATCGTGTCGCGGCAAATGTGACAGACTCTCACTCCCACTTTTCATCCAGAATTTTCCACACACACACGCACACACACCCACAAATGACTTGAGTTCTCGCGGTAAATTGACAAAAATGTAAAAAGAAAGCAGGCAGAAGGAATAAGCTCCTAAGAACTTGAACGTAACCTGGCGTAACCTGTGCAAATGATGATAATAATGATCATGATGATGAGCCACGGAATGTCGACAGTTGTTGAGTTTTTCCTTAGCTTTACAAAGCTTTCTTTAAAGTCAAAGGTTTTTCCGCAGTCATTTTTTATGTTTAAAGAAGGAAATTTGCCTTATAAATTGAAGAAAAACATAAAGGTTATCGAAGTAAGCTAATTATTAGTAACCCTAGCCCTAACCCTAACCCTCCTTATTTCCCTTTTGTTTTTCTTTGCGATTTGCATCCTTTTCCCTTTCTTCAACTACCCCCTAATCAATGGCCAATTGTTAATCAATGATCTGTGCTGGAAATTAATCGTCAAAGAAACCGCCACCGAAGTCCTACATGTCTCATTTGATTCTCCTTTTATTACATTTTATTTTCTATGTACTTTTTTTTTTTTTTGGGTTTTGAATGTCGGAAGACCCGCAGCTGAGCTTCCAGAGAGCAACCCTTTTTTTTTTTTTTTTTTTTGGGCCACTGTGAGTCATGTTCTTCTTCTTCTTCTTCTTCTTTTTCCACGGGGGTAAGGGGTTTATGTTTACCCACAGATAAACAAACTTGCAGCCAAGGCAAAGAATTTTGATATATGTAGTACCACCGTCAAAGCTATTACCATATACAGTAGAGGTGGCAAAAATAGTTACACTTTAAACCAGGGGTGCTTGCTCAACGCCTATGCTCTAAGTGCTAATTTGTTTTTTTGTAAATAATCGTTGCATCTGAACTGGCTTGCCTATACGTTTTGAGTGCTCGCTGAGCTTTACACTAGCAATTTTTCCCCTTTCCCCTTTCCACATCTTTCCGTCGCCAACTGTAATGTAATTTGTTTTTGTTTCTTCCTCGATCATCCTCAAACTCCTTGCTATTACAGTAACAATTTTTCGTTTCTCTCTATCCGCCTCATTCCGTAATATACATACAGTTCCTCGATCATCCTCGAACTCCTTACTATTACACTAACAATTTCTCGTTTTCTCCTTTCCGCCTCATTCTGTCACCAACTACAATGTAATTTGTTTTTGTTTCTTCCTGAATCATCCTCAAACCTCTTGCTATTCCACTGACAATTTTTCATTGTCCTCTTTCCGTCTCATTCCATTGCTAACTGTAATGTAATTTGTTTTTGTTTTTCTCTCGATCATCCTAGAACTCCTTGCTATTACACTAGCAATTTTTCGGTGTTCTCTTTCCGCCTTATTCCATTGCTAACTGTAATGTAATTTTTTTTTGTTTCTTTCTCGTTGATCCTCGAACACTTACACTGGCCTTCAATCCTTATACTTTCTTTTTGCACTTTAAAGTTTATTCCGCAGTGGACTATTTGGTGAGTCTGTAAAACGAGTGATGATTTGCTTAGCAATAAGAAGTGTTTCTTTTTCTCTCAGTGCACCGTTGCAAACCAACACAGAAGTGGCACTAAATATGTTCAAGCTTTCTTGTATTTGTCTTAGCAAATGCTTTGCCGTGAGACGAATTTCTGAAGCTCTGCCTAAAAAGTAGATAGAAAACCCTTTTTAAAACTCAACTTTAAAAACAACTTGAACTTTTGCTCCTACTAACTTGCGTGTTACTGTAGATAGGGTGTACTTATAAAAGTACCCACCCCTCCTACTTTTTTCCACTACAATCAACCAAAGACCAAGACGACGACCTTGTAGGGGAAATAATAAAATGAAAAAAAAAAATGTGAATATATATTGAGCACACACACACACACACATACACCCTTACTCTTACACCCATGAGTGTGCAAATATGTGTGAAATTTATTTGCCACAGCTCCCCCTCGCTTGCCTTCCCTAGAGGGTTGTTAAGGTTGGTTGTGATGTTGAGTTTTCTGTTCCGCCCGTATCCGTGGCATATATCGTATATATATCACCGATACAACCCTTTCCCAGGGGTAGCCCTTAAACAATACCCCCCTCTACACCCTCCTTAAACCCTTTCCTTTTGCTTGTTTAAAAATCACTTGATTGCACAAATGCTCATTGAGCTAATTTTATTTCGTGTACGGGGAGGAATATAAAAAAAAAAACAACAAGAAAACCCCCCCGAAAAGGCGATGGCAACTTGAGCCACGCTTTACATTTCATAGGATTCCGATTTCCATATGGCCAAAATGAGAAAGAGAGAGGGGGAGGTGGGTAAAGAAGGTAACGAAGCCCTACTACCAAACTTAACTAAATTATTAGCCGGCCACCTTTGACCACTCAAAAACAGAAAGAAAAAAAAAACAAAGTGAAATGCTCAGCAATGTGGAAAAATGTGTTGTCCTTAAAAAAACAAAAGGTTGTCGTTTAGGGGAGTTTTGGGGGAGGAGAACGATGAGAAGGAGCAGAAGGAGGAGAAGCAGCAGTACACAGGCAAGGTAAGTTGATCAAATTACCAGAGAAAACCCGAATTGCTACTCCGACTTTGATGCACTTGAGCCGTGTCAGAAGTAGTCACAAAGTAAGTAAAGTATTGTCCCTTTTCTGCCCGCCTTTGTTGTTGACCTTTCCTGGGGGTCACTTTAATTAATTACACGAAATGAGTTTTTGTTTATGGGCGGGGGAGGAGGAAGGTGGCCAAATTACATGGCTGGAGAGGAGGAGAAAACAGTGTAATGGCTAGCCTAAAGATGGCTTGTCAAGGTGAGTTTGTTACATATCTTTAAGTGGGTTTCCATCTAGAAACAGTTTGTAATGGCTAAAATTTAACAAGAACTTATCTTTTTTAGGCTTACAGTTTATTTTAAAAACAATTTTAATAACTTAAATACCAGAAAAGCCCCCAGCTGACTCTTTCTTTCATTCCCAAAAACCAAAAATATTTCAATCTAGTTTAGTTGATTGGCCAAAAACTTATCTAAAGAAGGGAGGCGGCAGGGAGGTAGGTAGGTGCAAACCCTTGCTGAGATTGACTCAACAAGCTAGTAGTTCGCACTTGAAATTAGTTTCCGAGTGCGTGACAAAGTTTTCCATCTCAAGATCCATCTATCTGCCTTTTGCAATTTCCCTTAGCCCGTCTCGCCTTTGAACTTTCATTACAAAAAGAAAAACTCCAAAAAGCCAAACACACAAAAAATTCTCTCTCTCTCTCTCTCTTGCAACTTCTTTGGCCAGGGCCATGTTTGGCAATTAAATCATTTTGACCATAAATCGAATTTCCCAACACTAGTGTGTGTGTGTGTGTGTGTGTGTGTGTTAGCCTCAGTGTTAATCCAATTAACTTGGCTTGCATCAAACACATTCCTTTCCACCTATAGAACGAAGGCAGAGACGAAAGAAGAGAGCGAAAATAAATAAAGAAATGAAAACAGTTTCAAAGAAAACTCAAACTTCAAGTTTTATAGTTCCCCTCCGTTCCCTCCTTTCATTTCCCCAAACTTGGCTTGGGAAAACTTTTCGCAGGCATTTCATTGGAATAACTCCCCTCCACCTCTCCCACCCCCCTCTATCACTCTCCTCCATCAGTTTTGGCAAAAGGTGGGCCGCCTCCCGCCGCCCCCTCCCATCAAGCCAGAAAAGCTTGTCCTGACAAATGTTTTCATTGATTTTTACGAGCAGTGAACGTATAAAATAAATTCACTTTTTTTTCCCTCTGTCTTCTGTCTTTTCTCTTCTTTATTTATTTATTTATTTTTCTGTTTTTTTTCTTCTTTTTCTATTTTTATGTTTTGCAAACCAAAAAAAAAAAAAAATGTATAAAAATCAGGACTTTGGTGTAAGCTGAGCCGGAAAAAAGAAAAACTTTATACAAAAATCTGTTGTTTACTTTCGTTTGTTTTGCGTGTTTCACGTTTCTGTTATTGTGCCACACACCAGGGCGAGTGTGTGTGGGTGTGTGTATTGTTTAAAGGGCGGGGAGGGAGGGCGTTGTGGAGAGTGTCAGTTTTACGATTACCATGCGGGCCCACGTTGGGCGCCATTAACGTTCCCTCGTTCCCACCTTTCATGCTGTTGCTCCTCCCTCCCGTGCGTGTCCTGCCTGGTTGATGGTGTCGTAAACGCATCATAAACATCTGTTACTGCTTACTGGTTCTCTGGCAAAGGGTAAACCCACTCTCCTACTACCCACTACTACCTTCAAGACCAACTGCATCATCATCAAAAATTATACTTCATATTTGACTTTTCATTTTATTTTTTTTCCGAAATACTCATATATACGCCCAAAGGGCGGCCACCCAAAATAATGGTCACTGATCTTTATCAACAGGTGTAGGGGTTAAGAGTGTTCCTGTGTGTGTGGAGAGTAAACCTAAAGGGTTAAGTATAATAATAAAAGATATATGACTGTTGGTTTTCAGTATCATAAGCTAAGTGGTTGTCATTTTTAATCCTTTATACTTTTATAGATACTTTTATTTTTGGTCTTATCAAGTCATCATTTTTGATATTAATTTGATGTTTTTTAAGAGCCTATAAGTTGGTGGTTTTTTAAAGGGTTAAACTTATAAAGAGACTTCGGATATCTTGAAGGGATACTTTTTATGGAAGATGCTATAAGATTTATTATACCAAAATATGATAGATAGATAGTCTAGAAAGCTAAGAATCTTTGAATAATGCTCTACTAGTGTTAGCTAATGCAGAGACTTTAGATATCTTTAACTTAACATGTATTTTACTACAAAATGACATAAATATAGATCATAATACCTCATAGGAATCAGCTTATAGTCTTAACATACTTAGGATATCTTAAACTTAAGATACTATAAGATATATTTTCTTACACAATGACATAAAGATAATGCATAAGCCTGAGGAACTTTGAATAATACCCCATTGGTATTAGCTAAGAGTCTTAACATGCTTGGGACATCCTTATCTTAAGATACTTTTAGATATATTTTCTTTCAAAATAACATACAGATCATTTATAAACCTAACAATCTTTAAGTAATCCTACATTTAGCCAACCTTCTCACTCTTATTGGCCCATAAATTGTTGGTATTTTGAATTATTATTATTATTATTAGCTAAGAAACATACTAAAAATACTGAAGATACCATATGGTATATTTTATCAAAATATGATAGTTCATAGACCTAAGAGTCTTTGGTTAATACTACATTTATCCAACCTTTTTCACTTTAATTGGCTTAGAAGAGCCCATAATTTGTTGGTATTTTATTAACTTAGTTTGTATAAACTAAAACTAAAACTTTGGTAAACATACCAAATTATACTAAAGATACTATATATATACTATAGTATACTAAAATATAATGCTTCACAGACCTCAGAATCTTTGACTTCTTCCACATTACCACCAACCCTCTTTTTAACGTTAAATTTTGTTTTATAAAAATAACTTAAAGGAACTTAAATAACCCCCAAATAACCTTAAATATCCCCAAAAATAATCATAAAAAACTAACAAAAATTTAATAGGAAAGATAAAACTTTAAAGAATGTATTACATTTCGATTAAAATTTCCCAATCATTTTCTTAAGCTTTCCCCTCATAATTACCATCCTGAAAACTCTTTCCTTTTAAGAAATCAATAAAATTAAAAATTGTTTTGATTGCTGCGCCACCAATTGAGAAGACTAAAAAAAAACCAAAGATAAGCTTAGTTTTAGAAATATGAATTATCTGCATTTCCTTACCACTGTGCCTCATGTGGCTGCCTGCCCCGCACACGCTTTAGTATGTTTATCTTGTCTGTGGCAAAGGTTTGATTAGCCATAAAAAGAAGAAAAACTCACATTTCAGTCTGGCTGTCGTTGTCGTACTTGTTTCTATGATTGTATTTTCACATTTTATGGTCTGTCCCCTCCTACATTTAACAACCATCCTCCCGCCTCCTATATTTTATACCCCCCTCTCACCCTTTTTTTATTTGTATTTTACGAGCTTTCGAATTTGAAAGTCGTAAAAATGCATTTCAACAGCGGACAGACAGTGAGTCGTCGTCGTGGGCTCTATATGCTGAAAGGGCATTAACTTATTATTATTAATAATACTAGGGCACACACACTCACAGACTCACACTTAAGTGCTTGAACTTTAAACCCTTTGGCTATGCAAAGACTGCAAAAGGAGAGGGGGGGATTGCAAATAAAGTTTACCGCCCGACTTGGCTTTGGAGTTGCCGAGCAGAGTTGGAGTTGCAGTTCATTCCAACTCGAGTCGAGCCCAATAAAATGTAATTAATTTGCAAAACTTTTCCCACACACACAGAGAGAGACCAGCCAAAAGCCAATAAAGCAAGACCAAGATGCTGGCCAAGGGAGGGGGCCACGGATTTGCATGCCAGAGATGAGCCCAAAAAAAAGGGGATAAAAAAGTTAAGAAAAAAGAAGCAGCAGCAGCAGCAGCAGCAAACAAAAAGCCAGCAAGGAACAGAAGCCAACAGCTGCTCGACATAAACTTATAAAAGCTGGCAAAACTCTCTAACCAAAAGGGGGGAGGCCAAAACCCCCCACCCCCCTGACCAAGCTCCTAGCATTGCTGCTGCATTAAAAAGTTAATAAAAGTGGAGCATGCCACAAGTCGTGCCGCAATTTGCGGCAGCTGCAGCTGCGTTCCAGCAAAAGGATATGGATATGAATATAAGTATTCCTAGTGCCAAGTCCCTGCCTTCCCTCCCCCCAGAATGTGTGTGTTGAAAGGAAGAGGAGAAGGAGGAGGTTAGCAAGCGGAACTTGTTGCTCTTCAGGTGGCATAAGCTGCGACTTTTGCACTTGCTCGCTGATGCTGCTGCCACTGCTGCTGCCTCCACCAAAAGTGGCAAACAATTAAAATGCTCAACATCCTGCAACGACGACGCCAGCATCGAAGTGTAGTCAAGAAGGTTTTTGTGTTGCAAGAAAAATAAAGAAAGAAAAAAACCCCCCCAAACAAATGGCTTTCAATACAAAAGGAAATTAAATCAAAAGTGAAATGGTTTGGAAAATGTGAAAAGGAAAATACTTAAAAATCTTTAAGAAAATATCTTAAAAGTTAACTTAACTTGCCAAGCATCTCAGATTCATTACTTTACAACTTGCAACTTAATTTTTCCTAGTCAAAGCTTGCACCGTCATAACGATCATCACCATCAATAAGCGTTAGCTAAGATTTAGCAAAGATTTTCTTCATCAGACGCTTTGCCAGAAAACATTTCACTTCTGTCAGATATTACCCACATGCATGGATTTATCCCTATCCCAGGATATATATATATATGAGGTTGCACACACACACACACACATAGACACACATTTATATAGTTAAGCCCTCACAGATGGCAACTAAATGCAACTCTCCTGCCAAGTGGCAAGAGCTCACTTCCACTTGCGGTTTCAAGGGTTACTCAGCGCCTGGAGAGGAGGTTGTTTTTTTTTCCTCCACCCCCCACCTACCCCCCCCCTTTCTGCAGCGAACGCTGCTCTCTGTGCACTTTAAGTAATGCGGCCAATTGAAAATGTCGAACAAGTGCCACCAAACGCCAACAGCGTTGCACAGCTGCCACATACCAGCGACTGCAGCTAATTAAGAACGCATTAAAACGATTTGTGTGCCGCCCCTTGGGTAGGCGCCTTGGGTATCCAATGAGATGGGTGATGGGAGAGGTTACGATGGTGGGTGGCTGTATATGTGGTGGCTTTAAAAGGGTCTCAATATACTGTCAATCAATAATTAGATTAAGCGACAAGCGATTATGCAACGCTAAGCCGCAGTCAAACGGCCAATATATGCATTGCATAAGCTATGGAAGTTAGGTAGGAGCGTAGGTTAACTTCATGAGAAGCGCATAGAAAGGCAAGAAGGCAAGCAGGCGGGAAGGCGGGCAAACGAGTGCTTATAATACCGCTAAGCTGATTAACGACGTGGCCATTGAAATCTTTGCTTTGCTAACTCAACACAGCTGAAAAGGAAAACCTGAGAGCCAAACGTTGTATTAAGTTACAAGCAAAAGCAATATCAGTTTTTTTTACAGCATAATGAAAATTGTATAAATTACAAAAGCGAAACTTTTTCAGAAAGTGGAAGTTTTTTTTTAGCAGACTTTTTGTTTAATGAAAAATTTTTTTGTAGGCTTAACTGGAAATTAGAAATCACAAATCAGCTTTATAATCACAATGAAAATCTATTGAGTTTCCAAACATTTCATGAATGAGACTTAAGTATCATATTTAAGCTTGGTTTTTCCTTTAACTTTTAAAGCAAGTTTATATTACATTTCATTCAGGCTAGAAAAGCTGCAACTAAGCAGGGAAAGCAGGCCCAGACAAGACTGGCAAAAACAAGACCAAACAAAGCAATCAAAGATATTGCCATTCTTCGGCCAACTAAGCCCAGAGTAGGGCCTGCAAAACAAAAAATGCTAACTTTTTTTTCCCTAAACCCATTAGAAATGTCCAACAACAACAAGTGGCCATCACATAAAAAAAAGGCGGCTAAAAGTACAGAAAAAGCGGCAAACTTAAAAGCAACTTTCCAGCGTCAGTGTGTGTATGTGATTGCACGAAAATATTTTCAATTACAAATTGTATTTTTCCGTTTAGATAAGCAAAATTTATGGCAGGACTTGCGTCCTCGATCGCTACTCTTCTCTGTCCCGACGTCTCAAAGTTCCAGTCCTGCTGTCCTGCAGTCCTCTGCGGCAACAAACACTTTTGCGCTTGGTCGGCGACGCAGCTGTAAACAAGGGGCAAATACAAGAAAGCAACGGAAAGGCACGGAAAATGGCATCAGAAAAATCCAGTAGAATGAACTGAAGAAAACCTCCTCTCTTGCCAGGGCGACGACCAAAAGACGCCAAAAAAAAAAGGAGGCGAAAAAAAACTGCAGCAGAAGTTGCAAGGAGCGAAAACGAAAAGCGCAAGAATCTCGTCAAAAAACTAGTAAGAAAGTCTGAGAAAGCTTCTTGCAAATACAAGATACCCTGTAAATAGGTCTTCGTTAAAGATATTTTTAGGTTTATAAAGATCTTTGGAAAAGTTTGAAGATATTTCTAAGACTTTCTTAGCCTGTCAAAGTGATTTATCTTAAGAGAAAGGCATTTCTGGTATCTAACTCTGACTCCCAAACTTAGCTATTTCAAAAATCCAAAATAGCAACAAACCTATATAGGTCTAGGATATATCCCACATTCTCTAAACTTACAATGAGAAAATAAAAACAAAAAAACTAAAACCGAACCGAAACGCAGCGAAATAGCGTACAGATTTACAGAGTATTTTCCGTCTACGTGCTTCTTGGTGGCGCCGCCAAATGTCACGTACGCAGACAGTGGCAGTCAGGAAGGAAGAGTGAAGGAAGTGGGAAGGGACGAGGGGAGTAGATTGTCCCGACTGCAGGGTTGCCCTGCTCATATGACCTGTCACATGAATGGAATTGCCAACTTAATGCGAAGGCAAATGCAACAAACTGGTCAGAAGAAGGCATACATCCCTCCACCTACACGCTCAAGCTCAAATATATTCTTCATTCTTCGTTAGCCAGGGTTGTCATCTTTTCTTAAAAAAAAAAAAGAGGAGAATATAAGAAGAAAGAAAGAAAGGAAATTTTCAATTGAATTTGATTGAAATTCTGCTATAAAACCTACAAGTTTATGCGTCACTTTATGCGACCAAAAAGTTGTTGGTTTCTCAATGGGCGTTGTGGTTGGCAGAACTCTAGGCGTGGCATTTGAAGGGAAAGATAGTTCGCCTTCTTCCCTTGTTTAGCTTTATTAATACTTCCCCCATTCACATTTTTCATACAGCTTTTCTAGCAAACAAAAGGAAATAAATGAAAAGCAAAGTAACATTTTTAGTTCTTAAAAGTTAGTTTCTTCCACTTTTTAACCAGAGATAGTTTAGAAGAAAGTCTTCTTCTATTAACAGTTTTGAATATCAGAAAGAGAATTTGATACTCCACAAAACTATCTTAAACTATCATTAAGTTGATTTCAAATCAAAGATGTAACTCTACTTCATTGATTTCCTTTTTGCCATTTGCCATAACTTGCAGCTTGGCAAATAGTCTGAGAAACTTCATCTTGCTCGACTCTCGTCTTTCATTTGATCCTTAAATAATGACTTGAAGAATCTGTCGCTAATAGCCTTAGTGAGTCACATCCCTCACCCCTCTAACATTTATCCCCTCTCCACCTCCACACCTCCACCTCACCTAACCAACGGTGAGCGTTTGAAGCGTGTGAAGCCATCAAAAATGGAATTGACACGTTCTGCCGTCAGATGCACGCAAACAAAAGGGGTTCCCCCTTCTTGTTTTTCACCTCCTCACTACTTCTTCATCACCATCTGCTTCTTCTTCTTCTTATTCTTCTTATTCTTTAGCCATGTGGCAGCCGAGTGGTGACCCCGACGTCGTCTTATCATAATGATGACGTTTACATTTCAATTAACGGCCAACAACATAATTGCAGCAGTCAAATTATATAATTACACACAAACAACGCTGGCACACGCAAAAGCCATTGAGTGAAAGAGATGCAACGAGAAATGTGTGAAAGAGATGGCAAACTCATTTGCCTATATATATATAGCAGAGTACCATGGAAGGCAGCTGCAAATGCAATGCAGGTGTTGCCCCCGCCATGTGTCAAAAAATAATCATTTTGAAATCACTTCAAAAATTCAGACAGCACTGATGAAATATGCGTGGCAAGAAGGAGAAGGATAGAAGGAGAGAAGGAGAGAGAGTGGTTGACATGAAAGAGAGGGCCACAGAGTCCCAGGGCTCTGTCAAGTGTCGAGTACCAACCTTTGCCTCCTCAACCTCTCACTCACTATTGGACTGTCTTATGAATTCATCTGAATGTTAAACTCAAGACACAGCTGCATTTTTTGGTAGAAAAATACTGGAAAAAATGGTTTAACTTTATCATTTTTCCCTACATCTTTCCCTATAATACCCCTTATTTTCATCTACCTTTTCTCTCAGTGCTAAACTGTAACCATAAATGGCCAAAAAAAAATATATATACATACATTGACTTGACAACTCTTGGCGGTTATGAAAAGTGAGATTTTTAATTATTTCGTTTTCGTGTCAGGAAAAAATTCCCGAAATTCGAACCGAATTCCCACATTGAACAACCTGAGAACTTAACACCACCAGAGTCGGTGGGGGGAAAAGCGGAAAATTAAAGGCAAAAAAAAGGAAGCAAGGAGAAGGCAAAAAAAAAAAAACAACATTGAATTGTTTTCTATCGTGACACATGAGAGGCCTTCATAGGCTCGGAAGCGCTCGAGCTCGCTCGCTCGTTCGCTTGTGGTGCATAATTTTTCATGCCACACATATAATAATCTCGGCTGGCCGTAATTTATTAACGTTTTTCAGACCAACCCCAACCCATCCATCACCTCCTTGCTCTGTCCCTCTAGCATGTCTCTGGCGTGGAATGACCGTTGGCGGTTTCGCTTTCAGCGTTTTATTTCAATGCGATTGAAAGCAAATTGAAAGCCGGCACCTGCCAGAAGAGAGCACACACGCGGCATGGTGGCCAAAGAAAAAGAGGAAAAACCATTTGCGGGCTAAAATGGCAAGCAAGGAAAGGTTTTGCAATTCTACACAGAGAGAAAATTCTGGGGAATTAAAGAAAAGGCATTAGTTTAGAGTTAGGTAAAGGTTAAGTTTAGGTTTTATTTTGCTTTTCTAGTCAAAACTTCTTCTAAAAACCTCAAAGAATATAAAGACTGGTAGCATTAGCTATGAATCTTACAAGCAAGGTCACTCTTAAACATCAAGCTAGCAAAACTATGGTTACACTAACATAGCCTAAGCTTAAACTGGCCACTCTAAACATACAAAATGTTAGGAATATTATATAAAAACACCTTTAAGTCTAGGAAAGCTCTTTAAACTAACTTAAGATATGTACTAAAAACTAGTTAATACACACATTTTCCCTTCGTGCACCTTTCCATCAAACTCCTTGGTCTGCTTTGATGAAGCGCATTAAACAAATAACGCCCTGGCTATATTTCATTAAAAACTTAACGGTCTGACAGTACATAGAGTGCTTAAAGGGGGGCAACAAGCAGGACTTAGATTGAAAGGGGGTCACAGGAACACAGGAAAACAGGAACAGGACAGGAAGAGCGCTGCGCTAAAGGGCGCTTGAAGGTAGATAAAGAGCCATTGGCTAATGCCCCATTGGCGTGTGTGTTGTACATTGCCAGGGGACTGGCATTTGATGGAAACAACACAAGATGCATTTTAGCAGGAAAACCAGGTAATAGGACTGCTTGCTACTTATGGCCATAGTACACAGGCTGGTGTGTGAAAGTGGCCAACTAATGTGATTCTAAATACCCATTTAAACTGATTTCAATTACCAACAAAATTATGGTTAATCTCTGGGCTTGCCTTTGGTTGCTTAATCAATTTTCAAGTTTTCAGTTTATTTTCCCTAAAAACCTAAATTTTCCAACCACCCCCTCCCAACTTACACTCTAGATTTTCGTAATTTCCTTGCCTTTGTTATGACTCTTTTGTTATAAACAATATTTTCCATTTTAATTAGTTTGAAATTACGAAACGCAATGAAAAATGCATGAAAACAAATTTGCATTTGCCTAGTTCCCATTCCCATTCCCATTTGGATTTTCAATTTTCCATTTGGCTGAAATTGACAGTTAAATTATTATTATTATTATTATTGGTTAGCTGACTTTAAACGCCACAGTTGGCTTTGTGCTGATATTATTATTATTATAATTATAATTTATATTATTATTATTATTATTTTTGTAGTTAGCAGAAGTTGGGAGAGATTTTCGTTGTCAATTTTTGCACTTTTTTGCACTTTTTTTGCACTTTGCGGTTGTATAATTTGATGGTAAATTAAATTAACCTGATTGGTATCTGCATTTATAATGGCACATCACTTCAAACCCATCGCCTCCCTCCTCCTAGCAACTTCAATTTCCATCTCCATCTCACCACTTGACCCCTGCCCCCTTATACCATCCCTTCTTGCAAGAACCAAAATGAAGAAAATGCCTTAGGAAAAACGAAATTTCAATAAAAATTTTATGTTATAATTATAGGCCAAAGACAGACGAAGAAGAAGTCGAGGGATGCATAATAAAAATTAACGCCCTACCTCCGCCACCTCTTCAGTCATCGGAAAATGTAGGAAAAATTCCCGTGTTTGTGTTTGGGTCATAATTTTTCTATTAGACAAATATGGTTAAAGAGGGGAAGGGAGAAGGGAGAGAGACGAGGGCTTGTTCGTCATGTGAGAGTGTAATAAATTTTATTAAAAACATATACAAACAAACGCATAAACGAGATCCAAGACCAAGTCAAGGTGGAAGCCAGCAGAGTAGAAGGAGCGGGGCGGTGAGTTGGCCACACATTTTGGGCCATCATACGTGACCGGCTATGGAATTTCGGGGCGCGCCCTCTTTCTCTCCTTCTCTATCTATCTTTCTTGCCTCGTCTCTTTCGGTGTCCAGCTGAGACAACACATAAAAACGAAAATAAACAAAGACAAAGATATGTGTGTGGAGGTAAGAGACGACGTCGTTTAAGGAGTTGGCATGCAATCAAAGCTCACGATCTGGGAACTCTCTATAGAAAAAAAAAATCAGAGAAGAAAATTCCCAAAAATAGTTTTGGCACTAAGCCAAAGAAAAGCAGTGGAAGTTTAACTTTTCAAGTTCAAAAATTAATCAATAAAAAGATTCAATGGGAGAAAAATCAACAAAAAAGGAAAAACATTCAAGTTTGGTCACACCTTAATGGCTATACACACAAGCTTGGCCACTTTAAAAACCAAAGCAGTGAATCTTAATCCTTTCAAGTTCAAAATAAAACCTTTCAAGTTCCAAAATAAGGAGAAAACCATGAAAATACACAAAACATTCAAGTTTGGTCACACATACTTTCCTCAAACACAATGCTGGTCACTTTAGAAAGAAGAACTGTGAAACTTAAGCTTTTTAAGTTCAAAAACTAATCAAAAAACTTATTAAATAAGAAAAAAGAACAACAAAAGTCGAAAAATATTCAAGTTTGGCCACTTCATACTTTCTCTAACACAAGTTTGGTCACTTAAAAAACACCAAAAACGCCGCCAAAATACTTGTAAGCCACTTTTATGACTTGTTAAGACTTGCCAAGCTATAAAATAAACGCTATACATTTTAAAATTCGATAAGCCTAATGAAAAGCTTAACAAGCGGCACCAAATAAGTCAGAAAGCTAAACCCTTTTCCCCACCCCCACTTTCAGTTTCCTGTTCCCCCAAGCGGCGTGCCAAAAAAGAAAAGCCAAAGAAAAAAAAACCCGAACACAGTTAAGTGTGGCCAAATTAATGGACATCGAATGAAGTTGACCGGCTGTCATAAAGCGTTCATAATTACTTTTCACACCAGGCGGCAGAGGCAGCCGTGGCGGCAAACCGAACGCGTGACTAACGAGTGTGCAAGAAGAGGGGGGCAGCCCAAAGGCCCAGAGGCGACCCCAAACAAGCCCATCACACGCAGTCGGCAAAGAACAGAAAGAAAAAAAAGAAAACTAACAAGGAAAATATTACAAATAAACAATCATAAATTTCTATAAATTCTAATTGAAAGAGTTTGTGTTGTTGTTGCTGTTGCTGTTGCTGTTGCTGTTTATAGGCTTAGAGCGTATTGCGCACGACATTTGTTTATTTATATGGCAAATGACAATAAAATTTAATAACTTTGACACAATTTAATTAATTTCGATTTTTCAATATGACAAAATAAAAAGGAAACGACATAAAAAAAAACAACCAAAACGAGGGGAAAAAGCAAAGCCAGCAAGCAAACAAACAAAAAATGTGGAAAGCCAAACAAAAATCAACACAACATAAAAATTTTTATACATTTTTCTGGGGGCCACATCGGCCCAGTCATAAGCAAACATATTTATGATATATATATATATATCTATATAGATATATATTTTTTCACTCTGTTCATATCATTTTTTTTTTTTTTTGTATGTTCCTCTGGCATATGCAAAGGAAAATTGAATTAAAATTCAACGAGGGCAATTTACAAAATTAGTTTTGCACAAAAAAATAGGAAAGAAGGAAAGAGAAAAGTAGATTTTTTTCATTAACCAATATACAGTAGTAGTAGAATGGAAATTCCATCGGAATTCAAATCAAATCGACTAAATTAAGAGCTTTGAGATATCCAAATCAAAAACGAAATTGATTTGTCGTGTTGAAGCTGCGAGTCAATTTCAATTTTTTTTGCCCACTACGCTGGGCTTAATAGAAAAGCAACAATAACAGCAACAGCAACAAGGCAACAAGGCAACAAAAAATAAAGTTGGAATAAAGTTATATTGGCTTTTCAGGTTAAAATAACAAAAACTATGCAAATTGGATCTGGTTAGATGGAATTTACTCTTCATTTCATTTAGAGAAAGCTAAAAGGTTTAAAATGCTTGATTTTTAAGTGTTTTTTATAGATTATCTACTGTAAGGTTAGCGTGTGTGTGTGTTGTAGTTGAGGATGGTTACGTTTGAATGGTCTGTTTAAGGGATGGTCACACTTGAAATCGACAAAATTATTGATTATTATTCAGCAGTTAGGCGGAGTTTAGTCATTGTTTCTTTTTTAGAATGGTTGAAAGGCTTTGTTCTTAGATTATTTACTGTAAGAGGTCTGCGAGTGTGTGTTGTAGTTGAGTCTGGTTACATTTTAATGACATTTAAAAAGTTTGGTCACACTTAATAGGTCAAATATTTGATAAAAAGTTAAATGCAATTTACTTTCTATTCAAAAGTTTAAAATTTGATTTTAGAGTGTTTTTAAAACATTTACTCTAAAAGACAGACAATTCGACTTGTATTTGAGTCTGGTTACAATTAAATGACCTGTTTAAGTGATGGTCACACTTAAAATAGACAAAAATCACAGATTATTATGCACAAGTTAAGCGGAATTTACTTTTTATTCCAATTATAGAATGCTTGAAAGGCTTTTTCAGAATATTTACTCTAAGGTCTGCAAAAGTGTGTTGTCGCCGAGTCTGGTGCATGTGTAATAGCCCTTTTTAAGAGATGGCCCTACTGAACAGTTAAAATTTTTGTTAAAAATGCCAAAACTAAATAGAATTTACTCTTCATTTCGTTTAATATTTGCTTTTACACTATATTTTATAGCTTTTCTTACTTTAGAGACAGAGAATTAATATCGAATTTGAGTCTGGTTACATTTAAATGACCTGTTTAAGCGAAGGTCACACTTACAATACATTAAATGAATTATTAAAATATAAAAGCAACATAGAAAAGGCTTCAAAGGATGGATTTTGAATAGATTTCTTACCATATATACTCTTAAACCTAACTAATTTGTGTTGCATTTCCATCTGGTCACATTTGAATAACCAATTTAAGAGCTGGTCACCCTTAAAATGCCTTAAATGATTGACAAAGACTTAAAATTCTCCAAGTTTACTAAACTTAAGACTTAAAAATATTTGTAAATAACCAAAAATATTACTTTTATACATTTTAACACCTTTCACAGCCAACAAACTCATTAAAAAGGAATGCTCATTCCTGCAACTGCCCTGGAATTTATTCCATAAATCAAAACTTTCGAAAGCCAACAGCCAGCAGGCCATGCAAATTGAACAAAATGTGTAACGTCGTTCCTCTTGTAAAATCACCCGAACAACCAGAAAAAAAAACAAGAACAGAAAAACCAGTCAAATTGACAGAGTTATTATAGTCTTTATGTGTGTGTGTGTCTGCCACATCAGGCTGCCTGTGTGTGCGTGTGTGCTGGCCACCAAAAAACCGCAATTGAAATGCAAAATATTGTCCACATATAAATATTTGAAAATGAAAAAGAAAAAAAGCAAAAACAACACACACAGAAAAGTCAAAATGCAATGATTGAAAAATGAAAAAGCATAAGGAAAAAATTAATTTCTCATGCTGTTACCGCCTATCTCTCCCCCACGCCCCTCTATCACTCTTTCATACACACTCACTCATAGCTTTTTAAATTGTGACAACATAAAATAATTGTTAAACTCCACAAATAACAATAAACAAGCAAAGAGATAGAGAGAGAGAAATGGAGGGCAAAAAGCAATTTGCAATGCACCAAAAACCAAAAACCGAAGCCCAACTCCATGGGGAAAGTCTTTGTAAGTAGTATATGAAAGAGACAGAAAGTATAGGGAAACCGAAAGATAGATAGAGAGAGGAGATGTGTGTGTGTGAGGTAAATTTATTGATTTCCATATATTTATTTGTGTAAAATGCCATAAATTACAATTATTTAACAGGGCCGCCGGACGGATGAGCCTACCCGACGGACTGGCCATAAAGTCAACGCGGACTATCATTCACCCTCTCTCTTATCCCCCCCATTCGTACATACCCCCCTTTTCACCACAGTGTAGTTGGGTCAGTAGTGCCGCTTTGTTGTTGTTGTTATTGCCACTGTTGCTGTTGCATAATTTGTTAGCCAAATTGCAACTCAACAGGGCCAGGTACGAACGTCTCTCTGTCTGTCTGTGATATCGAAAGACCCCGAGACTTGCCATACAAACAAACATGAAAACTGTACATATGTATGTACAATATAGTATGTAGCTATGTATACATACAGATGCAGATATACATATACATATGCATATGCAGGCCATAGCGAGAGAGCGCCAGGCGGCTCATCAAATATGCAAAATTTTGCAAGTCCTTGCAACAATCGCAATTAAGGATGAGCTGCCGGGGATGGCTGGGTCTATACAAGCTTACAAAATCACAGATTATCAAAATTGTGACTTTTAGTGAGTGTTACTTGGCTAGTTGGTGATATAGTTAGTGATATAAGTCCTATATTTAACTTATTATTAACTAATATTATTAGTTTATTGCTTTTAAAGTGAAATTTTAGTCTTAATAAGTAATTTATCCCTGAAACAGTGACTGGTTTTTAGTTTTCGTTTTCAAACAGTAATCGTTCTTTATCAAAATGATGACATTTAGTGAGTGTTACTTGGCTAGTTGGTGATACAAACACTGTATTTAACTTATCATTAACTTGTCTTATTAGGTTATTGCTTTTAGAGTGAACTTTGAGTCTTACTAAGTCATATATCCCTGAAACAGTGACTTGCTTTTAGTTTTAGTTTTCAAACAGTGACTGCTACTTAGTCTTGATTTCCAAAAGGAGTTAAGTTAATGATATAAACACTCTATTAAGCTTATCATTAACTAATATTAACAGGATATTCCCTTTAGGCTGTCTGATTAGGTGTTATATCCTTGAAAGAGTGACTGGCTTTCCGTTCTAATTGCCCAAAAGCAGTTTTCTAACTTTCTCTTTTCATTACCCTTCCCATTCACAAATCACAATTCTAACTTTCATCTCCTCTTTATCCTTAACTGGAATATTAAGCATTTCCCAATCACAGAATTAACTCGGAATTCACTTCAACATCTCCAATCAGCTGAGGAGCCATAAAGCGTTTTACCATCTCCCCTCTCTCCCTGCTAACCGAAATTCCTGACCCACAACCTTCTCCTCCTCCATCTGCTCTTCCTCAGCCTGTTCCTTCGTACAGAATGAAAAGCCGCCTATAGGCCTCATTCAGTTAGCTTGTCCTGATCAATCGCTTGGTCATTTGTTGGCTTTCACTGTCCAGGCAGGCAGGCAGGCAGGCAGGCAGGCAGCAGGAGGAGGTATACCATGTGTGTGTTCCTTCTCTGTTTGGACTATTATGTCCGAAGCTTATTAACTGCGGGTACCTCGCAAATGCAATGCAAATAAGCAAATTTGCAATCAAAAGAACGATTTTCATATTTAAGATGGCATGTAGGGGGAGGGAGAGAGACAAGACAAGAGAGAGAAGGAAAGCTCTGGAAAATGTAAAGGGAAGGCCCTGACTGACTGTGAAATGGGGCGTGGCTGGAACAGAGGCATGCACTTAATTTGGCAATTGTCTCTGCACAAATATACAAAACAGATATATACCGAGAATATATATATTGCCTGCATGTTGGGTCTTCGTTTATCTACAGTTCAGGCCCAACACTACCACCCTCATTTACACCCACACATCCACACACACACTCTGTCTATGTGCGCCTGCCTTTGTCATTAATATTAATTTCGTGTTTAATTTATTGTAATTTACGTGCATTTGATAAATCGTGTTATTATAATCAGTTGACTGGAAACGTGAAGAAAGGCAAGTGCACTGGAAGAAAGTCAAAATTATGAGAAATTTTATATATTTATGATAATATTTGCTATGAAAATATATCATAAATATAATGATCTGAACTAACTAAAGACAAGATTTTATCTCATATCATATAACCCCATTATCATTCTTCTCCCCCCTCTTTCTTTCTCCGTAAGCAACTAAAACAGGAGTAAGATTAAGGATAGGTTTCCTTAAGGCGTGGGTCAGTCTTCTTTGTAAATGCCAATGACAGTTGTCTGTTCTGTAATCCTTGGTCGGATTTACCTGTATACCAGAAACTACACTTACTTGTCCACAAATATGATGCAAATTCCTTTAACAAATCGAATTCCTTTTAGTTTTAAAAAACTGCAATGAAAAGAAAGTAGAAAAAATAGTTTAATGCGGGTAATTATGTAGAGAGTAGAGGATGTTTTTCGGTTTAAGAAGTAAAACTAAGACCAGTGTTTGTATGTATTTTGAAAGTTTCTTAGTTAAGCAAGGAATTAAGTGACAAATTGTTAGGAAATTTATGCTTATTGCTAAGATTTTAAGCAGATAAAATGATAATAAATCAAAGAAGTTAAAATATTAAATGATTTCTCTATCAAAAATAAATAACAATTCCCAAAAAAAAGTTCAATTTGCAAACCTCTTAAGCCTTGTAAACCCAAAGAAATTCTCATTTCCCTGCCAGCCAACTAATATTTATGAGAAGCGCATAGAAAGGACCAAAAAGCACTTGAGAGGGATTTCGATTTGGTGTGTGGAAGGAAAAGGAAGGAAAGAGAAAGAGAAAGGAAGGAAAAGAAAGAAAAAGGCAAACAAAGTTAAGAAAAGGAAAGCCAACGGAGAGGTCTTCTCTGTGTCGGGGCAATAAACATTTTCCCTATCGGTATACGACGAATGGAATGCTTGAGGACAAGTGTCGCATAAAGGAATTCACCTCTTGCCACCACCCCCTCCCTATACTTTCCTCTCTTTTGTGGAATGCATTTTTATAACGAAATAATTATATTTATGCCACACGGTCGCGAGGGGCGAATGAATGTGCAGCATTGGCCACCATTGCACACAGGACGCATTCAAGTCGAAGTAATGCAAAAAGGCGAATCGCAAAACTCGATTTCAATCCCTGTCCCTCCCTCCTTTCACCGCCCACCTCTTTGGATTCCTTCCATTTCTGCACATAACGGCATCCATTACACGCAACAACAAAGCCAAAATGGCGTCTGGGGCGACAATGTGTTGCATGAATGCGTGGTGTACGATGCTTTTTGTGTCTGTATATTGCCTCCTCCCCCGTCTCTTGTTGTTGTTCAAATTATTTTTATTATTTTACACAATTTTTATATGGAAAGCCAAATGCGATACACATACAGAGAGAGAGACAGAAAAAAAATGAACTTTTTACAGCCGAGCATAAATATTTAGTATATTGTTGTTGTTGTTGCATGTTTATATTGTTGTATTTAATGAGATTTTTGAACTTTTACTTGCTTGCCACCCCACCCATAAGCGCCTTAAGCGTTCTGTGGCAAACACTTTACAGAAGCCACAAAATGGGAAAGCAAAAAACATGAAAAGCATTCAGAAGTTTTTCTTTTTCATGTCCTCCTCTCCTCCTCTCTCTCACAGGGGGGGAGTGTGAAAATTAAGGCTTTCTTCCTGCTTATTTAAAAACCAATAAAATATTATTATAAAAATAACCTCCCACCTTCTCTCTAAACCCACTGATAGATAAACTATTCTTAGTTTAGAGCTTTCAAAATTAAAGAAGATTTTCCACTTGAGCTATCTTAATCTCCTTTGGCTTCACCTTTTAATATCTTAATAACATGCCAATGGGACAATCTCTACCATCTTAATGACTTCAAATTGCATTATTAGCATCCATAAATTCCAAAAATCGTATTCCCATAATCATGAAATCAATTTATTGTCATCACATTTAAGCCCATTAGTTGGCAGCCACGATAAGATCTCTGATCTTAATCTCAAATGCATTTGTCATTCCCCTCAAACCAAAACGAATCAGAGCAGAGATCAAAAACCAGTTTTTGATTTGGTTTCTTTTTATCTGCTGTGTGTGTGGGTTGTGCAACCTCCTACCTTTTGCCGCATCGCATAAAATACAAATAATAATAATAATAAAGAAGAAAACCGGTGGCTGAGAGACCCAAAACTCCATCTTAATCTACAACTTCAACTTCAACTCCAACGCATTCATTAGTTCTCATTAGGAGGAGCAGCAAAGCATTTTGAAAACCAAACTCGCATCTGAACGATAAACAAAACATCAATCGAGGTTTTGTTTTTTTTTTCTTACCGGTTTTATTGCCGTCTCTAATGAACCTCGATTAATAAATATCAATGTTTAGATAAAGGAAAAAACTAAACAAAAGTCTCTTAAGATATGCTTATGCCATGGTTAAACTCTAAGTTTTGGGTGGTCGTCTTTGGCTTGGTTTGCTGGCTTAAACTTACTTAGCCAAGCTAGTTAAAAACTCAAAATATCGATTCAAATTGGCTTTGAAATTATATATATAGAAGAGTATATAGAACACCCTCAAAGTGGCCCATACAGCCCAGTCAATTAAAGACCTACAAATGCATAATTTTCCATTTAGCCCATTTATGAATTATGCAGTTGAAAGGTGGAAAAAGGGGGGCAGATGGATGGTTAAACAAGGGATATATACGAGGCGAATGACATAAGCGTTTAAATATTTCAAAGGAAGGAGTGGGCTGGGTGGTAGGTAAAAAGAAAACAGAAACCCAAAGAGAGCGAGGGGGAGGTAGAGGAAGTTCTATAAAAACAAAACGAAGACAAATGCAGAGGGGCCGCCCCTCCGGGCAAAATGCGGTTAAGGTTTCGGGGGGTTTGAGGGGGGGTGGGTTTGTGGAGGCAAAGCAAACATGTGACATATGCGGCAATTAATGCCGTTAATTATTAAAGTTAACACCCAAAAGCGACATGCACAAGTCAAATAAATAAACACGCAGCAGGGAGCCAAGTCAATGGCTCTTGGCCAAACCAAAAGTCAGTATATACTTCCTCTTTCTCTGTCTCTCTCTATATATATACTTAAATATATATATATATATATACTATACTGTTGAACCCCCTTCTGAAAAGACCATAAAATTCCAGCCCCCACCCCCTCTGTACAAACGCCCCAACAATTAAGGACAATGCGTACTAATTTCAAACGAAAACTTCAACCTGGCCAGCTGAAAGCGAAGCGGAAAAGAAAACACAAAAAATATAAAAAAGGTCAACAAGAATTTTCATCGAAAATAGTTAAGGAATTAACGAATTTGAAATGTTCTATATTGGAGATTTAATTTTTCTGATCTTTTTAAGAATATTTTGGTTCAAACTTTCTTCATCTTAAAAGTGCTTTTTATGTTATTTTTGTTTTATAGGAAAAATCCTTCTTTCTTTTCCTTTTTAGACTTTTATTTATTTTCTGTTAAATATATATATTTTTTAGCTATACAAAAACTTATTCAAAATACTGAAATAAACACAGATTTTTGAATTTTAAGTTTTCTGAATTTGAAGTTTCATTAAAGAGTTTGAAAATATTTTAAAATCACTTTCTGAATATGAAAGATTAATTTTTTTTTATTATTTTTATTAGAAAACTTTTGATTTTTGACCTTTATTTATTTTCTCTTCAAAAAATATATTTTCCTAGCCTTACAAAAATGTATCAAAAATACGGAAATAAACACAGAATATTAAATATTGAAAATTCGAAATTTAAACTTTGATTTTAAAATTTATAAAGATTTTAAGTCAATTTTCTAGACATTTTTGTTTGTTATTTTTATTAGAAAAATTTATATTTTTGTGCTTTATTTCTTTTCTCTTAAATATATATTTTTCTAGCCTTAAAAAATATTACAAAATTACTAAAATAAACACGGAATATTAAAGATTTGGAAGTTTGTAAGTTTAAAGTTTGATTGCTTAATCTGAAAATAAAAAAATAAAATAAAAAATACCGACTTTTGTAATTTCTTGATCTTGATGGAATTTAACTTTTAAATTTTCAAATTAAGATCATACAGAAAGATTCCTTTTAACAACAATAAATATTTTTATAAAAATTATCGGAAAAATCTACAAAATTCAATCTAATTTCTAATTCTAATTCCTGTTTATTATCTTTAATTTTGTAACTTGATATTTTATTAACTGACACGTTTAATAACAACTATATTAACTATATTTATAACAAGTTAATAACATAAATTTGATATATATTTTCCAGCAATCTAAGGCCTAATCTCTCACCCAGAAGTCGAGTAATAATGATTTTTATTTATAACCTGGCACAAAGGAGCAATATAGGAGCAGTAAAAGAGGAGCATAGATAGAAGGGGGTTAAGGGCGTCAGGCTTAACCCATGCGTGCCGCAACAAGAAGAAGAAGACGAAGCAGTCTGTTGGGGAAGGACAGTTGGTTGGCACATAAATAATTTACACACCCGTCCGTTCGTTCGTTCTGCTGACATAATTTGTTCCCCCCGCTCTTTTTTTTTAGCAGGGTAACTCAAAATTAGGGGAATTTTGTTTTTTAGGTTTTTCAGGGGGTATATAAAGGGGGCGGGGTTGGTTGGTGAGGCTTAAGGGGCTGGTGTCCACCGGTTGACAAGGGCAGTGCAAAAGGCAATGCATAAGCAAACAAAACTTTGGCAATTTTGTGCAACTTTTTGGCTTCCACATTTTGTATGGAAAGCATTTTTTCCCTGCCCTTTATGTGTGTTTGTGTGTTTGTGTTGAGGAAATTATGTTTTTGAAAACAGGAAAACCTTGGCAAGTTTTTGGGGCCAAAACAGTCCGAAGGGGTGGAGGGTTAGGAAGGTTGTAATTCCATTTTAGAATCAGCTTTTGCTTAGGTCAAATCATGTTTAACTTTTTCCAAAGACCAAACAAAATCGAGTTAATGGAGTTCAAAAATTATCAAAAAAAGGAGTTATTTTTAAGTAAGTTAAAAAGATTAAAAATGTTTTAAAAAGTGTTTAAGTTAAATATTGCTTAAAATTAAGAAGTAAATATGAGATTTTCTTATATATTTTCCCATTCCCAGCTCTTTAGTAATTTTGCTTTAAAAATTTACATGATTAGCTTCCCCCTTCACAGGTTCTTACGACCCCACTGGGCCGCTCTCTCTCTCTCTCAATTAAAGCAACGTTTTTCTTTACATTTTCATTTCTTTTACGTTTTTTTTGCCTAATTTTTTACATTATTTCTTTCTGGCTAAAATGCCTGCCACTTAACGAGCACATAAAATAAATGCCAATAAGGATCGCGGTTTTCCTTTCTTTTTTTTTACGGTTGGGGTGAAAATGTGAGGACAATGACGACGATGAGCATATGATTTTCAATTTTTGCCACAAATCCAGACAAAAAATAACACACAAACACACGGGAGACAGTCTAAACTTGGTCGGCCATAAGTGCCAATGGGTTACAGAGAGAAAAATAAGTTGAAATTAAGTAATAAATTCAAAAACTTAAAAAAAAAAAACTTAAAATCAATCTAAAAAACCTAAAACTAAACTTCCTAAAAGCCATTTCTCTTCCCAAAACTCTTTGTTTTAGTTCAAAATTTTCTCTCAGTGTTTAGCTTAAACTTCATGGCAACTCCTCTAACTTTCCACACCCCCCTAGCCTACCCTAACCCCCAACCTTTGCCAGGCCCCCCCTTGGCTGGCCCCTCTGTGAACCGTTAAGCGCCATTAGGCGGCTGTGCAGACATTAAAAACAGCTGCCATCGTCTCCTGTTTTCCGTTGTTGTTGTTCTTGTTGTTGTTGCTATTGCTGTTGAGGCAGCTTTTTTTTTTTTTGTTTTTGCTTTTTGAGAGGGGGCAGCAACGGGGGAGCGGCACAAAAATTGCCTGTTTATATTCGCAGCGACAGCAAATTTTATTATTATTTTTGTTCTTGACAACGACAACGGGCAACAGAGGAGTAGCAGTGGCAGCAGCAGAAGGCACAACAACATAGTCAGCAAGGCAGGACACCGATTTTTTGAGGGTTCCCCCAAGAGGAGGAGGGCTATAGGAGCTGATGGTGGTGTGATGGTGGCAGGAACGAACATATCCCGAAACTAAATACAGGGTGTGGCCAGGCCAAAATGGATAGTATTAGTTTGGGGGCGGAGGAAGTTACTTTATTTTCATGTACTTTTAGGGTTCTTTTTTTTAAGTTTGTTTAAAAAAAGGTTAAAAAATCTATAAATATTCTTTAAAAAAAAATCTTATAAAATGTATGATATTTTTTAAGATTTAGAAGAATTTTAGAAGAATTTTTGATAAAATTTTATATTATTTTTTAAACATAATTTTAATATCTTAAAATCTTTTCCAAAGTAAAACATCTTCAAAAAGCCTAAAAATCAATTCAAAAACTTTCGAAAAATTACTTTTTTACTTTAAAAAAATATCATATTTTATGTTTATTATACTTTGCTTTATATTTTATATTTTATTTTTATAAACCTATAAAACCCCTAAAAAGTTTATTTTATTCTTTGAGCTTTTTAATTTCAGTTCTTAAAAACCTTTACTAAGTAACACTTGGTTTAACCTTTAAGCTTTCCGCTTTACCCAAACTATTTCCCTCTTTTATTTCCCCCATTTTCCTTCTTTCTTCTTTTTCTATTTTTGTTTTTCTGCAAATTTTGCATTTATATTTGTAGGCAAGGCAAATCCAAATCAAAATCCAAATCCAAATCAAAGTTATTTGTTGTTGTTTGTTGAATGTTATTGCCGCATAGACATAAATTCACATACCTCCCCCTCCTGCCTTACCAATCATGGGTTAAACTTGCTTAGAAGTATTTTTCCTTCATTTGGTTTTTGGTTGATTTTCTTTTTTTTGGTCACCGACTGCGCGCCTCCAATTAAAGAATAATTCATTTCAATTGAAGTCAATCAAAAGAAATTATTTCACGCTTAATCAATTAGAGAAGATGAGGCACCAAGCAGGGCCACGAAAAGAAAGAAATATGTGGCAGACACCCTCCCCCCACAACCAAACCTAACAAAAGAGGAATACAGATTTTTCACTTGAATGAAAAAATTCCCAAAAAAAAAAAGCAATTCCAAACGATCCTCATCATTATGATATATAGCCAGGCTGGGCCAGTCTGGTTGGTGGGTTAGTGGGGAAAAGGGGGGCTCTGACACTCATCACTTGAGCTTTGCTTTTAGTTTTCTTCTTTCTTTCTTTTTCTTTCTTTTTTCCAGTCTTTTTCTTATTTTCGGAATCCAAACAAATTGATTTCGTTGAGGGTGTTGAAATGCCGGGAAGTGCCACTTGGGGGCAAGCTATAAGATAAGCTTATGAAAGCGAGGGGATTTATGTTAAAGTACGTACGGAGCCTAACCTAAGTAGCCCATATCTACAAAAACTTTTTAAAGATCATGTGCCATAATCAGGGCTAGATTTACGACTCTCCAAATGGAAACTGCTGTATCCGAATTGAACTCAAGAAGCTCCCCACTTGAGCTGAGAGATTGGTTAAGTGAGGTAATTAGTTTGGGGGTTTTTGATGGAAAAGCGGAAGAGCGGTTATGGGTTATAAGAAGGGGAGGTTCGGTTCTTTGATCTCAAATTAGATATCAAAAAATGTAATATCAAGTGAAATTGAAAGAAAAGACTGTAAAAAATTACAAAATATCATAACAGAAATAGACTTTTTTTTTTTTTTCTTTTCTTTCCTCATCCGGATCTTAACTAACCCCTATCGTAATCCCAAAATATATCTCACTCTCATTAAAATTTTACACATGTTCCCACTTAACAATTGCCATTTTCCCTTCTCACTTTTTTCCCCCTTTTTTTTTTTTATTTTTTTTGCAATCCAAATTTAGCTCATGTTAAGACATTACAAATTAGTTGGAAATATAATGCCATTATATGCTTTTGTCGTTTGATTTGGTACCGCCAGAGGGCGCCAACAAAACGACACACCACAAGCAACGACCGCGTAAGCGAATCTCCTAAAAGCAGCCGCAAGAAGATCTTATAAAGTATTTATAGTTTATATATATATATATGAAGGAGCAAGGGGGGGTTGGGTTGGGTTGGGTAGGTGGGGATGTCGTAAACAATTTTTGCGCTTACGCAACGCCCACCCAAGTGGCGACACACCAGACAGTTGAGGGCGTGGCAGAGGCAGGGTGGCAAGCGTCGCATTAATTTGTCATTTTGCGCGTGTGTTGACGACGGGCAAATATAGAAAGGAGAGAGAGAGGGAGAGATAGGGAGGAGGAGTATGGATAAGGTTGGAGAAGGGGGCTGAATGCAGAGGCAAATGGCAAATAGAAGCCACATCAAGTGGCATGCCACACACATACACCCACCATAAGAAAAAATTGTACTTTTTAGAAGCATCTTTTTTTTTGAAAATTATTTTCTTGCTAGAAATAAACTTTCTGTTTTTTTGATCTTTTGAGATTTTTTTTTTGAGATTTACTTAATTTGAGTTAAAAAAAATCTAAAAAATATTTAAATTAAACTATTTTTTACTTTTTAGAAATGTTTAAAAAATTCTTAAAAAATTCCTTGAGGAAAATCAAATCTTAATAACATTTTGAAATAGTTTCCTGTGCCCCAAACTTTTGTTTTTCCTACATTTTGCTGCATAAAAGTTGCACTTTTTCCCCCTTTTTTTGTATATATCTTTTTCATATATATATATCATATGTATATCCCACAATATATATTCTTTTCTTTCTATTAAAATTCCCTTTTTTTTCCCGACGACTTCTTTCACAGATTTTGACTTTCGCCTAGGGAAGGCAGGCGGCCAGAAGTAGCAGCAGCAGAAGAAGCGCCGCCTGCCGAGGCACAAAAAAAGTGTCACAAAACTTTTATGGTGGCCATGACACGTTGGCGGTTTGCTGGCTCTCACCACTGGAAAACCCCTCCTCTACACCCCCTCCTCGACCAGCAAACCCCCCTTTTGCCATTTCGTTGCGGTGACTGCCGCCACTGCTACTTCATTTGCCTGTGCGCGGCGCTCATTAAAAAAGTTGCGACACATACAAATGCATACACTGGAAGAAAATAAATGGTGAAAATGGGTTGAGAGTTGTGTTGAAGGTAATGGGGGTCATTTTTAGTAGGGTGACTTAGTTTTCTAGACTATTTTTCTGCCTTTTCCTTAAAATATCTTTAAAAATAAACAAATTTAAGCTTAAAAACTTTTCAAAATACCAAAACCCAAACCCAAAGCTCCCTCTCAAAAACCCTTTAAAAAATCTTTTTAAAAATTCCCCTTTTTTTCTTACATTTTTCCATGTGTCGACCACCGCCACCTTCTTGGCCCTTCAGTTTAACCAATTCCCTAGACAAAGTCAACACGTTTGCCTGCATGTCAAGTGCCAGTCACTCTGTCGGCTTCTCCAAGCTGCTTTCCCTTCTCTCCACCTTCTCCTCCTTTTCAGTTTTCCTGGTTTTCATTCCCAAAACACTTTTTGGGCGAAATGAATGTCAAGAACGAGTGAAAATTTGCGCTTAAATGCAGTTGTTGAAATAAAAGAGAAGAAAAACTATGGAAAAGGCCAGCGACCTGTCGCCATTTTTGCATATTTTTCGAGGGTGTAAACAGAAATTTGTCAGTCTATGTATGTTTTGGGTGGTCAGACCGCCCCCTTTCCCACGTCATCAGAGCTTGCCACATACATAGAGAAGGCTTAGGGAAGTCACTGGAGCGTGGTCACCTGGGGGGGGGTGAAGAGGTGAACGCACCTGCAAAGCACCAGGCAAGTCAACAGCCATCAGAGCTTAGCCAAAAAATAGTTTCAGCAACATAAAAAGTTAGAAAAACTAACTAATGAACGGCTTCCGCCTTCTTAAAAAGTAATAATATTTTTATGTTGTCTTTAAAAAACCCTAAAAAATAAAATATATTTGAAGAGATTAACAAATTATCTAAAATCCCATTAAATTGTTTATGTTTTCCCTTTTCCAGGAAACATTTTCCATTTAGCCTTTTGCTAGAGGCATAAAAATCTACAAAACCGATAGCCGAAGATGAATCTCTTTCGCTCTTGGCGCGCTTCATCAAAAAGAGGCAGCTATATTAGCTATAGCTATATATATATATATATATATATATATATAGATATAGATACAGATATAGATATATATACCATTTGGCAGTCTGACTGCCGCCAGTGGCCCTATAAATAGTCCAGATAACACTAAACCAGGCAATCAGCTTAAGGCGAACCTCTTATCTTAATGTGTCGTCGTCGTCGTCGTCGTCGTCGTCGTCTCTGAAGTTCGCGAGACATTTTTGCTAATTAAGCTGTGACCAACGGGAGGAGGCGAATAGGAGGCGTGCCAGCAGCTCCTTTACTCACATTAAAAATGTCGCCCAGACATTAGCATTTTTATATAGAAAAAGAAGACAGAGACGTCGACGACGACGACGAGTTTATCTGGTCAGAGTTTATGTCTGGCAGCGGTCACTACTTAGTCTGATTATTGTTATTATGGCGTCGTAGTTTTCATAAATTTCCAGCAAGTTATTTTCCCATAAATTCCAACAGGACATGCCAGAGGTGAAGAGCCAGTGGCAGTGGACAGGGGCAGGAAGAGGGGCAGGAACAGGCAAGCCAGGTAAATGACGACGACAGCAAATGACAGACGGTGGTGGTGGGTGGGTTTGTCAAGGGTGGTGGTAAAGGTTGTCCCTGTCAAGACCTAGACAACTAACGAACCAAGGAAATAACAACTAAAAAGACGGTGACTATGGCAAATCTCTTGGCAGGACAACAACAATAACAACAGCAACCAATATACTAGAGATGTTAGCCATCGGGATGTTTCCCTAAAAAATTTGATACAACAGAATAGTTTTAAAAAACAATCCGATACTTGCTTTTATGTTATCGTTTTATATTTTTGATCATTTTTTAGATAACTTTTTTTAAATGGTTTTTTTAATAATTTTTTGATAATTTTTTGATAATTTTTTTTATATTTTTTTGATTACTTTTTGAACACTTTTTGATAATTTTTGAAAACATTTTTTTGATAATTTTTTAATCTTTTTTTGATAATTTTTTAAATTATTTTTTGAGCATTTTTGGATCATTTTTTAAATAATTTTGATCATATTTGATAAAAGGCTTTATAAAACCATCAAAATTGCTCAATAAATATCAATTTTTGGGCTAAAGGTACTTAGTTTTATACATTTTTGTACCTAAGGTACAATGTTCTTTCTTCATTATAGCTTAATAGGAGTAGAAGATTCATACTTCAAGTCCTTAATCTATGCAGACATCATCTTCTCCTTCATCCAAGTAATAATTTAAGGATTTACTATAGTTTAGCTTGTAAAAGTGCACTAAAATGTACCTTAGGTACAGTAAATTTAATATTTATCCATAGCAAGGTTGAGTATATTTGCTCCTTTATATTCTTATATTTATTTTTTCCCAAATCTACCTTTTTACCCTTCTATAAGCTTAAGGTAGTACAGCTAAAACTCCTCTGTTAGCTCTGTTACCCTCTGTAAAAGATACAAAAAATGTACCTAAACTACCCACAGGCTATCTTACTACATACTGTCTTTCCAGTTTAATAAAATTAATGCTTAACTTTTCATTCTTAAGTAAATTTCTCTATTAAATCCCCTCTTTAATATTTCATCCTAACTTTCTAGAAGTTAAAAAAAAAAAAAACCACCCATCACCTCTAGAAACTAATCCCAGACCTAGTAAAGTACCATCTCTAGCCAAAGCGAGGAGGCAACAAAACGAGGCAATGTCTCGACATGTGCAATGTGCAATGTCCTTTGGGTATACAATTTAAATTGGCATTCCGCATGACAATATGTGTGGCAAAGTGAACGAGCCAACAGACAGGTGGCTACCAGGTAGCTTCTACTTAGACGTAGAGAAGAAAAATATAACAAAACAGGAAAATGAAATCTACAAAAAGAAAGAAGAAAGAAAACTTAAAAGGGAAAACTTAACCACCAAAGGCGCAATCAGAGTTGATAATTTCTTTCCCCTCGAAGAGAAAAGCGTTCAATTATCTTCCTTAAAGACGAAACACAACAAGCTTGGAAAAACAATGAATTAATAATGCGATTAGTTAGGAAATCAGATGTCTATAGTTTTTCCTTTAGTTTGCCCCATT
The DNA here is from genome assembly GCF_018153835.1 of Drosophila eugracilis. NCBI lineage: Eukaryota > Metazoa > Arthropoda > Insecta > Diptera > Drosophilidae > Drosophila > Drosophila eugracilis. The sequence goes on along the minus strand of NW_024572115.1, from coordinate 347,949 downwards.
TAGTTTGGTAAACTTTTACCGAGTGCAGCACAAAAAAAGAGTAAAAGCAGTCCGTGGGGAAATTAAGCAACGATTATGTTGCAAGTACTCAATCGGTGTTTAATATATCTATATATATATATATATATATATATATCGAACTGAGCTGAGTTGAGCTAATTAAATGCTTTTCCATTTCGCCTTTTAAAATAATGAATGTGGCAAACAGAAGAAGAACGTGGCATGCAACAAGCAGCCAGCAATGTCGGTTAATTAACATCAATACTTATTAAAAATTCAATTTTACGAAATCAATTTTTGTTGAAAAACGAAAATGAAAATGCATTTCATCGAGAGCTAAAGCTCTTTATTAATATTATTAATATTAATAATAATAAAAAGGAAAAGCAATTTAAGGACATTCATCAAAAGGCTTGGAAAACACAATTAAAACTGTTAATTGGAGTTTGAAGAATATTTTCTCAACGATGAAATGCAATTTGCCTAGGCTAGAAATTTGTTTTTCAATTTAAGATTTCTAAAATAAATTGATAAATAAATTAAGAAACTGGCAGAGGTTGTCTCCTTTTGCCAAGCTCAGCAATTCCATCATCAAACCCATCTCATTTGATCTCATCTCTGGGGCATTTTAATGCATTCCCCAGCGCGCTGATTATTATGAAATGTTGTCGCTGCTGTGTGTTGTCATTATTATTGCTGAAATCATCAACATCATCATCATCATCGGACGGACCACTACTTCTTCTGGTTTTACTTCTTGCCGTTCTCCCTCCTCGCTCTCTCTTTTTATCGCTGTTCGCCATCGGATCTCGCTCTGTCTCTGCAGTTCCCATCATCCGTTGGAGGGTAAACAAAACCATATAGCAAAAGGGAAACACCCCAACCCTGTTCCTCCCTATCCATCGAAACGCTTGCCTGGTTTGCTGCTGTTCCGCTGTCTAAACTGGCTGGCTGGCTCCCTTTGCCATAACCCCTCCTCCAGCATTCCTCAATGTCCTCCTCCTAGCCCGCTTCCTGCTGCCCTTGTCTTTTGACCAGGTCGCCGGACTATCAACTTTAGCACCTTTCGTTACGTTTCGTTTCGTTTCTTATCTGAGTGTTGTAGCTACATAAATGCTTCCACCTTTGGAAATGTCGATGAGGGGGTAAAAAGTAAAAGATGCCATCATTAACATTCGCTTTAACATACCCTTTAAGCTTTAAGCATTGAAATTTTATAAGTTTATTTACAATGTTTAGCTATCATTTAGAGGTGAAGCACAGAAATGGACCTCTCTCTGCGCTTCTCAAAAGTTCAAGCTAAGCTAGGAAAGTTTTCTAACTTGACAGTATATCCCTATGGACCTCTATAAAAGACGGCTTTTTGGCTACTATCATCTAAACAGCAAAACAAAAGCCCAAAAATCTCAACTCCCTTGAGTTTGCACTTAAATCGCATAGAAAGACGCGACCATCCGCCGTCTTAGAGACAAACTTTTTGAGGATTTTCATTAAAGTCACCTTAAACCTTTCCTGACAAAAGGAAGTCATCAAAAAACCACAACAATTAAAGATATTTAAGCCAAGTATTTATAAAGCTATTCTTGCCTTCTGGCATTCCTGGAATTTCTCTGTAGGCCAAAGAGTACTCCCCTCTTCGATCACATTCACCACATACAATCGATCGATCTTGCCCCAACCATCATCATCATCATCATCCTAGTTATTTCTGTAGCACAACTTTTGCCAATTTATACGAGACGATCCACTGATCACTTTATAAGTAAGTATATCATCATTTAAACATTGTCCACAAATGGCGATGAGAGGAGGTTGGTCAGGATGGCTGGTTGGATTGCTGGCAGAAGATGCGACTTTGTCTTTGTCATCTTGGCTCTTGGCTCTTGGACATGTCTCGTTTTTACCGTTTTCGGTGTCTGGGGAATGCCAAAAATGTTGTGTGAGTGTGTGTGTGGAGATCTCTTCCAGAATGAAGCTTCTCTGAAATGGAGAAGGATGGTCGTTGGAGGAGAACCAACAACCTGAGAGCCTGAGACCGTTTTGTACAGTTTTGTTATCCAGAGGGGGGTACAAAAAGAAAACAACAAAAAAGCGGCATCTCGTTCTGGTCATTTATATTGTGAAGTTTCATTCAATCCCCTCCAGCTTCCATCTCTCAACTCCCATCTTCCCCATCTCCCAGCTCCATGTGCATGTGTCAAGTGGACTTGTTTAATAATTTATGATGAGGCCAAAAACGTAGATCGTGCGTTGCGCATTGCCGGCCATTAATCATGGCCAAGAAGGCACAGAAAGAGAAGGCAATGGAGAAGGCATGGCCAGCACAAAATTGTGGATTTAAGGGAGGAGGGGAGTAAAGGAGAGGTTTGGGACAGTTGGCTGCTGCTGCTGCTGCTGCTGCTGTAGTAAAAGTTCAATTACCCGCCAAATCAAAATTCAATCTGCTTGGCGAAGAGCAAAAATAAAGCAGGAAAAAGCGGACACAAAAACAAACAAAACGGCAAGCGGAGCGGACCACAGTAGTCCAGGGATGAGGCATGGAGGAGTATGGAGTGCAACAGCAGCAGCAGCAGCAGCAGCAGCAGCAGCAGCAGGGACCATCCTGCATATTGACTGTATACTGTAGACTGTAGACTGCAATGTGGCAAAATCAAAAATTCCAAACGCATACGCCAGACAACCATGAAGTGGAGGAGCACTGAGCTGGAGAAGACGACCAGGAAAGCCAAAAGCGAGTCATGTCATGGGATGGCGATGGCGATGGCAATGGCGGGTGGATGGATGCAATCGACTGATGGACAGACGCGGACTCATTGCAAGGGGAGTAGTTTCAGGGAGGTAGGGAGGGAGGTTTATATTCGGGATCCAGGTTTTACCCCCTCACCAAGGTAGCGGGGAGAGTGCAGAGAGGCCACTTAGCCACGCCACAGATCAGATGACAGCGGTCCAAGACGCGACCAGGATAACAGACGGCGCACCAGAAAGAAAAAAAAAAGCCAAGAGAAGGCACAATCTCAAAGCCGAAAAACAAAACCCATGGCCTAAAGGCTGGGAGCCAAAAACCAATAAAGGCAGGCCAACACGTTTCGGGAATACTCTTGCCAGCCAGGCTGAATCGATTAAAATTGATCAGTAGTTTACCTTACCAAAACGAGTGATTATGAAAGCATTACGAAGAGAGATTCGATTTTCCAATTTTCTTAACTTAACAGCTTATTATTAAGCAGCGCTGCTGATCTTAAACTTGAAAAATATCAAAATAAAGTCAATAAACTAACAAAGTTGCCAAGAGATATCTTTATAATCTCAAAAATTCATCGAAAGAAGCTTAACCTTTGACTGGCTTTCCCAACATTTCACAACCTACAAAAGCCAGACAATATAAGTATTTAACCGAAAACGCTTCCTGATCATATCTGTTGGACTCCCCCGATATGCAGATATGTTAAACCGACAAACCAAAGTCCCTGACAAAGTTGATGGACACCCCCCTTCTACCCGCCCGCCTGCTATCTTTCCCCCCACGAAATGAAAGCGGAAAGCAGGAGCAGGAGCAGTAGCAGCAGCATCAGCAGCAGCAGCCGCATCCCGGGGAACGAGTAACGCGGGTTTTTAGCCTCCATGCGTGAGCTAACCACCCATCTGCCCCCTTTGTTAGCTCTTCTCGACCATGCCCATGTGCGTTGGATAGCTGCCACGTAGTAGGTGCAAGCATAAGCGCTACTAATCTGCTACTCAGTGGCGTATCAGGCTAAAGGCAGCCGAGTCGAGGCATGCCACCAAACAAAACCAACAAGCAAACAAACAAACGGATGAGCCGGTCGCCGAGTGGAGCTGGGGAGCTTGGGAGCTGAGAGGTGGTGGGAGTGATGGAAGCCTGGAAGCTAAGAGTTAAGAGTTAAGAGCTGCAAGCGGCAAGCGGGGCGACAGGTCGTGTGAGTGATCAGACAGCCGCAGATTACGTATACGCCGCGTTGAGAAATAGAGATAGCTACTTGACTGGAATTAAGCTAAATTTTGAAGGTAGAAAAATATCTAAAAAATCGAAATACATTTTTGTTGATTTAAAAAAGATTTTACAGCCAACAAACAGATTTTAGGATATTGAAAATATTGAAAATAAAATCTAAAAATCTAATTTAATCGAAAAAAAAAGTCCAAAAATACTACAAAAATTATTAGAAAAACTTTATTTTCCTAGGAATATTAGACGTTTTCATCTTTGTAAGACTAAAAATATTTATAATCTTTAATTTTCCTCAAATTTCCTTACCATTTCCTTTAATTTTCTTTTATTTTTTGTCTAATTTTTCATATATTTATCTAACTGTTTCCCTATATGACCAGCTAGCCACCTCTAACGCTCAAAAAGCTTGAAGAAATATATGCTGATGGGTTAGGGGAAGCACAGAGAGAGAGAGGAGGTGGAGGGCAGGAGGATGCTTAACTTTCTGACTTTTGGCTGCGGCTTCTGTGGCGGCTCCTGCTGCCGCTACTGCCACTACTACTACTACTGCTGATGCAGCAAAACTCAAGGAAGAAAAAGCAGGGGGGTGAAAAAAACAAATGCCCAGCACTCTTCTTCCGCTGAATGCTTTTCTTACTCTTCTTACTCGAAGGAGAGGTCGGTATTTGATGCTGGGGAATCTGCTTAAAAAGTCCGCTCAGGTTTTGTCTGTGCCGCAGCAGTCGCAGTGGCAGCGTGTCGGCATAGCAGTGCCAGTCGCATCCACCAGCAGCCTTCCTTCATTTGTTATTCAAAAGTTTCTTGCTTTTGCAATCTGTATATGTATTATATATTATATATGTATATATATATACCTTTCCTGGCTGCGCCTTTATTTATTTATTTTATTTGCCTGATTTCATTTCATTTTGTTTCATTCCATCTCGTTTCATGCCTCACGTACGCAGAAGACAGTGTCCGAGAAAAAAAGACGCCTGCCTTTCTTTCTCTCTTTCTAGTTTTGCGTTTTTAAAGAAGCAGCAGCCAATTTTGGTCACAGGAATGCCCCAAAACGTTGCAGGAATTTGCAGAAAATGCAAAGAAAATATATATGAGGAATGTCATTTGGATGGAATTTGAAATAAAAAATAAATTAAAACGAACAAAATTAAAGAGAATTTAAAAAGAAAGGATTTTGACTTAAAGAGGCAGCAGATCATTAACATAGGAAGTTGATTTTTGTTTTTTAAGGAAATTAATCACAAGATCATTGGATTTTGGGTGGTGGCCCATGTAGAGTTTGCATTTAGAACTTTTGATAATTTTGACCATTTTTTACCATTTCGAATGTCAAAGTGTCACATATTTAATAGAAGGTTTGCGGTTTGATTAAGTTTACGCTCTATGAAAATTGCTATATATTGTTATTTTTATAGCGATTTTAAAACGCAAATCTAACGTGGGCCTCTTCTATATAAAATATATATCCTAAAACCCAACTTCATAGTTATTTTTATCATAATTTAGCCATCTCTACCAACTAGCCACCCAAGAGGAAATTCTGTTACAATTTATTGAAAAAGCTAATCCTTCTTTTGCCAGGCTGAATTCGAATTTTACAGGCCAGCCTAAACGAGAAAACGGGGACAGGAAAAAATAAAGGAAAAACGATAGCAAAAAACGATTGAAATAAAATTGGATTAAAATATTTATAAAACAGCGCATGGAAAAACCTTTTAATAAGTTTTATCTTTATATAGAAAATATGGACTAACAGCAGAGGTTCAGCTGCCACTAAAAATATATATTTGCGGAAATTGTTTGATAAGCATTTCCCAAACCCCATCTAACCCAACCCCCTAACCCCTTTCACAAACACAAAGCAAAAAAAGCAAACGGAAAATTTATGAGCAAACAAAAATTTTGTTTGAACTATTTTTTTTCCCCCCTCGTTTTTATTTATAGTTTGTGGTATTTATTTTAAAACAGATATTGCACTTTATGTTTTTATTTATATGGCCAGATAAACAATGGCATTGACAAGTCAAAAAAATAATAATAATAAATACGCTTTTTCGTGATTTTTCTTGACCAGATTATTATTAACTCTTTTTTTTTGCATTTTCCAAAGAAGCTGCTGCTGCTGCTTCCGTGAAAAAGAGAATGATAAAAAAAAGAGATACAAGCCCCGCCTCTCAAAGCTGGCTAAATATGTGTAAACACTAATTATGTTAATTATACTTTTTTTTTGTTTTTGCCTTTGCCCTTGCCTCCGCCTCGGCCAGCAATTATGCTAATTGTATTTTCAATTATTATATGCTTATTTATTATTATTTCTCAGCAGGCCCTCGCGCTCTGCCTCCCACTTGTTGTTGTTGGCAATGATTAAAATTATACAAACGAGACTCGATTTATGAAAAATATAAAAAAAAAAAAATATTTAAAAACAACAACAAAAAATGAACAAAAAAAGTGTAGAAAAGACTGGCAAACGCTGCCTGAATTTTAAGATGATTTTATTATTTTTTTTATTCGTTGGCAGCCAAAATTAAATTGATTTTACCTTACAAAAAAAAAAAAAAATAATACAGAAAAACAACCAACAGAAGCAGAGAGAAAGAGAAAAAATGGGCGTTTGACCCGCCCACCGATTACAATGGCAGTCTGGACATATAATTACACCCACATATATACACACACACTCACTCACACTCAGACATAATGTATTCACACATATTCATTAAATAATTATGTCCATAATTAAAAACGAAGCGAAAAAGAGGAACATAAAAGCGAAGCTCTCCGCGTCTGGAATTAACCGCCCATTCTCCTCTTTAACTGAAAGTTTTTCACACTTTTCCATAGTTTTTCCTTCTGTTTTTCTTTTTTTTTTTTCGTATGCAAGTTTTCCACATAATTATATGACCAGATTAAATGTCTATTAACTTATGATTTCGAAAATTGCTTCTAAAGTGAGCCGCTGCCAGTGGAAATTAAATAATAAAATTAAAATTTATAACAAAAAAAAAGAGGGGAAAAAAACTATTTAATTGAATGAATTTGTGAGCAAAAAATAAAACATATTTATAAATTTATGTTTTTTATGCTTTTTATATTTAATTTTTTTTACACTTAATGCTGTTAATTAATTATTTATTGCTAAATTTAAGCTTTTTAAATTATTATTTTTTATATAAAACTTTTTGGTTGATTAGTAAAATTGATAAATTTGACATTTATTGAATTTATAAAGTGGAAAAAAATGCCTTAAAAATGTTTTAAAAATATACAAAAAACATTATTTGAAAATCAAGAATTTTTGGTTCACTTTTTCTCCTTTTTTTCTAAATATTTTTAAATATTATTAAAATATAAAAAATAAACATTATTTCCCAAACAACCTGCAGCTGTTTCCCTTTGTTTTTTCCTTCACCCTTTCCCTTCCTTCCTTCATTTATTTCTCCTTTTTTTTACACATTCTTTTCTGACTTCAAGGGCTTATGGTGTTTATTAGCGCCACCTGGCGAGTGTTAAACGCTGACAGCTGCCACCGATCTATCTATAATGCCTGCCTTGTTTATATAGACTGAGACCGACAGCAGTTCATAATTGCCACCAGAAGCACTCCATTTCCATCAATCTCTCTCTCTCTTCCCCTTCATTTCATCTTTTCCAGGCATTTTCTCTCGAATTTTGTGCCATTTTTTGTTTGCTTTTTTTTTTGATTTTGATTTTTATTTTTGATTTTTTTATTGCCCTGACTGACTGCCAGTGCCATCTTAAAATTGTTCAAAAAAAAAAAGAAAGAAGAAATTGACGCCTTCGCTTGGCATTTGTTTAATTAAAGTGATGACCTCACCTCCCTACCAGCCTGCCTGCCTGCCTGCCCTGCCTTTCTCCTGCCACCCCGCGTCGCTGCACGGCGGCTGAGTGAAAAAATCAGAAGCCGCTGGCATTATTTAAAATGCAACGCAATGCGGCGCTCGAAATGCAATCAATGTGAATTAAATTCCCCAACTGGGACCAGCACAAAGCGTGTGATGGCGGTAGAGTCAGGAAGGGGTGAAGAAGGAGGGGAAGGGGATAGAGAAAAGCTGGGGAAAATCCGCGGGGGTAATGGGAATCAGAGTCACAATCTCTGAATCAGAATCGCAAGCGCAGGCAGGTCAGGTCAGGGATTGGGGTCAGTTTTCAGTTCGACCGCAAATATTTTATCCAAACTCCGTCAGAGAACAAAAATTGAGAGGAAAAAAAAAATATATATATATAATATATATATAAACCTACAACAACAACAGCATTGGGTAAAATCAGGAAAAATTTAATTGAGCGTAAAATATTTGCAAGTTGGTGCTGGGGGTGTATATGGGTGGATTTAAAAATGCACATTCAAGGTGTTTCAGCAAAATGCCTTGTCAATTTTATATCTCTCTCTGTCTCTGTTTATATCTCTCTCTCTCTCTCTGTGCTTTTGGCATTTGTTTATGCCCCATAAATAATTTGTAAATCGGCAAACTTCAACCTTTTCACATCCTTCTTCAAAGTTTAAACTGTCTGCCTGTCTGAGAGGATTAAATCAACAAAAGCTGAATTAATAAATCCAATAAATAAGCATTGGGAATTATATAGCTAAACTGGCAGATATTTCTTTTGTTTTATTCTCAAAAATTTTAACAATTTAAGTGCTAGTTTTGTGCGTAAGCCAGCCAGACATTCCTTTAATATTGAAATCAAACTTAATTAAAGTTAATTTAACATGACAATATGCAAGTTTAATCAAATCAATTTGGCTAGTTAATTAAAAGAAAGTCTTTGGATTTTAAGGAATTTTTAAGACACTTTTTTTTCAGATTTTTCAAAAGCATTTAAGTTAAAGATTTTACTGGTTAAAAGCTCAAGAAAAGCGGAACCTTAAGTGAAGTTTATTTAATATCAAATAATATAAGTAAAAATTCAAAATAAATTAAGAGAAAATTCCTTTATTTTTCAGTTTGATATTTATCTGAATTTTAAGCTATTTATTTTAGGTTTACTATTTCACTTTTACTGTTATTTTTTTTTTTATAGAAAATCAAACTGAAGCGCTGCCTAATTGGCTGTTTTAAATATTTTAACATTTTAAGTGATGTTCCATCAAATCAAATACCTTAATCAAAGTCAGTTTTATATAACGAATTACATGATAAAATTAAAAAATACATTGCAAGTTAATTTAAAGAAAAACTTTCGGAGGAAGAAAGTAATTTGTAAACGTTTCTCTTTGTTTTTTAACCTTTTAAGCTACACAATTTGATTTCCGCGTTTTTGGCTATATTTTTCAAAGAATTCATAGAAAACATTCAAGTTCATTCAAGTATTTAGTTCAGAGGTGCTCACGGCAGAGCATTTGCTAACACAAATACAAGAAAGCCTGCACATATTTAGTCCCGCTTTTGTGTTGTTTTGCAACGGTGCACTGAGAGAAAAAGAAACACTTCTTCTTGCTAAGCAAATCATCACTGGTTTTACAGACTCGCCAAATAGTCAACTGCGAAATAAACTTTAAAGTGCAAACAGAAAGTATAAGGAATGAATGCCAGTGTAAGTGTTCGAGGATCAACGAGAAAGAAACAAAACAAAAATTACATTACAGTTAGCGATGGAATGAGACGGAAAGAGGAAGCTGTAAAATTGCTAGTGTAGTAGCTAAAAGTTCGAGGACGATCGAAGGAAGAAACAAAAACAATTTACATTGTAGTTTGGCGACGGAAAGAGGCTGAAAGAGGAAACCGAAAAATTGCTAATGTAAAAGCAGCAATGAGTTCGAGTATGATCGAAGATGAAACAAAAACAAATTACATTACAGTTGGCGATGAAATAAGACGGAAAGAAGAAACCGAAAAATTGCTAGCGTAATAGCTTCAGGAGCACTGAAAGCTTATGGGTAAACCAGCTCATATGCAAAGAAGAGCATTTACAAAAACAAATTAGCACTCAGAGCAGAGGCGTTGCGTTGAGCTCTCCTGATTTAGTTGATTGCTTAAAATATGTAAATATGTTAGCTAATAACTCCATCTTATCTCTAGCTAAGACCAACCTCAATTAAGGTAAAATGTTAATATTTCAAACTCAATTAAAAGCAAGTCTCTAAAGAATGAAAAACTAGTTGATATTCCAAGTAATAACCCTACATTTCACTCTGTTTCTTTAACCCATAACTAAATACATTTTGAATATTTCATTCTGTTAGGCCATCCCACCCCACCCCTCTGCCGTCCGCCTAAAGAAGGTGAAATAAAAGAATTCTTTTTCAATTGCTTTCACTTATTGTTCGTTGCTTTGATTTTTTTCGTGTACTTTGTTTTGTTTTGTTTTGTTGGTCACGCAATTAATTTCTGCACGCAAAGTTTTGTTGGCTGAGTGAAACAATAGCCTTGAACGGCAGCCGCCCCTTTACTACCTTCCCCTACCTACCCCGCGCTCTCCCTGTACTAGGCATTGTCTTGGAAATCTGCAACCCAACAACCTCCTCCTCCTCCTACTACTACTACTCCCCCTTCTCGTTGCCGTGTGATCGTTATTATTAGAAAAGTTTTATGCACAATATTTTTCTTGTTCCTTTTTGATTGTTGGTACTCCTCTTGGTCTCCTCTTCTTCGGCTTTGTCTCGGCCTTTGTTTGCACCTTCTCCTTGACCAGCTAGTAGCTGCTACCACCTCCCACCCATGCCACCGTCTAGCCAGCCAACCCATCATCCAACTGCTTAACCCTCGACTGCCAGCCATCATACATCGTTTATGTTACGTGACTTGTTTGCCAGATGAATGCAAAATAACAGACCCCGAAGGAATCGGGAAAAATCGGATGGGGATGGCGGCGGGAAAAATCTCACACACACACACACACATACATAACATGTGCGCTGAAGGTTGGAAAAACAGCGGAAAAATCAACAAAGAACAAAAAGAAAATGGGAAAAAGAAAAACACAGTAGAGCCAACAAAAAAAAAAGAAAAGAAAATACGACAGGAGAAGGAGAAACAAAAACATAAGAAAAGGAGCGAAGGTGGCTTTGATAATGAGACCAAATTAAGCGATGGCCTACGGGTGGAAAGTAGACGAAAGGGTAGGGGGCGGAGGAGGTAAAGGAGATGGGCAGGAGGCGAGGAAAGGTAGCTAACAATCCAAGGATTTAGCCAATTTGTCACAGTAATAGAAATATAGTTATAGAAGGTGATCAAAATTAAGATCAAAATGTGATTTTCTAGATTTAAGATTATAATTTAGATCTTAAAAGGAAAAATATTTAAAAAATTTTAAAATATTTAGTTTATATATTAAACAGTTTTGAGAAATCTTTAAGTAATTTGTCAAAATTTAACTCTTAAATATTCTTCTATAATTTTCTTCTATAATGCTCCAATATAGACATCTTTAACCTTTTCCCCCTATGCATTCCCCTTCCTTTTCCCCGCTTTTCTATACCCTTCTCCACCACCCATCTTCATCATATCTTTCCCTTACTTTCCATCTGCCATTTTCACCATCTCACAACATTTTGGATCCCCAACTTTTATTGTAAACTTTTCCGCTGTCTCCATATCCTTTGCCTTAATCATTTTATCGATTCCTGTTATTGTAGCTGCCCCTGCCTCTGCCCCTTGTTGTTGTTGTTGTTGTTGCTTTTAATGCATATTAAACAGATGTAAAAATTTACACTTCAATTACAACAACTTGAGCGTGAAATACAACAACAGCTGGCAAGGATATCCCACAGAAAGGATATCCCAACAAATAGCAAAGAGAGAGAGAGAGAGAAAGAGAAAGAAAAAGGATGAGAACTGTAAATGATGCTGCAAGGAAAATCACAATTTAAAACGAAAGACAACAAGGTAAATGAGGGAAAAGAGGGAAAAGCAAGAGGCGGCCAGGCGAGTTTTCTCGAAATAAAAACACAACATATTGAAATGATTTTTTAAATGAATAGAGAAATGAAACAAGTTAATGGTTGGATATACTCCATATCCTTGTTAAGAATGGAAATTATAATAAACTTTTGGAAAAAATTAACTTTCGGTTACACATAAACTGTCATAAAATCATTAATAATATCAAATATTATTATTAACATACGTTTTATGGTTAGTCAACTGTATAATTTAAAAAGTTTTTCTACCAATATTGATCAAATATACTTCAAAATAGATCGTATTACTAAAATAATCTTTAAATGAAAGCTTTAGACATCATTTCTCCTAATTATGGTCATAATTTAACCTTTTTTTTAATGATTTTTAATAAAAAATTATAAACATAATGCTTATTATAACCTGCCTAGTTAAGCTAAACCATTTCATCTTCAATTTATCTCACTAAGTACCTTTCAATTTCCTCTTCTACATCTTACATTTTGTCCTACCAAAAAATTCCGTAACCTCTACCAGCTACAAGGGGCATTAAAAAGGATCTCCGACTGGTGTAAGTTGTTTTTGTTAAGGCTAAAATTACAAGTAATTGAACCTCAAGATGCCTTTTTCCCCTCTCTCTCATTTGTGGAACATGTGTGCGGCATCGGTGGCAAAGACCAAAACAACAATACAAATTGGATAAGGCAAGGGATGGAGGAGGAGGAGGAGGGACAGGCAACAGCAGGATATGGAAAAACCCTAAAAGACCAAGAGATACACAAAAAATATGGTATTTCATGGGAACAGTAGGGAGTTGTGTGCTGTGTGTAGTCAAGAGGCGTGGCAAATTGCAACAGCAAAAACAACAAAAAAAAAGAGGGAACCCAAAAAAACAATATATAAATAAAAGAAGAACGAGAGCTGAGGGAGAAGAAGAAATCTCCTTGGCATATATTTTTTTTTTTGCACAAAATGCTTTTCGCTTATCGATCAATCGATCATACTTAGCCGGGACATAAACCAGCTGTCGCTTCTTCTCTTTGCTCACCCTCATTTAACGGTAACCATAAACCCCATAAAGCCGACACGACACGACACGACACGCCCACTTTGATGGGCAAAATGAGATCAGCCAAAAGGTGTTTCTGGATTCCTCTTTTTGTACAGAAATTTGAGAGGGAACACATTTTTTGGTTTTCTCGATTTGATGTCAAAATATTTGCTACATTATAGGGGTTAAACCATAAATCATAAATAAATCTTATTAAATATAATTTATTTGGTTAATAATAAGCCATAATGAATAAGGATTTAAGCTTTTCCATGGGCTATCTTTATTCTCTTTTTCCCCTCTTAAAGTTCCTTTCCTTGAATTTTTTTTTTCAATTTCAACTTTTTGGCTCTTCAAAGTATTTTGTCAATTTGGTTAAGCCGGAAATGTTGGCTAAAGAAATCTGGTTCTGGTCAATAAATTGAAGTGTTTCTTCCACCCCCCCACAAGTTCTCCCTGCTTCCCCCCACGAAAAAGGATAAGACGCCACGTCTACATCATAAATTCAACTTATTTCACACAGATTTCAAAGTAAATATGCAAAATATTTCTTAGTACCACATTAATGCATCAGCCAAAAGGGCGGAGGCGTCGTCTCTGCCAAATGGGGGGTAGGTAGAGAGGTAGGGGGGGTAGCGAAAAGCAGACTGGAACTGAGTTCTGGTTTTCTTGGGGTGTGACTACTCCTCGCTTGGCTGGGCGACGTCACTCACACACTCTCAGCCAAATGTGGGCGAGAGATACATAGCTCAGGAAGCGGCCACAAACATTAAAAAAATAAAAGAAAAAATTGAAGAAAAAGTTAAGAACTAGAAGTAACCATCGTTTGATACCCTTTTAGGGATATAAACTTATTAGAAAAGTTGGGAATTTTTGTATATTTTATAAGTTTAATAACAGTTTAGACTTTCAAGTTAAGTTTCCATCATAGAAAGAAGTGATATAGGGGTTCTGTAGACTAAAAGACTTTAAGATGAAGTTACTTTGTAAATACATGACATAAGGCTGCTATTAGCAGTAAAACTTAACAAATGAAGTTACTCTTTAAATTTATGATATACTAGTTCTACCTTTTCTCTTTAGAAATAGATAATTTAAGGTTTCTGTTGACAATAAGACTTAAAAATGTAGAGAATTGATATAAGAGTTCTAGTATCAGTAAGAGTTTAAAACAAAGCTACTAATAAAATGGATAATATAAGGGTTCTTTTGGTAGTAACTACTACAGTTACTTTTAAAGTAGATTATAGAGGGGTTTCCATTGACAATAAGTCCTTAAAATGAAAATACTCTTAAAATCCATGATGAGGTCTCTATTAACATTAAGACTTTAAAATAAATGCACTTTTAATAAGTCGATATGAGAGTTCTATTAACATAAATACTTTTAACATAGATGATATAAGAGTTCTATAAGCAGTAAGACTTTATAAGAAAGTTGCTCTGAATAGAGATAGATGTAGATAGTTTCTTTTAGTGATAAGAAGTTTTAAGTACTAATAAAATATGTGATCTAAAGGTTCTTTTGACAGTAAGACTATAAAATGAAGTTTATATTAAAAAAGATGATATTATATAAGGCTCCCATTGGCAATAAGACTTTAAAATGAAAATACCCTTAAAATCCATTAAATAAGAGTTATATTATCAGTAAGACTTTAAAATAAAGTAACTATGGATATAGATGATATAGGGGTTCCTTTGGTAGAAGAATAGTAGTAAGTTACTATTGACAAAGATGATATGAGGGTTCCATTGGCAATAAAAAGATTGAAATAAAAGTTACTACTTACATCCATGATATAATAGAACCCATTAAAAATAACCCTTTAATGTTTTAGGTTAACATTGATCTTATTAAAAGGATATTTTAGGTTAACATATATGGACAGTAAGATATTGCAGTTCTGTTACTATTACTTTAACATTAGGTTTCTTTTTTCCTATAAGATCTTAAAGCAAGCTTAAGTACATATCTTATAAGAAAGCAAATCTTTGAAAAAGTAACTTAGAAAAGTATAGCTAGAAGAATGGAGGAACACAATATCCTCAGAAGTATATCATTTTAACATAGAAACTTCATTAATATTTCTAATTCTTCTTTACTTCCAAAGACCAAACCAAAAATTTCTCTCACATCTTTGTTTCTTTCTAAACACAAACATCTAGCCAAAACTGAAACACCCTACTATACTTAAAAGATAAAGAAACAAAGAAAAAAAAAACTACATAAAAAATACAACAAAAAAACAGAAAACAAAAAAAAAAACAAAACGTAAGAGCGACACGATATGGGAAGAAATAAAGAAGAATGGGGGCCTGCCCCTGCTCTCTCTTCCATAAGTCGTCGTCGCAGCTATGCGAAAAACGTGCAACAAACTATGCTTACATCTCGCTCTAACACAACAGGATGAGGGTATCGCCTTCTTAAACCCCTCACTGGGCCCCCATATCCCCTTTAACCCCACACATTGGCTGAGGCCAAGCTTAAATGTTGGCGGCATGTCATGGAAATAACATTAAAAACACATTAAAACCGCGAGTTTCTGGCCAGTCAACAGCAACAAAAACAACTAAAACAACAACAACAAACAAAAGCTAAGCGATGTGAGAAGACCAAAAGATATATATAGTATATATATATATAATACCCACACTCAACTGAAGAAAATGGGAGTATCTATGGATGTGTTTGTGCAGGCGAAGGCGAAGCGACAAAGATGCGTTTCTTCCTTTTGGTCTGCTGTTGATTTATCCTTCTAAAAAAAAAATCAAAAAAAAAACCTTAAAAATCCTTTAAAAAAAAGACTAAAAAATCCAAAAAGAAACTAATGCACACCCAGGGTTATGGCAAGGAAGGAGGGGGGTGTGTTGGAAGTGCGGTTTAAGGGGTTTGAAAATAAAAACGTTACCAAACTGGCAACAACAGGGCCCAAAGTGGGGATTTGCTTAAGTAGATGCCACATCTCAACTGAATGCCAATTGTCAAGTGAGGCAAGAAAAGAAAAGTCTTTGGGGCGGGTTTTATTTACTATATATTATCAAAGTAAATATTGAAAAATATACTTGATAGTTGGAATTTAAGGGGATTTTATACTTAATAAATTAATATTTAAGGTTAAAGGAGGGTTAAGGCTAAGGAAGTTCGAAAATAACTCTACAGGGGCTACATTTCTTCTAAAACTAAGTTTAAAACTAACTTTCTGATATCATTACATAATAGTTTTCTATCGCTACTTAATAGTTTTTTAATGCCTTTATAAATCTTAAAAAAAAATAGGAACTGTTAGCGGAACCACCCATGGGTGACCCTAATGATATCCGGGAACTTCATATATAGATGGTCATACAAAAAACTGACCTTAATTGAGTTTATAATAAAATAAAAAGCAGAAAACTTATGAGAAATTATTCTAAA
Source organism: Drosophila eugracilis (assembly GCF_018153835.1). Taxonomy (NCBI): domain Eukaryota; kingdom Metazoa; phylum Arthropoda; class Insecta; order Diptera; family Drosophilidae; genus Drosophila; species Drosophila eugracilis. The sequence goes on along the minus strand of NW_024572115.1, from coordinate 331,648 downwards.
AAAAAGAAAACATAAAGTCATATCTATATATATCTATAATCTATATATCTATAAAGAAAAAATCCAGCTAATAAGAAAAATATTTATAAAGCAAATCCAGTTTATAAGGAAAATATTTCTAAAGAAAGTTCATCTTTTAAGGAAAATGTTATAAGGAAAACCCCAGTTTCTTTCCTACAACTTACTACACATTTTTGAACCCATCTTCCTCTAACTAAACTAACTAAAATAAAGAGAAAAATAAAGAGAAAAATAAAGAAAAAAATAAAGAAAAAAAATAAAGAAAAACCTTAACAAACAATGACTGCCCACCATCACAGTTACATAATCATAAATATGCTAAAGATGGCGACGAGGGAAAATTGCTTCCGTTAGAGTAAACCGCTAATCGTCAGAAAAGCAATTAAGATGATGATTTCCACGCCAGGTGGGGGCGGCGAAATACGAGATCAGGCAAAATCAGGCAACAATTAATTCAGGCCTCTTCTACCACCTCCCCTCCATTTACCTTTCCTCCTCCTCCCTCTACCCATTTACCGAATCGATTTGCCTATAGTTAATGCTAACTATATGTTTGGGCCCGTCATGCCTCATTAACTTGCCACATACATACACATGCCCTGGCTTTCTGTCGACGCCAATAAATTGTAAATTTACAGCACGTAATAATATAACACGAAAATTCTCGTTAACAATAACCAAATAACAGTCAAAAAGCCCCAATCATCACCGGCAGGGCAACAGAAATTAACAATTTTGTTTGCCAATCACACAACCAATGAATTATCATTAACAAAACCAATAAATAGGGAAATGTGAGGGGAAAAATCACTATAATTAAGGTTAAAAATCAAAAAGTTAACCCGTCAGAGTTTCAAAAAGAGAAAAATTCACATTTCGTTGTACAAAAATTAACAAAATTTGTTTGTAAAATAAAACCAACTTCTTATCTTACAAAACCTGATGATCTAATAACAACTTCCTGTTACTAAAAAGAAGGGTTAACATTAACACTTGATGACACACAAGCTTGACTCATACATAAACTTAAAACCCCCCAAACCCTGGGAAATCAATATCAGGCAAAGTAAACCCCCATAAAGATAAGAAAAAATATTTCAAAAAATAATTTCCACACTTGGCTTGGCCGTCTTAACCCTCGTTCGAAGCTAGCTGGCAGCCTCAACCACCACAGCCTTATTAACCCCTTGCAGCCGAGCCGTCCGTTCCGCGGTCGTTCTAATCAATTTGCTTTGAACTCGAAACTCAATGAATGACTTGCCGCAATATGAATATCATACATACTGCCTGCCTGCCCCCCCTCTATATATATATATTGTTTGTTGGCTTATGATTGATGATGCCATTGATTGATGCATGACGCGCTTTCCACGCTTTCCTCGCTTGCCTCCTTCTCTCTCTTTTTAGCCCGCTGAGACGCTCGTTTGTTGCCTTTTAATTGAATTTCCCAACTGCCGAAAAATATGCTGAAACTCAACTTTTGCATGCTTATCGGGGTAAAACACGATACCCTCCCCCAACCCAACCTCGTCACCTCTCCCTCACATACACCCACACCCACACCCACCCACACACCCATCCACAGGAAAAGTGAAGAAAACTTTGTTTGAAAATTTATGCCAGAAGCATAAGGAAAGAGAATTTGCCTCATAATCGTCATCGTGAAAAACATTTTATTGCAACATCATTCGATGGCGTTAACCAAAATAAGGAAAACCAAAAAGGAAAATTATAAGGGAAAATAGTAAAGAAAAGTGTGTGGAAAATAGCTCTGCATTTTTTAATCAAATTTCCCTTCTTTGTTTTTTTAATTTTTTCATCATTTAAAAACCTAATCTTGATTTAAATTCCTAAACACTTAATTTTAAATATAATTTTTCATTTTCTGTTCTTAATTTTTGCTCGTCAAAAGCAGGAAAAAAAAATATGAAAAATTGTAAGAAAAGTTCTTGAGTTTTTCCTTCAATGTCTGTTTTTTATGATGATTTAGTGGGCACACACACTTATACACACACACACACACAGACCTATAAGCACACACACCAACACACTCATATACAAACCCACGTACAGCCACTTCCTCTGCTATGATAAATCGCCCTGGCAAATCAAAATTGTTTATAATTGTCATCTTTTTGTTGGGCCTACTGCTTCTGCTGCTTCTTTTTTTGGTAGTTGGTTGGGAAATGGCCAAGTTAAGACCCCCTCACCTCACCTCACCACTCATCAACATATTTTCTTTTTTTGGTTGATGGGGCGTTGTGGCTGACGACTAATGCGGCACCTTGAAATGGTTTTTATGGTCATGGCGTGCGTTGGGCCATTTCAATTAAACGTCGGCGATGATGATGATGATTGGTACTAGGAGAAGGTTAGGGAAAGATTACGAGGTTAGAGGCAGGTTAGGGAGGTTACAGAGGAGGCGTGGTGGTAAATTTAGGTGCCTTTGGGATGCGGTAGGAAGTCCATAAGTAGGAGCCTCACAGATGGAGATTTCGCTCTTTTTTTTGGTGCAGAGAAAGAAATTTAAAGGTTTTTTTAAGGAAATTTAAGGTAATTTAAGGAAGTTTGGAAAGTTTTTAAGATAAAATTAACATCATAACTTAAATTTCCTTAAATTTATAGAAAATTCTAAACAAAATTGTATTATTTTTCAACAATTTTGTAGACATTTTAACTGATATTAACTTTGATAGTTCGAATTTGTTGCGCTTTTAGCAAACTTTAGTTTAGTTTTTACCCTTTTTGCACTGTTTTTTTTGTAATGATTTTTGATTTCTTTCATGAAAAGTCCAAACATACCTGCAAAGAAAAGAAGAGAAAATGTTTAAATTAATAAAAATTTCACCAATTATATAATTGCTAATATATAGGGTGGCCCACGGAAGATTTGCGTTTTTGAAAATCGCTATAAAAATATGAATATTTAGCAATTTTCTTTGAGAGTAAACTTAATCATTTTGTAAACCGCAAACCTTCTACTAAATATTTGACACATTGACATTCGAAATGTCAAAGTCAAAACTATCGATAGTTCAAAAAGCAAACGTTATATGGGCCACCCTGTATATATTCATTGAAATTCTTAAAAATCCCTTAAAATTCCCAATCTGTTTTGGGCTTAACTACTTTTTTTTAGCCTTTGCTGTTTCATATTTTGGCCCCTTCCTGGAAAGGCTTATTGAAACAATATGTTTATACTTTCCCTAAATAAGCTTATCTTTTTCTTTTTAGAAACTAAAAATCTTTAAGGATATATTTCTGAATATAAAACTAGCAAAAGTTTTAACATTAGTTTAGTTAATTAGTCAAAATTATCGATAGTTTAAAAAATGAGCCACCCTGTTATATAGGAAATATTTTAAAGAAATGCTAAAGTAATACAAAAAGTTAACCATTTTTAGAATAACCAAAAAGTCTTCTAAGGAAAGTTTATATAAAGTTTCTTTTAAGATTTTATCTCTATCATTATAATATAATTTTCTTTATAAATCATAATCTTTATAAATCATAATCTTTATATATCAATATCATTACTTATATATTTTTCTTTCACTTTTTATATTCCTTATTTTTATACATAAAATTTACGCCCTTGTGTCGTGGCCATAATCACAGCCACTTTGTCACCCGCCCAGTTTTTGGCTCACTTCATGTGGGGTCTCTCCCTGCCCCAACCCATTCCCTCTTCTTTTTTTTTTGTTTTGGCTTAATGCAGCTACCACACGCAAGTGGGGCATAAAAACAAAATGTTTTGCGGGGTCTCTAACTCTAACGCTAACGCTAACTCTAACTCCAACACTCTAATTCCAACTCTAACTAAACCTGCCCCGCCCATCATCATCATCAGCTGCTGCTGCTTTGCTCTGGCCTGTTTAGGAAGTTGTTTGCCTTCGCCATCAGGCCATGGCCCTAACTCTGGCCGGAAATGAAGATGATGCAGCACAAAAACTATGAAATAAATAAACTACATGCCACACTAAGGTGCAAGAGTAGCGGGAGGGGGCATGTATATTTATATAAAGAAGTGTATGCATAAATGCCTTCAACTTCACTCTACAAAAATCCAAAAACCAAATTGCCAAATGCTTAAAAATTTTTTTAAAAATAAATCTAGCAAGGCACTAGGAAAACGTTTCGAATAGGAAAAATTGTGAAAATGCCAAGCTAAATGGGTAGAAGAACTTAAGAGGAAATCTAATGGGTGCTTTTCTTTTTCAATAGAGAAAAATATTCCAATCTTTAATCCTTTAATCTAAATACTTTTCATATTTTGTTACATTTTTCCATCTATTATAATTTTCCTTTTTTAAGCTTTTCTCAACTCCTAACAGTAGCAAATTTTCTCAGTTGGCCACTAAAAAACAAAAGGAAAAGCAACAAAAAAAGAGAAGACCAAAAGTTAATGTCATTTTCCAGGGAGAAAGAAAAGCCCTGGAGTTTCCTTTTATGCATTTTGCTTGCAATTGTTTTTGGTTTTTGTTTGTTTGTTTGTTTGTTTTTTCCTTTTTTTTTAATACATATATATTTAAATTTTAATTATCTCTTTGCTTGTGCTTTTCCCCTTGCTCCATACATAATTAATTTCATAAAAATAATTTATTTAATTGAAGTTTTGTATGACTTTCAACAATAGCAAAAGTTCTGTTTGTCTTTTTGTCTGTTTTTATTTTTAATTCGTTTTTTGTTTGGTTTTTCTTTCATTTTTTTTTTTGTATTTTTTTTTTTATTGTATTAAAACAGAAAAGAGAGTGAGCTGGGAAATGAGTGGTGAAAAAAACAAAAGGAAATGAAAAACTTTCATTGGACATTTGGCAGCTTTTTAGCTAATGAAGGCAAAATGAAAACATTTTCTGTTCCTAAAAAACAAAAAGAAAACTTAGTTTTTAAGCAATTAAATATTCAAGTTAAGTAGAAAATAAAGTTGTTAAATATTTTCCAAAGTTTGTCATTCGAAAAATTAAAAAAAAAAAATCAACTAATTTTTAAGGCAAATTAATGAGGTGCGGCACTTGATGCTCCCCCAAAGACACCTCCATATTTATCCACATGCTTAGAGCCTGCTGGCAGCTTGCAACACACCCCCCACCCCACCACCTTTCTGGTCCCCACTTTCCACTTTAGACTTCACCCAGACACCTTTCACCTTCCAAACATTTCACAAGACCAGATGACAAGGCATTCGAAATGGATGTAAACTTGGTGGATACCCTAAGGAGGGAGTTGAGAAGTATTTACAAAGAAAATACTAAAAAAAAAAACCAAATCCCAACTTAATACCAAAATAATTATAATTTAAGGCGTTTTAAGTTTTACCTAAAATTTTTAGTATTTTTAATGATTTTATGAAGAAGAAAGTTTTTAACTTACTAAATCAATAAATAAAAAGATACTCAAATAAAAATTTTATAATTAATTTGGTATATTTATCTTAAATACTAATCAGTTTTGGTATTTTAATGATCTTCGAATGAGTATACTTCTAAATACCTATAATTTTTGGTATTTTAATGATCTTAAAATGAGTAAACTTGATTTAAGGTGATCAATAAAATATTTAATAACCCAAAATATTATAAATAATTTGGTATTTCCATATTAAATACCAACAAGTTTTAGTATTTTCTTTATTTTATGTTAAAATCACATTTTCCTCCAACCCAATACAACCCTCTGCTACCCTCTGATTAGCGTTTATAATTAATTAGCACCTGCCTGCCTCGTTTCGCTTGCTGCCACTAGAAAAAAAAAAAAGAAGAAAAATTGGTAGTGGAAAGGCGGGCGGCGGATGAGTGAATGGCAGGCCAAATGTGAAGAGGAAAAGCGATGTAAAGACGGTGGCAGAAAGACAGGCAGCCAAACTGAGAGTGTGTTTGCCACAAGACGTTGGGTGACCGTGTGTAGGCGTTCTCTATCTTAATGATCCCAAACAGCCACCACTCCTCTCCCCCCTCACTCTTCTACTACAAAACAAATATAAAAAAAACAACAACAACAATCATTCCCATCCCCATTTTCGTGGGCAAAAGTGTCATCCAAAATTAATTGCTAAACAAATGTCTAATCTTTGCCATTTAAAAAGCGCATAAATCAAGCGCAAATCAAACACTACAAGATACCAGAAAACTCACACACACACACAGCTACAAAAACACCGACAGTGACATTTTCAACTTCAGAGGCAAACACATGACAGTTTTTTATGTTTTCTCCATCTGTTTTTTTTTTTATACGTTTTCTTGTTTTTTTTTTACATATTTTTTTTGTGTCTTTTGGTGAATGGCAGGCGGCAAGTGACTCAATTGGGGGCAAGTGGCAAGTGGAAATTAAAATGAAACAGAGAAACGGACCAAAAATTGGAAGATATATAGAGCGAAAGAGGACAAATTAAAAAATATTTTCAAGGCAAGAAGAAGAAAGGGATGTGTGTGTGTGTGGAAGGGAAATGCCAAAGGAAATGGTTATATTTTTTAATAAGAAAATTCTACGAAAAATTGGAGATTTTTAAAAAGAAAAATTCAAGAAAATATTAAGAAAAGCTTTCAAATATATTTAAAGGATTTTATAGAATTTTTTTTATAATATAAATATTAAATAAATATTAAAGAGAAAAAAGAGCTAAAAAGTCATAAGAAATGAGACTAAAAATTCTTTATTATTGAGTCAAAAAAGTGTTCCTAGTCTAAATTCTTTTCAGAGACTTTCTAAAAATTACTTAAAATTTAAATATTTTTAGCTAAATATATATCCACAAATCATAAATATATATATCTTTATATAATATATACATTTTAGACCTTAAAAGTTCAAAATGAAATCTGTGAGCTGCCTTCGAGTAGCAGTGACCGGCCGACCAAGCTAGTTGCCATTAGACAGAAAGCTGGGAAAAGTCCTGGAAACTCATTTCCTATGCTCCTTCAGCTGCAGCTCCTTCTTCCCGCTTGTCCCTTAGCCACTACTGGCTTTTCCTTTTCCCCTAAGGCTAGCTCCTGTAGCTTCTCATTCAGTCCCTTCTCCTCTACCCTATGACCCCTATGACTCCCTATCCCCTCTTTTTTTCCTGGCATAGACTGGACTATCATCCATTTATGATTTAGTCCCTTCCTTGGTTCCTCTCTCTCTCTCCCTCTCTATATATCTCTGTCTCGCTTAGGTTGGTTGCATTTTTATTGCCAACTTTGTTGTTGCACAGTCAACACCTACTGGCGTTAACAGGGGAGTTGTTTTGGATTTTTGTAAGGGGGTTTTATCAAGTTAAGATTTTAGCCTAAAGTTTTATTAATTTTTATTATTAAGAAAGATTTTTTTATAGGAAAAACAATGATTTTTTATACTTTTACTGAAAATAATTATAGAAAAAAATCAAAAAAAAAAAACTTTAAAAAAAAAAACTTAAAAACAAATGTTTATAAATTAAAAATTAAATAAACTGAATATTTAACATATTTTTTTTAAGATTTTTTCCAAACTCAAACATTTTTCCATTTCAAACTTTCAAATTAAAATTCCCATTTTAATCCCCTTTGACCTCCACCTCTGCTTCTAAAAATTCCCCATCCATTTTCCAATTTTCCTCCCAGTGGAAGTTGCATTTCCCTTTTATACAATTTTGTATTTTTTTTTTTCATTCCCTTTAATTTTTGTTTTCTTCTTTTTTCTTTTTTAGCCTTTCACTTCGCACTCTTTTTGAGTGCAAAATGTAAATTTTGATGTCACTGGGAAATTCTGTGGCACTACCGCTGCTGCTGCTCCTCCTCCTCCTGTTTCTTCTTCTTCTTCTCTCTGCTCTATAGGCCATTGACGACACTGTCCAGCTTGGTTAAGTTCGTTGGTCCTTGCACTCCTTCCCCTCACCTCCTCACCTTGCACTTTCTCTTCTACAATTTCATGCTTGACTCGAGTGTGAACTTCCGCTTTTCCCCTACTCCTACCACTACTCTTCTTCCTTTTTTTTTTCAGCTTTCATCAGTTGACTTGTTCGACGCTTGCAGTTTTCCCCCAAAAATTTTTCTTTATTTTTTTTTTTTGTTGTTTTTTCTTGCTTTGAGTTTATTGCAAAAATATTTATTTGGACAATTTTTCATTGGATTGTTGAAGAAGTTTGTAGCCGCCTTCTACTGCCTTCTACTTCCACCTTTCTCCTCCTTTTTTAGCTTGTTTATTTGACTAACCAACCACGCCCCCCATTTTGCCAGCAGAGCCCTAAACCCTGCCCTGCCTTCACTCTCCCTTTCTTTTTTCGCGCTGTGTAAATTTGCGTGCAGCTGGCGAACAATTTTAACACTTCTTGTGCAAATTTCATGCAGTTTTCTTTGCTTTTTAAAGGTATTTCGATGTACAGTGCGTTGCGTAAATGTAAAGTTGAGTTGTAGGTTATTGTAATCGATTGGTTTTCTTCGATAAATATATCGATTTTTTAATTAGTTTGTAATATAGAAATTATAGATTTCTTTTTCTAAACTTTTTTCAATATTATTTTTGTAAGTTATCAATATATCGATAAGTTATTGTATTTACTTATCGATAAAAACGATAAAACTTTGCAAGTTTTCCCTTTTTAACTTAAAAAATGATTCAAATATATTTTGTTAAACTTAAAAAATCTAAAAAAAATTTCACATTTCTCAATGACCACTGCCCGTGCCTTGGCAAGGTTCTAGGGTGATGCCCCTTTTTCGGGTGGCAACTCAAGTGGGGGCTGGCTGGGCCGACCGACGACGGTGTTGGCCACAATTAAACTTTACGACTGCAATTTTCAGGGAAATTCTTTTTTCCGCCGCTGCCGTCTCTCCCTCTCTCTCTAGTTCTCTCTTCTAGCATGCAACTTCTTTCTTCGTTTTGTTTGGGAAAAGTTTTGTAAAATTTAAAACGTTTGTTAGGGGATATATACAGATATATACAGATATATTCAGATATATATATATATTATATATATTCAAACCAAGAACTTGCGGGAGAATTTTGCAACAGACCCCCCACCCCCCACTGCCGGGGTTTTCTCTTTCTTTCCTTTTTTTTTGTATTTTTTTCGGTTGTAAAAATGAACCTCTGGCGGCGACGTAGTCAACACAAAAACCCAGCAGGTTGGTGGAAGAGTTCTGAGTTCTGGAGCTCTCTGGGTTTCCCAGTTCTGAAGATCCAAAGACAAAGGGATGAGCTGCTGCGAGACAAACGGATGGAAAAGTCTCTAAGTGAGTTCCCTTCGCGATGCGGGGGGAATGGACTTTTGACGCTCTAATGGAATGCGGAAGAGTGAATGGCCATGGAATAAAGCGATGGAATGGGAAGGTTTTTTACGGTGAGATGATGATGATGATGATGCTGGGAAAAACATGGGAGGGAGGACCCATCAAAAAATGGCACTATTTAAGCAGCCAGCTTAAATCAGTGCAGATATTAATTAACAACAAAAAAAATGTAAAAGCCAAACGAAATGGCTATTAAAAAAATGGTAAAGAGGTAAACATATCCTAAGGCCTTTTCTGTATTTCACATATTTACACATTTAGGCGCTTTCCATTTGTGAAAAAACTGGCAAATATTTTAATTTTAAATATTAAAACGATACGCGAGAAGTATTTTTTGGTCAATCTGTTTGTGACTTTCTGGCAAAAAATATTAATATTTAACAGAGGGGCTTCTCTTTTTTTAAATCCTTTTTGGTTTTTCTCTTTTTTAATGTTAAAAACTCTCCACAAACCTAATTCCATTTAAAAACCTTTATCTTTAAAGAACCTTCAGTTTTAAGAACCTTCAGCTTTAAGAACCTTCAGGAAACCCTCCTTTTGCCTCATTTCCTCGCTTTCACATCCGCAGTTTGTCGCGCAGAAAGAAAGAGAAAAAGTCTAAGAATTGGCATCTAATCCAAATTGATTGAATCATTTGCAACATCCGTTTCCAGTGCTCCTTTTTTGTGCTTGCCACCAGGCCGCCGCCTCTCCTGCTTCTTTTTTAACCTCTGGCCTAGCAACTCCTTCTTCGCTTATGCTTGCCTTGCAGCAACCCTTTTTACCGGGGCAACTTCTTTCTGCTTTTTGCCTTGGCTTTTCGACACTAGTTCTGTGTGTGTCGCCCCAAGCTTAATTAGACCGCAAAGTTAAAGCGAACTTTTCGAGGGATAACCCAAAAAAAGAGATATAGAAGGGGTTAAGGTTACACAGAGGGAGAAAAGTGTATAAAGAAAAATATATTTTTTAATAAGATTTAACTTTAAATTTTCATTTTCAATGTTAAAGAAACAGAATTTGGGTCTTTCAAGACATGAAATTTAAATTTTAACAAATTTCTGTTCATTAAATATAACTTTCTCTCAGTGTATAAAGATAGTAGCTCCTCCGTTTCATTGATATTTGATTACAGCTTCCTCCATATGGCCCGTGGTGAGACAATGAGACTTTTGTCAGCGAGACCGTTAAAGGTTCTGCCTGCGATTTGTTCGCTTTCCGCTTTCCTTTCTTTCTTTCCTTCTTTCTTTCTATTCTCTTTATTCTCCTTTTTTTGGCGGCTGCTTGACATTTGATGTTCGTTTGTAGCCCTGCGGGAAGATGGGCGGAGGAGAGGCTGTTGCAGCCTCAAATTTCAATGAGCATTGAGCCACTTAAGCGGTAAGCAAAGGTCGTGAGAGGAGGAGGGGTGCTCCGTGGGTTACTGTCATTCGATATTTGCCTAAAAGTAGCTCAGGTAGTCTGTCTCATGGCGAGTCCTGAGTTCCAGAGAGAAACCCAGAAACTAATGTGAGGCAGGCAGAAGATAAACGCACAGATAAATATGTTTTATGAGTGTGTACAGAGAGAGAAATAAGGGGGGAGGTTCTTTGGCAGGGAAATTAAAAAACTTTTAAAAGAAAATATTGAAAATTAAGGAAGTTTAAGAAGAGATTTTAGAAAGTATTTCAGATTTAAAGGCCTCTTTTCTGCTTAAGATCATAAAATCAAATGAAAATTAGTTTTAAATTAAGATTTGTAGATTTTTTTTTTATGGAGTTTTTAACATATTTCAAGCCTTAAGATATTTAAACCAAACTACAGGGCGGCCCATGTAGCGTTTGCTTTTTGAACTATCGATAGTTTTGGTTTTGATATTTCGAATTTCATTGAGTCAGATATTTAGAAGGTTTTAAAAAAAATTGCAAAATTTTGATATTTTTATAGAGATTTATAGAGATTTTAAAACGCAAATCTTCCGTGGGCCGCCCGGTATAAGTTAATTTCTGCTTTAAAAAATAATTTTTCTACATTAAATTTTCCTAACAAAGAAACCTTTTCAGCCCCAAAAATATCCATAATTTCCCCTCAGTTCTTTCCAAACTTTTCTTTAAGTGCAAAAATCAGTTAATGAAGCCTTAAGAATAAGGTCTTAAGCTAAAGCTAAGGCCAGGAAAACCGGAAAATGTTAAAGCCAAAAAGACATTGGCTGATTGCCTGAGACTAAGAGTGCTGAAGATTCAGAATGAAACAGGCAAGTTAGAGAAGAGAGTTTTTCATACTTTGTCTCTGAAGCCTCGCCTAGAAACGGAAATTGCGCTAAGTGCCCCGACACGCAAAATAAACATTGCCCACATTTGCCACTTTTATGCTCTCCCCCTTTCTCACTTTAATAATCCTCTCCTAATACCCATTTTCTCCTAGTATATAGTATATATATATAAAATATTTCGAAAAAAAAAAAAATGAAAAACCCTTTTTTTGCGGGTGCAACACACTCTCAAGTAGTCGAAGTGAGTCAGTGCAGTTGGCACAGAGGGTTTCCCACTGGGCTCCCCCATTTACTTCTCTTTTTTTTTTTGTATTTTTATTTACTGGTGGGTAGGGTTGCCCAGTGTCGGGCAATAACCCCTTTTTCGAGGGGGCGAAAAGAAAAAAAAACAACAGCAAAATTGTTGCCCCATCAAAATGACGGAAGGGTGCAAAAATTATTGTCCAAAGGAAGCTGCTTTTTTTTTAAATATCCCCGAAGTTAAAGAGCCTCTTAAAGGGAAGTTAAGATAGTATACCAAACATTCTATAACTTTTTTTTCAAGTTTTTTTCAACTTAAAACTATTTTCGAAACATTTTTCAAATACATTTTAAGCTAAAATTTACTTTAAACCATTAAAACCCCTTCAATTAACCAAAATCCTAAATATTTTGAACCGGTTAAGAATCGGTTATGAATCGGTTACGTATCGGTTATGAACCGCTTATGCCCAATTTCATAGACGCATCTTGCAGCCTCAACTTTTGCAGTTTTTCACCCCCCCACAGCGGGCCAAAAGTAACGTCGAACCGCCACGCAGCAGCAGCAATCGGGTAAACTGGCATAAAGCCCTTTCCCGAAAAAAGAAATCGGGCCAACAACCGCACAGTTTGGTTTCCCTATTTCCCAACAACTGCTGCTGCTGCTGCTGCTGCTGCTTCCTCCCTCATCTTTTTGTCGCCGTCACAGTAGCGGCAACAGCAACAGCAGCAACAGCAGCGGTACTACTGCTACTACTACTAGTAGTTCTCCCCCATTTTGGTAGTTTCTGAAACTCCCCTTAATATTTTGTATATTTTTTTTTACACTTTTTTCGCTCCCTGCCAAAAAGGGGAGCTCGAGTCCAAAGTCCCGGCTCGGCTTTGATTGAGAGTACCCACCAGTCACAAAAGGCACTCCCGGCAGAGAAAAACAAAAAAGAAATCAAGTAAAATAGGAAAAAAGGGGGAAGTCCCTGGGATAGCGGGAACTCTGTGGTGACTCTCTCGCAGTGTGACTGTGGCTCAAGTCATTAGGCTCGCCTCACCACATCCATCGCCCCCTCTCAGTCAATGCCTGCCTTTAGCTTTTGTTTGACAATTTCTGCGAGGGTCCCTCGAAAAAGAAAAGGGAGTCGCCTCGCCTCTTTACCCACCCTCCCCCCCTCCGCAACAAAACTCTGAAATGAAATACAGTCATTGTGTCTTAGCCAGGCCAAAAAAAAAAACTGCCATACCAAAATGTCGCGAAGGGTGTAAGAGGGTGAAATCAGCGAAAGGCTTGACACGGTGGCAGGGACATTCTTCTAGGCTTTAAGTTGTAAAGCAAAGATGTCTCCTCTTGGTGGGGAACTATATATCTAACTATATATGTAGCTATATATATAGCTAAAGATATGAATGTCCTATTTATGATCCTACCTACTTTTACTGGTTTTAACTTTAAACTGATAAGGATTAAAACGGAGTTAACTTGGATTTCTAAGCTTAGAACTCTCTGAGATTGGAAATAGTTTTGGGTTTTGTTCACCAATCAAAGATTAACTTTTTGGTAGTCTTTGTTTTTACTCTATAGGAAGTCCATAAGTAGGAGCACAGAATAGATGGAGATTTCGGTCTTTTTTTTTTTGGGGCAGAGAAAGAAATTTGAAGGTTATTTTAAAGAAAATTTAAGGTAATTTAAGAAAGTTTGGAAAGTTTGGAAAGTTTTTAAGATAAAATTACCATCATAACTTAAATTGCCTTAAATTTTTTAGAAAATTCTAAACAAAATTGTATTACTTTTTAACAATTTTTTAGACATTTTAACTGATATTAACTTTGATAGTTCGAATTTGTTGCGCTTTTAGCAAACTTTAGTTTAGTTTTTACCCTTTTTGCACTTTTTTTGTGATGATTTTTGATTTCTTTCATGAAAAGTCCAAACATACCTGCAAAGAAAAGAAGAGAAAATGTTTAAATTAATAAAAAATTGCAGCTGAATATATAATTGCTAATAAATAGGGTGGGCCCACGGAAGATTTGCGTTTTAAAATCGCTATAAAAATATGAATATTTAGCAATTTTCTTTGAGAGTAAACTTAACCATTTCGTAAACCGCATACCTTCTACTAAATATTTGACTTATTGACATTCGAAATGTCAAAGTTAAAATTATCGATAGTTCAAAATCGCAAACGAATGGGCCACCCTCAATAACCTTAAAATTTAACTTAAATTTGGTTCATTAACAACCAAAGTAAGCTTTCTTAAACTATGTTTTGCCAACAAACTAGACCCTTTTTTGTTCTTAATTATGTTTTCATTTCTTATGCATTTTCCTTTAAACCATTTATATTTTTATTACCCCTTATTGTTAACCTTAAATGCCCTTCCTTAACACCCAAAATTATTAGCTTCCCCAAAGTATCTTTTCACTCCCCCAATAAGCATGTTTCCTATTCCTGTTTCTGTTTTTTTTTTTCCAAAGGTCCTGCTTTATATTTCTTTTTTAAATCTACCTTAGCGAGCTTCCCCGCTTTTCCTTTTCCTTTTTTTTGTCCTACAGAAAGAGAGTTTCCAACGCTGAAAGCCAGCCGAAAGTCAAGTCAAGAAGGGAATTACATACAAAATATTTTATAATAAATTCCAAAATGGCAAAAGGAGCAGGCGCAGGCACACACCCACTAACACACACCTACACACACACCCACACACACACATGCAAATGCAGCGTAGAACCGGGAAATATAAAGTATTGCAGAAAAACTAGTTTACAAAGCCCCCCCCTCTGCTCTCTACCTTCCCAACCTTTTGGGTTTTCCATAACACCCAGCGCCCAACCCCCCCTCTCGTCCTACCCCTCTGGATTTTCCCCTTCATGTGTAGTGTAGTAGCAGGAATTATGATGACATACAAGAGAGCAGGAGGGGTGTGCAGCGGCGGGTAATGCCGGGGATTGTTGGATTGCATGGCGCTATGTTTTGCCAACTTGTCTACTTAATCCTTACGTGAGGGAGTGGCTAAATAAAAAAAAAAAAAAAGAAAACATAAAATATATATATAAATATATATATATATATACAACATGGGGAATAGGGCAAAGTATAAAAAAACAACCAAGACTTATATTTTTTCTACATATATTGTTTTCCGGGGCGAGGGTCATTCATTTTAATATGCCAACGCTGGCCACGCATGGGCGGCAGCGGCATGGGTTTTAAGGTAGCTGGGGGGCGTGGCAGGGCAGCAATTGCAATTGCCCCAAAGCAACCCGCCTTCCCGTACACCACATTCAAACGGGGTGGCAACCCTAAGCGGCGTCTCTGATTATTTGCATAAATTAATTACAAAAACGTTTTGCCTTTCAGCAGCGTGTGGGAGGGTGTGTGTGTGTGTGTATGAGTTACACTGTTTAAAATTTGAAAAATTAATTGGGGAACAATGTGAATTAAGGAAATTTTTTTGTAAATATTTTTTAATATAAAACATTTTTAATATAAAAACATTTTTAAACAAAGAATAAAAAGTTATAAAAAATATTTTAAAAAAATATTTAAAAAAAATATTTTTTTAAATTTTGAAATGAATAGAAATTTTATAGATTAAGAAAATATTTTTGCAAATATTTTTTAGTAACAAAATAACATAAAAAAAATTGTATAACAAAGAATTTATGTAAAGCTTTTTCAAAATTAGATTAAATTATCAAAAATATTTTAAAAATATTTTAAAAATATTGTAATAAATCTTGAAATAAATAAGGATATTTCATAGATTAAGAAAATATTTTTGTAATTATTTTTTAGTTAATAAATAACATAAAAAAAAGTTTAAACAACGAATTTATGTATTGCTTTTTCAAAATTAGCTTAAAAAAATATTTAAAATATTTTTAAAATATTTCTAAAAATCTAGAAATGAATAAGGAGATTTTATAGATTAAGAAAATATTTTTGTAACTATTTTTTAGTTACAAAAACAAGTTAAAACAAGTTTAAAAATGTAAATCCCTTTCAAAACTAGCTTTAAAAATTATTTAAAATATTTAAAAAACTTTTTTAATACCTAATAAATTTTATAAAATATTTTATATACAATATTTAAGCTTAAGAACTATTTATTTATAAGTTTTTCCCATTTAAAAGTTAGTAAAGAAGACTCTTTCCCTCAGTGTGAGACGTATCCAATGTGCGTATTCAGCCAGTGGCGGAGGAGGGAGGTTGATAACTTAAAGGGGTGCTGGGGGTAGTGGGGCAAGGATGGGGTGACGCGGCACGCACATGAGGTTCGCCAAGGTAAACTTTTTTAATTATGAAAATTAAGTGCAGCAACGACGGCTGCAGCATAAGAACGAACAGGCAAAGAGATGAAGAAGCGACACCAAATGGGGGATGTAAGCACATGGAAGGCGCTGAAAGGGGTGGGGGTGGGGGCGGTGGCTTAAGGGGGTTACAGACTGCAACTTTATGAGAGTGTCGCTGACAAACAGATGGCTGCATTAATTGGATCTGCAGATTTCTACACTTTATTTTTTTTTTTTTGCAATAATCTAAAAAGGAAAAGCAAAAGGGAGAGATCGATCTACAAGGAAACTTGAGTTTATTTTTAAGAGAAACTAATGAATATATTAATTAATTATTTAATTAAAAATAATATATATTAGAAGTTAAAAAATAGAATGTTAGAAGAGGGAAAAGATTTCCTTTTAACATTTTTATTTGCTTGTATAAACTTGATATATAAAATCAGCCATAAGTCTTAATCATCATAAAACCTGCATTTATTAGCCTCCTTTTCATGTCTTTTAAGGCTTGTTTAAGTCAGGTAACTTATTTTTTAAGCTTATTAACATAAGTACTTAAAAAAACAGGTTTATTTGCTAGCTAATTATGAATGAAATCATCAAAATAAGTTAACAAGGTGTATGAACCCCTTCCCCAAAAAAAAAAATAACCAAAAATATTTGCCAAAATTCCCCCAAAAACAAACCCAAAAATATTTACAAAAAAAACCCAAAGAGCCATAAAAATATGTAAAAATAACTTCTACTTAAGCCATTTTCTTTAAAATCCTCACAAATTCTAATAACTTTTTCCAATATTTATGTTTTATTATGCTAAGCCAAGGCGATAAAATGATTTATGTCTGAAAAAATTGAATTTTTTTTAATATTTTTAACATTTTTATTTATTTTTTTAGCCTTTTCGTGGAATGTCATTTCATCCATTTGGCTGTCCTCCATGAAATACAATCCCTGCCTTGGCTTTTTGCTTTCCTGGAAAACTAATTTCGCCAGAGCCTAGAGAGCCCAGAACCCCGCAAGAAACCGCGACCAAGTCGAGGTCTTAACTTTTGGCGGGGATTTGCGCGCCAGTGGTAATTCATTTGGGCCATTACCTGCGCGGATTTAACTGTTTTTGCGCTTGGTCTTGGTCTTAACCCAACGCCACTCCCATTCAATTTTAACCCAAAAAAAAATAAAGCAACAAAAATCCAAAACAAAAGCTAAACACAAAAAAAAACCACCTGAGAAAAGCACTTAAAATTCCACAATCCTCGACGACGACTTTGCCTCTTTGAAAAAAATAAAAAAAAATCACCGTCAAACGCTTAACGCATGCGCAACAAAAGGCTGCCCCCTTGACCACCTACGCCTCTGCTCTCTCGAAGAATTGGAATCGGATCGCTGGGCAAAAATTGCTTTTTAAAATGCTGTAAACTCATTTTCAACTTGCTGTTGTTTTTCTTTTCTTTCCTTTTTTTTTGGTAAGGCTAATTAACTGTTAAATAAGCATTTCGGGGCAAGTATTTGCCTGTGTGTGTATGTGAGTGTGTGGGTGGGTGTGTTTTTGTGTGTTTGTTAGCCACTCGACATATTCCACAAATGTTGTTAACTTGAAATTTGATTTACTGCCGTCTGTAATCTGGCACTTATTTTCACACTTTTTGGCTTTGGTTTTCAAAAACTCATTTTGTGGATTTTAAAGAAAAAATCTTTTTTTTTTTAATGTTGTATTTAAATTTTAGAACTTAGATGGTATATTATTCTTATGAAATTGGTAATTAAATGTGCAAGAAAAAATATATAAACTATAATAGGAAAAACCTTACAAGTGAAAAAATAGGTTAAACTTGAAGAAAACTCTCAAAAAATAATAATTTTTTGACCTTATAATATTATTTAAATAATATAATATAAAAACTAATATAATATGAAAACTTAAGCATGAAAATAACTTTAAAAAAAACTGCCAAAATGTATGAATATTTAAACTTACATTTTATATTTGCCTTTAAAGATCGAAATGCAACGTATTAATGTCTGTTAAAAATATTATCATGAAAAAAATGTATTCTTTAAAGTTAAATAAAGAAATAAAAACACAAATTCTACATTTTCTTACTTATTAAAGTATGAAAATTAAACAATATTAAATATATTTATCAACAATAACCGCCTTAACCTTCTTAATATATATTAAAAATGCTCATCTAAGAACTTTACTCAATATTTTCAAGAATAAAAAAGAAAACCTAAATTAATCTCTCCACAAAAATCTATATTCAACCTTAAAAAAAAATCTACAAAAAATACATAACATTTTCCTCTTGTGTAATTTTCTTTTCCTTAAACGTTTTTCCCCCCACCTTGCTTTTCCCCAAAATTTGAGACACTTTCACTTGCCATACAAACGAAATGATATCATTAGACGCTGAGCGCGTTTTGCACGCGTTTTGCTAGCGTTTTGTGAGCGATTACATTTGGCTCTGCTTCTGCTTCTTCTTCTTCATTATTCGTTGCCAATTTAAGGCGTTTTTTCCTGCACCTAAAAATTGTTGTTAACATTTGTTGTTGCTTTTGTTGCTGCTGTTGTTGTTGTTAAACCGGAAATTTTTGTCATTAGCTGGGAAATTTTATTTTCGCTTCGTTTCATTTTCGTCGATTATTTTTCTTTTTTTCTGTCTATTTTTATTTTTTTTTTGTTATATTCATCCGCTTTTCCGTGTCTCTTTCGAGGATTTTGTAAAGCGTTTTCCTGACCTTATCCACTGAATGGACGCCGGAAAAAGGAGAAATAACGGAATGGGGAAAAGGAGTCAGGGTAAAGGAGGGATTTTTATAAGGTTTTTGGTTAATAATAATTAAGCTACTCTAAAAATATATTAATTTAAAATATTTTATGTTATTAAAAACATTAACTTTCCTTTAAAATTTCTTATAATATAAGCTATAACAGATCTCAAGCTTATGAAATCTTTTCCTAAAGAAGAAATTTGTCATAAAAATTGTTTTTTTCATCAAATTTCTAATCAAATTTTCTAATTTTAAGGTAATTTTTTAGTTTTTAAAAAAGTTTTGTATGCTAAAAAATAAGTTTTAAGCTTTTCTCTATTTCTTTTACAATTTTTCTCATATTTTTTAAAATATTTATAAAATTTAAAAACTTTTTTTTCTTCTACATTTTCGATAAACTTCCTTCTTCTAAAATTTAAACCTAAAAATATTTTTATATCTTCCCCTAAATTACAGGGTATTTCCCTTTCATTTAACATTTCCAAAACGAATTTAAACTTCTTTTATATCATTTTACTTTTGGCAGTTTTCGGGGCTTTTCCTTTGCTTCTTTTTTTCTTGCCTCACAATTTTTATCGAGCTATGCGAATTTTTGCTAGTAGCGCTTCCGCGCCTCCGCCCTGGGAAAATGACCCCACACAGTCCTGCTGCTGCTCCTCTCTCTACCCCCTCTACTCACCCCTCTAAAAATCAACCTCCTCTTCGTTCCTGGCTGTTGCTTTATCATTTTTCTTCGTCTGGTTTTTCCTCTCCTACCCCTTCTCCGGCCACCTTTCAGTTGGCCATATCTCTACGCTTTATATTTTGGCCAAGCTTAGTTTTTGGGTTCGAAGAAGACGACGACGTTGATGGCGATGGCGACTTGCACTGCCAGCGACATATATTCAACCGAAAAAAAAACTCTAAAAAAAAAAAATAAAAAAGAGAAAGGAGAAGGGGGGTAGTGGGTGGCAATACATTCACATTTTGTATCATTGGGTCTGTGTGTTAGGGAGTGTGAGCTAGTGTGTGTTGGTGTGTGCGAGGGGACAAATGATAAATGAATTTGTGATAAATGAAGCATGTGGCCAAAAGTTGAAAATACTTTTAACACACAGTTTTGGAATCCGTTTTGGTAAATGGAGGAAGGAAGAAGAAGGACAGAGTGAAAGAAGGGAAGGGAAGTAATGTTGGGAATGTGGGCGTTCGTGGGCGTTTTTGGCATTGGCCAAAAAAATACAAAAAAATATCTATAGAATTATGAATGGAAAGGCGCTTATTGCCAGTTCAGATATCACAAGTCCGACAGTTTTGGACAAAGGCCCGTTCCCGCCGCTTCATTAACATTGGCTTTTCCAATGCCCACTTTTACCTGTTTTCCCCCGCCTACTCCCTCTCTCTCTCTCTCTCTCTCCCCTCCTTATTTTGTTATGCAAACTTTTCTGGCATTTTCCAAACTAATGGAAGCAGCCAGTAGAGGAGATCTTTTTGGGTTCTGCAAGTGATGGGCATGATTTGCTGTTCGATTTGTTAGTAGGAATGGTGGAAGGGTGGGAGGTAGGAGGTAGGAGGCCACTTAAAACGGAAAATATATGCTTAATGTTATGATAATATTAGAAATATTAGAAAGAGAGTTGGAGGTAATATGAAAAGGAAAAGGTTGGATATCCATTAAATTCATTATGACTAATAAAGTCACTTTTTTAAACTTATAAAAACTCCCTTTTTTTTTAACAAAATTTAAGTTTTCCTCTTAAATTGGCATCTTAAAATGTTTCAAAAATTATAAAAATATAAAAAATATTAACAAAAATTTTATTTTTATAGATTTTCAAAGAGTACGTTTCCAACTTTTATATTAAAAATTCGAAATATTTATAAAAATCTATATAGAAATTTTATGACATGAAGAAAACTTGATTTTTAAAGATTTTTTTATATTAATATACAAACTTTTAGTAAGGTAAAAGTTTAAATTTTACTCTTAAATAAAGAAAATTTCAAAAAATATATTGTAAAGGCTTTATTAATAACCTTTTTAACATTTTTAAGCTCTAGAAAGTTAAGAAAAACCTTTTATTTTCTTCGTAAAACATGAATTTTAATTTAAATCGTAAAAAATATATCAAAAATTATAAAGATATGTAAAATTTCCAGAACTGATATTTTTGGGGGTTTATAATTATTATTTTCTAAGCTTTAAAAGGCCAAAACCTTTATAATATTTGTTTTTAATCTCATAAAATATTTCAATAAAAAAAACTTTTATCTAAAATCGTAAAAAATATAAGAAAAATTATAAATATATGTGAAATTTCCAGAACTGAAGTTTTTGAGATTTATAATTATTATTTTCTAAGCTTTAAAAGGCAAAAACCTTCATAATATATTTTTTTTTTAATCTCATAAAATATTTATATTAAAAAAAAGAAAAAACACTTATTTAAAATCGTAAAAAATATAACAAAAATTATAAAGATATGTAAAATTACCAGAACTGAAGTTTTAAGGGTTTTTAAGGTATTATTTTTTAAGCTTTAAAAGGCAAAAAACTTCATAATTTTCTTTGAAATCTTATAAAATTTTTCAATAAAAAAAAAAACTTTTATTTAAAATCGTAAAAAATATAACAAAAATTATAAAGATATGTGAAATTTCCAGAACTGAAGTTTTTGGGATTTTTTAGGTATTATTTTTAAAGCTTTCAAAGGCAAAAAAAAAAATTTATAATTTTCTCTAAAATCTCAAAAAATATTTCAAAAAAGCTCAAAATATATAAAATATTACCAAAATGTAAGTTTAAGAGCTTTATAAATATTAGTTTTTAAACTTTAAGAGCAAAAAAAAACTTTAAAATTTCCTTTAAAATGTCATAAAATATTTCCAAAATTTATTACAAATTTTTGGGCTTTCTAAATATTAGTTTTTAAGCTTCAAGAGGTAAAAAAAAACTCTAAAATTTACTTTTAATAAAAAAAAATATAAATACTAAATATAAAAACAACTTGTATAGTTTTTGGCTCAGTGATATTTTCACTCTACTGGCCGCTTCTTCTTCATTTTGCTGTTGAGAAAGTAGCCAAACAAGTGAATCAGAGAAAGGAAGAGGAGTAGGAGAAGGCGGTGGCGGAGAAGTAGGAGAAGGCGGTGGCGTTGGAGGAAGAGGAGTAGAAGTAGAAGAAGACGAAGTAGGAGACATGGGGAAATCCAAGGTGTGGGTGAAGTGGCTAAACTAAAGAAAAAAGCTAAGCGGGTGGCGAGGGGGGCGGCAACCGGCAACCAGAAGTAGAGCGATTACTTTTGAATAGTTTAACAGCTGTTCCAAGTGACTGTGCAATGTAGGAATGGAGGGTGGGTGGAATGGGTGGATGCAGTAAAATAAATGGTCAAGTAATTGGGAATCGAGATTGGTGCGGGGATTAAGTTGAAAATGAGTGGCTATTTTTCACACAGAGTTAATGCTGCTCCTCTCTCAGCTGGCTTTGCTTTTAAAACAGAAAAAAAAATGCATTTTCATGGCTAAGATTTTTGAGGGGAAAAATAAAAGAGGGAAAGCTAAATGAGAGATATATCTATATAGACTATATATAGAGTTTCTTTATATTAAAATTAGATAAAAAGTTATCCTTAAATATAAACATCTTCCTGGCTAAAAAGTCAATTACTTTCTTAACTTAATTTAGTTTAGTTAGTTTAGTTTCTGGCAGCCACTTCTAGTTTCTAGTTCTTGTTTTTTTCCTCTTTTTTTCCCTTGAAAAACTAAACTTCTTTTTCCATGAAAACTTCTTACTTGATCTGAGGAAGTTGAGTCTACAATTCTTACAAGTCCAATCCCAGTATATCAATCCCTTTCCCTATACCTTCTTCCCTTGCCTAACCAGAATGTCTAGACTTGGTCTCAATGTTGGCTTTTGGTCATTGGCCATTGTTTTGCATCCATCCATGTGTTGGCCATGTAAATCAATGCATTATTTTCCCACGTCGTTTTAACAAAAAAAGAAAACAACAGAAGAAGAAGAAGAGGGAAAAAAAGCCTAAAACTCATTTATCAGAGGCGGCATTTCAACAACAACAAAAACACCAGCGGCCCACACACACAACAACAACAACAACAAGAAACAAACAAACAACAACCACAAGGCAATATCGAACCAGAAATGAGCAGCATCATCATTTATATGGCCCATAACCATTGACCATATAAGACTATATATATATTGTTGATTCGGAAGTGTATATGTATGTATATGTGTGTGTTTGTATGTGTGAGAGTGTGTATCTGTGTGTGTGTGTGTGTGTGTATAAACAATCGACATGCTGATGATTATATAGTGTGATGACCATTATCGCATCAAATTCAAATTCAATCGAAGGGAACTAAGAGTTAAGGCAAGACTTATAAGAGGTATGGCTAGAGGGGGTTAAGAAAGATTGGTAGGTTTTAGGTTTTCTTAGGGGTTACCATAATGAAAATTATTCAATTTTTAAAATGTTTTTAGTTTTAAGATCAATTTAAGATCTAAGAAATAAACATGAAAGGGTTTAGAACTGAGAGTTAAGATATTTCTTAACACAGATATGGTTAAAGGGGTTAAGAAGACTTCTAGGGAAAGGTTTTCCTCTGGAGATTTAACAAGAAATTAAGAACTTTCCCAGTGGTTTAATATTATATTATCCCCAAAATATTATATTTATAAGAAACTCTTAAGAAACTTAACATTAAGTTAGGTTTTTTTAAGATTTTAAAAAAAGATCTTATAAGTTAGGATCAAGTTGAGAATAAGTTTGATATTTTGAAAATAATTTAACCATTTTACCAAAATTAAGCTGATATAGGACACTTTATAGTTCCCTCATCCCAACCCAACATCTTGAAAAAAATTTAAAAAAAAAAAAGGTTAGGATCAACATCAGTTTATGATTTTAAAGATAATTTACGTATATTTTAAGCTTATATAGGCTACTAATTTATAGTTAAGACTTTTAGATTTATTCAACATCTTGGATAGAATTTTGTAAAATTAGGATTAAGTTAAGAACAAGTTTGAAATTTTGAAAAAATTACCTTTTTTACCTATATTTTAAGCTTTTATGGGGTACTTTATAGTTTAGACTTTTAGATTTAATTTAACATCTTGGAAAGAATTTTGAAAAGTTAGGATAAAGTTGAGGATCAGTTTATGATTTTGAAGATAATTCTTTTTATTTAACATTTTAAATACTATTTAAGCTTATAAATGGTATTTTATCCTCTTCAGACTTTTAAAATTCAAACAAGATGTTGAAGATAATCTTAAAAATTTAGGATAAAGTTGAACATCAGCTTAATATTTTGAAGATATTTTATAATATAATATTTAACATTTTAGCTGTAGAAAGTATTTCATCGCCTTCAGACTTTCAGATTCCTTTAATATTTTAAAAATACCCTTGAAAAGTTGGTATTAAGTTCAGTAAAAGTTTTATAGACTAAAAACAACCAACATTTGACCACCTCTTAAGCTTCTTTAATACATTTTATAATATAATATTTTAAGAATAATATTTAAAATATTTTTTAAACAGAAATAACTTT
Source organism: Drosophila eugracilis (assembly GCF_018153835.1). Lineage (NCBI taxonomy): Eukaryota > Metazoa > Arthropoda > Insecta > Diptera > Drosophilidae > Drosophila > Drosophila eugracilis. The sequence continues at coordinate 307,304 of NW_024572115.1, read as the reverse complement.
TAAAACCACAACTTTATTAAACATTTTAGCAACTTTTTAAGCTTTCAAAGGGCTTATTATAATCCTTCAGCCCTTTAGTTTCAGTTCAAGAACTTCGAGATGATTAGAAAAAGTTACAAATCAAGTTAAATAATAGTTAAAAATTGTTAAATAAATATTTACAATATTTTCTTTAGCCTTAAATAACCAAAATTCCATAAATCATTTCACATAAGAAAACTTCCCCAAACTCCCTTCTAGGGTATCTAACATTCGTTTATCTATTATTTTCAAGTCACTATTCCAATTTTTTCTTTTTTCTTTTGTTTTTATGGTTGAAACGACAACAACAACAACAACAATGGACAAACATTTAATTTATGGCCAACATTTAATTGCGAAAATTCAGCTTGTTTGTGTCGGATTTTCTAGGGCGTTATCCAGCGCATAAATACGCATCACACCCGGCTATCTAAGAGCCTATATATATTGCCATATATATCTATATATACAGATATAGGATATATAAAGTATAGATATATATATCAAATAATGACCACAAAACTGTCATTAGACACGGCGCATAAACAGTGGCCAACAATACAAGCAATACAAGCTGGAAAAACGATGAGGAAAATTAAAGTGGATGGCAAACAGAGCGCATCGATGGCATTGAATAATAATATTTCATCGCTTGGCCAACTCCTTGGGTTTATAGCCTATACTGGTCGCCCCCCATCCATCCATATATCCATGAGATACAAATTCTTCTTCTACTTCGTTTTCTTCTTTTACTGCTGTTTGTTCATAATTTGTTTGAATTTTCCCTGTTTTTCTATGTTTTTCTTTGTTTTTCTTTGTTTTTTCTTTGATTTTCTTTGTTTTTCTTTGTTTTTCTTTGCTTTTTTTTCTTGGTTTTTTCCTTCTTCTTTTATGGAGTGAGAAAACTCTGTGCATTTTCCATTGATTTAATTGATTCGAAATAAAAAATAAAAAAGAGGAGAGAAGAAATTCAAATCACGAAAGTGTTAAGAAATCGAGCGAAAGAAGCCAAGAGAAGACTCCGCATTCGGTATTGGAACCCTTTTCTGTCTGCCTCTCTCTTTCTAGCAGTCTACCTGCCTGGCCTATGGCTCTGTCTCTTTCTGTTTAAACAGGTTCTGTCAGCGAACTGTGAAAGAATTCTTTTTTTTTTCCTATGCACTAAAAAAAAATTTAGTTAAATTAATTACTTAAAATTAGGCAAAAAAAAAAAAAAAAATTGCTTAAATATTTTATTTTTAAGGGTTATTAAATTTGGTAAATATTTAATGATAATTTTTTTAGGATTATTTTAAGTTATAATTTAAGTTTTATTTTGTTTTGTTAATATTTAAAATTTTAATTTTTATTTTTTAAATCTTTTTTTGAAAGAAGCTCTTTTTTTTTAGAGCCAAAAAATATTTACTAAATTTTTGTTGTTTATTTTAGCTAATTTTTTGCTTATAAATATAATAAAACTGTTTAAAAAAACCTTAAAAATTGTATTTCTTTTTATAAAATTAAATATTTAACTAATATAAAATACTTTCTTAAACAATTTTGTTAATTATTTTCATATAAAATGCCTCTTAAAACAATTTTATTTACAATTTTAATAATATTTTCCCACTTTTTAGACATTTTTATTTTAAATTCTCTTTTTAATAATTAATAAACATTTTATTTTAATTAAAATCGAACAAAAATTAAACACTTTTTCTCATAAAAAAATAGAAAAACTTTAAAATACTTTCATAAATAACCAAAAAAAAATTTCTCTCAATGCCTTCTGTTACTTGCTTTTTTACCATTTTTGAACCTGCGTGCCCAAGAGTCAGCATTCCGACTCCCTATATCGCTGCCTCTCGCTCTGGCTCGGTTTAAAGTGGAAACCTGTTTTCTCAATAATAAAAACTAATTTATTTACTAGTTGTAGGTACAAAGAACAACAACAACAACTTCAACAACATTCGAGGTTTTGCTGAAGAAAACGACTTCGAAATTTACTTCGAAAAACCATGGCGACAAAATATAAAAAAAAAAACTGAAAAAAGGTTTATTTTGTTCGGAAGAGGTTGGTTGATGACGAAGAAGGAGAAGCAGGGGCAGCAGAGGAGAAAACTGCGTGTGTGGCTAATCAGAATCAAATTGATTTAAATTTGAATGGTTCGACGGACGGACGGACGAACGGACGGGTAAAGTGCGAGAAGAGGTCGTGGGAGGGGGGAAAGCCAGGTAGGCGGGGGATTTAAGTGAGAAAAAAAAAAAGCGATAAGTTGTTCCCAACTTAAGTGAAGTTTACTCAGCTCTTCGTCGGGTTTTCTTCTCTTTTTTTATCAGTAATTTGTGATTTTGGACCTTTTTTTTCAGGGGTTTTTCTTGACCAGAAAAAGTTTATTCAGGTGAGAGAAATATATTAAAAAGATAATACCCCATATGTAACCTTCAGATATGGACCGTTTTAAGCCTCATAAATCGCAGAGAGACCCCTAACAGTTTTCCCCCCATCAAAACATAACCCTAAAAAACTCTTACATTTCCCTTCGAAAATCCCTATGCAAATTACTTTTAAACTCTAGAATTTTCCTCTGCTTAACCCTAACAAATAGCAGCTCAATCACAGGTGAACGCTAATTGCAATCACAAATATTTGTCGATCGAGTCGAGTGAGTGAGTTGTTGTTGTTGTTTTTCTTCTACCCCCTCTCCGAAGAAAAGCCGAACACAAGAAGAAAAACCTCGAAAAAGAGGAAAAAAAAGACCCAGAAAACAACGAAAATTTGTTCCAAAGAGTTTTGCAGCTGCATTTGTTGTTGTTTGTTTGGAAAATTGCAGCCAAGCCAAGTCAGGCCAGGCCAGGCAGAGAGGAAAACTGAAACTGAAGCTGAACCAAAAAAGAACAATAACCGAAATACGAAGAAAGTATCTCAAAAGATAGCAAACTCCAAGAAAGCCAAACAAAAGCAACGGATGTAAGTTAAAGGGAGGGAGGTAGGGAGGTTAACTCTTAGTTACTTGTTAGGTTAAGGTATAGTTTATAAGGTGGCTAGGCTAGCTGGCTAGTGTAAAGTATCTACAAGTCGAAAGCGCAAAGTTTTACGCTCACTTTTGACACACTAGACAAGATACAAGTTACTACATACGAGAACCCCCCCTTCTTAAAAAAACAAAACAAGATACAGATACGTATGAGTCAGTAGATAGTCTATCCTAGATACTAGTTACTAGTTAACTTAAGTTCACTTAGTTGACAACAGGTGGCTTCACCTTACTTCTGCTTCACTTACCTGTGTGTTTATGTTTTACTCTCTCTCTCTCTATCTTTTTCCCAGTTGCAGTTTCGGTTTCTGCTGCTTTTCCTTTTCTGGCTTTTGTTTTTCCAACTGGTCCACTCTAAAAAGCTGGACTCTGCGCTGTGCAACCAACAAACAGATGCAATGATGCTGGCAAAGTTGGTAACCCCAAAGTTATGCCTGCAAAAAGATCACAAAAAGAGTTAGTCAATTTTTGAATAATAAACAATGGAAAAGGAAAACTAAATGGAAAGCTAAGTTAAAGTTTTCTCAGATGCAGTTAAATATTCTTAAAAGGTTAATTGTTAAGAAAAATGCTTAATAATAAGGTTAAATCTTGGAATTATCAAAAATTAATTTAATTTAACTTAAATAACGTCTTAAAGTTAAACTTAACTCCCTCATAGCTTTCTAACACCAATCTTTCATATAAAAAACCCTTCAATTTGTTTCAACTTTCAAACTATTTTGACAGCCCATCTGATTCACTGGGCTCATGAATATTTATCATAATTTTTAGGCTTCTTCTTTTTTTTGTTGGTTTATTTTATTCGAAAACTTGAGAAATTAACACTTTTATGTGGACAATCCAGTTCCCTTACTTCTATTGCCCCCAATCTAACAACTTTGTGAGTCATTTAAAACCAAAACCAAAAAAAAAAAAAAAAAACAAAAGAAATATAAATAAAAACCGCAAAAACCCAGATTTATAGATGACAAGAAGGGATAACCACCGCTTTTTGCTGACCATTTTTTAAAGCCCTTTTCTCTTTTCTCCATTCCTTCCCCGAAACCCTGACCCCGGGGCTAAAACCTTTCTTCAGTTGCAAGCAAACTTGCCTCAAGTTCAATTTTCTTTTGTTCTTTAAAAAGCAAAAAAAGAAAACAGAGGAAAAAAACTTAAGAAAATAAAACCAACTACTAAATAAAGTTCAACCGAAAATAAAAAAGAGAATCAAACTTTTGCTAGTCTTGGCAAAAAAAAAAAAGTCGTAGTCATTGCGAAAAAAAAATTAAGTGAAAATAAGAATTGGTTTTCAAATGTGAGAGATGGATAGACTTTTTGATACCCTATGACTTGGAAAATATTTAAAATAACATTTTTGTAATATTTTTTTAAGAGTTTTTAAGTCATTAAACCAAAATTCTTGCCAAAAACAAGCTCAAGGCTGACTTTATAGATTTTTCTTGTTTTTTAAGGCTTAAAAATTAAATATTAATTAAGTTTTTATAAGTTAAAACAGCTAAATCTTAAGTCGTTATAGTTTCTAATATATATTTTATCATACCCCATACCCCACCCCCTTTTTATCGCGAATTTTAAACCGAAAAAGTCGGCCCAAAAACGGCGTGAGATGCTCAATCGAATTAAAATGCATTCGAGTAGCAATGACACTGACACGCCCCCTTGCCCTCCCCCTGAAAAACTTAAGAAGAAGCAGAAGAGCGGAGTACGCAAAAAAAAAAAAAAATACAACAAAAAAGAATATTTAAAAAAAAAGGCCAAGAAAAGATACAAAAGATACGAAATGGCACGGCGGCAGCAGCAACTTAAACTGTGGCAAAAGTTATTGTAACTTTTGGCCCGCCGGCAAGGCAAGGCCAATTGTTGGGTTAAAGGAGGTGGGTGGGGTGCCTTATTCAGGGGCGTCTCCTACGAGGGTTATAGAGGTTGTGGGCGGTGGAATTGATACCGAAACTGAGGCGCCACGCGCGCCTACTTGCCACGCATTTCCTTCCACAGTCCCAATGAAAATCCTCGTCTGCTTTTCTTTCTTTTTTTTTGGTGACCTCAATCTTTAGTTCAATGCGTGACCAAACGGGGGTGAAGGGGGGCGGCAGAATCTTGCCAACTGTGACTTTTTTTGTATATATAAAAAAATAAAATCAACGACAACTTTGGACTGTTTTACAGGACAAATATATACAAAAAATAATGGCAGGGAAAAGAAAGTTTGAAAACGAATTTGAAGATACTCTTGCAAATTGAAAAGTTCTTTGACAGTTATGAGATATTTAAGGATATTTAAGAGAAGTTTTCGACACTAAATTGAAATATTTTATATTTATAGTAAATAAATAAGATGTTATTTTTGTTAGAAGCTTTAATTTAAGGGAAGTTATAAGGGGAGATCTACTAAAACATGGCTGGCAATATTCCTTCTTTATAAAGTCACAAAATCGTTCAGAAAATCCATCTTTTAGGAATGTTAAAACATCAAAAACAGAATGTTATGTAAGTTCCTAGCTTATTTAAACTCAGTTTAGTTTAAGAACACCTTTAGTAGCATTATTTTAAAAAGAAAAATTAAAGAAATATTTACAAAATCGATTAATTATGAAAGAAAAACATGAAAAATGCAGAAGGCTATGTAAGAAATCAAGAATTTTTCATCCTAAATCGTCTTATTCTTAAACTATCTTAGTTTTATAAGTAGTTTTAAGTATATTATCTTATTTTATCTTTATTTTCATATATATTTTCCAAATCTAACTAAGAAAATTCGAAACCCTCACAAATTCCAAGTTCACTCCCTAACAAACCCCTTAAAAAACCTTACAATATCCAACTTTTTAGAGGGCATACAAAAAACCCTTCAAGCAAAACCAAAATAAAAAACCTAAAAAATTTCCTTCTTTATTCCTAAGAAAATTGCTATGAGGACTCGCTTACAAAGATGCTTTTTAAATGATTAAACGCTCTGAATTACCAAATTTCTCTCAAGACATGCTTTTTTTCTTTCTTTTAGGCCAAGTCAGGGCCAAGTTTGACTTGTTTTCCATTCTTGATTTCTTATTATTTTGGTTTTTCTTTTCTTTCTTTTTTTGCTGAGATATCATATGGAATATAAAACGACTTTAAGTCGGGCGAAAAATCACGCGCAGCGACTTGCTTCTCATTAACATTTACCATTATCATTTTTTTGGGCTAATCGATTTGAGTTTTGATTTCATTATCTGCTTCTTTTTTTTTCCCCCTGCCTCTTTTTTGCATTTTAATTCGAGCATCATGAAAATCAAAATGTCTTTGGGCCATAAAACGTTTTAATATGGAAACAAGATGGACAAAAATATTTAATTTTGTGTTAGAAAAGAGAGACAGAAAGATAGAGAAAGAGACAGAAGGGAGGCCAACCAAAGTGAGATGAAAGAACTTTGATTTGATTCCATTTGATTGACTTCCCTCAAAGCTGGTTGTTAACTTAATTGGTATTATATAAAATCTTAGATTGGAAAAATTAATTAAAATATTTGAAATTTAAGTTTTAGCTTACCAAAACAAAGAAATTTCTTAGGGAAAATCTTAAATATTCCCTTAAATAACTTAATTTTCCTATCAAAAAAAACATTTAACATTTTTATACTTCAGACATTTCCCTTGCATTTCCTTCATTTCCCCCCCTACAGAAAACCCCTTTTAACATTAAAAACTTGGCATTTTCTCACGCAGTCGGAAAAACAGAAGACTTCTTCTGCTTCTCAGGGACTTGTCAGGGACTCAGCGACATATCAAAAAAATAAAAAAAATAAAAAAATTCAAAATGATTATTTCTTCGAAAGATAATTTCCACTGACATTTGCTTTTCCAAGCCCTACCCCTGCCCCAAAACGTTGCAAACTTGCTGACATGAAGTCATCAACGTGGTCGAAGGAGTGGAAATTGTTGGCCAGGTCAAGTGGTTGACCGTGAATGAGCAAAAAAACAAAAGGGGAAGGAGATGGAGAAGAAGGAAAACCCAATGGAAAATATGAGAATGGAAATGTGGAGAGACAATTGTCATATGAGCAAAGAGGAGCATGACAAAACTGTTTTTTTTTCTACGCTTTCCGTTGCTTAAAAAAAAAACACACACACACACACACACAATTTGTCGCAGGGCGAGGGGGGAAATTGTAAAGGGAGGAGTGGGAGTATGTCCGTTTTAGTTGGAATTTTCTTTTTTTTTCCAAACGTTTATCAGCCGAAAGCAATCAAAGTCAAGTTACCATGGGCGGCCGACATTTTCCCTTCACCAAAACCCCCTTTTTTCTGTCTAGTTTTCTCTTTCTATCTTTATCTTGCAACAGATGGAAAAATCATTGGGAAATTTAATATCTATAAAGGGTTTACTCTTTTCTTTCATGATTAATATAGAAACTAACAAAGAACTGGCAAAGTTAAAAAGGAAAGCAAAGAAAGTAAACAATTTCTCTGGGAAAATACATGAAAAACTTATTAAAAAAGGCGGAAACCTTAAACTTAAATTAAAACTAATCAATATTCTTGTTTATTAATTAAAATGTGGAAAGCAAAAAAGCAGACTTAGCCCTGTTAAAATCAAATTAAAATCATTTTCCAAAGACATAAATTACAATAACTTTTCACAGAGTTTTTCTAATATAATTTTCCTGCTGCCAAAATGTAATCAAATCAACTTCAACCTTAACTTCTCTTTTTTTTTTTTTTTTTTTGGGAATTTTCAATTTATTTTGTGCTTTTTCCTAACGTTTTTCATCTTTACTTTCCGTTTATTTTCATTTGTCGCACGCGGCGACTGCAATAAAAGTTGAATAAATATAACCTTAAACGGAAGACAACCACAGCAAACAAACAAACAACACAACAACAAACACAACAACAAACAGCACAAAATCATAAAGAAAAAAATAAAATTAAAATAATAATAAACAAGAAAAATGAAACTCTGTTGAGGCCCCTTTGGCTATTAAAAGGGGAAATGAAGAGAGAGTAAGAGGAAACCCAAGTTATTGAAGAAGAGACGACTTCGACTTTGACTACAACTTGGCTGGCAAGTCGTCTCGAGGTCTTAAACTTAATTAATAACTTTGAAAATCCCTTGAAATGTGGAAGGAATTATGGTAAATGTATATAGTATATAGGTTTAAACTTTAATCTTTAGAATATTTTTTATCTAATATGTTTTACTTGATTTCCTTAGCCTTTTGCGTCTTTTAAACATCTCAAACTTGGTTAACGCACTTTTAAAAACCCTCGAAATAACTCAGAAAAATTGAGAAATTTTATATCTTTATTTTTATTGCCGTTTAAATTACTAACTATCTTAATATCTCAACATTTCTTTGATTTCTCCTGTTTTCGGGAACATTTAACTACCTTAAACTTGATTAAAATTCTTAAAAATATCGTGAAATGTGGAAGGAATTTTGATTTATGTAATCTTTAGAAATCTTTAAACTTTATCTAAAATATTTCCTTTGATTTTCTTTGCCTTTTGCTACTTTTGGCCATCTTAATCTTAACTAACAACTTTTAAAAACCCTTAAAAAATGCCAGTTAAAATCTAGAAAACTTATATAGTATATATCTCAACTTTTTCTTGCCGTTTAAAGTACTATCCATCTCAATTCCATATCTTTTCTTTGCTTTTTTCCCTGTTCTCAGCAACATTTAACTAACTTAAACTTGCCTAACCCTAAAAATCCTCTAAAAAAAATGTTCAAAAAATCAAATAAATATATATACTATATATCTTTAATCTCTACTATTTAAACTATAAAATATCTTAATCCCCTATCTTCTCTTTGAGGGGAAACCCTGTTCTCAGCCACATTTAACTATCATCTTCAGCCAACTTCATCTGGGCCCCCGTTTATATAGTTTTTCTTTCCGTTTATATTCCGTTTTTGATTCTCCCTTTTGTTTTATTTTTTTTTTTTATAGCTTGTCTAGGTTCACATAGTTCTTGGCCCTTTTTTTTTTTAATTCCTTATTACAGTTAATGGCGATGTTAACTAACTTTTTGTGGTCTGCCTGATTTATTTGAGCATCTTAAAAAATGTTTTCTTTGTGGTTTCTTCTTTCGAACTATTTTATTAGGAAAGAAAAAGCAAGTTAAGTTAAGTTAGTTAATTGAAGAAATTGTACGGAAAATCATAGTTAAATAATGTAAACTAGTTAAAGTTTAAACTAGAAAATACTTTAAGAACAAACTTAATTATGAAATCATTAAAACTTATTTTAGCATCTTAATTTCCTCACTACCAATATTACCCCCAAAAGCATAGACTAACAATTTCGAATGCATTTTCTTGTTGCCTTTTCATTTTTAATGGGTTTGCGCTGTTTCCCTTGGAATTTTCTACACAATTTCCCCGATGGCCTATTGATCTGCAGCTAAAATAGACCGCAAAAATTGAAATTTTTATTTAGATTCCGCTTAATTGGCATTCGAATTGGCTGCGGCTCATTAGCCCGCTATTGCCCCCAAACCCCCTCCCTCCTCCTCTTATGCAGCACATTGCAAGGCACTTAACAATGTTGGAGTCCCCACACCCCTCCCCCTCCCTCTCTTACCCAGCCACGCCCCTTTACCCCAACCATAACCCAAAAAACACTGCTCTTGCCACAGGCCATTAAAATGTCATGCACTTGGCGCGTTAGAAAAACTAAAACCAAAAACTACTACCGTCCCAACTTGACTAAATCGAATTTTATGGGACTGAAAATGGCGTTTAACAAGCGAAATTCGAAATAAATTCCTATATATGCAGGCTAAATTATAGATTGCCTTTTAGTATGGGATTTTTTCTTTAATTTAGAATTAGTTTGACTAGTTTTAGTAATTAGAAGTTCGAATATGTCACTTGTATTTGAATATTTTCTGATTTAAAACACAAATCAAGGCAAAATCTATGATAAAAACTCAGAACTTATACGTTTTTTATCATAATACTTAAGATGTTATACTTTTCCCATGAAAAAACTTAAGAAAACTGCTAAATTTTCAATTTTAAAGATCAAAACTTCAATTCTTAAGATAAAATACATTTCCATTGTCTTTTTCCGATTAAAAATTAACATATTTAACACTGTCTATACTAAATTTTCGAGAAATTTTTTAACACCTTACATTTTTAAATCGAATTTAACCCTTGAAATTATGTTTTTTACTTAACTAACATAAAAAAACGAATACTAAATTCCTTTTTAACGCAAAACCTACAAAGTTAACTTAATTTTCGAAAAAAAATCCATTTATTTTTCACTCTAAAAACATAGAAAATTCCACAGTACGGAAGCAAGTACCAAGTAAGAAAGGGATAGCAATTACAAAATATGCTGGGTTTTTGTTAGGAAGAAAACCACAAACAGAGGGAACATAAATGCAAAATGCACAACAAAGAGTAAAACCGAAAAGAGAGAGGAGGGAGAGGACCTAAACCGATCTGATCCTCCTCTCAAAAGAGAGAGAACATTTTTATCTGCTTGCCTGCGCCTACTTCGCCTACTTCTATCTCCTTCTTGCTCGCGCAAAATGCAAGTGAATGGGTGCAGGCAACAACAATTCGATTTTTACCGTATTCTTTTTGTCCCCTTCTTTCGCTCACCTTTCTTCCTTGTATTTCGTATTTCTTTCCTGGTGCTTGTGCTTGTTTTAATTTTATTTTTTTTTTCGTTAAATTTGCAACTTTTGTTTTGTTTCTCGTATTTCTCGCTCACTTTTTTCCTTATATTTCTTTTTTTGGCACTGACTCTTAAATTCTCAACTTTATCTCCTTGATTTTCTCTCACTCACTGATTCGTTGGAATTTATTTTTTTTGTTATATTCGTTCGCACAGTAAAAAAAAATTGGTAATTTTTTGCAATGCAATGGTTTTTTTGTGGTTGTTTTCGGTTTCTTTATTTATTTTCGCACCGAAAAATCAGGAGCCAAAAAACCGAAATGAAAATAAAAAAGGCGAGAGGCTCGATTTCGATTTTGGTTATTACGAATTACGAAAAGGCAATTGCAGATGACGACGACGACGACGACGATGAAGAGGAAGAAGAAGCAAAAGCAGATATAAAGGAACCGGTTTTTTTTTCTATTTTTTGTTGTTGTTTTGTGTTAACAATTTCTCCCTCGCTTGAAATACGCACACACACCGACGCACAGCAGCAACAATAATAATAATAATAATAATGATGATAATAATAATAATAAAAACACACACAGTGACAAAGAAACGCGCGCGCCCGTCGAAAGGCCGAAAAGCCGAGTTCCGAAATGAAGTTTTCCTTCCCCGCCTTTTGCCCGATTTGCCGTTTTTACCGTTTTCCGACCGAACGCCTTTTGGAAACGTTCACAGCGAAGTCCAAATTCGATTTGAATCGCGAGCGAAGCACTCTACAATATTCCAACTTCACTTTTCACATCGAACATTTCTTCGGTTCGACGTTGCCGTTCGCATCGAACTCATATGGCTAACAGTTGTTGTTTGCCTTTGGCTCCTTTTTTAACATAACTGTTAAGTGTTGCGTTAGCGCAACAGTGGTTCGAATAGAACTTGACGTTTTTATTCTCCGTTTGCATAGCACAACAGGTTTGATGCTGCAAGTTCGTGTTGCAAGTGTGGAATGTGTTGGGTGCACTAACAATAGCAACAACAGCAGGAGGAAAGAAGAAGTTTTAAGGAAAAATCCGTATAAACCGAAATAAACTGAACGGAAAACACGAAAAACAAGCTGCCACCGCTGTTTTTTTTTTAATGCTACGAACGAATATAAAGAGCAAGGGTATGTGCAACAGTTGGAAGGGGAAGAAAAAAAGATTTTAATTTCAGTTCAATTTGATATTTTTTATATATTTTTTTTAAAGGATTATAAGATATTTTTCTTGTATTATTTAATAAAAAAGATTTCTTAATAGAGCCTAAAATTCCATAATTTTTATAAAAAATAAAATCCACTTTTCTTAACATAAAAACAATATTAAAACCCAATTACTGGGTAATCCGAAAGTCGAAAAATGCTCCTTTAGAATTCTGACTTGTGTCAGTTTTGTGGCTTTATTTTTTTTAATCTCTTTTTTTTCTCGTGCAGCAGGAGTGGATGGTGAACCGGTTCAACAGGATGCAGCAGGAGAGCCACTGCAAATCGCTACCAAAACAAAAACCAAACCAAAAAGAAGGTGGGAAAAAGGAGAAGAGTTCCCCAATGGTTGAGGCTATCTCTGTCACGCTGCCATTCTACCATCTCTTTCGAGGCTGTCTCTTTGCATTTGGCCAAAGAGCAAACCAACCTGACAACAATTTTCGCCACTTCTCTTCCTCTTCGCACGACGGACGGACAAAATGTAACTAAAATGGCAAACACAGAACCGGTTGAGGTTCGTTCGCCCAAGGAATGCACAAAATACAAAAACAACAACAACAGCAACAGCAACAACGAAGAAAAAAGAAACACAAATAAGAAATAAAACTAAAGCAGCAGCAGGAACAACAACAACAACAACAGAAGCAGAAACAGCAGCAGAATGCAAGGCAAGAAAGAAATAGCAAAAAGGCGCAAGGCAACAATTGAAAGAGTACAGGACTAACTCGTTAAAAGGGACTTGGAAAATACAAAATAACAGAAAATAGAAAGTTTTTTCAAATTATTTCAAAAATTTATTTTAAAAAATCTCTTTAAAAAATTATTATTAAACTTAAAAACATAAATGTAATCTTAACAAAAAATTAGTTTTAGCTCACATTCAGCCTCTTTTCCTCAATAAATACTTTCATTGCATAAATCCAACTCATCAAGTGCCCACTGTAATCCCAGACTTTCGGTCAGTTAAAGTTGCTACCCCTTTCCTCACCTCCTCTTTGCAGGCCATGCAAAATGAAAACCAAAAGGAATGACATAAATCTGCGTGGCAAACAAAAGACTCAGGCAACGAACGTGCCACAAAAGCGTGTTGCAACAAAAGCTCCGAAAGCCTGCAACTGGATTACTGTTACACGAAAAGGTGTGCAAGCGAGCAGGCAATAGAATATAGGAATGATGCAAAAAAAAAAATAACAAATAAAAAAACAGAAAAAGGAGCACTTGGAAGAGCAAGAGAGACAGCAAGACAAAGGGGTCAAATGTTGCGGGTCCGCGAACTTTTGTAGGTGAATTGACTTCTGCTCGAGTCACCCCAAAAATGGTAAATGGGTGGGAAGCAATCAGCGCGGATGGGGCAAGTAATGAAAGAGAAGGATGAATGGATGATTTTGGGGCGGAGGCAGGCAGGCAAAACAGGGAGATGGCTAAGTTGAATGCTTTAAAGTTTTAGCTAAAAAAGGTGTTAAAACATAAGTTTTATGTCGTTTTTTATGTTAAATTTCATATATAAAATGTTAATGAAAAGATTTAAAGTTTTTGGTAAAATAAAATTAAGAAATTTACAGATAATTGTTAAGGCAATTTTAAATTAAAAAATATAGAAAATTAAATTACTTTTGTTTAATATTAGAAAACCATAAAAGTTTTGTCTAGTTAAGAACTTTTTGTGACTTTTTGATCTTAGCATTAAGTTACTCTTTTATATATTCATCATTTTTTAATTTTCAATTAAAAATGTCTAAAAAAAAAACATTACAAAAACCTACTCCCCCTTTGTTATTTTCCACCTCTAATAATGCAGTTCCACCTAAGACCTAAGAATTAACCAACTTAAAATTGGTGACTAATGACAGTTTTAATTGAGGTCTCGCATATCACATTTCGTTGAATGAGCGGCATAATTTGGCCCAAAATAGTAACAAATTTAAGCTAAGCTTAACAAAAAAATAAAAAGCTGGTAGTAGAACTAAATGCTTTCGATTCGGTTTTTAAACTTTAAACAAAATATCAGCTTATTGTTGATAATTATGGTTTATTCATTATACTTTTCCCCTCTAAATTTCTATATCTAAAAAGTTTTATATAAAAAACGTAGCAACCTATCAATGAAAAATACAAAAAGAAAAACCTTAACCACATTGCGGTTTCGATTTAACGCTTAAGCCATTTTAACCTCCATAAAAACAACCCACTCAATCAGCAATCAAATTAAAAATAAATGTAAAAAAGGAGCAACAATTTGAACTGGACAATTGGCTTAGATCGACTATAGTCTTGTGTGCAACATGCCTGCGCCTCCGCCTCCGCCTTCGATTCCCACCATTATTTTGGGTGACCATTTGTGCCTCATTTGGAGGCCGAACTCTGAACTTTATTGTTTCTGCTGGCTGGCTGGTATTTCTTCTCTTATTTTTCTTATTTGTTCGTTTTATTATTTCTGCGGTTTTTGTTTTCCTATTGACTGTGCTTTTCTTTGCTTTGTTTTTGTTTTTCTTCTCTTTTTTGGCCACTTAGAAGAATTGCCCCGCCACATGCAAAACACTCCAAAAAGTCCAACACCACACATTCGGACGCAAAATGTTGCTGTGCTGCGAGCGAAAAACAACAACAACAACAAAATATGACCCAAAATATGGTAAGAAGCAGGCAGAGCAAGAAGCGAGAAGGCAGGCAGGCAGGCGCAACAAGCAAAAATAAACAAAAAATGAAAAAAACCGCAAAATAAATAAGACGAAAATTATGCAAAGCGCAGACAAATGCGCAAATTTGAAAAATGCCACAGCAACAACAATGACAGCAGCTGCGCTTGCAGACCGCCCCCGCACCCCTCTGACTGTTTGACAAGAAGAAAAAAGAGAGCGCGGACTTCAAATGCTAAAAGAGTTCTTATGGCAGATCTATCGATACTCTAATAATGATAACTTTCATGTGATGGTTTTTTACAAAACTAAATGAAAGAATTTTAGATTATAATAGGATTGTTTCCTAAACTTAAACTTCTGATAAGTTATTACTTCTGATTCCACAAAAAGAAAGCAATTTTTAGGTTTATCGATAAACTAATCGGGCCAATTAACATTTCTTTATCTTAAAAATTATGTTTTTCTTAAAGATTTTTGAAAGAATATTGCAATTTTGGAAAACTTAAGGTTCTGATAACATATTATAAGCTGTAATTATTAAAAAAGAAATGTATAAAACTTATCGATAAGTTAAAAGAGCAAATAACCCATCTAAGGCTTAAACATTATAAGTTCCCCTTTAGTAGACATTTTTAACCCTTAAAACCCTTTATTATGATTATTATGACTTTAAATTTAAATTTAATGGAACTACTAGGCAGAGTCCAATCCTATTGATAAATTTATCGATAAAATATCAAATATTATATATTTAGACCCTAAAAAATAAATTTCAACGTATAATTACTCAAACTTGTCAAACTTAAACAACAAATTGAATATAAAACTTTATATTTTGAAATCCACAACGCAGAAGCATAAACCAAAAAGAATCGATAAATTAATCGAGAAGGGGTCATGCAAATCTAATTAAAAAAAAAAACATAAAACATTGATTTATTCATTACTTTACTTGAGCTTTCAAATCTGTAAACTAAAAAAATACAGTAATAATCTATCTGCAATTGGTTTTCCTCAAGAAACCTAATCGATTTCCCTGGAACCAACCAACCCACTTGATATGTACGTGTGAAAATGTGTGTCAGCTCACACCCCAATTAGTTCCCCCGAAAACTGAGGCGCCCCGACCCTGTCTTTTGTTACCAATCACTAAGAAGAAAACTACATATGAAAATCAAGTTAACCTTAGGAGATCGAAGTTTGAAAGACCATTTTTAAAGATCAGTAAAGTTTATTCATCATTTTGTAAACCTTTTGCGAAACAACAGTTTGATGTTAAAAACTTGTAAATAATTTATTTAAAACTACTCCTAAGATTTAGTAATACCCATATAGGGTATCCAAAATTGCCTTTAGATAAATCAAAAGCTTAGGCGGCGGCTACTTTGGCGGCGCTTGACTTTGCTAATGGCTCTCATTCGCTCGCCGCTAAACTTCGTTATATCTTTTAACCCCGCTTCGTTTTCATTTTCTGTTTTCAGTTTTTTGGTTTTCGGTTTCGACTTTGGTTGCTAACTTGGCCAAAATGGTCGGGGGCGGGCCGACAAAAAAGGGCGTTGCTGCCTGCCGCTGTTGCTGCTGCTGCTGCTACGGCCTGTGTTGTACAAATATTACTCATGGCTCTTGGCCTGGCCTGGCGATCATGTTGAACAGCATAGCTAACACCCAAGAACAACGTGACGAACAACGAAACGACCAACAACCAACAACGAACGACGAACGACGAACAACGAGAGCGGCAGGCCAAAGCGGCCTTAAGCCGACTTCAACTGACTGTGCTGACTGATTGTCATGGCACGATAATGAAATAACATTTACATACCCTCACATAAGGTAGTGCCACCTTAATAGACTTTTGAAGTTTTCGAAAAACCTTCTTAAGGTAATGGAAATGGTGTTTTATGATGAGTTATGATTAAAAATGATATAATATGTAAGGTTATTATTAAACCTTTCTTTAAAATCCTAAACCTATTTAGACAACTTTTAGTTTAGTAATAAAATTATGATCTTAAATATAAGTAAAAACCTTAAATTTTGCACTCTTATTTAACACTATATTATGTTTAGAATTCTATAAATGGTTTTAGTTTTCAGTTTAGTATCACATCAGTTCCAAATATTTTTATTTTTTATATTATTTTAGCAATTTAAACTTTTATGCCTAAATATCCAACAATTTTTAATCTTTCAATAACTGTTTTTAGGAATTACTTACAAAACCCTTTGATCTATTTAAAATGTATAAATAGTAAACCTTATTCATATATCAGTAAAAAGAAATATATACTTTATGGGAAATGTAAGAGTTATTATAAGAACTATTATAAGAGAAATAATATTCAAAATAAACCGATCTATAAGATCCTAATCTAGTTCCCATTAGGATAACAATTTTTGGTACCTCTATTTTGTATATCATATCATATCATATCATATCATATCATATTACATCATATCTTATTCTATCATATCATATAACGTCCTATCTTATCCTATTATATCCTATCCTATCATATCATATAATATCCTACTATATCCTATTATATCATTTCCTATAAGATCCCCATTTGGTTCCTTTTAGAATAACGATTTCTGCTGCCTCTATTTTGTATATCATATCGTATCCTATCATATCGTATCCTATCATATCACATCCTATCATATCATATCCTATCTTATTCTTTTACAATTTATCTTATCCTTTTATATCTTATCATCTAGTATCACATCCATACGTACTAAAAACTTTCTTCTTTTCTCATTTTTTTTTTAAGACATTTTTGTGTATCAACTTTCCTGCTCTTTAGATATTTTAAGTATAAACTCAAAAAATATGTGACTTTATGTGGCATAGTTTCTCGGCCACAGACCAGCTTAAAAGAACGTGCAACAACGTGCAAGAGGCATTCTTTTATATTTCTTTGGGATATTTCTTTTTTTTTTTTTTTTTGTCAAACAACAGCGACGACTTCTTGGGGTCTCCCTCCTCCTCTTTAGAAGGCAAGTTGCGCATGCGCAGAGGAAAATTCGAGGTCGGTAGATAGTACAGGGGGGGAAGGGTGAGACGGAAGATGGAGCAAGCAAGCAAGCAAGCAGGGCTTACATACAGTATGTGGTATCATAATCATATTATTTATGATTGTATTTGTTATGTTTGCCCGGCCGAACGGATACGTCGCCTCAATGGCAATGTGGCAACGTAATTGCCGTTTTGTGGTTTCCACTCGTTGTTGCTACATGAAGCTCGTGTGGCATTATGTTATGTTGTTGGCCCAGCTGAACAGTGACTTGAGAATTATAATTGTATTTAAAGAAAAAAAATTTAGATTTTAAGGTAATAAGTTGGGAATTTTTTTGTGTATTTCATTATTAGAGATAAACGGAGGAAAAGAAGAATTTCAAAGATTTTTCTTTAAAAAATTTCAAGAAAATATCCGAAAAATATATAAGTAGATCTCCTAGTTAGTTAAGAATCAGGTTTAAGCTTAAAACTTAATCAAACAGATCATAATTATTATCATGATTTATAAAGATCAAGTTAAGAGTCTTAAAGTTCTTTGATATTTCCTTTTCCCTATCGAATTTTATACGAAAATAAAGTTCATTTTTCCTTAGTAAATCTTCAACATTTCAAAAACTGATCATAAAATTCATATAAAACTTCATAAATATATATTATATGGAAATTAAACTTTCAAAAAATCCCCATCAACTACTATTAATTCAACCCCATAGGTGTGTAATTAAACTTTCTGCAACATGCAACCACTGTGCAATTGCTGTTGCTCATTTTTGCCAGGCATCTTTTGTGTGCCACTCACTTCACTCCATCTCCATCTCCACCATCTCCATCTCCCCCAGCTCCCTAGCTCACTCCACCACATTCACATCCACATCAACTTCAACTTCAAATGGACTGGCGACTGGCCACAAAAGAGCCATGGATCGATGGATGACTGCAGCTCCATGGAGCATGTGTTTTTGCCATTTTCAAGGGCACTTGGTGTCTCGTTTTTAGAGGTCGGGGGGGGAACAACAGTGCGGGGGGAGTTAGTCCAGTTGACTGAAGCTGTCCAACCCGTTGAAATGCTTATCGATCGGTTAACCCTCTTCTATACCCGCCTGCCTCTACCCTGATTTCGAATCCAAAAACCGAAGCCTATGAATCATTTGTCAATTGTTAAAAACGAAATGCAAATTGCTTTGGGCCCTCTAGCCCTCTCTCGCTCTCCCTCACACAGCCTATAGCTTTCTCTGTCGTGCTTTTTTTGTAAATGGAGTGTGAATCATATGGGTGACTATATAGATGTATATATATGCCCTAGGCACGTAGTATGATGTAGTGATTTACCTGATTACTCAAAATGGTAACCTACCTGGCAAATTATCAACTTTAAGCTGATTTTTTAGAAAATATTTGACTGGAAATTTAGTTTTTGTCTTTACTAATTTTCAACTTATCAAACTTATTATTATTTTGTAAAACAACTTTAATATTTTTTAAACCCAAAATGGTTTACTTTTTCACAGCTACAAGCCACAAGCCCTTCCTAGTTGATCTTTAAACTAAATCTAAGAAAAATTTTTCTTCTTTTCTAAAAACCTCACAAATTTATGTTATGCTAAACCATTTATAAGAAAACCAAACAGAAAAGATATTAAGGGGCTTAAAAAAGAACTAGATATACGTTAAGTTATTGAGAAATTATGGGAAATATGCAGAAGAAGCAAAATAAGATGGTAGAGGAAAATGCAGCCATGCAAATATGCGTGGCGATAACGGAGTCTTGGAGTCTTGGACTTCGACACCGAGTTTAGAGGGCCCCACCTCGCAATGCACTGGGAGAAAGAACGGGGGGGTTAGATCAGGATTCAAGTTAAGTTTATGATATGAAAGAAACTAGAAAGACTAGGGAAATTAAATTTAACATTCTTGGCATAAATCAACTTCTATTAGTGAAATAAATTCAAGTTAAGAAGATTTTCTATTTTATAGATTTCTCTTTTATGATCCCATTTATCTTTTTAACTATTTCGAGTTAGGAAGGGAGGAGGTTCTACTATGGTATATCTTCGTGAGAAACAGTAAGTGTACTAAGGAACTAACTAAGTGATAAAAACTTTTGATTTAACACTTTAAATTAAAGTTTAAGTACTACAAGATGACTTTTCCCATAGATAACTTAAACTTGAATATCCCTTTTATACATTTTTCTTAACTTAAAACAAAACAAACAAAATAATATTTAAAAAACTTCCACTTACCCTTCAAATTTATACACTTTCCCAATCACATTTTTCTCCAACTGCACAAACTCTCATGGGAGAAGTTTTCATTTTGGGCCTCCGCTTTGGTCCGCTCTCTTGGCCACAATTCATTTAGTTCCATTTCATTTCCATGGGCCACATCGTTGTCTGGCGATTGAAGGCCACTGAGCAATGCACGTAGATAACTCCACCCGATCCCCGATTCCCATTCCCAGTCACAGTTCAAGCCTCGACTTCAGAGCTAGAGCTAGAGCTTGAAGTTGAAGTTGGAGTCCAAGTCGCGGTCAATGTTTGTGGCCCGGCTGATGGCATCATGCTGTTCACAGCCATGGCAGTAATCTACAAACATTTTTGGATGCAAAGTATTCCGACGGCTTGGACTCAATGGATCGTAGGGGGGAGGGCGCAGTGTTTCTGGTAAGATCTATGCATATTGGGCCACTCGGTTTGTGGCCTTAACCAGGCACAGTGGGCCCCAAAAACAAATTAAAAACACATTCCTAAAAAGACAGAAAAAAAACAAAGTGAGAGAGATACTAAAAATCCAAATTGAAAATTTAATTAGGTGGTTAAGGCGAACCTTAAGATTGTTGAAATGTTTTTGACAAAATAAGCCCATTTAATCCAGATTAAAGTTGCCTAATATGGCCAGTAAACGAGGAGGCTTACAAGGTTAGTTAAGTGGAAAGATAAAAAAAAAGGTTTGGTGAATTATTATGGAAATAAATACATCAAATTTCTATAATATAATTTGTAATCTAAACCTTTTAAATTATAAAGTAATAAAAAAAACATTTAAAATAAAGTTAAAGAGCTGAAAAAACTGAAAATCTATTATTTAATCTTTGGCTTGTTAGAAATTGGTTATAAAGTATAAACTAACTAACAGAAAAATTAAGTTTAGGAGCTGAGAAAACTGAAATTTTATCACCTAATCTTTGACTTATTAGGAATTGACCATAAACTGTGGAAGCTAGAAGTTATAATCCGAATCTCTGTCATTTTTCTGTAACAAAAATACAATTTTACTTACTAAAAACTAACTAAAAGTAAAGAATATTAACCAAAATTGTAAATAAAATTTACTAAAAATATAAACACAAGCTCCTAAGAGGCATAACACCCTAAAATAGTTCTAAAATTGGGTTAAAATCCATCAACTTTTCAAACAATAACTAAGATTCTGTTTCACCTTCAATCCTAACATTTTAATAACCAACAAAAAGCAGCTTTTAAATAATTATTTCTCTCCTTAAACACCATATATCACCACCATCTGCTTTCAATAACTAGCTAAACATTAGTTAATCCATTCAAAAACATTTTTCTAACCAAGTTAGGCTTACTATTTTTATGATTTAAGACCAAATTATAGGCTATAAAATGGTCTTGGAATGAAAAACACAAAAAAAACAAAGTCTTAAATGTCAGTTAGAACCAAAAAAAAAACAGACAGAAAGACATTTAAGATCGAAAATCTGGCTTAACCTTTAACTAAAAACCTTCGATTGATGGGTCATGTTCATGGTTCTAGGTTGCCCAATAAGCAATAACCACTGTGGTGCGAAGTTAGTTCGTGTAATGCGATTCAATCAATCCGTTCATCGCATTTTGCATTGCAGTTTTTTAGTTATTTTTTTGTTAAAGCTTAAAAGCTGAATTGGCCGCCGTTCTCCAATGGAGTTTGAGTTGGCTTATTCACTTGGCTCTGGCGATCGGTATCGTGGCTGCTATGATCTTGGCCTCGTTGTCAACTTCTTCTCCTTAACCTTCTCCTTCCCTCGACTCCTTACCCTATACCCTCCTTTTGATTTCCTAATAAAAACATACTTTTAATTATTGCCCAAAAAACTTCTCACTTAATTCTTACTTTATGTTAATTTAAAAACAAATATTCAATTAACTGCCTTTATAACGTTCAGAATTAACTGCTGATTTATTCAGAGCAAATATTCACTTAGTTAAACTCTCTCACTCCCTGGGTTTTTCACCTGTATTTGCCATTCACTACCCGTCACGCCCACCATATTCCAACCATATGATTATCAGCTAAATTGTATAATTTACGTGTCTGTTGGCAAGAGGGGGTTTTCCTTTTTTGTTTTTCTACTTCTCTCATTTTTCATTTTTTATAGTCACCTCAAGTCACCCGACGAGTGCTCCAAAAAAAAAAATGTTGCTTTCCGTTTCGGTTTAGTGAATGGAACTAAATGGAAACCAAAACATAAATACATTTACCAAAAAAAGAGCCAAAGAATGACTAGTTTTTGGTGTTATTATGAATTTTTTGGTTTTTGGCTTTTGACTTGCTAATATGAAATGAAAATTGTGGTAAAAATATATTCAGAAGCAAGAAACCTTATTCTCTACTAACAAATACCCATCATTCTGTTAAGGATTTGCGCCCTCTATTAGAGGTGTTCACCTTTTTAAACTAGAAAGCTGATTTAGTATGACAAAATTTTGAAATCGATTTTAAACCAAGTTTGGCTTTGGCTTTTCATGTCACATGAGTTCAGTTTTGTCTTAGTAAAAAGTTAGTTCACTTCCGTAGTCCAGGCAGTAAGGAAAACTTTTAGATCCAAAAATAAACTAAAGAAAAATTGTGAAAAATGTTTAAAATCAAAATTAAAAAAATTTCAAAAGATTTCCAATTTTCTATGGAACCGCCTTATAACAGCATTTAGGTTTATAGAAATCGGGGAAATCGAAATGTTCTCAACTGGCCTTGAAATTTCGTGTGAAATAAAGTTTGTTTTGTCTCAGTAAAAAAGGTAAATGAAAAGGTAATAAAAAGGTAAAGGTAATGTATAGAAAATCAAAATTATCTAATAAGCAACTGACTAATCTTACGATATATAGAACTCTAGAAATGTTACATCTTTCCACATCCATAAATCGTACAACGAGCCGAGTAAGGCAATTCGAAACAAATTCATATGCTCCTGATATTGCCACATTTTTGATTTGATTTTAAACTAACCAAAGTTGGCCATGCCATTAACTGTCAAACGAAGTGAAAAATTATTTCACTATCGAAGTCCAAACAGTAAAGATGTTTTTCAATCCCAAAAAATCAACAAAATTGTGAAAAATGTTAAAAATAAGAAGTTAAAACTCACTACATAAAGGTAAAGATATTATAAATGTCATATTAAACGACCGACAACAATATTTAAGCTTATAGAATTCCAGAAATCGGACCACATTGGCTTTTGCTTTTCTGGAATCTTTCACCTTTAACTGATGTGAACGCTTGATGACTTAATAAAATCCTTGCCATGGACTAGAACAAAATTCCTAAGGCCAATAAAGATTTCTAAGGAATAGCATAAGCTCAAGATCGTCGCAGCTAAGACTTTCCACGTCACGGTAGACTAATTCCTTCTTAAAGGACAATTCGCTTTGGCGAATCAATATCAGCTTGCGCTCATATTTTTCGGATGCAATATTAGTTCCTGGACAGCGATTTCGCAATTGCTCAATAAGGTATAGAGGGTCTATATATTTATGGATGAAGGCGAAGTCATTGCCCAGAAAGAAATATTGCACCCGAAAGTGAAGTGCGGGAGCTGAAATGGATCAACCAAAGTACATATATTATCCTATAAATATAAGAAACATTCTCTTCCAAGGTGACATCATTTTCCTCAAAAGCATACAAAAAATAATACATTAAAAGCCTTAATTTGCGTCACTTAAATATAATAAATATCCTTATATTTTAATTTTAACAAGATAGATCAATTTCAGGGCCACTTACCTTACATTTCCAGGTTTTTATTGTTATTTATTGCATATTTGCACCTCCTTTTTCCACACAAAACATCTTATTTCCGATTTGCATAAAATTTTCCTGTGAAAATTATTCAAATGTCTTTAAAAGTTTTTAAAAATAAAATACATACTCACATTTCCACTTGCTCAGCCGATCTGTCTTTGTATTTAGCAAACAAAAAAGTACTTGCGGTAGAATAACTGTTAGCCGTTCGGCAAGCCAAGCAAAAGGCTAAGGAAACCTCACAAAAGAAATAGAAAAATCCATTTTTTCGCCACTTACATACTTAAATTTTCATCATTATTCAATATTCTAATTGGGAGTAGTTAAAATTGGGCTTCTTTACCTTGATTTTTGTTACAAAACGTAACGATTGCGAATTCCCATGTATGTACATATATATGTATATATATATGTATGTATGCATATGAATAGGGCCAGCCAAATTCACATGCACATGCATTAACATACATACATACACATTTGTAAGGCGTCGCTTACACATCCATACATCCATATATACATTCACTTGTCCAGCGGAGCACCCCCTTCATTTTCGCACAGCAATCCACTAAATTCACTATTAACACAATTAATCTTAAACAAATTACAAATCACAGTCCTGCGATCACTTTTTAATTACTAATTTAACACTTTTTATATCATTTTAAAACACTTTAAAACCAAACGCAAATTTACTATAAGCCAGCAACCTTTCGCGGTTGCAATTCATTCAGACTGACAAACGAGTGAGAGAACAACAGTTAGCTCTGTCGATAGGCGAGGGAGGTGAAGCTTACAAAGATCTGCACTTTACCTCTCTTCTCTCATTACGTTTCTCTCTTCACCCACAAAGCAATTCCAACACCAAAAATGTTATACTTTGCTTTGACAGAGAAGAGAAGACGAAATAGGAGGAGATGGAAGGCAAAGATCTGTGCAAAAGCATTTCTAACTGTAATCCTCTTTGCTGCCCTAGCGCCTGTTATCCGTTGACCAAATCGAACAAAAGTCAATGCAAACCGAATTATGTACGAGTAATACATAATATATTTTAGCGCTACTTACATAACTCAGTTTTCAATATTATTCAATATTCTAATTGGGATTAGTTAGCATTAAGCTATTTTACCTTGATTTACCTCATGAAACGTAGCACTTGCGATTACCCATAGGGCCAGCCAAATTCAAATGCACTTACATACAAACTGACACACATATGTATGTACATACGTATGTATGTATGTATTTGTAAGGTGTCGCCAACACATTCACTTGTCCAGCGGAGCACCCCTTCCATTTTCGTACAGCAAACAGCTTAATTCACTATTAACACAATTTATGTTTTACAAATTACAAAGCACAGCCCTGCGATCACTTCTTGTTAATTAATTTAATACTTTATTACACTTTTTAACACTTTTCAAAACTAAAAACACATTTAATGTAAGCAAGCACCCTTTCGCGGTTGCAATTCATTCAGACTGACAAACGAGTGAGAAAACAACAGTTAGCTCTGTCGATAGGCGAGGGAGGTGAAGCTTGCAAAGATCTGCGCTTTACCTCTCCTCTCTCATTTCGTTTCTCTCGTTCCCTTCAAATCAATCACTTAAAAAAAGTTAGGATAGGAAATGGACTAACATTCCATAAATATATATATATGAGTAATGATATTAAATAAGTAAATTAATATTAATTATAAAATAAAAAATGTGTAGTAAATATTTGTTTACTTAAGGATAAAATAACTTAGGAAAATATTATATATTATATAAATATATATATTTTTAAACTATAGAATATGTTTAAAAAATTATTGTATTTTTAAGATATATATAACTAAGGAAATCAATATATATTATGTTATATTATATTTTAAGAAGTGGCCTCTTTTTTTTTCTGTGTAGTATTTTGCTCTGCTTTGGAAAAGAGGAAGAAGTGTTGACAAGGAAAAAGAGATGGCGAGATCTGTGCAAGGAAATCTAACAGTAATCCTCTTCTTTGCGCCGGCGTTTTTAAGTTATCTATACGCATTTTCGGTCATTCCGTTTTCATTCTTAAAGAGTTGCAGTCGAAGCGGCATTGACTTTATTGCTTTTGCATTTAAATTGTGTATATTGTTTTAATAATACATTAAAAGTGATACCAGCAATGAGTTTTGAGTTTTGTTGACATGGTGAATTAAACTATTGCTTAGCCAAAATGCAAAGGGTGCTTCGCGGGACAAGTGAAAGCCGCGGGACGAGTGAAGGCGTATGGAGATACGTATGTAGATATGTTTGCAAATTTACATAAATATGTAAAAAGTATGTATAATTTTTAGAATGTATGCGGGAAAAATGAAATCTGTGTTGGAAAATGTATTTATGGGAAAAAAGGTAAACATTAGATTTTAAAATTCAAGAAAGCGTAATAAGAACCTTGATTTAAATGGGAAATCATGATTAGTGTCCGTAAACTAATATTTTGATTATTTTCATTGCCAAAATACTTGCACTTTCAAATTTATTATTAAATATAAATTGAAAGCATTCATAATTCCATTTCAATATTTATCAATATTTTCTGTAATATTTGACTGACCATTTTTCGATTTCCCACTGCAATACATTTGCAGTGCCCATGGACCGCGAGTATAAATCAAAGGCAAACAATTAAACATTCTTCGGTTTGATTCCCAGACAATGTGCAACACCCCGCACACCCCCACTTACCGACCCACTGCTATTGGTACTGCCTCGGCCACATCCACCGCATAACCCCCATCCATAACCCTTGATTATGTCTTGGCTTAATTGCTGTAAATGTGCGGCTGCAGTTGGAGTTGCAGTTGCAATTGCCTGCCCATAGTTGGGTGTTGCACTTGGACACACTGTCACACACTCGGCAAACACACACCAACAGAATGGTGCACTGTTAGAAAAGCTGTAAAGTATTAATCTAATTAATTAATCAATATGAATTTTAGACTTTCAAAGTTCTTAAGATTCTGCTAATAGATCAGATTTAACATTAACTTTTACTTTCTAATTAAAGGTTATTTTTCGTATTCTTTTAAACTAAAATTGAATTAAAATTAGTCTTTTTTTGTACAGTGTAAGTTGTGGATTGTGTCGCAGTCTGAAGTTGTCTAAAATTTGACAGTTGTATGAGATTTATGACGCCGCGCACTCGATCATATTTGACTTAATTGACAGCGGCAGCCACGACAAACTGCCATCGGCATCTGTCAGTCGACGTCGCAGCAGCCATAGAAAGAGATGCCAGTACCAGGGTTAGACAGAGAGGTCTATCTATAGTGGACCAGGGGGCAGGGAGTGAAAGCGAAGGCGTTGAAGACTTGTTTGTCTAACGCTGTGCTCTAATTTTAGTCTGTCTTAGTTGATTGTAACCTCAAAAAAAAAGGTGTAAAGTACCGACGACCTCAAATACTTTCCCCCAACTCCCTGAAAAAAACCAAACCTTATCTTCTTCTTCTTTTGCTCACCCAGGGCTTCTTATCCTATACTCTTTTTGGGTAGTTATGACTAAGTTAAGGCTTTACTTTTTTGAGGTAAGAATTTGTTCTAGTTAGAAACTTTAAGACCTTAACTACATTTACTTATGTTTTAATCTTTATTTTTCTTACTAAAGTTAAGTTAACTTTTAACTTATTATCATTTATTATGTTTAAGACACAAATTACAAGGTATTTGTTAGTCGTTTCTAATATCTTTTCGATTTCCAAAGTCTCCCTGCTTCGCGCATCAAAGAAATCAATTACAATGAAATCTGATTTTTTCGTGTTCCTCTTGCTTATCTTTTTGGGTCTCCCTGCCTCCTCCTCCAACTCCGCCCCCCTTCCTCTCCTCCAAAATGGTTGGTTAAAGAAGAGCTAAGAGAAGGGGGGCGCTGGGTTGACAAGGGGACAGGGTTACTGCACTTTGCCTAAGTGCGTCCGACGAGCAATAAAAATAATAAGAACGAGACGAAAGAGTGCGAGATTCGTGGTGATGGAAAAGGAGTCAGTGGTGGCAGGAGGGGTTAAATGGGTAGATCGCCAGCTATGTGACCAGCAACAGCACCCCCTTTCCCACTCGTACATACTCGTAGATGGCATTCGCCCACCATAAATTGGACACATTGTTGATAAAGCGCAACTTTATATGCTTTATATGAAGCTTTCTGTGGTGTTTGTGTGCGTTTTATGTGCTTGTGGGGCACGGTGAAAAAAGGATCATCTCTTTGATACAGTTTTTGTTAGAGAAATTGTGTAAAAACTAAATATTTGAAATGAAAAACAATGATTATTATTAGGTTTAGTTTATTTTGATAAACTGTTCTAAGAAACTGCTGTAAACTAGCTAAGAAAACTGGAAAATTTACTTTTCTGTAGCCAATTCTGTTTCCTAACATCTTAAATTTTCCATACAACTTGCTTTCCAAGCAAATTTACTTAACTTTTAGCAGAAAATTAAACAATACTGGGGATTAGGGCTTCTTTTTTAGATATATTTGTTAAATGGGTCAAGCTATAGGTTGAAAACTGTCACCTTTTTGCTTATTTTTATCTGACCATGAAATGAATCTTTAGATACTGTAACAGCAAGTTAGAAAAAGTGAAAGTTAAAATTAAAAAATAAAATATTTGATATTTCTCCTTCTACTTTACCTTAACAAATAGAACAAACTTAACTATAGAACTTTTCTTTTAGTGTTTGTAAACCAGACACCATAGCCATCATCATCATCATCATTCTGTTCCTCATCATCGCCTGCTTAATCATTGTCCCCATAGCCCATCATCATCATCATCATGAGTCTACGTCATTGCTGCAGGTCCCATCAATGGCTTTCATCATCCAACATTGTTATCAGTGTTGGCGGCTATAAGAACAGCAAAAACAACAACACTTGTCAGGGTGGTACCACACATTCACCATCTACCCCTCTCCACTACCCCTCCGCCTAGCCACGTTAACTGGGCTATGAAATTACGCTGGAAAAATAGCGAAATAAAAACCAAAAAACCCCAAAAAGAAAAACAGGCTAGGAGAGTCGAATAAATGCTGATAATGTTGAATGTGCCGCATAAATGGCGCTCAAATGACAGTCGCACACAGAGATATAGCCAAAGCTATAGCCGCACTTAGATGCAGATACTGGTCCAAAAAAAAATGAGGAAAGAGAAGCCTCCAAGTCGACTCTTAATGAACTGCAGACAAAAAAAGATGCTGACATGGGACAAAAGATGAGCTTTTGGCATCAAGGAATTTCTGTTTTTTGTTTGGTTTTTTTTCTGGGGAATTTGAGTAGGTTAGAAAATATTGCTGAGGAATTATAATTTTTAACTTAATTATGTTTTAATATAAACATTTTCTTTAAAATTTAAATAATATTTTGTAAAAGATTTAAGTTTATAGTAAAAGTAAAAAAGATTGTAGATTATATTTAATAAGGGGTGCCATCATTCAAATTTGTCAGGTTTGGGCCATTTTTCGAAAATTTTAAAATTTGGCTACCCTACAGAGATTTTCTTATAACTAGGCCAATAATGGCCCAAATAAGGAATGTAATACCTCTTAGAGCGTGTTTTCTTATGCTTATCAAAACTGCATTCACAGTTTGAAATGCCAAATTTAGCCATTTTTCGAAAATTTTGATGATGGTACCCCTTATCGAAAATGCGAATTTTGGCTACTCTAAACCCTACAGAGTTTTGCTCATAACTTGGCCAATAATGGCCCAAATAAGGAATGTAATACCTCGTAGAGCGTGTTTTCTTATGCTTATCAAAACTGCATTCACAGTTTGAAATGCCAAATTTAGCCATTTTTCGAAAATTTTGATGATGGTACCCCTTATCGAAAATGCGAATTTTGGCTTCCCCAAACCCTACAGAGTTTTGCTCATAACTTGGCCAATAATGGCCCAAATGAGGAATGTAATACCTCGTAGAGCGTGTTTTCTTATGCTTATCAAAACTGCATTCACAGTTTGAAATGCCAAATTTAGCCATTTTTCGACAATTTTGATGATGGTACCCCTTATCGAAAATGCGAATTTTGGCTACTCTAAACCCTACAGAGTTTTGCTCATAACTTGGCCAATAATGGCCCAAATAAGGAATTTAATACCTCGTAGGGCGTGTTTTCTTATGCTTATCAAAACTTTTTTTTTTATTTTTTTGATATAACAATACATTTATTAAACGTCAATCAGCCAACTTAATGACTATAATACGTTGAATACTACAAAGAACAAATAACATAAATACATAACAGGAAGGAAATTAACCAATTTTTATAAATATATAACTAGAGATCAATGCTAAATGCTAATGATAAATTACTGCTTTAGGACTCGAGAAGTTTGGCGTCCTCTTGTCCAGAGATCGGCTGGATGCCATCGCTTTAGACGTCTTCTAATAGTAGCGTAAACCAGCGAGGAGGCTAGGTGGTTTGTGTGAGCTGTGAGACGATCGTTGTACCGACTCGAGTGCCTGTTTATCTGTTCCCTAATAGAGGGAATGTGGAGGTCATCTTCTAGAGCTTTGTTTCTGACGTACCAAGACGCATTTGCAATCATGCGCAACGCCCGGTTTTGAACCCTTTGAATTTTCATAACGTTAGAATCCGAAGCCAAGCCCCATAGTTGGATGCAGTACATCATCGAGGGCACCACAATTGATTTGAATGTAATACCTCGTAGAGCGTGTTTTCTTATGCTTATCAAAACTGCATTCACAGTTTGAAATGCCAAATTTAGCCATTTTTCGAAAATTTTGATGAAATCGAAAATGCGAATTTTGGCTTCCCCAAACCCTACAGAGTTTTGCTCATAACTTGGCCAATAATGGCCCAAATGAGGAATGTAATACCTCGTAGAGCGTGTGTTTTCTTATGCTTATCAAAACTGCATTCACAGTTTGAAATGCCAAATTTAGCCATTTTTCGAAAATTTTGATGATGGTACCCCTTATCGAAATTGCGAATTTTGGCTTCCCCAAACCCTACAGAGTTTTGCTCATAACTTGGCCAATAATGGCCCAAATAAGGAATGTAATACCTCGCAGAGCGTGTTTTCTTATGCTTATCAAAACTGCATTCACAGTTTGAAATGCCAAATTTAGCCATTTTTCGAAAATTTTGATGATGGTACCCCTTATCGAAAATGCGAATTTTGGCTTCCCCAAACCCTACAGAGTTTTGCTCATAACTTGGCCAATAATGGCCCAAATAAGGAATGTAATACCTCGAAGAGCGTGTTTTCTTATGCTTATCAAAACTGCATTCACAGTTTGAAATGTTAAATTTGGGCCATTTTTCGAAAATTTTGATGATCGAAAATGCGAATTTTGGCTTCCCCAAGCCCCACAGAGTTTTGCTCATAACTTGGCCAATAATGGCCCAAATAAGGAATGTAATACCTCGCAGAGCGTGTTTTCTTCTGCTTATCAAAACTGCATTCACAGTTTGAAATGCCAAATTTAGCCATTTTTCGAAAATTTTGATGATGGTACCCCTTATCGAAAATGCGAATTTTGGCTTCCCCAAACCCTACAGAGTTTTGCTCATAACTTGGCCAATAATGGCCCAAATGAGGAATGTAATACCTCGTAGAGCGTGTTTTCTTATGCTTATCAAAACTGCATTCACAGTTTGAAATGCCAAATTTAGCCATTTTTCGAAAATTTTGATGATGGTACCCCTTATCGAAAATGCGAATTTTGGCTTCCCCAAACCCTACAGAGTTTTGCTCATAACTTGGCCAATAATGGCCCAAATAAGGAATGTAATACCTCGTAGAGCGTGTTTTCTTATTCTTATCAAAACTGCATTCACAGTTTGAAATGCCAAATTTAGCCATTTTTCGAAAATTTTGATGAAAATGCGAATTTTGGCTTTCCCAAACCCTACAGAGTTTTGCTCATAACTTGGCCAATAATAGCCCAAATGAGGAATGTAATACCTCGTAGAGCGTGTTTTCTTATGCTTATCAAAACTGCATTCACAGTTTGAAATGTTAAATTTGGGCCATTTTTCGAAAATTTTGATGATCGAAAATGCGAATTTTGGCTTCCCCAAGCCCCACAGAGTTTTGCTCATAACTTGGCCAATAATGGCCCAAATAAGGAATGTAATACCTCGCAGAGCGTGTTTTCTTCTGCTTATCAAAACTGCATTCACAGTTTGAAATGCCAAATTTAGCCATTTTTCGAAAATTTTGATGAAATCGAAAATGCGAATTTTGGCTTCCCCAAACCCTACAGAGTTTTGCTCATAACTTGGCCAATAATGGCCCAAATGAGGAATGTAATACCTCGTAGAGCGTGTTTTCTTATGCTTATCAAAACTGCATTCACAGTTTGAAATGCCAAATTTAGCCATTTTTCGAAAATTTTGATGATGGTACCCCTTATCGAAATTGCGAATTTTGGCTTCCCAAACCCTACAGAGTTTTGCTCATAACTTGGCCAATAATGGCCCAAATAAGGAATGTAATACCTCGTAGAGCGTGTTTTCTTATGCTTATCAAAACTGCATTCACAGTTTGAAATGCCAAATTTAGCCATTTTTCGAAAATTTTGATGAAATCGAAAATGCGAATTTTGGCTTCCCCAAACCCTACAGAGTTTTGCTCATAACTTGGCCAATAATGGCCCAAATGAGGAATGTAATACCTCGTAGAGCGTGTTTTCTTATGCTTATCAAAACTGCATTCACAGTTTGAAATGCCAAATTTAGCCATTTTTCGAAAATTTTGATGATGGTACCCCTTATCGAAATTGCGAATTTTGGCTTCCCCAAACCCTACAGAGTTTTGCTCATAACTTGGCCAATAATGGCCCAAATAAGGAATGTAATACCTCGCAGAGCGTGTTTTCTTATGCTTATCAAAACTGCATTCACAGTTTGAAATGCCAAATTTAGCCATTTTTCGAAAATTTTGATGATGGTACCCCTTATCGAAAATGCGAATTTTGGCTTCCCAAACCCTACAGAGTTTTGCTCATAACTTGGCCAATAATGGCCCAAATAAGGAATGTAATACCTCGAAGAGCGTGTTTTCTTATGCTTATCAAAACTGCATTCACAGTTTGAAATGTTAAATTTGGGCCATTTTTCGAAAATTTTGATGATCGAAAATGCGAATTTTGGCTTCCCCAAGCCCCACAGAGTTTTGCTCATAACTTGGCCAATAATGGCCCAAATAAGGAATGTAATACCTCGCAGAGCGTGTTTTCTTCTGCTTATCAAAACTGCATTCACAGTTTGAAATGCCAAATTTAGCCATTTTTCGAAAATTTTGATGATGGTACCCCTTATCGAAAATGCGAATTTTGGCTTCCCCCAAACCCTACAGAGTTTTGCTCATAACTTGGCCAATAATGGCCCAAATGAGGAATGTAATACCTCGTAGAGCGTGTTTTCTTATGCTTATCAAAACTGCATTCACAGTTTGAAATGCCAAATTTAGCCATTTTTCGAAAATTTTGATGATGGTACCCCTTATCGAAAATGCGAATTTTGGCTTCCCCAAACCCTACAGAGTTTTGCTCATAACTTGGCCAATAATGGCCCAAATAAGGAATGTAATACCTCGTAGAGCGTGTTTTCTTATTCTTATCAAAACTGCATTCACAGTTTGAAATGCCAAATTTAGCCATTTTTCGAAAATTTTGATGAAAATGCGAATTTTGGCTTTCCCAAACCCTACAGAGTTTTGCTCATAACTTGGCCAATAATAGCCCAAATGAGGAATGTAATACCTCGTAGAGCGTGTTTTCTTATGCTTATCAAAACTGCATTCACAGTTTGAAATGCCAAATTTAGCCATTTTTCGAAAATTTTGATGAAAATGCGAATTTTGGCTTTCCCAAACCCTACATAGTTTTGCTCATAACTTGGCCAATAATGGCCCAAATAAGGAATGTAATACCTCGTAGAGCGTGTTTTCTTATCGAAAATGCGAATTTTGGCTTCCCAAACCCTACAGAGTTTTGCTCATAACTTGGCCAATAAGGGCCCAAATAAGGAATGTAATACCTCGTAGAGCGTGTTTTCTTATGCTTATCAAAACTGCATTCACAGTTTGAAATGCCAAATTTAGCCATTTTTCGAAAATTTTGATGATGGTACCCCTTATCGAAAATGCGAATTTTGGCTTCCCCAAACCCTACAGAGTTTTGCTCATAACTTGGCCAATGGCCCAAATAAGGAATGTAATACCTCGTAGAGCGTGTTTTCTTATGCTTATCAAAACTGCATTCACAGTTTGAAATGCCAAATTTAGCCATTTTTCGAAAATTTTTATGATGGTACCCCTTATCGAAATTGCGAATTTTGGCTTCCCCAAACCCTACAGAGTTTTGCTCATAACTTGGCCAATAATGGCCCAAATAAGGAATTTAATACCTCGTAGAGCGTGTTTTCTTATGCTTATCAAAACTTTTTTTTTTATTTTTTTGATATAACAATACATTTATTAAACGTCAATCAGCCAACTTAATGGCTATAATACGTTGAATACTACAAAGAACAAATAACATAAATACATAACAGGAAGGAAATTAACCAATTTTTATAAATATATAACTAGAGATCAATGCTAAATGCTAATGATAAATTACTGCTTTAGGACTCGAGAAGTTTGGCGTCCTCTTGTCCAGAGATCGGCTGGATGCCATCGCTTTAGACGTCTTCTAATAGTAGCGTAAACCAGCGAGGAGGCTAGGTGGTTTGTGTGAGCTGTGAGACGATCGTTGTACCGGCTCGAGTGCCTGTTTATCTGTTCCCTAATAGAGGGAATGTGGAGGTCATCTTCTAGAGCTTTGTTTCTGACGTACCAAGACGCATTTGCAATCATGCGCAACACCCGGTTTTGAACCCTTTGAATTTTCATAACGTTAGAATCCGAAGCCAAGCCCCATAGTTGGATGCAGTACATCATCGAGGGCACCACAATTGATTTGAATGTAATACCTCGTAGAGCGTGTTTTCTTATGCTTATCAAAACTGCATTCACAGTTTGAAATGCCAAATTTAGCCATTTTTCGAAAATTTTGATGATGGTACCCCTTATCGATAATGCGAATTTTGGCTTCCCCAAACCCTACAGAGTTTTGCTCATAACTTGGCCAATAATGGCCCAAATAAGGAATGTAATACCTCGTAGAGCGTGTTTTCTTATGCTTATCAAAACTGCATTCACAGTTTGAAATGCCAAATTTAGCCATTTTTCGACAATTTTGATGATGGTACCCCCTTATCGATAATGCGAATTTTGGCTTCCCCAAACCCTACAGAGTTTTGCTCATAACTTGGCCAATAATGGCCCAAATAAGGAATGTAATACCTCGTAGAGCGTGTTTTCTTATGCTTATCAAAACTGCATTCACAGTTTGAAATGCCAAATTTAGCCATTTTTCGAAAATTTTGATGATGGTACCCCTTATCGAAAATGCGAATTTTGGCTTCCCCAAACCCTACAGAGTTTTGCTCAAAACTTGGCCAATAATGGCCCAAATAAGGAATGTAATACCTCGTAGAGCGTGTTTTCTTATGCTTATCAAAACTGCATTCACAGTTTGAAATGCCAAATTTAGCCATTCTTCGAAAATTTTGATGATGGTACCCCTTATCGAAAATGCGAATTTTGGCTTCCCCAAACCCTACAGAGTTTTGCTCATAGCTTGGCCAATAAGGGCCCAAATGAGGAATGTAATACCTCGTAGAGCGTGTTTTCTTATGCTTATCAAAACTGCATTCACAGTTTGAAATGCCAAATTGAGCCATTTTTCGAAAATTTTGATGATGGTACCCCTTATCGAAAATGCGAATTTTGGCTTCCCCAAACCCTACAGAGTTTTGCTCAAAACTTGGCCAATAATGGCCCAAATAAGGAATGTAATACCTCGTAGACCGTGTTTTCTTATGCTTATCAAAACTGTATTCACAGTTTGAAATGCCAAATTTAGCCATTTTTCGAAAATTTTGATGAAAATGCGAATTTTGGCTTTCCCAAACCCTACAGAGTTTTGCTCATAACTTGGCCAATAATAGCCCAAATGAGGAATGTAATACCTCGTAGAGCGTGTTTTCTTATGCTTATCAAAACTGCATTCACAGTTTGAAATGCCAAATTTAGCCATTTTTCGAAAATTTTGATGAAAATGCGAATTTTGGCTTTCCCAAACCCTACCCTAGTTTTGCTCATAACTTGGCCAATAATGGCCCAAATAAGGAATGTAATACCTCGTAGAGCGTGTTTTCTTATCGAAAATGCGAATTTTGGCTTCCCCAAACCCTACAGAGTTTTGCTCATAACTTGCCCAATAAGGGCCCAAATAAGGAATGTAATACCTCGTAGAGCGTGTTTTCTTATGCTTATCAAAACTGCATTCACAGTTTGAAATGCCAAATTTAGCCATTTTTCGAAAATTTTGATGATGGTACCCCTTATCGAAAATGCGAATTTTGGCTTCCCCAAACCCTACAGAGTTTTGCTCATAGCTTGGCCAATAATGGCCCAAATGAGGAATGTAAAACCTCGTAGAGCGTGTTTTCTTATGCTTATCAAAACTGCATTCACAGTTTGAAATGCCAAATTTAGCCATTTTTCGAAAATTTTGATGATGGTACCCCTTATCGAAAATGCGAATTTTGGCTTCCCCAAACCCTACAGAGTTTTGCTCATAACTTGGCCAATAATGGCCCAAATAAGGAATGTAATACCTCGTAGAGCGTGTTTTCTTATGCTTATCAAAACTGCATTCACAGTTTGAAATGCCAAATTTAGCCATTTTTCGAAAATTTTGATGATGGTACCCCTTATCGAAAATGCGAATTTTGGCTTCCCCAAACCCTACAGAGTTTTGCTCATAACTTGGCCAATAATGGCCCAAATAAGGAATGTAATACCTCGTAGAGCGTGTTTTCTTATGCTTATCAAAACTGCATTCACAGTTTGAAATGCCAAATTTAGCCATTTTTCGAAAATTTTGATGATGGTACCCCTTATCGAAAATGCGAATTTTGGCTTCCCCAAACCCTACAGAGTTTTGCTCATAACTTGGCCAATAATGGCCCAAATAAGGAATGTAATACCTCGTAGAGCGTGTTTTCTTATGCTTATCAAAACTGCATTCACAGTTTGAAATGCCAAATTTAGGCATTTTTCGAAAATTTTGATGATGGTACCCCTTATCGAAAATGCGAATTTTGGCTTCCCCAAACCCTACAGAGTTTTGCTCATAACTTGGCCAATAATGGCCCAAATAAGGAATGTAATACCTCGTAGAGCGTGTTTTCTTATGCTTATCAAAACTGCATTCACAGTTTGAAATGCCAAATTTAGCCATTTTTCGAAAATTTTGATGATGGTACCCCTTATCGAAAATGCGAATTTTGGCTTCCCCAAACCCTACAGAGTTTTGCTCATAACTTGGCCAATAATGGCCCAAATAAGGAATGTAATACCTCGTAGAGCGTGTTTTCTTATGCTTATCAAAACTGCATTCACAGTTTGAAATGCCAAATTTAGCCATTTTTCGAAAATTTTGATGATGGTACCCCCTTATCGAAAATGCGAATTTTGGCTTCCCAAACCCTACAGAGTTTTGCTCATAACTTGGCCAATAATGGCCCAAATAAGGAATGTAATACCTCGTAGAGCGTGTTTTCTTATGCTTATCAAAACTGCATTCACAGTTTGAAATGCCAAATTTAGGCATTTTTCGAAAATTTTGATGATGGTACCCCTTATCGAAAATGCGAATTTTGGCTTCCCCAAACCCTACAGAGTTTTGCTCATAACTTGGCCAATAATGGCCCAAATAAGGAATGTAATACCTCGTAGAGCGTGTTTTCTTATGCTTATCAAAACTGCATTCACAGTTTGAAATGCCAAATTTAGCCATTTTTCGAAATGATGATGGTACCCCTTATCGAAAATGCGAATTTTGGCTTCCCCAAACCCTACAGAGTTTTGCTCATAACTTGGCCAATAATGGCCCAAATAAGGAATGTAATACCTCGTAGAGCGTGTTTTCTTATGCTTATCAAAACTGCATTCACAGTTTGAAATGCCAAATTTAGCCATTCTTCGAAAATTTTGATGATGGTAACCCCTTATCGAAAATGCGAATTTTGGCTTCCCCAACCCTACAGAGTTTTGCTCATAGCTTGGCCAATAATGGCCCAAATGAGGAATGTAATACCTCGTAGAGCGTTATCAAAACTGCATTCACAGTTTGAAATGCCAAATTTAGCCATTTTTCGAAAATTTTGATGATGGTACCCCTTATCGAAAATGCGAATTTTGGCTTCCCCCAAACCCTACAGAGTTTTGCTCATAACTTGGCCAATAATGGCCCAAATGAGGAATGTAATACCTCGTAGAGCGTGTTTTCTTATGCTTATCAAAACTGCATTCACAGTTTGAAATGCCAAATTTAGCCATTTTTCGAAAATTTTGATGATGGTACCCCTTATCGAAAATGCGATTTTTGGTACTTTCAAACTGTACAGTGTTTTTGCTCATAACTTGGCCAATAATGGCCCAAATAAGGAATGTAATACCTCGTAGAGCGTGTTTTCTTATGCTTATCAAAACTGCATTCACAGTTTGAAATGCCAAATTTAGCCATTTTTCGAAAATTTTGATGATGGTACCCCTTATCGAAAATGCGAATTTTGGCTTCCCAAACCCTACAGAGTTTTGCTCATAACTTGGCCAATAATGGCCCAAATAAGGAATGTAATACCTCGTAGAGCGTCTTTTCTTATGCTTATCAAAACTGCATTCACAGTTTGAAATGCCAAATTTAGCCATTTTTCGAAAATTTTGATGATGGTACCCCTTATCGAAAATGCGAATTTTGGCTTCCCCAAACCCTACAGAGTTTTGCTCATAACTTGGCCAATAATGGCCCAAATAAGGAATGTAATACCTCGTAGAGCGTGTTTTCTTATGCTTATCAAAACTGCATTCACAGTTTGAAATGCCAAATTTAGCCATTTTTCGAAAATTTTGATGATGGTACCCCTTATCGAAAATGCGAATTTTGGCTTCCCCAAACCCTACAGAGTTTTGCTCATAACTTGGCCAATAATGGCCCAAATAAGGAATGTAATACCTCGTAGAGCGTGTTTTCTTATGCTTATCAAAACTGCATTCACAGTTTGAAATGCCAAATTTAGCCATTTTTCGAAAATTTTGATGATGGTACCCCTTATCGAAAATGCGAATTTTGGCTTCCCCAAACCCTACAGAGTTTTTGCTCATAACTTGGCCAATAATGGCCCAAATGAGGAATGTAATACCTCGTAGAGCGTGTTTTCTTATGCTTATCAAAACTGCATTCACAGTTTGAAATGCCAAATTTAGCCATTTTTCGAAAATTTTGATGATGGTACCCCTTATCGAAAATGCGAATTTTGGCTTCCCCAAACCCTACAGAGTTTTGCTCATAGCTTGGCCAATAATGGCCCAAATGAGGAATGTAATACCTCGTAGAGCGTTATCAAAACTGCATTCACAGTTTGAAATGCCAAATTTAGCCATTTTTCGAAAATTTTGATGATGGTACCCCTTATCGAAAATGCGAATTTTGGCTTCCCAAACCCTACAGAGTTTTGCTCATAACTTGGCCAATAATGGCCCAAATAAGGAATGTAATACCTCGTAGAGCGTGTTTTCTTATGCTTATCAAAACTGCATTCACAGTTTGAAATGCCAAATTTAGCCATTTTTCGAAAATTTTGATGATGGTACCCCTTATCGAAAATGCGAATTTTGGCTTCCCAAACCCTACAGAGTTTTGCTCATAACTTGGCCAATAATGGCCCAAATAAGGAATGTAATACCTCGTAGAGCGTGTTTTCTTATGCTTATCAAAACTGCATTCACAGTTTGAAATGCCAAATTTAGCCATTTTTCGAAAATTTTGATGATGGTACCCCTTATCGAAAATGCGAATTTTGGCTTCCCAAACCCTACAGAGTTTTGCTCATAACTTGGCCAATAATGGCCCAAATAAGGAATGTAATACCTCGTAGAGCGTGTTTTCTTATGCTTATCAAAACTGCATTCACAGTTTGAAATGCCAAATTTAGGCATTTTTCGAAAATTTTGATGATGGTACCCCTTATCGAAAATGCGAATTTTGGCTTCCCCAAACCCTACAGAGTTTTGCTCATAACTTGGCCAATAATGGCCCAAATAAGGAATGTAATACCTCGTAGAGCGTGTTTTCTTATGCTTATCAAAACTGCATTCACAGTTTGAAATGCCAAATTTAGCCATTTTTCGAAAATTTTGATGATGGTACCCCTTATCGAAAATGCGAATTTTGGCTTCCCCAAACCCTACAGAGTTTTGCTCATAACTTGGCCAATAATGGCCCAAATAAGGAATGTAATACCTCGTAGAGCGTGTTTTTCTTATGCTTATCAAAACTGCATTCACAGTTTGAAATGCCAAATTTAGCCATTTTTCGAAAATTTTGATGATGGTACCCCTTATCGAAAATGCGAATTTTGGCTTCCCCAAACCCTACAGAGTTTTGCTCATAACTTGGCCAATAATGGCCCAAATAAGGAATGTAATACCTCGTAGAGCGTGTTTTCTTATGCTTATCAAAACTGCATTCACAGTTTGAAATGCCAAATTTAGGCATTTTTCGAAAATTTTGATGATGGTACCCCTTATCGAAAATGCGAATTTTGGCTTCCCCAAACCCTACAGAGTTTTGCTCATAACTTGGCCAATAATGGCCCAAATAAGGAATGTAATACCTCGTAGAGCGTGTTTTCTTATGCTTATCAAAACTGCATTCACAGTTTGAAATGCCAAATTTAGCCATTTTTCGAAATGATGATGGTACCCCTTATCGAAAATGCGAATTTTGGCTTCCCCAAACCCTACAGAGTTTTGCTCATAACTTGGCCAATAATGGCCCAAATAAGGAATGTAATACCTCGTAGAGCGTGTTTTCTTATGCTTATCAAAACTGCATTCACAGTTTGAAATGCCAAATTTAGCCATTCTTCGAAAATTTTGATGATGGTAACCCCTTATCGAAAATGCGAATTTTGGCTTCCCCAAACCCTACAGAGTTTTGCTCATAGCTTGGCCAATAATGGCCCAAATGAGGAATGTAATACCTCGTAGAGCGTTATCAAAACTGCATTCACAGTTTGAAATGCCAAATTTAGCCATTTTTCGAAAATTTTGATGATGGTACCCCTTATCGAAAATGCGAATTTTGGCTTCCCCAAACCCTACAGAGTTTTGCTCATAACTTGGCCAATAATGGCCCAAATGAGGAATGTAATACCTCGTAGAGCGTGTTTTCTTATGCTTATCAAAACTGCATTCACAGTTTGAAATGCCAAATTTAGCCATTTTTCGAAAATTTTGATGATGGTACCCCTTATCGAAAATGCGATTTTTGGTACTTTCAAACTGTACAGTGTTTTGCTCATAACTTGGCCAATAATGGCCCAAATAAGGAATGTAATACCTCGTAGAGCGTGTTTTCTTATGCTTATCAAAACTGCATTCACAGTTTGAAATGCCAAATTTAGCCATTTTTCGAAAATTTTGATGATGGTACCCCTTATCGAAAATGCGAATTTTGGCTTCCCCAAACCCTACAGAGTTTTGCTCATAACTTGGCCAATAATGGCCCAAATAAGGAATGTAATACCTCGTAGAGCGTGTTTTCTTATGCTTATCAAAACTGCATTCACAGTTTGAAATGCCAAATTTAGCCATTTTTCGAAAATTTTGATGATGGTACCCCTTATCGAAAATGCGAATTTTGGCTTCCCCAAACCCTACAGAGTTTTGCTCATAACTTGGCCAATAATGGCCCAAATAAGGAATGTAATACCTCGTAGAGCGTGTTTTCTTATGCTTATCAAAACTGCATTCACAGTTTGAAATGCCAAATTTAGCCATTTTTCGAAAATTTTGATGATGGTACCCCTTATCGAAAATGCGAATTTTGGCTTCCCCAAACCCTACAGAGTTTTGCTCATAACTTGGCCAATAATGGCCCAAATAAGGAATGTAATACCTCGTAGAGCGTGTTTTCTTATGCTTATCAAAACTGCATTCACAGTTTGAAATGCCAAATTTAGCCATTTTTCGAAAATTTTGATGATGGTACCCCTTATCGAAAATGCGAATTTTGGCTTCCCCAAACCCTACAGAGTTTTGCTCATAACTTGGCCAATAATGGCCCAAATGAAGAATGTAATACCTCGTAGAGCGTGTTTTCTTATGCTTATCAAAACTGCATTCACAGTTTGAAATGCCAAATTTAGCCATTTTTCGAAAATTTTGATGATGGTACCCCTTATCGAAAATGCGAATTTTGGCTTCCCCAAACCCTACAGAGTTTTGCTCATAGCTTGGCCAATAATGGCCCAAATGAGGAATGTAATACCTCGTAGAGCGTTATCAAAACTGCATTCACAGTTTAAAATGCCAAATTTAGCCATTTTTCGAAAATTTTGATGATGGTACCCCTTATCGAAAATGCGAATTTTGGCTTCCCCAAACCCTACAGAGTTTTGCTCATAACTTGGCCAATAATGGCCCAAATGAGGAATGTAATACCTCGTAGAGCGTGTTTTCTTATGCTTATCAAAACTGCATTCACAGTTTGAAATGCCAAATTTAGCCATTTTTCGAAAATTTTGATGATGGTACCCCCTTATCGAAAATGCGAATTTTGGCTTCCCAAACCCTACAGAGTTTTGCTCATAACTTGGCCAATAATAGCCCAAATGAGGAATGTAATACCTCGTAGAGCGTGTTTTCTTATGCTTATCAAAACTGCATTCACAGTTTGAAATGCCAAATTTAGCCATTTTTCGAAAATTTTGATGATGGTACCCCTTATCGAAAATGCGAATTTTGGCTTCCCAAACCCTACAGAGTTTTGCTCATAGCTTGGCCAATAATGGCCCAAATGAGGAATGTAAAACCTCGTAGAGCGTGTTTTCTTATGCTTATCAAAACTGCATTCACAGTTTGAAATGCCAAATTTAGCCATTTTTCGAAAATTTTGATGATGGTACCCCTTATCGAAAATGCGAATTTTGGCTTCCCCAAACCCTACAGAGTTTTGCTCATAACTTGGCCAATAATGGCCCAAATAAGGAATGTAATACCTCGTAGAGCGTGTTTTCTTATGCTTATCAAAACTGCATTCACTGTTTGAAATGCCAAATTTAGCCATTTTTCGAAAATTTTGATGATGGTACCCCTTATCGAAAATGCGAATTTTGGCTTCCCCAAACCCTACAGAGTTTTGCTTCATAACTTGGCCAATAATGGCCCAAATAAGGAATGTAATACCTCGTAGAGCGTGTTTTCTTATGCTTATCAAAACTGCATTCACAGTTTGAAATGCCAAATTTAGCCATTTTTCGAAAATGTTGATGATGGTACCCCTTATCGAAAATGCGATTTTTGGTACTTTCAAACTGTACAGTGTTTTGCTCATAACTTGGCCAATAATGGCCCAAATAAGGAATGTAATACCTCGTAGAGCGTGTTTTCTTATGCTTATCAAAACTGCATTCACAGTTTGAAATGCCAAATTTAGCCATTTTTCGAAAATTTTGATGATGGTACCCCTTATCGAAAATGCGAATTTTGGCTTCCCCAAACCCTACAGAGTTTTGCTCATAGCTTGGCCAATAATGGCCCAAATGAGGAATGTAAAACCTCGTAGAGCGTGTTTTCTTATGCTTATCAAAACTGCATTCACAGTTTGAAATGCCAAATTTAGCCATTTTTCGAAAATTTTGATGATGGTACCCCTTATCGAAAATGCGAATTTTGGCTTCCCCAAACCCTACAGAGTTTTGCTCATAACTTGGCCAATAATGGCCCAAATAAGGAATGTAATACCTCGTAGAGCGTGTTTTCTTATGCTTATCAAAACTGCATTCACAGTTTGAAATGCCAAATTTAGCCATTTTTCGAAAATTTTGATGATGGTACCCTTATCGAAAATGCGAATTTTGGCTTCCCCAAACCCTACAGAGTTTTGCTCATAACTTGGCCAATAATGGCCCAAATAAGGAATGTAATACCTCGTAGAGCGTGTTTTCTTATGCTTATCAAAACTGCATTTACAGTTTGAAATGCCAAATTTAGCCATTTTTCGAAAATTTTGATGATGGTACCCCTTATCGAAAATGCGAATTTTGGCTTCCCAAACCCTACAGAGTTTTGCTCATAACTTGGCCAATAATGGCCCAAATAAGGAATGTAATACCTCGTAGAGCGTGTTTTCTTATGCTTATCAAAACTGCATTCACAGTTTGAAATGCCAAATTTAGCCATTTTTCGAAAATTTTGATGATGGTACCCCTTATCGAAAATGCGAATTTTGGCTTCCCCAAACCCTACAGAGTTTTGCTCATAACTTGGCCAATAATGGCCCAAATAGGGAATGTAATACCTCGTAGAGCGTGTTTTCTTATGCTTATCAAAACTGCATTCACAGTTTGAAATGCCCAATTTGGGTCATTTTTCGAAAATTTTGATGATGGTACCCCTTATCGAAAATGCGAATTTTGGCTTCCCCAAACCCTACAGAGTTTTGCTCATAACTTGGCCAATAATGGCCCAAATAAGGAATGTAATACCTCGTAGAGCGTGTTTTTCTTATGCTTATCAAAACTGCATTCACAGTTTGAAATGCCAAATTTAGCCATTTTTCGAAAATTTTGATGATGGTACCCCTTATCGAAAATGCGAATTTTGGCTTCCCCAAACCCTACAGAGTTTTGCTCATAACTTGGCCAATAATGGCCCAAATAAGGAATGTAATACCTCGTAGAGCGTGTTTTCTTATGCTTATCAAAACTGCATTCACAGTTTGAAATGCCAAATTTAGCCATTTTTCGAAAATTTTGATGATGGTACCTCTTATCGAAAATGCGAATTTTGGCTTCCCCAAACCCTACAGAGTTTTGCTCATAACTTGGCCAATAATGGCCCAAATAAGGAATGTAATACCTCGTAGAGCGTGTTTTCTTATGCTTATCAAAACTGCATTCACTGTTTGAAATGCCCAATTTGGGTCATTTTTCGAAAATTTTGATGATGGTACCCCTTATCGAAAATGCGAATTTTGGCTTCCCCAAACCCTACAGAGTTTTGCTCATAACTTGGCCAATAATGGCCCAAATAAGGAATGTAATACCTCGTAGAGCGTGTTTTCTTATGCTTATCAAAACTGCATTTACAGTTTGAAATGCCAAATTTAGCCATTTTTCGAAAATTTTGATGATGGTACCCCTTATCGAAAATGCAATTTTGGCTTCCCCAAACCCTACAGAGTTTTGCTCATAACTTGGCCAATAATGGCCCAAATAGGGAATGTAATACCTCGTAGAGCGTGTTTTC
The DNA here is from genome assembly GCF_018153835.1 of Drosophila eugracilis. NCBI lineage: Eukaryota > Metazoa > Arthropoda > Insecta > Diptera > Drosophilidae > Drosophila > Drosophila eugracilis. The sequence continues at coordinate 262,310 of NW_024572115.1, read as the reverse complement.
TTATGCTTATCAAAACTGCATTCACAGTTTGAAATGCCCAATTTGGGTCATTTTTCGAAAATTTTGATGATGGTACCCTTATCGAAAATGCGATTTTTGGTACTTTCAAACTGTACAGTGTTTTGCTTCATAACTTGGCCAATAATGGCCCAAATAAGGAATGTAATACCTCGTAGAGCGTCTTTTTCTTATGCTTATCAAAACTGCATTCACAGTTTGAAATGCCAAATTTAGCCATTTTTCGAAAATTTTGATGATGGTACCCCTTATCGAAAATGCGAATTTTGGCTTCCCCAAACCCTACAGAGTTTTGCTCATAACTTGGCCAATAATGGCCCAAATAAGGAATGTAATACCTCGTAGAGCGTGTTTTCTTATGCTTATCAAAACTGCATTCACAGTTTGAAATGCCAAATTTAGCCATTTTTCGAAAATTTTGATGATGGTACCCCTTATCGAAAATGCGAATTTTGGCTTCCCCAAACCCTACAGAGTTTTGCTCATAACTTGGCCAATAATGGCCCAAATAAGGAATGTAATACCTCGTAGAGCGTGTTTTTCTTATGCTTATCAAAACTGCATTTACAGTTTGAAATGCCAAATTTAGCCATTTTTCGAAAATTTTGATGATGGTACCCCCTTATCGAAAATGCGAATTTTGGCTTCCCCAAACCCTACAGAGTTTTGCTCATAACTTGGCCAATAATGGCCCAAATAGGGAATGTAATACCTCGTAGAGCGTGTTTTCTTATGCTTATCAAAACTGCATTCACAGTTTGAAATGCCCAATTTGGGTCATTTTTCGAAAATTTTGATGATGGTACCCCTTATCGAAAATGCGATTTTTGGTACTTTCAAACTGTACAGTGTTTTGCTCATAACTTGGCCAATAATGGCCCAAATAAGGAATGTAATACCTCGTAGAGCGTCTTTTCTTATGCTTATCAAAACTGCATTCACAGTTTGAAATGCCAAATTTAGCCATTTTTCGAAAATTTTGATGATGGTACCCCTTATCGAAAATGCGAATTTTGGCTTCCCCAAACCCTACAGAGTTTTGCTCATAACTTGGCCAATAATGGCCCAAATGAGGAATGTAATACCTCGTAGAGCGTGTTTTCTTATGCTTATCAAAACTGCATTTACAGTTTGAAATGCCAAATTTAGCCATTTTTCGAAAATTTTGATGATGGTACCCCTTATCGAAAATGCGAATTTTGGCTTCCCCAAACCCTACAGAGTTTTGCTCATAACTTGGCCAATAATGGCCCAAATAGGGAATGTAATACCTCGTAGAGCGTGTTTTCTTATGCTTATCAAAACTGCATTCACAGTTTGAAATGCCCAATTTGGGTCATTTTTCGAAAATTTTGATGATGGTACCCCTTATCGAAAATGCGATTTTTGGTACTTTCAAACTGTACAGTGTTTTGCTCATAACTTGGCCAATAATGGCCCAAATAAGGAATGTAATACCTCGTAGAGCGTCTTTTCTTATGCTTATCAAAACTGCATTCACAGTTTGAAATGCCAAATTTAGCCATTTTTCGAAAATTTTGATGATGGTACCCCTTATCGAAAATGCGAATTTTGGCTTCCCCAAACCCTACAGAGTTTTGCTCATAACTTGGCCAATAATGGCCCAAATGAGGAATGTAATACCTCGTAGAGCGTGTTTTCTTATGCTTATCAAAACTGCATTCACAGTTTGAAATGCCAAATTTAGCCATTTTTCGAAAATTTTGATGATGGTACCCCTTATCGAAAATGCGAATTTTGGCTTCCCCAAACCCTACAGAGTTTTGCTCATAACTTGGCCAATAATGGCCCAAATAAGGAATGTAATACCTCGTAGAGCGTGTTTTCTTATGCTTATCAAAACTGCATTCACAGTTTGAAATGCCAAATTTAGCCATTTTTCGAAAATTTTGATGATGGTACCCCCTTATCGAAAATGCGAATTTTGGCTTCCCCAAACCCTACAGAGTTTTGCTCATAACTTGGCCAATAATGGCCCAAATAAGGAATGTAATACCTCGTAGAGCGTGTTTTCTTATGCTTATCAAAACTGCATTCACAGTTTGAAATGCCAAATTTAGCCATTTTTCGAAAATTTTGATGATGGTACCTCTTATCGAAAATGCGAATTTTGGCTTCCCCCAAACCCTACAGAGTTTTGCTCATAACTTGGCCAATAATGGCCCAAATAAGGAATGTTATACCTCGTAGAGCGTGTTTTCTTATGCTTATCAAAACTGCATTCACAGTTTGAAATGCCCAATTTGGGTCATTTTTCGAAAATTTTGATGATGGTACCCCTTATCGAAAATGCGATTTTTGGTACTTTCAAACTGTACAGTGTTTTGCTCATAACTTGGCCAATAATGGCCCAAATAAGGAATGTAATACCTCGTAGAGCGTCTTTTCTTATGCTTATCAAAACTGCATTCACAGTTTGAAATGCCAAATTTAGCCATTTTTCGAAAATTTTGATGATGGTACCCCTTATCGAAAATGCGAATTTTGGCTTCCCCAAACCCTACAGAGTTTTGCTCATAACTTGGCCAATAATGGCCCAAATGAGGAATGTAATACCTCGTAGAGCGTGTTTTCTTATGCTTATCAAAACTGCATTCACAGTTTGAAATGCCAAATTTAGCCATTTTTCGAAAATTTTGATGATGGTACCTCTTATCGAAAATGCGAATTTTGGCTTCCCCAAACCCCTACAGAGTTTTGCTCATAACTTGGCCAATAATGGCCCAAATAAGGAATGTAATACCTCGTAGAGCGTGTTTTCTTATGCTTATCAAAACTGCATTCACAGTTTGAAATGCCAAATTTAGCCATTTTTCGAAAATTTTGATGATGGTACCCCTTATCGAAAATGCGAATTTTGGCTTCCCCAAACCCTACAGAGTTTTGCTCATAACTTGGCCAATAATGGCCCAAATAAGGAATGTAATACCTCGTAGAGCGTGTTTTCTTATGCTTATCAAAACTGCATTCACAGTTTGAAATGCCAAATTTAGCCATTTTTCGAAAATTTTGATGATGGTACCTCTTATCGAAAATGCGAATTTTGGCTTCCCCAAACCCTACAGAGTTTTGCTCATAACTTGGCCAATAATGGCCCAAATAAGGAATGTTATACCTCGTAGAGCGTGTTTTCTTATGCTTATCAAAACTGCATTCACAGTTTGAAATGCCCAATTTGGGTCATTTTTCGAAAATTTTGATGATGGTACCCCTTATCGAAAATGCGATTTTTGGTACTTTCAAACTGTACAGTGTTTTGCTCATAACTTGGCCAATAATGGCCCAAATAAGGAATGTAATACCTCGTAGAGCGTCTTTTCTTATGCTTATCAAAACTGCATTCACAGTTTGAAATGCCAAATTTAGCCATTTTTCGAAAATTTTGATGATGGTACCCCTTATCGAAAATGCGAATTTTGGCTTCCCCAAACCCTACAGAGTTTTGCTCATAACTTGGCCAATAATGGCCCAAATAAGGAATGTAATACCTCGTAGAGCGTGTTTTCTTATGCTTATCAAAACTGCATTTACAGTTTGAAATGCCAAATTTAGCCATTTTTCGAAAATTTTGATGATGTACCTCTTATCGAAAATGCGAATTTTGGCTTCCCCAAACCCTACAGAGTTTTGCTCATAACTTGGCCAATAATGGCCCAAATGAGGAATGTAATACCTCGTAGAGCGTGTTTTTCTTATGCTTATCAAAACTGCATTCACAGTTTGAAATGCCAAATTTAGCCATTTTTCGAAAATTTTGATGATGGTACCCCTTATCGAAAATGCGAATTTTGGCTTCCCCAAACCCTACAGAGTTTTGCTCATAACTTGGCCAATAATGGCCCAAATAAGGAATGTAATACCTCGTAGAGCGTGTTTTCTTATGCTTATCAAAACTGCATTTACAGTTTGAAATGCCAAATTTAGCCATTTTTCGAAAATTTTGATGATGGTACCCCTTATCGAAAATGCGAATTTTGGCTTCCCAAACCCTACAGAGTTTTGCTCATAACTTGGCCAATAATGGCCCAAATAAGGAATGTAATACCTCGTAGAGCGTGTTTTCTTATGCTTATCAAAACTGCATTCACAGTTTGAAATGCCAAATTTAGCCATTTTTCGAAAATTTTGATGATGGTACCCCTTATCGAAAATGCGAATTTTGGCTTCCCCAAACCCTACAGAGTTTTGCTCATAACTTGGCCAATAATGGCCCAAATAAGGAATGTAATACCTCGTAGAGCGTGTTTTCTTATGCTTATCAAAACTGCATTCACAGTTTGAAATGCCAAATTTAGCCATTTTTCGAAAATTTTGATGATGGTACCCCTTATCGAAAATGCGAATTTTGGCTTCCCAAACCCCTACAGAGTTTTGCTCATAACTTGGCCAATAATGGCCCAAATGAGGAATGTAATACCTCGTAGAGCGTGTTTTCTTATGCTTATCAAAACTGCATTCACAGTTTGAAATGCCAAATTTAGCCATTTTTCGAAAATTTTGATGATGGTACCTCTTATCGAAAATGCGAATTTTGGCTTCCCCAAACCCTACAGAGTTTTGCTCATAACTTGGCCAATAATGGCCCAAATAAGGAATGTAATACCTCGTAGAGCGTGTTTTCTTATGCTTATCAAAACTGCATTCACTGTTTGAAATGCCCAATTTGGGTCATTTTTCGAAAATTTTGATGATGGTACCCCTTATCGAAAATGCGAATTTTGGCTTCCCCAAACCCTACAGAGTTTTGCTCATAACTTGGCCAATAATGGCCCAAATAAGGAATGTAATACCTCGTAGAGCGTGTTTTCTTATGCTTATCAAAACTGCATTTACAGTTTGAAATGCCAAATTTAGCCATTTTTCGAAAATTTTGATGATGGTACCCCTTATCGAAAATGCGAATTTTGGCTTCCCCAAACCCTACAGAGTTTTGCTCATAACTTGGCCAATAATGGCCCAAATAGGGAATGTAATACCTCGTAGAGCGTGTTTTCTTATGCTTATCAAAACTGCATTCACAGTTTGAAATGCCCAATTTGGGTCATTTTTCGAAAATTTTGATGATGGTACCCCTTATCGAAAATGCGATTTTTGGTACTTTCAAACTGTACAGTGTTTTGCTCATAACTTGGCCAATAATGGCCCAAATAAGGAATGTAATACCTCGTAGAGCGTCTTTTCTTATGCTTATCAAAACTGCATTCACAGTTTGAAATGCCAAATTTAGCCATTTTTCGAAAATTTTGATGATGGTACCCCTTATCGAAAATGCGAATTTTGGCTTCCCCAAACCCTACAGAGTTTTGCTCATAACTTGGCCAATAATGGCCCAAATAAGGAATGTAATACCTCGTAGAGCGTGTTTTCTTATGCTTATCAAAACTGCATTCACAGTTTGAAATGCCAAATTTAGCCATTTTTCGAAAATTTTGATGATGGTACCCCTTATCGAAAATGCGAATTTTGGCTTCCCCAAACCCTACAGAGTTTTGCTCATAACTTGGCCAATAATGGCCCAAATAAGGAATGTAATACCTCGTAGAGCGTGTTTTCTTATGCTTATCAAAACTGCATTTACAGTTTGAAATGCCAAATTTAGCCATTTTTCGAAAATTTTGATGATGGTACCCCTTATCGAAAATGCGAATTTTGGCTTCCCCAAACCCTACAGAGTTTTGCTCATAACTTGGCCAATAATGGCCCAAATAGGGAATGTAATACCTCGTAGAGCGTGTTTTCTTATGCTTATCAAAACTGCATTCACAGTTTGAAATGCCCAATTTGGGTCATTTTTCGAAAATTTTGATGATGGTACCCCTTATCGAAAATGCGATTTTTGGTACTTTCAAACTGTACAGTGTTTTGCTCATAACTTGGCCAATAATGGCCCAAATAAGGAATGTAATACCTCGTAGAGCGTCTTTTCTTATGCTTATCAAAACTGCATTCACAGTTTGAAATGCCAAATTTAGCCATTTTTCGAAAATTTTGATGATGGTACCCCTTATCGAAAATGCGAATTTTGGCTTCCCCAAACCCTACAGAGTTTTGCTCATAACTTGGCCAATAATGGCCCAAATGAGGAATGTAATACCTCGTAGAGCGTGTTTTCTTATGCTTATCAAAACTGCATTTACAGTTTGAAATGCCAAATTTAGCCATTTTTCGAAAATTTTGATGATGGTACCCCTTATCGAAAATGCGAATTTTGGCTTCCCAAACCCTACAGAGTTTTGCTCATAACTTGGCCAATAATGGCCCAAATAGGGAATGTAATACCTCGTAGAGCGTGTTTTCTTATGCTTATCAAAACTGCATTCACAGTTTGAAATGCCCAATTTGGGTCATTTTTCGAAAATTTTGATGATGGTACCCCTTATCGAAAATGCGATTTTTGGTACTTTCAAACTGTACAGTGTTTTGCTCATAACTTGGCCAATAATGGCCCAAATAAGGAATGTAATACCTCGTAGAGCGTCTTTTCTTATGCTTATCAAAACTGCATTCACAGTTTGAAATGCCAAATTTAGCCATTTTTCGAAAATTTTGATGATGGTACCCTTATCGAAAATGCGAATTTTGGCTTCCCCAAACCCTACAGAGTTTTGCTCATAACTTGGCCAATAATGGCCCAAATGAGGAATGTAATACCTCGTAGAGCGTGTTTTCTTATGCTTATCAAAACTGCATTCACAGTTTGAAATGCCAAATTTAGCCATTTTTCGAAAATTTTGATGATGGTACCCCTTATCGAAAATGCGAATTTTGGCTTCCCCAAACCCTACAGAGTTTTGCTCATAACTTGGCCAATAATGGCCCAAATAAGGAATGTAATACCTCGTAGAGCGTGTTTTCTTATGCTTATCAAAACTGCATTCACAGTTTGAAATGCCAAATTTAGCCATTTTTCGAAAATTTTGATGATGGTACCCCTTATCGAAAATGCGAATTTTGGCTTCCCAAACCCTACAGAGTTTTGCTCATAACTTGGCCAATAATGGCCCAAATAAGGAATGTAATACCTCGTAGAGCGTGTTTTCTTATGCTTATCAAAACTGCATTCACAGTTTGAAATGCCAAATTTAGCCATTTTTCGAAAATTTTGATGATGGTACCTCTTATCGAAAATGCGAATTTTGGCTTCCCCAAACCCTACAGAGTTTTGCTCATAACTTGGCCAATAATGGCCCAAATAAGGAATGTTATACCTTGTAGAGCGTGTTTTCTTATGCTTATCAAAACTGCATTCACAGTTTGAAATGCCCAATTTGGGTCATTTTTCGAAAATTTTGATGATGGTACCCCTTATCGAAAATGCGATTTTTGGTACTTTCAAACTGTACAGTGTTTTGCTCATAACTTGGCCAATAATGGCCCAAATAAGGAATGTAATACCTCGTAGAGCGTCTTTTCTTATGCTTATCAAAACTGCATTCACAGTTTGAAATGCCAAATTTAGCCATTTTTCGAAAATTTTGATGATGGTACCCCTTATCGAAAATGCGAATTTTGGCTTCCCCAAACCCTACAGAGTTTTGCTCATAACTTGGCCAATAATGGCCCAAATAAGGAATGTTATACCTCGTAGAGCGTGTTTTCTTATGCTTATCAAAACTGCATTCACAGTTTGAAATGCCCAATTTGGGTCATTTTTCGAAAATTTTGATGATGGTACCCCTTATCGAAAATGCGATTTTTGGTACTTTCAAACTGTACAGTGTTTTGCTCATAACTTGGCCAATAATGGCCCAAATAAGGAATGTAATACCTCGTAGAGCGTCTTTTCTTATGCTTATCAAAACTGCATTCACAGTTTGAAATGCCAAATTTAGCCATTTTTCGAAAATTTTGATGATGGTACCCCTTATCGAAAATGCGAATTTTGGCTTCCCCAAACCCTACAGAGTTTTGCTCATAACTTGGCCAATGGCCCAAATAAGGAATGTAATACCTCGTAGAGCGTGTTTTCTTATGCTTATCAAAACTGCATTTACAGTTTGAAATGCCAAATTTAGCCATTTTTCGAAAATTTTGATGATGGTACCTCTTATCGAAAATGCGAATTTTGGCTTCCCCAAACCCTACAGAGTTTTGCTCATAACTTGGCCAATAATGGCCCAAATGAGGAATGTAATACCTCGTAGAGCGTGTTTTCTTATGCTTATCAAAACTGCATTCACAGTTTGAAATGCCAAATTTAGCCATTTTTCGAAAATTTTGATGATGGTACCCCTTATCGAAAATGCGAATTTTGGCTTCCCCAAACCCTACAGAGTTTTGCTCATAACTTGGCCAATAATGGCCCAAATAAGGAATGTAATACCTCGTAGAGCGTGTTTTCTTATGCTTATCAAAACTGCATTTACAGTTTGAAATGCCAAATTTAGCCATTTTTCGAAAATTTTGATGATGGTACCCCTTATCGAAAATGCGAATTTTGGCTTCCCCAAACCCTACAGAGTTTTGCTCATAACTTGGCCAATAATGGCCCAAATAAGGAATGTAATACCTCGTAGAGCGTGTTTTCTTATGCTTATCAAAACTGCATTCACAGTTTGAAATGCCAAATTTAGCCATTTTTCGAAAATTTTGATGATGGTACCCCCTTATCGAAAATGCGAATTTTGGCTTCCCCAAACCCTACAGAGTTTTGCTCATAACTTGGCCAATAATGGCCCAAATAAGGAATGTAATACCTCGTAGAGCGTGTTTTTCTTATGCTTATCAAAACTGCATTCACAGTTTGAAATGCCAAATTTAGCCATTTTTCGAAAATTTTGATGATGGTACCCCTTATCGAAAATGCGAATTTTGGCTTCCCCAAACCCTACAGAGTTTTGCTCATAACTTGGCCAATAATGGCCCAAATAAGGAATGTAATACCTCGTAGAGCGTGTTTTCTTATGCTTATCAAAACTGCATTCACAGTTTGAAATGCCAAATTTAGCCATTCTTCGAAAATTTTGATGATGGTAACCCCTTATCGAAAATGCGAATTTTGGCTTCCCAAACCCTACAGAGTTTTGCTCATAGCTTGGCCAATAATGGCCCAAATGAGGAATGTAATACCTCGTAGAGCGTTATCAAAAACTGCATTCACAGTTTGAAATGCCAAATTTAGCCATTTTTCGAAAATTTTGATGATGGTACCCCTTATCGAAAATGCGAATTTTGGCTTCCCAAACCCTACAGAGTTTTGCTCATAACTTGGCCAATAATGGCCCAAATAAGGAATGTAATACCTCGTAGAGCGTGTTTTTCTTATGCTTATCAAAACTGCATTCACAGTTTGAAATGCCAAATTTAGCCATTTTTCGAAAATTTTGATGATGGTACCCCTTATCGAAAATGCGAATTTTGGCTTCCCCAAACCCTACAGAGTTTTGCTTCATAACTTGGCCAATAATGGCCCAAATAAGGAATGTAATACCTCGTAGAGCGTGTTTTCTTATGCTTATCAAAACTGCATTTACAGTTTGAAATGCCAAATTTAGCCATTTTTCGAAAATTTTGATGATGGTACCCCCTTATCGAAAATGCGAATTTTGGCTTCCCCAAACCCTACAGAGTTTTGCTCATAACTTGGCCAATAATGGCCCAAATAAGGAATGTAATACCTCGTAGAGCGTGTTTTTCTTATGCTTATCAAAACTGCATTCACAGTTTGAAATGCCAAATTTAGCCATTTTTCGAAAATTTTGATGATGGTACCCCTTATCGAAAATGCGAATTTTGGCTTCCCCAAACCCTACAGAGTTTTGCTCATAACTTGGCCAATAATGGCCCAAATAAGGAATGTAATACCTCGTAGAGCGTGTTTTCTTATGCTTATCAAAACTGCATTCACAGTTTGAAATGCCAAATTTAGCCATTTTTCGAAAATTTTGATGATGGTACCCCTTATCGAAAATGCGAATTTTGGCTTCCCCAAACCCTACAGAGTTTTGCTCATAACTTGGCCAATAATGGCCCAAATGAGGAATGTAATACCTCGTAGAGCGTGTTTTTCTTATGCTTATCAAAACTGCATTCACAGTTTGAAATGCCAAATTTAGCCATTTTTCGAAAATTTTGATGATGGTACCCCTTATCGAAAATGCGAATTTTGGCTTCCCCAAACCCTACAGAGTTTTGCTCATAACTTGGCCAATAATAGCCCAAATGAGGAATGTAATACCTCGTAGAGCGTGTTTTCTTATGCTTATCAAAACTGCATTCACAGTTTGAAATGCCAAATTTAGCCATTTTTCGAAAATTTTGATGATGGTACCCCTTATCGAAAATGCGAATTTTGGCTTCCCCAAACCCTACAGAGTTTTGCTCATAACTTGGCCAATAATGGCCCAAATAAGGAATGTAATACCTCGTAGAGCGTGTTTTCTTATGCTTATCAAAACTGCATTCACAGTTTGAAATGCCAAATTTAGCCATTCTTCGAAAATTTTGATGATGGTAACCCCTTATCGAAAATGCGAATTTTGGCTTCCCCAAACCCTACAGAGTTTTGCTCATAGCTTGGCCAATAATGGCCCAAATGAGGAATGTAATACCTCGTAGAGCGTTATCAAAACTGCATTCACAGTTTGAAATGCCAAATTTAGCCATTTTTCGAAAATTTTGATGATGGTACCCCTTATCGAAAATGCGAATTTTGGCTTCCCAAACCCTACAGAGTTTTGCTCATAACTTGGCCAATAATGGCCCAAATAAGGAATGTAATACCTCGTAGAGCGTGTTTTCTTATGCTTATCAAAACTGCATTCACAGTTTGAAATGCCAAATTTAGCCATTTTTCGACAATTTTGATGATGGTACCCCTTATCGAAAATGCGAATTTTGGCTTCCCCAAACCCTACAGAGTTTTGCTCATAACTTGGCCAATAATGGCCCAAATGAGGAATGTAATACCTCGTAGAGCGTGTTTTCTTATGCTTATCAAAACTGCATTCACAGTTTGAAATGCCAAATTTAGTCATTTTTCGAAAATTTTGATGATGGTACCCCTTATCGAAAATGCGAATTTTGGCTTCCCCAAACCCTACAGAGTTTTTGCTCATAACTTGGCCAATAATGGCCCAAATAAGGAATGTAATACCTCGTAGAGCGTGTTTTCTTATGCTTATCAAAACTGCATTCACAGTTTGAAATGCCAAATTTAGCCATTTTTCGAAAATTTTGATGATGGTACCCCTTATCGAAAATGCGAATTTTGGCTTCCCCAAACCCTACAGAGTTTTGCTCATAACTTGGCCAATGGCCCAAATAAGGAATGTAATACCTCGTAGAGCGTGTTTTCTTATGCTTATCAAAACTGCATTCACAGTTTGAAATGCCAAATTTAGCCATTCTTCGAAAATTTTGATGATGGTAACCCCTTATCGAAAATGCGAATTTTGGCTTCCCCAAACCCTACAGAGTTTTGCTCATAGCTTGGCCAATAATGGCCCAAATGAGGAATGTAATACCTCGTAGAGCGTTATCAAAACTGCATTCACAGTTTGAAATGCCAAATTTAGCCATTTTTCGAAAATTTTGATGATGGTACCCTTTATCGAAAATGCGAATTTTGGCTTCCCCAAACCCTACAGAGTTTTGCTCATAACTTGGCCAATAATGGCCCAAATGAGGAATGTGATACCTCGTAGAGCGTGTTTTCTTATGCTTATCAAAACTGCATTCACAGTTTGAAATGCCAAATTTAGCCATTTTTCGAAAATTTTGATGATGGTACCCCTTATCGAAAATGCGAATTTTGGCTTCCCCAAACCCTACAGAGTTTTGCTCATAACTTGGCCAATGGCCCAAATAAGGAATGTAATACCTCGTAGAGCGTGTTTTCTTATGCTTATCAAAACTGCATTCACAGTTTGAAATGCCAAATTTAGCCATTTTTCGAAAATTTTGATGATGGTACCCCTTATCGAAAATGCGAATTTTGGCTTCCCCCAAACCCTACAGAGTTTTGCTCATAACTTGGCCAATAATGGCCCAAATAAGGAATGTAATACCTCGTAGAGCGTGTTTTCTTATGCTTATCAAAACTGCATTCACAGTTTGAAATGCCAAATTGAGCCATTTTTCGAAAATTTTGATGATGGTACCCCTTATCGAAAATGCGAATTTTGGCTTCCCCAAACCCTACAGATTTTTGCTCATAACTTGGCCAATAATGGCCCAAATAAGGAATGTAATACCTCGTAGAGCGTGTTTTCTTATGCTTATCAAAACTGCATTCACAGTTTGAAATGCCCAATTTGGGTCATTTTTCGAAAATTTTGATGATGGTACCCCTTATCGAAAATGCGATTTTTGGTACTTTCAAACTGTACAGTGTTTTGCTCATAACTTGGCCAATAATGGCCTAAATAAGGAATGTAATACCTCGTAGAGCGTGTTTTCTTATGCTTATCAAAACTGCATTCACAGTTTGAAATGCCAAATTTAGCCATTTTTCGAAAATTTTGATGATGGTACCCCTTATCGAAAATGCGAATTTTGGCTTCCCCAAACCCTACAGAGTTTTGCTCATAACTTGGCCAATAATGGCCCAAATGAGGAATGTAATACCTCGTAGAGCGTGTTTTCTTATGCTTATCAAAACTGCATTCACAGTTTGAAATGCCAAATTTAGCCATTTTTCGAAAATTTTGATGATGGTACCCCTTATCGAAAATGCGAATTTTGGCTTCCCCAAACCCTACAGAGTTTTGCTCATAACTTGGCCAATAATGGCCCAAATAAGGAATGTAATACCTCGTAGAGCGTGTTTTCTTATGCTTATCAAAACTGCATTCACAGTTTGAAATGCCAAATTTAGCCATTTTTCGAAAATTTTGATGATGGTACCCCTTATCGAAAATGCGAATTTTGGATTCCCAAACACTACAGTGTTTTGCTCATAACTTGGCCAATAATGGCCCAAATAAGGAATGTAATACCTCGTAGAGCGTGTTTTCTTATGCTTATCAAAACTGCATTCACAGTTTGAAATGCCAAATTTAGCCATTTTTCGAAAATTTTGATGATGGTACCCCTTATCGAAAATGCGATTTTTGGTACTTTCGCACTCTTCAGTGTTTTGCTCATAACTTGGCCAATAATGGCCCAAATATGGAATTTTATACCTCGTTGAGCGCGGTTTCTTATGCTTATCAAAACTTCATTCACAGTTTGAAATGCCGGATTTGGACCATTTTTCGAAAATTTTGATGATGGTACCCCTTATCGAAAATGCGAATTTTGGCTTCCCCAAACCCTACAGAGTTTTGCTCATAACTTGGCCAATAATGGCCCAAATAAGGAATGTAATACCTCGTAGAGCGTGTTTTCTTATGCTTATCAAAACTGCATTCACAGTTTGAAATGCCAAATTTAGCCATTTTTCGAAAATTTTGATGATGGTACCCCTTATCGAAAATGCGAATTTTGGCTTCCCCAAACCCTACAGAGTTTTGCTCATAACTTGGCCAATAATGGCCCAAATAAGGAATGTAATACCTCGTAGAGCGTGTTTTCTTATGCTTATCAAAACTGCATTCACAGTTTGAAATGCCAAATTTAGCCATTTTTCGAAAATTTTGATGATGGTACCCCTTATCGAAAATGCGAATTTTGGCTTCCCCAAACCCTACAGAGTTTTGCTCATAACTTGGCCAATAATGGCCCAAATGAGGAATGTAATACCTCGTAGAGCGTGTTTTCTTATGCTTATCAAAACTGCATTCACAGTTTGAAATGCCAAATTTAGTCATTTTTCGAAAATTTTGATGATGGTACCCCTTATCGAAAATGCGAATTTTGGCTTCCCCAAACCCTACAGAGTTTTGCTCATAACTTGGCCAATAATGGCCCAAATAAGGAATGTAATACCTCGTAGAGCGTGTTTTCTTATGCTTATCAAAACTGCATTCACAGTTTGAAATGCCAAATTTAGCCATTTTTCGAAAATTTTGATGATGGTACCCCTTATCGAAAATGCGAATTTTGGCTTCCCCAAACCCTACAGAGTTTTGCTCATAACTTGGCCAATAATGGCCCAAATAAGGAATGTAATACCTCGTAGAGCGTGTTTTCTTATGCTTATCAAAACTGCATTCACAGTTTGAAATGCCAAATTTAGCCATTTTTCGAAAATTTTGATGATGGTACCCCCTATCGAAAATGCGAATTTTGGCTTCCCAAACCCTACAGAGTTTTGCTCATAACTTGGCCAATAATGGCCCAAATAAGGAATGTAATACCTCGTAGAGCGTGTTTTCTTATGCTTATCAAAACTGCATTCACAGTTTGAAATGCCAAATTTAGCCATTCTTCGAAAATTTTGATGATGGTAACCCCTTATCGAAAATGCGAATTTTGGCTTCCCCAAACCCTACAGAGTTTTGCTCATAGCTTGGCCAATAATGGCCCAAATGAGGAATGTAATACCTCGTAGAGCGTTATCAAAACTGCATTCACAGTTTGAAATGCCAAATTTAGCCATTTTTCGAAAATTTTGATGATGGTACCCCTTATCGAAAATGCGAATTTTGGCTTCCCAAACCCTACAGAGTTTTGCTCATAACTTGGCCAATAATGGCCCAAATGAGGAATGTGATACCTCGTAGAGCGTGTTTTCTTATGCTTATCAAAACTGCATTCACAGTTTGAAATGCCAAATTTAGCCATTTTTCGAAAATTTTGATGATGGTACCCCTTATCGAAAATGCGAATTTTGGCTTCCCCAAACCCTACAGAGTTTTGCTCATAACTTGGCCAATGGCCCAAATAAGGAATGTAATACCTCGTAGAGCGTGTTTTCTTATGCTTATCAAAACTGCATTCACAGTTTGAAATGCCAAATTTAGCCATTTTTCGAAAATTTTGATGATGGTACCCCTTATCGAAAATGCGAATTTTGGCTTCCCCAAACCCTACAGAGTTTTGCTCATAACTTGGCCAATAATGGCCCAAATAAGGAATGTAATACCTCGTAGAGCGTGTTTTCTTATGCTTATCAAAACTGCATTCACAGTTTGAAATGCCAAATTTAGCCATTTTTCGAAAATTTTGATGATGGTACCCCTTATCGAAAATGCGAATTTTGGCTTCCCCCAAACCCTACAGAGTTTTGCTCATAGCTTGGCCAATAATGGCCCAAATGAGGAATGTAATACCTCGTAGAGCGTGTTTTCTTATGCTTATCAAAACTGCATTCACAGTTTGAAATGCCAAATTAAGCCATTTTTCGAAAATTTTGATGATGGTACCCCTTATCGAAAATGCGAATTTTGGCTTCCCAAACCCTACAGATTTTTGCTCATAACTTGGCCAATAATGGCCCAAATAAGGAATGTAATACCTCGTAGAGCGTGTTTTCTTATGCTTATCAAAACTGCATTCACAGTTTGAAATGCCCAATTTGGGTCATTTTTCGAAAATTTTGATGATGGTACCCCTTATCGAAAATGCGATTTTTGGTACTTTCAAACTGTACAGTGTTTTGCTCATAACTTGGCCAATAATGGCCCAAATAAGGAATGTAATACCTCGTAGAGCGTGTTTTCTTATGCTTATCAAAACTGCATTCACAGTTTGAAATGCCAAATTTAGCCATTTTTCGAAAATTTTGATGATGGTACCCCTTATCGAAAATGCGAATTTTGGCTTCTGCATTCACAGTTTGAAATGCCAAATTTAGCCATTTTTCGAAAATTTTGATGATGGTACCCCTTATCGAAAATGCGAATTTTGGCTTCCCCAAACCCTACAGAGTTTTGCTCATAACTTGGCCAATAATGGCCCAAATAAGGAATGTAATACCTCGTAGAGCGTGTTTTCTTATGCTTATCAAAACTGCATTCACAGTTTGAAATGCCAAATTTAGCCATTTTTCGAAAATTTTGATGATGGTACCCCTTATCGAAAATGCGAATTTTGGCTTCCCCAAACCCTACAGAGTTTTGCTCATAACTTGGCCAATAATGGCCCAAATAAGGAATGTAATACCTCGTAGAGCGTGTTTTCTTATGCTTATCAAAACTGCATTCACAGTTTGAAATGCCAAATTTAGCCATTTTTCGAAAATTTTGATGATGGTACCCCTTATCGAAAATGCGAATTTTGGCTTCCCCAAACCCTACAGAGTTTTGCTCATAACTTGGCCAATAATGACCCAAATAAGGAATGTAATACCTCGTAGAGCGTGTTTTCTTATGCTTATCAAAACTGCATTCACAGTTTGAAATGCCCAATTTGGGTCATTTTTCGAAAATTTTGATGATGGTACCCCTTATCGAAAATGCGATTTTTGGTACTTTCAAACTGTACAGTGTTTTGCTCATAACTTGGCCAATAATGGCCCAAATAAGGAATGTAATACCTCGTAAAGCGTGTTTTCTTATGCTTATCAAAACTGCATTCACAGTTTGAAATGCCCAATTTGGGTCATTTTTCGAAAATTTTGATGATGGTACCCCTTATCGAAAATGCGATTTTTGGTACTCTCAAACTGTACAGTGTTTTGCTCATAACTTGGCCAATAATGGCCCAAATAAGGAATGTAATACCTCGTAGAGCGTGTTTTCTTATGCTTATCAAAACTGCATTCACAGTTTGAAATGCCAAATTTAGCCATTTTTCGAAAATTTTGATGATGGTAACCCTTATCGAAAATGCGAATTTTGGCTTCCCCAAACCCTACAGAGTTTTGCTCATAACTTGGCCAATAATGGCCCAAATAAGGAATGTAATACCTCGTAGAGCGTGTTTTCTTATGCTTATCAAAACTGCATTCACAGTTTGAAATGCCAAATTTAGCCATTTTTCGAAAATTTTGATGATGGTACCCCTTATCGAAAATGCGAATTTTGGCTTCCCCAAACCCTACAAAGTTTTGCTCATAACTTGGCCAATAATGGCCCAAATAGGGAATGTAATAAATTTCAATAAATTGAAAATAATTTTAAAGCAAAGCCTTAAAAAACAATTTAAAACGGCCATGGCTATAGTTATCATCCAAGAAAACAAAACCCAACTTCCATATGTTATAAACCATATTTTGAGTTCACGATTCGCTCAAATTTTTAATGGCCCTCTGGTTTGGTTTTTTATTTTCGATTTATTTGTGCTGCGTGATTTGGCTTAATAAATGTTTATTTGCATATTCTTCTGGCATTAAGCCCTTTATTTTTTGGCATTTATTTAATTGGTATATTTGTCACTCACACAGACAGACAAACGGAGAGACAGACAGACAGACACTGAATACAAATTGTTATGGCCGAAATATTATTTTTTTCTCTTCTTTTTATTTTTGGTATTAATATTTACATAAATCCATTTCTGCTCAGTTTTCTTTTTCGTTTATTTTGGTTGGCCACAAATTTGGTCTTTTTTTTTTTGTTCGGTTCGCTTGTTTATTTCTTTTTCCTGCTTTTTTGGTATTTATTTGCTGTTTTGTTTTAATTTTTGTGTGCAGTTCGCTTCCTTCTGTTTCTGTCTGCAGGCGTTTTGTCGGTTGATAGATTGCAGCTGGTCGAGGGTATCTCTTTGCCCCAACTGTGTTACTATACCCATTGAAAATGGGTGAATGAGGGGTATGTTCGCTCTGTTAAAAGACATAGTTTTATAGAAATCTTGGTAGACTAACTTTTAAGGTAATATTGTCTACGAATATGCTAAAGAATTATGTTTTTAAATAAGAAATAGTTTAAGTATTTTATTTTACATACAAAAGCTTAACCGCTGGTTGAGTAAACATGTTTTTTATGAGGTCTTGCATCTAAATTGCTGAAAATATATGATTAGAAAGTAAACTTAATATGAAATTAAAGCATTTTTAACTAAAATATTGTATTTTGTTAAGGAAATTTAAAATTAAGCAACTTAACCGCAGGTTAAACCCACATTTTTCATTTTCTCTTTGCAAAAAATGGGTTTTTGTCTATGTTTTAAGTAAATTTCTTATAATAAATATAATTTAAATTATTAAATATTTATTTTTTAAAAATTTCACTAACACCTTTTGATTTTTTTAGGCCAAAACACATCATCACAAAATTCGATCAATTTTTGTTTCCTGTTTGCTAAATATTTCTGCTTCTTGCTGGGGCTGTTTTTTATGCGTTTCTGCCAATTTTTCATACATGTGTGAGTCCGTCTGGACGTGTGTGTGTGTGTGTGTGTGTGTGTGTTGGTGCGCTGAGAAAATTGCCCAGCTAATGGCTATTAAGGCAGACTGAAAACTGAAAATTGCGAGCTGGAAACTGCAAGCGGCAAAACTCGAATTGGGCCCCCGAAGTCCTCGTGAAATGCTGAAATGCGTTACCAAATTGCATTTGTCGCTCGTTGAGTTCTTGTTCCATTTACAGTTTACATTTTGTTGGTCTGTTGGTCTCACTCCCCCTCCTCCCTCCTCCCTCTCTTTTTTTCATTTTTAGCTAATTTATTATTGAGAGTCGAGTCGAGAGTCGGTCTTTCTTCTGCGCTTTTTGGCCCATCTGTCAAAGGGGCTGTCAAATTATTAAGCGTTACGCGGACATGTGAAATATGCCAGAAGCCCTGGCCAAAAAGGATTCACCCACAAAGATTAGAAATAATTTTTATATATTTTTAAATGCTCTTTTTTTTGTATGGAAAGTAATGACTTTTAACTTGTGTTCTTAGGAGGTTAAAGGTTTGAGAAAAATATTAAAAACTTTGTTTCTAAGTTTGATATTTATGTCTGCTGTCTAAGTTTTTTTTTACTTTTTAAATAGTTATATTATTAGCCATTAGTTTTATCACTAAAAATTAAACATTAATGCATATTTTTGTAGCAGAAAATCACCTTTTAAAAGGCCTTTTTAAACTAGAAATAGTCCAACGTAATGGGTATATGTTAAATCATTTTCGTTTATATTTTTCATTTTAAGCAATTTTCCCTACAACATTTCTTATTGCTTTATCTTAATAATTTTTCATAAATTTCTCTTGCAATTCACAATCTTAATTTAGTGCTACCCTAGACCTTAAGTTAGGGTATAGTTCCTTATAAATATATAAACTGTTACCCTGTACATACATACGCATAAAAGCCAGTCAAAGCCCTTAAGATTGATCACCATTAGAAGAGAGCGACCCTTCCTTTTTTTTTGCCTTTTATTTTATTCTCTTTTTCATTTGTTGTTGCACATTTCAAAGGCTGCAAGTTGCAAGTTTTCAGGGGCAGCTTGGTAATTCGTCACAAGGAGGGTGAGGTGACTTGCCACTTGACCAAGCTCTGAAACCCCCTTTGTCGCCCCCTCTTTTTTCACACTCTACATCGCAAGTAATTCATCAGCCACGCATTCTCATTGTTTCCTCTTTCTTGACTTGCCACCTCCTACCCCTGCTCCGCTGACGCATGACATCCCCTCACCTGTATGCCCGAACCTCGTCCCTCAGCACTCACCTTACCTTACCCCTGGCTAACTCAACCCCTTTCCCCTCAGGACGGATGTGAACGCGGAACACGCACTTGGCGTCGATTTGCTTAATTAGTAAACGTAAGAAGGCTCGAGGCATGCACTGGGGGGAAATTGTTTAAAAATTCAAACTTAGAGAAAGTAGAAAAGTAGCTCATACTTTGTTTGGGTTTATTTCATGTTTAAATACCAAAAACATAGTTAACTGGTTAATTTATATAAATAATTAAACAATAATCAATACTGGTTTATCTTATGTTTAAATTCTTTTTCTTATTTAATTCACATTTAAGAATTTTCGTATTTAAAATACATTTCTCTAAGTGCAATCAGTTTTATAAGGCCTTAGGCCAATGAAGCAAACATAAAACTGGCAGGTAACCTGAAAAGTGGATTTCTTTTTTTATGTTAGTGGAAGGTATAAAACTAACACTAAGGTGGCCCACAGAAGATTTGCGTTTTTGAAAATCACTATAAAAATATTAATATTTTCCAATTTTCTTCCAGCGTAAACTTAATCATTTTGTAAACTGCAAACCTTCTACTAAATATCTGACCCAATGACATTCGAAATGTCAAAGTCAAACTTATCGATAGTTCAAAAAGCAAACGCTACATGGGCCACCCTGTACTTAAACTTAGGATGATATTTTAAAACCATTTCTTCACAAAGCTCTTAAATATAATAAAACTAAAGAATAATATTAAAAACTTTCCCCTGTTTTCCTCAACTTTCATTAACCGAAGCTAAGTATTATCTAGTTTCGCCTGAAGGTTCTTAAATAATAAAAAAACTAAAAAAGTAGAATATAGAAGTACATATATATAGTGTGTGATTCTGGTTAAACTTAGATATATATCTCAATTTTATGCCCTCAACCGTTGTTAGTTTCTGTGGGAGTTTTGTGTTTATGGCTCTTATCTGGCAGTGTCGTCGATCAAACTTTGGTGGTTTTGTTCTTCACTCAGAACATCTATCTTGCTATTTTCTCATTTTCCTATTTTCCCATTTCCCCCTTAGTTGTTAGTTCTCCCTCATATAACGCTTTGTCGCACGCGTTTTCCATGGCCGGGTAAAGGTGCGTGTGAAGTTTTTAATTTTCAACATTAATTCAGAGACAATTCGTTGGCTCTCCCTTCCCCCACCCACGCATTTCAAGGCGACGAAGCGTGTCCAAATTTTTCTTCTTTTTCATTCTTTTTTTTGTTAATTTAAGTTAGAGACAGCCAAAAACTGAGAAAAAAAGACAGAAAAATAAATTAATGATCAGTGCAAAATCAACAAAATGTCTGAGGCAGAAAATCAACAGAGAGTGTCAGACGAAAGAGCCAACTTGCAGGTCCCAAAAAAATCATAATGAGCTCTCTAATGGCATCCTCCAAGTACCAGCTGTCCCAGTTTGGAAGGTGGCCCCCCCGCCTAAAAAAACATGAACTTAGGTGTCAGCAGGCTGATCTTCCCCCAGGTGGGCGAGGGCGTGGTCGCAATTTACTCGGATTCAAGGATTCAGGTAGAAAGCTCCAAACATGCCATGTGGCAGGGTGCTTCACCTCTGATCTTGTGATTTTCATGGACATGTTTAGCCTTGGGGCACGTGGCTATCATTGGGTTTCGGGGTCAATGGCTGGGCTTTTGGATACCAAAAACCTTTTTAAGGATTTCTGAAAGGAGTTGCCTAAACTTTAAACTGAAAAGTTTGAGAATATTCTTGTTTAAAAATAATATTTAAACATATTTATTTAAAATAGAATAAAAGCAAAAAACAATCTGACATATCCATTGCTTTAGCTTTTTTGTCTTTCATATCTCTCTTTTGTTGACTAGTGTTTCTTTTTCTGTATTTTTTTTAAAGCCATTTCTGGCGCTTAAGTTAATTTTTTGGTGATCGCTTTTTATTTTCTACCAAATCGTTTCTCATGTTTCGCTCTTTTGTTGCTCTTCTCTCTGTCAAACCAGCACCTATACCCCGTTTTGCCAGCTCCTCCTCTTGTGTCTTTCTACACAGAGAAAAATATGTTAGATTATGAAAGATATTTGAAGTACTAAAGTAGGATAAACTAAAGAAATTATTACTTAAACTTCATATTTCTTATCAAAGAAAAACTGTCGAGGTTGATAAAATAAATAATTTACTTGCTTAATAATTGGATATAAAATCTGTGTAACTTTTAACTGAATTTTAAAAAAATATATCCAAATAAATAAACGCAGATTCACTATGCTGAAGGTTTGGTTAGAGCATTTTAAATATATGATAATCATTCGACGGGGTCACCAACTGCAGAAACAAATATTGTTAGGACTGAATCTGGAGAGCTTTAAAATAAGATTTCTTTTGATCTAAAAAACTTTTGAAGATATTTATAATATGGAATAAGTTTTACCATATAAAAGTACTAAGTTGGAGTCACCAACTTAAGAAAATAAATGAAAAATGTGATCCTTGGGGCTTAGAAAACTAATCCTTATAATCTGATGAACATATTACTATATGATTTTTACATTAAATCTATGATATTATCATAATGATGATTTTTAAGATATTTATAGATTTTTGTATACTTTAACATGTAATTAAAATTGATGAAAGTCGGGGTCACCAAAGCTAAACATAGATGTTAGTTAATCCCAGAAACTAAATATTTCAACCTCAAAAATATTAATTAAAAAAACTTACCAACTTATCACCCAAAATGTTCTATAACCAACAAGTTACCCACATTTTTTCTCTGTGCTTTTCTGGACATCCCCCTCAAACCCTCTTCACTCTCCAATCCCCCCCTCTCTCTTCCCCTTGGCCTTGTCTGGCACTTTGCTATCTGGCTGTAGATTTATTGTGTGAATTGGCATTGACAAAGTGCATTTGATTGGTTCTCGTGGCGATGCGTTCGGGTTGCGTGTCCATCCGTTCAGTCCCGCATTCCCTCTTACCGCCTTGCTGCTGCCTCCCTCCAACCACCCAACCTCACGGCACTCACTCACTCATTCTGCTTGTCTGTCGTTTTTAATGTGTTTTGATAACAATTCCATTAAAAGTGAAGAAGTTTATAATAATAATTTCGAGTAGCCGAGAGGCTGGACGGAAGGCTGCTGCTTCCATAGCTGGTTTTATTTCTCTTTCTCGGTCAGCAGATGATGATGATGTTGGTTGGGATGCTTATGATGATGATGATGCTGCTGCATTGCCGTGTTCCTGTCAAATTGCATTGATTTTTTTTTCAGGTTTTTATTTCCTTTTTTTGAATAGAGTTTTGGTAGAGAAGTTAGAGGTGGTTAAGGGAGATTTTTGAGATTTTTTTTAAATAAGAAATTGATGTGAAATCGGATTACTATGGGGATATCTTATAGAGATCTATAAGGTATAGCTTCTGTTCTACAAATTATGATTATTTTTACTTGAAAAATACAAAATAAAAAACGATTTTAGAAGTTATTTTTATAGAAATATTTATCATATATAACTAAAGGGTATCTGTTAGTCTAGCCTATCGCCCGCCTTTCTATTATTCTTCCCTTTTTTTTTTAATTGATTGTTTTCTGTCCATCACATCACACCGACCAGATAGATGACCATATAGCATATAGCATATAACATATATATATCCGGACATATTACGCTGCATAGCTATGGCTGGTATCGGTACTATATATGTATATATATATATATATATATAAATATATCTGCTATATAAGTTAACCCACATGCCATGTGCTTTATTGCATTCAATTTTCTGTTGTTTGTCAATTAGTTGTTATTGCATTTGTTGTTATGTTTTATATGGATGTTCCTTTGGTTTGTTGTTGTTGCACAATGCATTGTTGTTGTTATTGTTGTTGTTGTTATTATTATTGTTGTTTGTTGTTGGTGTTGAATTTGAAGCCAAACAGCCAAAGTTTTAATTGGCTGCATTATTTATTGTTTTTCACTCCGTCGAGCAGCCACAAATTTCTCTCCTCTTTCTCATTCCCCTCTCTCTCTCTCTCTCTCTCTCTCTCTGCAACATATTTCCTCCATCCACATCTGGCACATTTTCCCTTTTGGAATTTAACCATTTTCGTTGAAAAGCCCAAAATGCATTTAATATTTGCTTAAGTTGCCTCAGTTTGCAGCGTCAGTAAGCCACCTCTACTCCCAACCAGCCAGCCAGCCCCATTCAAATACGCTGCGACTCCCAGAAGCTCCTGAGCTCATTAATAATTCGGGAAAAACAAAAATCGAGAATAAAACAGGAATTAAACAAGAATTAAAACACACACAAAAATCGCTTTACAAACCTAGAGCTGGCTGGTGTGGAAAAATGAATTGGCATTTTCTTAAGTTTTATTATTATTTTGTAGGTTTTCAATTCACGATTTTCAATAAACGATTGTGATGGGAAATTTGTTAATAATAAGAAGGAAAAGTGTTAGTTTAAATATGTTTTTAGGCAAATAAGAGAAAGAGTGCTAAGCTTTAGATGCTGGTCGAAAATTAATATTAGGTTTGTACTTAGTATAACCCCAACAAGTATCAAAGAAATTTAAGTTATTATCTTTATAATCAAAAATCACTACCTAAAAAGCATAAAAAATCAAAGAATGAAATACTTTCTGTTCTTCGGATAACCAAAAAGGTACTTCAAATACAAGTTATCACCTTCTTAATCAATGAGAAAACTATAAAAAAAACATAACACTTTAGAAAAAACGTAAAAATTCAAAGTTAGGTATACGGTTGTACTTGGTAGAACCCAAAAGTATCATAAAACATAAGATTGAATCCTACATAATCAATAATTAACCTAAAATAACAAAATAACTAAATAATCAAAAATAAACACTAAAAGAACATAAAGCTGACAGATCAAAGATAGATATGCGTTTGGAACTGACATAACCGGAAAGTATCATAAAAAGTAAATTGTGATCTTTATAATTAAAAATGAACACTATAAAAGAACATAATTATCTATTAGTATAACCAAAAAGTATCACAAAAATAAAACTTACGATCGTTATAATAATCAAAAATCGCCACCATGAAAGACCATAAAAACTAAAGAAAACCTATAATATCCCTCCCTGACTGCAAATGACATAAATAACCTTGCAACACACACACACACTAAC
The DNA here is from genome assembly GCF_018153835.1 of Drosophila eugracilis. Classification (NCBI taxonomy): domain Eukaryota; kingdom Metazoa; phylum Arthropoda; class Insecta; order Diptera; family Drosophilidae; genus Drosophila; species Drosophila eugracilis. The sequence continues at coordinate 237,737 of NW_024572115.1, read as the reverse complement.
ACACACACATGTACGTGCAACATACATATTTCGTAAACAATTACAGGTGCTCAAACAAACTGGTATCAAGGTAATTCCCGTTGTGCCAACGGAAGAGCAGGACTCGCCATTGCCATAGCCGTCGCAATCTATCTGCTTCTGATTCGCCAGGACACAGCTGCTGGGCTATCAACTATTTGTAGAGCTTAAAAGGACAATTTAAAAAACAGGGAACAGAACAGAGAAGCGAAAATGCACTGAGAGAAAACTGTGACGATAAGTTGAAGGATTTTGTGAGTTTAAAATCAGTTTAAAGCTGTGAAAATGTTAAATTAATGTTTTAAAATTATTTTTTTAGGTTGCAAACTTTAAGATGTTTATGGAAAAAGTAAGTTGGTATTAAAAGGTATTTAATTAATATTAAAATGGATTTTTTTTTAGTATTTTTAAAACATAAAATACCTATTAAAATACCATTATGCTTGAAAACTCTATCAGAACCTTCAAAAATATATTTTTTTAGTAGAAAAAATCCAACTTCTTACCTCTTACTTCCTGTGCATTAAAGGGTTGTCACCCTATCCTTCCCCCCTGAGTAGTGTGTGTACTTATAATTATTTAACTCTTTTGCATGTAAAATCCTCAACCACCACCCCACGCCCAACTCCCTTCCCAATCCACACATGAAGAGGCAAACATAGCGCCAGATGAAGATTAATTATGAGAGCAGGAAAATTTGTAACATTTTTCATGCTTAATCTTATAACGTAATACGTAAGGAGTAGTAGTAGAAGAAGAAGGAGGATAGGAAGAGGCAGAGGCAGGGTGGCACGTGGAGCAAAACTAACTTATTAATAATAATAATTGTTTCATGTGCATAGAGAGAGAGAGTCCTCATCCATTTACCCCGCACTCCTCAATTCCCTCAATCATCGTCCAGCATGTGTCACCCTTTGGAGTAGCAATGGGAATGTATATGGTAGGGAGGGGGGCTAGCCAGCTGGTTCCATAAAGTGTGTGTGCGGGTCTTAAAGTCTGGCCTTTGAAAAATGATTTTTAGCAGCTTAGGTCGCGGGGCCTGGGAAACCAAAAAACTAGTTTAGCCATAGCCCTCATTCCCTCGCAGTTGAGTCGGGAAAATACCAACAACGCCGCTGGACATCGCCGCTTTTGCCATTTGACCTGATCAGTGGTATATAGGAAGGTTCTTAACGAAGAGTGAATACACTTTTTTTTACATTTTTTAATATTAACTTTTGGGGAATTCATTAAGTAATGAGATATCAGGTTTGCATACCAAATTGTAAGGAAGTCTGTTTAGGGAAAGTTAAGTTCCTTGAGGTTAGTGCGTGATATAACGGTCAGTATTTTACTATTTGTTAAGTATCTAAGGAATATTCTCACATTTTAACTCAGTCAGCTGATAACTTTACTCACAACTATCAAAATTCCACAAAAATTCTCAAAAATTCCAACAAATAAATCCAAGTTCTTGCCTTTAGAATATCTAAAACCCCACACAGTGCCTTGGATTACAATTTATAACACATTTAAATGTTTTAGCACCCCGCATACCAATTTTCCACCTTATCATATCAGCCAGAGTCAAGTTCCTTGGGTCTAGTAGGGATTCTATGAACTCTAAACTGACTATTTTGTGGCTAGAAAAGAAGAACTCGAAGAAGTACTCGCCTAGTGTTGTTCCATTTGTTGTTCAACGACTTTTAACAACTGCTACCTGTTTAGGGTTTGGTTTGGTTTTGTTTTTTTTTTTGGAGGAATACCATTTCGGGATCACTTAAGTGGCACCCGCTGATCCCCCCTTGGCCTAGCCGGGTCAACACCCCGTGAACCCTTGAAGCGGAGACATTAATTTTATTGTTTTGACTGTGCGCACGATCGAAATCTTTGAGTCGTTGTCCCTCGTTGTGTTGGTGCTGGATGTGGGATTCTTTGTTTTGGGTCAGTTCGCTTTGGTTATTGATAGTTCTAAATTAGGGTCAACTATGCGGTTAGCAGCAGCGGCGGCAGCAGCAACAGCTCCACTTCCAGGTAGCCAATATCATCTGTTTTAATTACGCCTGGTGAGCCTGATGGAAACCAGAACCTCGATAAGAAGATGCCTCTGCAGGTGTTTCCAGGCAGTTAGCAAAAGGCAGCTAATATCCCAGAGACCCCACAAAGTTTATGGTTTAGAAATTATATGAAAGGGGGTATGGGTATGGGAAATCAGAGGAAATCGAATTCAATTTCCTTCACACTTTAGGAAAAGGTGGAGGGGATTAAGGAAATGGCATTGTTTTGGGGTAACTTAACGGCTTATAAAGTTTGAGATCAGAAATATGGGTGATAGCTTAAGTATTATTAGATAATAATTCAGGTAAAATCTTTCCAAAAACTACAAGAAAGCTCTTTAATCATTATAAGAACTCAAAAGGTGCGCTTACATCTCAAGATTTTACATGCCAAGTTCCAGTTTTCTAGCTCTTATATGATCAAGTCAATGATTTTATTTGTTTGTGTTTTGTGGGCTTGGCAGGACGCTAAAAACAAACTTGGTCTGCGTAGGCATCTCAAGTGTCGGCTTGCTTAGTCCCAATTTTGTAACTTTTATAATTCTTGAGATCTAGGCTTTCATACGGACAAACGGACATGGCTAAATCATGGCTAAATAGTATCATCAATACTATATACATAGTTTATAGGGTCGAAAACGCTTACTTCTATCTTTTACAAACTTTTCTACTACAAGAAAGGGGTTAATTAATATAAGATTTCGTCTTACAAAATAAAAACCTATCGAAGACACTCTATCGAAGCCCTCAAATCATCAAAATAATCGATTGTTTTATAGTTTATATAGTTTGAAACGCTTTCTTTAAGCTGTTATAAGCTTTTCTTCTACAAGTAACTGATATAATATAAGATTATGTCTTACAAAATAAAAACCTATCGAAAGTACTCTATCGATGGCACCCAAATCATCAATATAATCGATTGTTTTGCCACAACTCTTAAAGAATTAACTTCATATTTAGTTTGTTTTTGTTTTTTGTTGTTTTTTTTTTGTTTGTTTATTATTAATCACTTCTTAGGTATAGTTTTAGTTTTTAGTTACTTGTTCTGCTCGTTTGATTTGGTTTAGTTATTTTTGTTTCTGCTCTTAAACATGGTACATGTTCTAGAAAATATGAATTTGGTTTTATTACATTGTCCACACTTGGTGTATATAGTTATATATATATATATGGTATATATAGGTGTATATAACGCATGCTTGTATATCCGTTACACAGTTATATATCAGTATATATATATATATATATATGTATCTGGTTTGTTTCATGATCTAGTTTCAGCTCTTCTTATATATATGTTTTGGTTATGGAAGAGTTGGGATTGCTATATAGAGGGGAATTGAGGATATAGAAGTTTGGATATTATGTTAGGGATTTGGGAGATAATGGAGATAATGGAGATGGAACAGAACGTTAACACAGATGAGCCTTAGAAAATATATATATATACGCATAGATGTGGATCCGGAATACATGTATATAAATCTGTGTATGTCTAAGGTATATAGGCAAGGTATATAGGTTGATCGTCTAGCACATATTGCTCTACGATCGTGGCTCTACCAATCTAGGTCTCTAAGTGTGAGTTTTCTTTTTCATTTTTTTTTTATCGTGATAGTGGAGATAACTTGATTCCCTTCTGTCGTCTGGTTATATATATATATATATATCCTACAATATATATGGTATATGCCGTGATTATACAGTTTTGGGGATGAACAGTTTATATATATCAGAAGACCAAGTTACCATTATAAGTCGTTAGCTTTGTAGGCTTCAAGTTTTATCTTTTGTTTAGAACAACGATTTTTCATTTTTTCACTTTTCATTTTTCATTTTTCATAATAATAATCTTATTTTTTTCTTTTTTTTTTTTGGTTAGTTTGCTGGATTCTTTGAAGAATCAAGCCCCTCTCTCTTTGGTTGTATCTTCTAACTCAATCCCAAAGATCTCCCTCTCTCTCTCTCTTAATAGGGATATAGATTCTTGCGCTTGAGTTCCATATCCAAATCGGCCAATTGCTGCAGGAATCCATCATTTGGCCGAATATCGCGACGCATACGGACTGTGCGTATCGCATCCACCGCTGACATTTTCCGGCAGATCATCAGATAGGCCAGGACACAGGTGGCCGAACGTGACATGCCCACCAGGCAGTGGACAAGGATTTTACCTATGGTTAGAGTAATGAGGAGGATAAGCACAGAGTTCTTATAGAGGTTTGTCCTTAAGGTTAAGTGATGCAGAGTAAACATGATGGTGTTATTATCTTATCAAATATTGTTGTTTTCCAGATTCTTGATCACCAAAAAATATTTCTCTGCATCATCTATTACCTCTTCACTTACCGCCGCTGCTGATGGCGCTGTCGATGAACTTGGAGGCCACGTAGAAGTAGCGCGAGATGTCTGTCGTTGGGGCATCGACCATGGGGAAGCCCATGTACCTAAAAACACAATCCTTATGGTTGCGTCTAAACCACATAGTAAACACACACACCACACACACATACACACACATAATACACAACAAAACAGCAACAACAACAAAGTTGAGCCAAAAACGTAGTGATAATGGATAATGGTTAATGGTTAATGATCAGAGATGATTTTCGAGTTAAAATCAATGAGAAGATAATGAAAAACCATACAGCAATGGGATTTACGGAGTGTGTGGATTGGAAAAAAAGATACCAAAAAAAAAGAGAAAGAAAAAAAGGAATATTTTTGATTTTGAAAAGAAATTTTGGAAAATGTGCAATATGTAGAAAGAAAAAAAAAAGATAAAAGAAAATTGAAAACTTTGTGCGATTCAAAACAAAATATGAACAAATTTTGATCGAAAGTTCTTTGAGAATTTGCATTCCTTTCGATTGTTCATGTTGTTGCCTTTTGTCGGTTATCAGATTAATCCTCTCTCTTTATATATATATCTCTTCTATATGCTATAACCCACCTGATGCTGGGCATATCCCTGTAGTAACTATGTCCTGTATCCACCTGACCATATCGACATCCCTCGGCCGCATTCAGGACATGGGTAATGCCCATCATCCGCAGATAAGTTTTGTTTTTGGCCGCCGCACTAAAAGTTATTCATATAAAATTATAATTAATTTTAAACTTTTATATATTGTAGATAGTACTTACGCATCGCCTATATAGATGCCCGGATAGACCTCATCACAGTCAACGTCGTGAATGGCGCATTCGGCGCGACGGAGTCCTGGCAGTGCCCGGCTAGGGGCCATTGAGTAGTGCAGGACACGCTGCAGCTGACGGCCAGTGGTCTGTTCGGAGGTCTCCAAGCGGCTGGGCGACTGGAAAGGTTTTTTTTAATGATTATTATTTATTATTAAAGTCAATTTTAGTTTAAGAAGTAGGTGGAGTTTTATGTTTTTAGCACTTAGACAGCACAGTTTTAAGATTTTGTAAGTTTTAAGGAAGTTTTAGTAAGTCTTCAGGCCTTTGGGAACTAACTAACTTATAGAGTTTAAGGTTAATACAGTTAAAAGAAGCTTTTAAGAATTAATTAGCGATTCTTAAGAATGACAAAAATAAACAATAATCTTAAGGTTAAGTTATTTCAGCTTGTATTTTAGCTTTGTAAAAAATATATTCTTAAAATAAAGCCAGCCTAGATTAGATTATCATAGATTTTAAAAATATTTAATATGCGAGTTAATAATACATATTCCTGGTAATTTTACTATGATTGAAGATCTTTTTTATTAGTGAATAAAACCTAAGAACCTTATTAGAATAAACTTGTTTGCAAGTAGCTTAAGTTTCAGTTTAGAAACATAGAAAAATTCCTTCAAAAAACATCAAAAACCTTCAAAAAAAATTAATGAAAATGAAAAAATAAGTACATAAACCTTGTTAGTTCTTACTGCTTTAAATATTTCCTAATCATTACCATCTAAAATCGATTTAGCCATATAAAAAACATATATAAGTCCTTCAATAATTAGATTTTGTGAAAATTTTTGGCAGGCTTCTAAGGATTTCCCTGCTCCACCACATGACATCAGGGCCAAAAAAAATATAAAAAACGAAAATGAAAAACCGGGAAACAAAATGCCTTTGCCTTGTAGATTTTATGGCAAAGGCGAAGGTCGCAATTTGGTTACAAAAGATGACAAATCAGACGACAAATACACCTTCTATATATATATATATATCTTATATCTTATATATATTTACTGTCTGACAATTTCAGGGACAGAAAGTGAAAACTTTGTCTTGCCTTTTGTGTTTTTTGGCATTTTGTTTTCCCTATTTGATAGCATTTTGTTGGCTATCGACTGTCTGACTTGTCATAATACCATCATCATCATCATCATTTGAGTGGGGGGGAAGGAAATGTGCCTGGTTTTAGGTGTTCACGTTTTTGGGGAAAACTTTTGCTTTTTGCCGCGGCATGCGACCTTGAAAATGAAAATGAGAAAAGAGAGAAAAGTCTAAATTTTAAGCATCTGTCGCCCAAAAGTTCTTTAACATTTCGCCATTGAGTTGATCTATTGTGACTGATCTATGGCATATATATATATATATCTTTAAAGATATATAATATATATAGCTCAGATTGAGATTCTTGTCCGAGGCAAGGTGTGTGTGGGTTAATTGTTCTAAATCTGTTGATGAAAAGCGCACAAAATGTGGAGATTATTTATAGCATTATTTAGTCGCCGTGGCCTATATATCCAACAGATACTAGACTTATTTTCTATATAGTTTTCAACTTTGGTTAGTTTTTGGGAAACTTTGAGGTAATCAAGCTTTTTTTTTGGGGGGCACAGAAAAAACAGCACAATTTCTTAGGGAAATTTCAGCCAAAAAGACAGCACATTTTGGGTTTTGAAAAACAAAGTTTAGTTTCCGTTTTGGAAAAACCTCATGCAGAAGCTATAGCTTTTTTGACAGGACAAACCTGATAATAGTGGGGACTATATCTATCGCCGATGCTGCTGCTGTATCTGTCTGTGAGAAGCTGGAAAGGTATTGGAAATAATAATTGGATCATAAAGAAAACTCAAAAAATCAAGAAATAGAAATAGAAATATAAATATAATTTTAAATAAAATATAAGTATTAGTATGAAATAAATTAAAAGATTTCGAGAATGTTTATAGTTAAATTTATATAATATTCTGATAAAGGAATGTATGATATAAATCAAAATATATTTATCTTTTGGTTACTAAAAAAAGTAATTAAATTCTAATAATATGCTTTACAGCTTAAAATAAAATAATCAAATAAAAACCTATTTAATTTATTTAAGAAAACCTAGAGAAATATCTATATTATAGTTATAATTATTAAGTAATGTAAATAAACATAACAAATTCGGGCTTTAAAAAAACGTTAATAGAAATCAATTTCTACTACTACTATTACTACTACTACTACTATTACTACTGCTACTACTACAACTACTATTACTACTACTACTATTACTACTACTACTACTACTATTACTACTACTACTAATACTACTACTACTACTATTATTATTACTACTTCTACTACTATTATTTGCTACTACAATTTACTACCACTATTACTTATACTTTTCATTTTCATTACATACCTCTAATGTTAAGGTACTCTTCTATGTTATTAATAAAACCAATATTCCAATTAGTTACTTATAAACCCAAAAAAAAAACCCAAAGGTGGGTTAATTACATAGATAGTTAATTGATAATCTCTAACTAAAACCACCTAGTAATACAAAGCGAAATACAATACGGAAAATATGTACGAAAAGCAAACTAAATATAACTTAATCAACTTGCATTTCAGGTGGAAACGGAAATAGAGGGAAAGCTTTTAGCTCAGGTGAGTGTGAAGCTGCGCCTTGACCTTGTCCCCCTTGCCAAGAAAATTACCCTACACACCCACCCACCACTTGCCGCCCACTGATTTGCATCTAAAAATAGTTGATAGAAGAAACAAAAAAAAAAAAAAAAAAAAAACTCACCAATGTAGAAAAGAAAAACAAAGTAGAAAAAACAAAATCAAGAAAAATGTGTAGAGAGAGAAAATCTATTGGAGCAAAGTGGAAACCAGCAACGAATTTGTTGTCTCTGACTCATCCCTACTATATCTATATATATATATATATATATATATCTGACGTGAGGCCCGCATGACAAGACAATTAGCTGGACACGACAAATCCAAAGGGGGGGAAAAACACAAAACGCCAAATGGAAACAAAATCGAAAAGCGAGTGAAAAACACACACTGGCATGATTGAATGTCTAATCGCCAGCATATATATGTGTATATATATCTATACAGATATAGCCCAAAGACGTATATATAGTCCCTCTTCCCCCTTCAACCAAAAGCAATTTTAAACGATTCGTGTGAGTGAATCTATTGGCAACTTTGAAAGCGTTCGTTCGTATCTTATTTTAGCCGCTTTTTTCAAACAGTCAACAGTCGAAATACCTGAAAGGTGTGGGCTTAAAAGGGGTACAACTATGATTGGGGCACTTATAAGTTTTCCAACTATTTGCTATTTGTTGATGTTTTTTTAGGGAAATATCTAAAAGTTGGGTTTTAAGTAGGGAAATTTAAGAGGTTGAAGCTTAAGGAATATTTTAAAGCTGCTAAGTTTGGGAAGTTTGTTTAAGTAAATTACTTTCTAAAGTCACTTTATAAAAATTTAAGAAAATTCTTAAGGGTTTTAAAAATTAAAAAATATATAGTTAAAGTTATTTTTAATATTACTATAATTTGTATTTGATAGATTTAATTTTATGAAATATTCATTTAAGCTATTTAATGTACTAAACAGTCAAAGAACTTAAGGCAACTTAAGTTTAGGTAAAAAATCATTAAATATTGATTATAAACTTTAATAAAAACTATTTCTAGATTATTAATAAGTTAAATTTCCAAGCCTAAGAAAATTTGTAAAAGTTTTTTATTGAAAAATCTTGATTTTTACTTTTCTAGATTCTGAAAATCGAAATAAATTTTATTTATAGTTTTAGTTTAGTTCAGGCCTTAAGTTTTAATCATAAATCATAAATATTATTAAAAAGTACTTCAATTTGATTAGAAAAAATATTTCTAGAACAGTAGAATATAAAGTTAAAAGTAGTTTAAAATATTTTTTTATAAAAAGATGATTGGAAGTCTTCCCAAAAACAAATTTTTAAAGTAAACTTCACGGATATTTCCCTTACCTATAAACCCTTTTAAGCACGCTTTGATTAAGAACTCCATTAAAAATCTTTGATTTCAAACCCACTTCAATGACATTTTCCCCACCCCAAATCGAACCCCGTTTTTCTGCCTTAAGGACTGCATCAAAATCTCATTTAATTTTCTGATTTCCCTCAAGCCACATAAACTAGTTCTCGGATGGAGAGGCTTTCGCACTGCAGGGCACTTAATGATGTCATAATCTCGTTTCGATTGCAATTGATGTCCTTTGGCATGGCTGTAGAGGAGAAGGAGGTGGAGGGATCACCCCACATACTGACCCACATCCGTTCCACATGTTGCAGGCAGCCATGGGCAGGTGGCAACAGTTGGGCAACAACGGCTGCTTGACCTCTGGGCCTGACACAGTTCTCAGTTCCGTTTTTGTCTTCTATATAAGGTATATGCGAGTTACGAGTCTATCTGCAGGAAGTGCAGCAAACTAAATGGGGGGAAAATGGAAAAACAATGTGGGAAAGCAGGCAGGCAGGGGTAGGAGCGCAGGGCAGGCAAAGGCGACTGGGCTAGACAATGCAATCAGCTAAATAAACTAAACTAAACTAACTAAGGAAGGACGTAAAAGGAAATTATGCGGTCAGCCTTGTGAGTTTGCTATTTACTAGCATTTAATAGTAGTCTTGACTTGGATTTGTCGGAAAATGTGTTTATTAGAGGGGGAATTTTCCCAACCCAACAACATCTGCTGACACTTTCCATCAATTTGTATCTATTTATTAAAAGATTTTTATAATTTATTTGCAATTTACTTGCACGGCCTTGGGCTAAGAAAAATTCACCCAAAAATAGCAACACGAGAGCGTGAAAAACCACAACAACAACAACGAATTCCTCCCCCCTCATTTTTCAAAGTGTAAAAATTCTCATCGGAAAATTTGTTGGAAATTCAAGCAAAAAAAAACCCCAAAAATCAAGAGCAACAATTAATTTTCCACTAAAATGAAATTTTACATGCCACTTTTTGTTGTTTCTTTCGTCTGGCCAATGGCATTGATAAATCTATATAGCAAGATATATATATATGCTATATCTGCTATATATATATATCTATATATCTGCATAATCTGCCTAGTTTTTGGGCACTCGACAAATGCAAATCGCATTGACATGCAAGCCAGTAGTAGCCTGCAGTAATTTTTCCCGTTTTTTTTTTAGTTATTGATTAAACAGTCAACGAACTAAAGGTTTCCCCTCTGTTTTCCCCACCCACAAACAAGGAGAAGAAAAATGTAAACAAAATTCCCTAGATAATTATGAAAAAAAAGCAGAGAAAAAGAGACATTCCTCAGCTGATTTCCCAATGAAAAACTTTGGCAGTCAGCAAAAACAGAAATCAACAAACGAAGCCAAAAGTACAATTTTCCCAATTTTCCCCATCACATTGCAAAAACTAAACTAAATTTCAATTAAATGCGCAATACATCAGATGCTTAATTTGCCTTTTAAGGCAGCCCACGTTTATATGGGTTGGGAAAGCATTATAGATATAGATATATATATATATCTATCATGTATATATCCCATCAAAGGTTTACCTTATAGATCACTTTTTAACCCTATAAGATCATCATCTCAATTAAGGGATTATCAAAAAGTTGCTGGAATTTATATAATTTTTTATAACTATATAGGGTTTTATATACACCATATCTTGATAGATTTTTCTAACATTTACTTTAGATATTTTTCATTTTCCAAGGCCAACAACAGATCAGCGATCGACCTTGAGCTTGGGAGAACGCTTCCCCCTTTTTGGGTGGGTTTCTAGCTCAGGCCAAATGGGGAAACGCTTTCAAGTCGCCGCTTTTGACTTCAGCTTCTGCCGCAGCTGGGTGCAGAGAGAGAAAAAGGTTGGCTGCTTCTTTTAAGGAAAAACTTTAGGATAAGAGAGATATAAAAGTAGGTGGTTCTTAGGGAATTTCTGTAGATTTTAAAGTACTTAAAAAAGCTTCTAAAAAACTGTCAGAAAAATAGAGTTTTGCCTAAAGAAAAAATTAGAATTTTAATCACAATTTTTATATATATATTTTTCTTAGCTTATTATCTTAGAACAAAAAGAAATTGAAATTATATTTCAATTAAAAATAAACCATTGGTATTTTATAATATTTTTAAAATTGTGAAGAAAAAGAGAGAACCTGAGAGAACTTTTATAAGTTTTGAGAAATGTCAAAAAATGATGTAAAAAATGCCAAATTACTTTCTTTGCTTAAGAAACTTGGAAACCATAGAGCTTAGTTTCCAATTTTAAAATATTCTTTAGTATAAAACACCTAATATTATGCAAAATTTTTTATAATTTTTTAAACTTAATTTAACTAATAAATTTCCTTTCCTTTCTTTTCCACAGTGTAACCCCAAAGCGTTTGCCTTTCGCTTTCTGCTCAATCAGGCGCAACAGCTGCGATGCGACACGCCCACAATCGGCAGAAAACAGCTATATATAGTATTTACATAGAATATATATATATATATATATAAACATATAGATATATATATATAATATGTGGGTCTAAGCAGTGCTCTATCGATTGTTCAATTAGCGCTCTCAATGGGCTTGACACTGAGCCAGCAGCAGCACTGCCAGCGGAAAACGGCGATGACATTGACATTTTAGCTAAGCTCTCAGGCTTTTACTATATATACGATATATATATATATATATATATCTGTTATGGACTTTACAGCACTTCACAATGGCCATTACACGGAAGCCGGGTAATTATTTTCAGCCACAATTTTCCAAAGAGGAAGAGGCGGCGGCTCTAACTTAATTCGCTTCACTGCCTTTTGAATTTCATTAAGTTTGATTTTTATGGCAGCCTCAAGTTCATTGGGTTTTCCTGGTTGGTTTTTGTTCTGTTGTTTTTTTTTTTTGGGCCACTTCATGTTCCATTTTATAATCAAGTTAATTGGTCCACGCGGCGTATGAGTAATCTTCTTTAGTTAGCCCTAGTAAAGCCTATTAACAATGATTCTACGTTCCTTCTTTTTTTTTTTGGGTCAATCAAATCCAGTGCAGCGTGACTAATTCTAGTCTATTGACTAACTGGCTTAGTGTTTGTTAAGGGGGAGTGTCTTAATTTAGTGACTTTTATTTTGGCAAAAGGAATTTATGCTTGCCTGTCAAGCTAAATTATTGATTTTTAAGGTATTTGATGGCCTAATTGGTTATTATTGGGCAATTATCAGGCTGTTAACTAGGCTAATTAATCGTATGTTAAACTAAAAGGAAGAATATGTCAGAAAGAGAGTTCTCTTTAAAGACTACGCATTTTTTAAGCTTTTTATAGAATTATTTAAACTTTAATATTAAAAAAGATAAATAAAAGTCAAAAAATCAATAGGAAACCCACCAAAAACCTTTAAAAAGTAAACTAAAATCCCCCTCCCTTATTAACCATTCATAAACCCTTTTTACCCACTCAACTTTCCTAAGATTTTTTAACTAAAAAATGTACCCAAAAAAAGCTAAGTTATATTAACAAAATAAATCTCCCAAAAAATCTGCTCGCCTTCCCTTACCCAACCCCAAGGACATGACCAACTTTAAGCCAAAGGTGACCCAGACCAATGTGCTTTGCTGGTGACCCAAAAAATTAGGCGCCAAAACCAAGTTAATGCCAGGATAATCGCCTGATAAAAGCCACAGACAAAGATGGTTATTTAACGAGCCACATGTTGGGGGGGGGGGGGGGGTTCTAAGATAGAATAGTTTTTTGTAGGTAGCTTAGGCGAGGAGAGATGGGGGCCTTGCCACGCCTTGGAAAGGCACTTGAACTTTGCATTTGCATTTAGAGGCCTTCAAAGAAGGCGGCTGGCTAGTGGGTGGTGCACACACACATATGCCAAGGCCTCTGTCCCACAGAAAATAGAACAAATTCTATTTTCCTTAGCCTGATTCTATGGTTTTTTGTTTTTTTTTGTCGTTTGTTCTTTGTGGGTTATAGGTGAAGTGATGAGTGGTGGGGGGTGGCTGGCGAAGGGTGTTGGTAGGGGTGTGGACTATATGAAAAAGGGGTGGCCAAATTGGGTCAGCCGAGCGGGAGGACGACATGGCCAAAGATTGAGGCGAGTCAAGGTCATCAACGCTCGCCATCTCGCCATCGCCATCGTCATCGTCATCATCAGCTGTTTTTGACAGATGCCCGAAATGCCAGCGTCGAAAAGCCTGCCACGCGGCACTTGACAAACCAGCCTGTGCCACGCCCCCCAATCCCCCTTAAACCCTAATTACACTGGGAAAATATATTCGTGATTAATTATTAAGTTAATGGCTTAAATTTTAGGTTTTTAGAATGTTAGAAAGGGAGTTTATCTTAGAAAACTCTCAGTTTTTGTTTATTTTGAAGATCATGGAAGTTAAGTTTTTGTTTTTTTAACTTTTTGTTAAGTTAAAATAAACTTATTTACTTCAGTTTTTAAGGTTTTAACTAAACAAAATAGTAAAGAGAACAATTTTAGGTCTCCATAATTTTTTAGAATTTTTGGTTTATGTTTTTAGATTTTTCAACAAATATTTCTTAATTTTTGATCTTCGACCAAAAAAGTAGTTTTTTCTTAGAGTTTAGTTTAGTTTTTTTCTCAGTGTGCTGTACAGTTTGTTACTACCCTTAACCGCCCACTCTTCCTGTTTTTCTTTCTTTCTTTTTTATTTTTGGGTAACCCTATTTTTCCCCGTTTTTCCCCCCAATTTCCCCCCTTTTTTGCTTACCGCATATCTCCATGACATCTTTGTGGAGTGTGTGTTTTGGGTTTGTTGTGTTGTCGGTTGTGTATGGATCCCGCTCCCGCTTCTGCTCCTATTTCCGCTCTCCTTTCGCTCTCCTGGATATCTGGATAGTCCAGATATGTATATATATATATATATATATCTGATATGGGAAGATAGTTTGGCTGGATGGACGACTGATGGATTGATGGACTGATGGAAGGGGGTCGCACGCTAGCGGGTGGCTGTGCCTTCGTTATCCTCTCGTGTTGGCGTTTCCTTGATTTGTTTGTTTTTTTTTTGTTTTTAAGGTAAAATGGTAACAAGTATTAGTAACAGCTAGGAAGAAGAAGATTCACACACACACATACACATCTAGCACCCACACACACTCAGATTCACAGGAAGAAAAAAAAAACAAAACAACAAATTTGTTAACTACCTTTTTTTTGTGTGTGTTTTCTTTTTTGTTCCTCACAAAAGATTCGATTTTGCAGGCAGCTCTCGGTTTTTCGGCTGCTTCTCTTCTTGGCTGCTCTTCACTCACTTACTATTGCTATTTCGAATTTATTTATTTATCTCAAATGTTTGCTGTTTTTCTTATTTTTTTTGTTTAGTTTTCTTTTGATCAGCGTTCTGGCGACGGGCACTTTTTTGCGACTGATTCGCGGTACCGCTTTGGGGTTGTTTTCTAGGCGCCGAAAGCTCGCCCGCCCCCCAAAAAGCGGCCCCAGTGACGTAGGCGCCGCCACAAAGCTCGCTCTGTCGAGCTGAAGCTTTGCCAATGCTCAGCACGTGGCAATGTGCTCAGTACACTGGCAGGAAAAATGGGTGGTACTTGTGGAAACTTAACTTAACTAAGGCAAATGATAGGGGAAATGATTGCTATGGTTGCAAATTATACACAGGATCATCAGTTACTGCCTAAATTGCAGTAAAAGTTGATGGTGTTGGGAGTTTTTAGAGGATTGGTTGATCATTACACTCGGGGAAAACATTTGTAAGTAACAAAGTGTCTGCTAATAATACCAATCACACTAAAAATTATCATTCTACTTACAGTTCTACACAGGAAGATTGATTACTACCTAAATTTCAGCTAATGTTGATGGAGTTTCATATTCTAAGAGGATTGGTAGGTCATAACACTCAGGGAAAACATCTGTTAGTAACAAAAAATCTGCCTATAATCTAAATCTTACTAACAACGATCATTCTACTTACAGTTTTACAAAAGAAGATCGATTATTATCTAAACTTTATCTAAAGTTGATAGGATTGATGGACCATTGCACTCAGGGAAAACATCTGTAAGTTACAAAAAATCTGCTAATAATACGAATCACACTAAAAATGATCACTCTACTTCAAGTTCTACGCAGAAAGATTGATTACTATCTAAATTGCATCTAAAGTTGATGAAGTTGCATGTTTATAGAGGATTGGTGGATCATTACACTCAGAGAAAACATCTATAAGTAACAAAAAATCTGCCTATAATCGAAATCACACTAAAAATGATCACTCTACTTACAGATTTCAGCTAAAGTGGATAGAAGTGCATTAATTTAGAGGATCATTACCCTTGGAGAGCCAAACTATAATCAAAATCACACAGGAATTTATCACTTTACTTACAGATCTAAGCAGGGTGATCTATCAATATGGAAGGTGCATCTAAAAGGTAATCAAATTTCATACTTTAAAGGGGTTACTGGATCATCACAGTCTCAAAAGGCACCAAAGAATAGCAAAAACCAAAAACAACCTAGAAGACAAATTACAGATAAAATTTTAAGGATAGGAAGATATATTAATATCTAAATTAGATATAAAGATAATATGGATATATATTTTTAAGTGGTAGTAAAATTTTACCTTTGTAGAATACACCTCTGAGTGACAGAGACTAAGCCCGAGTGAAGATAGTGAAGTTATCAGCAGTTCTACAAATACAGAATATTAAAATATTAAAATTAATATATTAAATCTATATAAATATCATATTTAAAATTACATTACCCTTGTTAGGTTATCTTTTTTAGAATCATTAACCCATGATCACCAATTAAGGGTTATGAAACTGAAACAAAAAAATATTCAATTTTTCAGGACTTAACTTTCAGTTTCCTTCACTATACTAATAATTTCATCATAACCCTTCTATCCGTCAATTACCCAACAATTTTAAACCAAATAACATGCTAGTTTTTCTTTAAGTGCCCTTTGTGTGTGGGTTGCCGACACCCACTTACGCATATGTAAATATTTTCGTAGTTACATTAGCTATTTACGAGTAATTCATTTACATATCCAAGCGTTTTCAGTCGTCTCCCAGAATTGGCAAGAGAATAAGTTTGAGAGAGAAAGAGAGAGTGAGGGAGAGCAAAAACAGCCCTGACAGGGGCCAAAGCTTTAAGCCAAAAAGTTATCGGCCAAGTTCAGATGCCCTCGCCCACCTGAAAAACTGGGCCTCGAATTCCACAGAAAACAGCCTATCGATGAGTTATTAGAACTTATTAGATTACAAATGGATTAAAATATTAATAAATTTAAGAAAAATAGAGAAAAATTGATACAAAATTCTATCATAAGTGATACATTTTCCTAATAACATAGTTCCTAATGATTTATCGTAGTTCCTAAATGCACACCTCCAACGTAAAGAGCATCAATCATCTGTGATTCATTGTTAAATCTGAGCAAAATGAAAGCTTTTTTTTTCAATATTATTCGTATTCAGTTCTCTCGTTTCGAATGAGATATGACTGTGAGTTTCGAAAATAGAATGGCGAATATATTTAAGAATTGGGAGAATTAAACAGCTTAGAGACCGATGACTGATCACGATAAATATTTCATGATAAATATTTCGTAAAAAATTTATGCATTTTTACATTCTAAAACTCTGAGTTCCCTATCAAACAGAATGAAAGCAAATGAAAGAGGGGAGGAAGGCATGAAGGCAAGTGATTGCCAGTGATGAAAATCAAAACGAGGCACTAAGAAAGCCATCAAAACATCAAGTGGGCAATTTTTTATTATTGAAAAACTTCATTTTACGAGTAAGTTTTCTTACGCTCTCACTCTCTGCAAAGGTCTCTACACTCTCGCCATGCCAAATGACAATTGATTTGTGCATCCGCTTTTGGCTGTGAAGTTACAGCAATCAGCCAGCCAGCCAGCCAGCCATCCAGATCCTCCCCACATGACTGCAAATTTAAAAGCCATAAATCTTGTGGATTTTATATCAACTGTAACTGTGGCAGCAACAGCGTTGCAATCAAATTAACTGCCAAGAAGCAGGAAATAGTGTGCCCCTCTTAACTAGTGTTGATAGCTTAGCTTTTTGGTGATGATTTTTGATGGAGGGTTTAAGGAGAAAAAAGTCTTTAGAAAAAAATGTAGAAGCCATAACAAATACGAGGTGTGTTCAAAAAGTAAGGTGACTTTTCAAATTTCTCGGGCTACATATTTTCGATTATCGATTTTTTTGTTTTGTTATATTGGTACACTCTTCCCTAACATCTGTACCAAGTTTCAATGGAACATCATCTTTTGTTTGGTTGTGAGAGGCGTAGAGTTACAAGCTATTTTGCGAGCTCGGCGATTTTTTGCTATCGAAAAATATGGATCAAAGGATTTGCATCAAATTTTGTGTAAAAAATAAAATTAAGTGCTCTGAAACACTTGAAATGTTGACAGTGGCATACGGTGAAACTGTTCTGAGTAAAAAAAATGTGTACAAGTGGTACAAACTCTTCCAAGATGGCCGGGAAGATGCCAATGACCAGCCTCGCTCTGGACGCCCAAGCACGTCAACAACTGATGAAAACGTTCAAGCAGTGACGAAAATTGTTTTGGAAAATCGTCGAATCACTATCAGAGAAGTTGCTGAAGATGTCGGTATATCGCTTGGCTCGTGCCATGAAATTTTTTCAAACGTTTTGGGTATGAGTCGTGTGTCAGCGAAGTTTGTTCCGAAATTGCTGAATTTTGACCAAAAGAACCGTCGCATGAGCATCGCTCAAGAGCTGTTGAATGACGTCAACGACGACCCAGATTTACTCAAAAGGGTCATAACTGGTGACGAATCATGGGTATACATTTTTTTTTTTTTACACAAAATTTGATGCAAATCCTTTGATCCATATTTTTCGATAGCAAAAAATCGCCGAGCTCGCAAAATAGCTTGTAACTCTACGCCTCTCACAACCAAACAAAAGATGATGTTCCATTGAAACTTGGTACAGATGTTAGGGAAGAGTGTACCAATATAACAAAACAAAAAAATCGATAATCGAAAATATGTTGCCCGAGAAATTTGAAAAGTCACCTTACTTTTTGAACACACCTCGTATATAAATTTTCGATTTTGTAAACTGATTACTTAATCTAACTTTATTTTAGGAATGCTAAAGCTTAGATCAAGATCAGTTTGATCAAAAGAAAAGAGCCACCTAAAAGACTTTTTAACTAATATAAATCTGGGTCACCTTTCTCTCATTCAAAAGAACCCATAGGGGTCACCATCTCACCTCTGAAAACAAGCTCTCTACCATTTGGCTTCTTTTTCCCAAACATATTTGGCATCTCCACATCCCAACCGATTCGATTGTCTTCTAATCAGTCTCATTCTTCCCCATCTCTTTTTACTATCAACTCCCCATCTCTTTCGTTCGCTGTGTTAATTCCAGCACGCGTCTATGATGAAATGTGTTTGGAAAAATGCCTGTTTCTTGCTTCGATTCCTCCTTGCCACCTGTCAGACGTCAGCGGCGGCTTAACAGCTTAAATTCTGCAGAGTTGGGGGAATGCTCTACATTGTCAGCGGCCTCAACACCTTGGAAATGCGACAAAGGAGCGAGAGACTCAGCCAGAACATAATTTGCCTCAAGTATGTATTTCGGAGTGAGTTCGCTCTCCATGTGTGTGATGTATTTATTTTTAAAAAGCACTAGTCAACAAAGTATAAGTCTTAAGGAAGTTTAAACATATTGAAACCTATCAAACGAGTTTCTATGTTTTAAAGCCTTTCTTTTTCCAACATACTCTTAACTGCCAAATCATTAAAATATATGATTTCTTTGTAGGCTAGTGTAACAATCGTGCTTGGCTTGGGATCATTGTTGACAATGTCGTTTGTCGCTGATATCTGGCCGGCAGGTGCAAACAGGCGCATTGCTGGAATTGCCTTTTAATTGTCGCCTCGCCTTGCAGCTCCTGATGATGTCTCCTAAGCTTCTGAAGAAACGACTAGATGGATTCTCCAGTGCCGGCAGCAGAATGAGAAGCTACGGATTAACTAGGCTTTTGGTTAATCTTCTAGAGGCTCTTGCCGAAGAAGGCTTTTCATCTGATTTGTGTCTGTCAACTTGTGTCAAGGCAAGTACTATATGTTAAAAACTAAAGTAGGAGATTTTAATACTCTTTTTTGTCAGGAACTTTATGAAATATATAGGAAAATAATATATAGGTTTGAAAAATCTTAAAAAAGGGTCAAAAAGCTTACTGCTTTATTCCTCTTTCTTCAGATTTAGGTTTAAAATTCAACTTAAATTTCCTCTTAATTGATATAAGAATCACTCTATACAACATTCTTATTCAAAGAGTATTAAAAAAAAAATTTCAAAAAAAATATATCAACAAAAGTGCAAGTTGTGTAAACGAGAGCGTGACAAGATTTCCCGCTTTTCTTGCTTTCATTTCCCTTATTTTCGCGACGGCTGCTGACAAGTTCGGAGGGTCTTGTTATTTTTAAAGAAAACAACATCTAAGTATTCCATTCCGTACCCGAGTCTCCATCCCATCCATTTTCAATGACTCTACCAGGCGGAAGATTTGCGGTGGCTTATTTATAGACACCCAAAACGAGACGCGTTCGAACCGTTTTCACAGTTGGCTTCATTCACTGCCCTCCGTAAAACTCCATACTCAGCCCAATTGGGAAACCAATTTCCATTGCCATTACACATGAATCTATTTTTTTATGTTTATGATAAAATATTTTCTTTTGGAATTTAATTATTTTAGAGGACTAAGAGATATTAAGTCAACAAATAAAGATTTAGTTTTTAGTTTTAACTTGATTTTTGAGTTATATTTTTAAAAGACTTTTTGATCTTTTGTTTGCAGTGTGGGATGTGGCTCATTTCATCCGATTCCATTCTTTATTTGTTTGGATTGGTCTGGTGCAGACACGAACATTAACATCCACATAGCTACAGCATTTTCTCACTTAATTGCAACGCGAAGTGCAGAAATAGCTGGCTGGATGGTCTTATAGAGGGCAGATATGGTGGCGAGGAGGGTGCTGGATTGGAAATGCCGGGGATTCATTGGAGTGTTGGGCGTGCCTGCGGATCGGTATCGGGATCACTTTGATTCATCTGTCCAACTGCAATTCATCTGGCTGACGATCTCTATTGAGTTTTTAAGACATCCTTTCTTGCATTTGTAAGATTGTTTTTCTCGATTGATCAATTAATAGATTACGTGATCTTGTAGAGAATCATCAATAGATAGAATCATTATTGTAATGGAATTACCAATAAGAAGTTGGATTGGCATGATTATATATCAATGGGGTTATATTCTTCCAACTTGAAGAACAAAATCTTTGTTAGTTTTCAAAATAATTTAGCTTTGTATATATGTATAGTTTTTATACCCGTTACTCGTTTTTATTTCCAATCCCTATATATCATTACATTATTATATCCTCAGTTTACGATCATCGTAAAGTCCATAAAGTCCTGTGTATTATCATGTGTTCATGTTTGGAAAGTGTACAGAGTAGATAGCTTAGTGTAATTTTCTAATATCCTTAGTAAGATTAGTTAAATATTATAATGTTCGGGAGCGTATTAACTACATTTCCCATTAACGTTATGTCGAATTTTCTAGTGTAACTCCTAGGCCTTTGCCTTGAAAAGTGCATCCGTATTCAACTGTGGCTTCTCTTTTTTCTTTAAACCCACCAGGAGCTGCTTCAGCTGAATGATGGCCCGTGCTGGATTCAGATGCTTGGGACAGGTATTCGTACAGTTCATAATCGAATGGCAACGATACAGCTTCCAGGGATCCTTGAGGAAATCTAATCTTTGTTTTGTAGCCTCATCCCTGGAATCGATGACCCAACGATAGGCCTGCATGAGAACAGCTGGACCCAAGTACTTATTGCTATTCCACCAGTAAGATGGACAAGATGTTTGGCAGCAGGCACACAGGATACATTCGTACAGACCATCCAGCACCTGGCGATCATCCATGGACTGCAGATATTGAGCCGATCCAGCTTCTCGCTTGAGATCCTTGCGCTGCAGCCACGGCTGGATGGAGCGATACTGCTCATAGAATTGGCTCATATCTGGGACCAAATCCCGGACTACATACAGATGAGGCAGTGGATAGATACGACAGCATGTACTCTCATTCTGGTCAATATGAGAGACGCAGGCCAAGGTATTGGTGCCATTAATGTTCATGGCACACGATCCACAGATGCCCTCGCGACAGGAACGTCTGAAGGTGAGAGTCGGATCGATCTCGTTCTTGATCTTAATCAGGGCATCCAGCACCATAGAACCGCACTTCTCCAGATCTATACTATAGGTCTGGGTCTGAGGCTGTTCACCTGGCTTCCAGCGGTAGATCTCGAAGGACTTCATTCTGGGATTTGAGGATTTGGTTTCTTTTGGAGGCGGCGGTGGAGATGATTTTGGTGCTGGTGGTAAAGATGCAGGAGGTGGTGGTGGCGGAGGGGCACTGCTCCCAGGTGGCTTCCCGGTGGCTGCTCCTCCGGACTCGGCGGTGGCTCCTGCTCCTGCTGCTCCGGAGTATTGTCTTCTTGGGGCTGTTCCTCTGGGGGCTGATCCTCCGGTGGCTGATCCTCCGGTTGCTGATCCTCTGGTGGCTGATCCTCCGGTGGCTGATCCTCCGGTGGCTGATCCTCCGGTGGCTGATCCTCTGGTGGCTGATCCTCCTTCTAGAAAAGTGATTGAAATAAAAACTAAAATGATTACTTCCAGACTCTGAACTTACCTCTTCTTTGTCCTCCTCCTTGAGCACTGGACTGGGAGGACTGGGATACCACGGATACCACGGATATTGCGGATACTGAGACGGCGGCAGCCAGCGCTGGTCCGGGTAACGCTGCTGTGGACATAGCCGCCGCAAGATTGGAAACGGGTTTGGGCACATTCTTGGTAATCACGTGATACCTTAAAGCCCAAGCACCCTGTTTCCACAGCAGCCGAGGCTGCCGGCGCACTAAATTCATCGGTTTTCACAAATTGTAATTTCGAAAAAGGGTTTTTTTCAAAGCCCGTAATAAAATATATTATGACAAAATTGTTTTAGTTTTAAGTTTGTGGAGAGAATGGGAATGTTATGTGTTGTTATGCCGAACTCACTATCAAAACTGAGGACTACCTGGAAAATTGCCAGTAATTAGACTAGAACTTAGAATCGTAGGTAACTAGATTGAAAAATTTGTTAGTAATAAAAATTTATATTTAAACAAGGTGCCCAATTAGGTTGCTTTATACTAATATTTTTTAACTGTAATTTTATACTAGTCTAATATTTATATTTCTTAAAAAGTGTGTAACACATATAAAGTATCTATATTCTGGATCCGTTCCACTTTCTACCAAAAAATTGGTTTAAGAACAAATGTATAACAAAAGTTTAAATTTCCTTTTTAAAAGAACCGCTAAAATTCATTCGATAGTTGCATAATGAAACAATCGATTGCTTACGCTGTCCAACACTGCTATCGATAGGCCGCAGATTAAGTATTGATAAATCTTACGAAGAGGAATAGGAAGAAGAAGGAAATAAAATAGAAAACGCCAACCAAAGGGACAACAAAGCAAAATATTATTGATATTTGATTACAAAACAGTAAAGAAAAAGAATAAACAAGTGAGTGGGGGCTTCTTGAAAACGTCATCGTGTATAATATCAAACCGTTAGCGGCGAATACATCAGCCAAAACGGAGGCGCGCAGGCTAGCGGAGATCGCGGCGATGGAGAAGAAGGCCAAGGAATCGCTGCGCCGCTATAAAAAGGCCGCCCGCCACAGTGCGACGCACTCGAGTAGCTCAGACTCCACCTCAGATTCGGACAGTGGTAGCAGTTCGTACAGTAGCACGGACAGTGAGCAGGGCGTGGGCGGCGGTGGTGGCGGTGTTAGCGGGCCCGGTGGCGTCAGTGGTCCCGGTGGTAGTAGCATTCACGGTCATCCACATCCACACGGTCATGGTCATCATCCGCGATCCGCAGAGCGTCATCATCGTAAAAAGAAGAGTTCAAGGCGCGGTGGTAGTACATCCGGTGATGAACCATCATCGCGTCGGAAACGAGACAAACGGGATCATGTGCAGAAGAAGTTAGTGGCCAAGCGAAATCATATCAAACGCAAACTAAAAGAGGCGCGTCTCAAGAAACGAGCTGCCGCTGCCCTTAGTGGCCATGTCCATCGTTCCCTGTCACCCACGACGCGGGCCAAGCTGAAGAAGCTGGCTGAAAGGAAGCGGTTGAGGGCCGCCAGTAAAGAGCAGCGGGAACGGGACAAGCTGCGTGCTGTTCAACGGGACAGAGAACGTGATCATCATCGTTTGGGCAGCAGCAGGAGTCCACCGAGCAGTAGTACCACCACCACCACCAAGATACGCATCCATCAGGATATTGTGGGCAAGCGGCAAAAGAGTCCAGGTAACTATGATCCCTAAGTGTCTGTTAGAATCTCTTATTAGATCCGTTAAAAAGTTCCTCATAAACTAACCTATGTTCCCACATTAAATTGAAAAGTCCGGGGAATCAAAATTTGATAGATTACTTAACCAACTAATCTTATTTACTTCATAGGTTTAGGCTCAGGACTTGGAGGCGGAGGCAGCAGCTCATCCTCAAGAATGCACCACCAGTTAATGTCACGCGAGAAGATCATTATCCAAACACGAGCACGCGGACGCACTCCGTCCATGGAAAGGGAACGTGAAAGGGAGCGTGAGCGAGAACGGGAAAGGGAACGTGAACGCCATGACCTATCCTTACGAGAACGAGATCGCCGGGATCGGGAACGCGAACGCGCGGAACGAGAAGCAGCTAGAGATAAGGAACGCGCTGAAGCTTTGGCCCGTTGTCAGGAGCGTCAACGAGAGCGTGAACGTTTGGCACGCGAGAAACTACGTCGCCAAGAGGAGGAGGAAGGTGGTAAACGGGGTGGTCCTGGTCGTGACTTGGATCTCCCACCATATGGCAGCCGTGAACGATCCCTAGACACTGTTGAAAGGGAACGAGAGAGGGAACGTGGCGGTCGTCATGTGCGAGATAAGCGGGAATTGGATCCCTATGAGCGGGAGCAAGAGTATCTAGAGGAACGGCATGGTCATGGGCTGATCGATGAGATGCGAAGATATCGGCGAAGGGACCTCAGCCCACTGCCTGATCACTATGCGCCCAGGATGCGAGATCCCCGGGAAATGTATTCCGAGGAGGAGCGTGAAAGGTGAGCGAATTTTTCCTGTAAAGCCTAATTACCCTTTTTGGGTAGCAGGTAGCAGAAAATTAGCCTTTCCAAAACACTATTTATTGCCCTTTAAATGTTGGAAACCTAATTCCTAATCCAAAATTTGGCAATCCCTGCATTTTTTAGGGCCTACAAACGCGCCTATCTTGATGCCCGATATTCCTCGCGGGAACGCGAAGCTTGGCTGGAGGCCCGTGAGCTTCGAGAACGGGAACTGCAAGGTCGTGAATACCGCGATATCGAAGCAGAGGATAGTCTCTATCCAGACGAGCGCGAACGCTTGATCCGTGACAGAGAACGTGATCGGGAGCGAGAACGCGACCGGGAAAGGGAACGGAATATTGGACCCCGTGGTGAATTCCGACCAGAGTGGGAACGCGACTGGGAGGAGGAAGGCGGTGGTGGCGGACCAGGTGGTCCCAGCGGAACACCAGGACGACCTGGTGGCTTTGTGGGTGGACCGAAGCGTGGTAAACCCCCAACGCATCCCGGTGGAGGTCCACCCACGCAGCAGCAGCATCATTCGGCATCGGAGCCCGACTGGGATGCCGATGAGCGGGAAAGGGAGCGGGAACGAGAACGTGATCGGGAACGTGAAAGAGATCGCGAGGATCGTCCGGAGACAGGAAGCAGTGGCGTTGGCGGCGATAGGCCTTCTATTAAGAACGAGCCCGCTTGGCTGGAGCACGATCAGCGGGAAAAGCCCCGTGCCTGGCAGCAGCAGCAGTCGTCAAATTCTGGCGGCGATTGGCGAGATAACGATGATGCCCCACCACCACCAACCCATCCACATCCAGCTTCCCCGCACCATCATGTGCATCCGCGGGGTGAAAGAGGATCTGGCAGAGGTTTCCGGCGTGGTGGTCACGGTCATGGCGATCACGGTGAACGACCCGGCTACAGATCTCATCCACCGCCACTGATGACATTGCCTGTACAGCCACCAGGGGGCTATTCCCGTGGATTTCCCCACAAAAGGTTACCATATGGAGGTGGCCGAGATGGCGGCGGTCTCGGAAGCAGAGAAGCCTCCGGACTACCCGGTTCCTCCGGTTTCCTTAAAAAGCATACCCACGCACCTCTGGTTTCACCCACTCAGACACCGCTTCTAAATCCCCTTCTGAACGCCGGGAAACCCAATGCCGCGGCCCAGGCAAGCGCAGTGGCTGCAGCAACAACAGCAGTGGCAGCGGCAAAGGCGGCGGCTCAAAGTGCGGCCAATGCCACCACCAATCCCGGAATACTCGCTCAAGTAAGCATAGATTTTTGTTTATGTTATAGGCATTGCTCTCTCTGGCAAAAGTTTCAAGTTTGTTTATGAGCTTATGGACATTCATTTGACTATCGTTCAGCAAGCTGACAACAAGTGTGGAATTTTCCTCTAATAAGATAATGGTTAAGTTATTTTTTAAATAATATAAAGATTTTCTTACTATTTTCCCCATTGATCTCGGTTTAAGGTGAGCAAACTAAGCACAGTATGTATTAAGCAGGAAGATGCTTCGGAAGACTCGGCCGGCACACCGGAATTGGGTGCCCAGGATTCACCAACTCAGAATCTAAACCTTTCCCTAACCTCTGAGAGTAATCCAGTGAAATTGGAATCCATACGTAACAGCGCCGCAGAGGGTGAGCTAAGCGAGATTAGCGATAGCGATGATGACATCCTAAATAAAACAGACAAGGTGCGGCCCAAGAGTGAGCTGCCAATGGAGGTAGACCAGGAAATGGACACCAATATAGAGGAGGCAAAGAACGACAGTCTTCACAGTGTAAACGGTCATCCGATTAAGGGCGAGGATGTGGACGAAGTGCTGGACTTTGAGGAGATATCCGATGGTGAACTTGAGGAGGATGCTCGTCACAAAGGTGAGAGAAGGGCAGTGCAAATTGCTCTAAGAATATAGTGATTATCATGAGAAAAACAAGAACGTGAGAAATCGGTAATATATCTAGAAAATATCTATAAATATTACAAGTACATTTTCCGCGGATGATATCATCCGAGAATCAAGTCAACAGGCGAAGATTTCTAGTTACATGATTGGATGATTCACCCACCTCAAGATCTATACTAAAATTTGTATTCTCTGCCTATTTCACAGGTATTGGCGATGCACTCGGTGTTGACTGGCAGGGATTGATAGCAGAGACCCGTCAGCAGGCCTCCGAAGCTCAGGCAGCACAACATGGCGTGGATCGTGGCACCTCCGCCAAGCAGAGATGGCAGCCGCATCGCGTACTCCTCGACATGGGCATATCGTTTGGAATGGCGGGTGAAAGCTACGCTCGTCGCGTCATGGAAGAGGCCCGCCAGCAATTGATTCAGGAGAAGGAGCAATGCCAGCAGCGTGAAAGGGAACGCGAAATGGATGGAGAGCAGGAGCCAATGATTAAGACATCTTCGCCCCTGCTTGACTATCGTGAATTCCTGGCCAGTCCCCAGCATTTGGAGCCATTGGCATGCGTCCAAATGGGTCTACGTAGCGCTGCTGTCGAACGCCAACGTTTGGTAGGCAATGTATGTGGTCCTGGCAGTCGCGCCTTGAGTGCTCGTCAGGATTTGAGACTGCGTCGCCAGCTATGCGGTCTGCCAGCAAGGGAATGCGAATTTCCGCGTAGTGTTCCCATTGTCAGTGAAGGATTGCGCAACCTGGCCATGCAAATGTTCCAGCGCAGGCTGCTCGATGTTAAATGAGATTCGATGCCCCGCGAGATAGATTGTCGGCACCGAAGGCCACGTCACTATCGACTGGATATACAGATTTTTATGGGCGGTCAGCACGAGGGCAAGGAACGCGGAAGGCGTGAACATTACTAAATGATTTGTAGAATTAAGCTTAAAGTTGTAAAATATATCTTGATGGGGTTTACTCTATTATGAAAATTGTGAATATCAAATTTCAGAAAAATATATGTTCGAAATAAAAGTGATTTGTCCCATTAACGTTATCTATATATGTTTGGGAAATCAAGAAGATTAAAGAGTTCTTAAATGGCATACGATGATATGATATGATAATAAGGTGAAGAAAGGATAGGAAGCATTTGATATTTTCAATAGTAGATTTATTATATCGTTGTTGGAACAGTTTTATAAGAAACCTAGTGCCGAAAATAATGTTAAATTAGATTTTATTTCAATAAATACATTCAGATGGCTATTTCATGTTTTGTTTTTATGTTCAGTTTTTAATATTTATAATAAGCAACTCAGGCAACATGGAATAATTTGTAGTCCGTAAACTCAAGAAGTCCCTACGATCTCACGTCTAATTTGGTTAGCTGATTAGCTCTACCCAATTTTCTCAGTATTAATACTTAAGTGCAACGATCTTAAACTGAATCAGAATTTCGGTTTGGTGTTTGGATTTATCACATACACAATGGAAAAGTTCTTCCAATACGAAACAAAAACACAAAAACTACAAAGAAGTCTTGATGGTTCCAAATGGTTCTTATCGTAGCCATATATGATTTAATCAACCGATCTTTTGATAATACCTACAATATAAGGAGGGTTATGTAGTTAGTCATACCCGAAAAAAACGTTTAATGAAAGGGGGGGAGTTCATATTTAAGCCACTCGTGGACGCCTATTTAAACACACATAGATATTACGTTTTAGGATCATTCAAATGGGTAATACTTTTGGAAATAGAAGGAAAGTCGTATAGAATGATAACAGAATATAAAAACAAATGCAAAATATGTTAATGAGATTTTTTAGGTTTTTTGTTTATTTTAAATTGAATTATTATTTTTTGTTTTTTGTTAATTTATACTTAATTTCTTTTTTTTCATGTTGAAGTAATCTTTGCTTTGCTCTCTCTCTTTCCCTGTGTCCCTGTCTCTTTTGCATTGATGTTAATTTGAAATTTGCCCTTTTCCTCGCCTTGTTTTTGTTTTTTTTTATGCATCTGTGTTTATTTAATTTTATTAAATTGTTTAACACTACAAGTAATTTGTTAAAAGGCCAAAAACAAATTTTTTGTTGCGCCGCGCCTCTCACTTTTGCTTTGTCTAATTCTCAATTGCGATTTGTTCTTTTAGTTTTCTTTAGTTTTTGTTTTTTTTTAGTTTATTCATCATAAAGGTATATCTGTTTTGCCTGTATTTTGTTTTTTTTAGTTGAGTTTCGTTTTTGCAATGCAAATTTAAACGTACATTCTTTCGAAATGAAGTTGGAGCTCTCTTATATGACTTATGTGTTGTGTTATTTCGTTTCCCTTTCTTTTACAATTCTTTTTTTGTATTTATTTTTTATATGTATATCCATGTTGCCTATGGGTTGTATTTGTTTTTTTTTTTCCTTTTTTTGGGAGTTTTGTGTGAGTCAACGCTTGGCGTGAATCTCTAATATACTCCTGCCGATTTTTCAACATGGCTGCTGCAACTCACGTTTAAAGCGCATCTTTGTTAGTGTTTAGTTGTTGTTTTTTTTGTAAAGTTTTGGTTTTGGAACAGCATTTTTTGAAAAGGTTCTCATCATTATTAAATAAATACAGAAAAATAATTGTTGAAGGGTGGTTCGAAATTAAAACGTGCAATTGCATCTTGTGTTGTGTCTACAGCTGTGGTTTCTCCTTCCCAGTTTCTCCTATGTCTCCCCCTCGTCCTTTTGGTTTCCTACGGCCGCGCGAATCCTTGTGCGGCGGCTTTTTCTGGCCCACTTGACGTCGTCAATTCAAGGAGGGCATATGGGCATCATGCCAATTGATCTCGATGTTTGGCCACTTGGTCTGCAGGCAGGTAACCATTGGGTTCGAGGTACAAATCGACTTCAGATCCCCCTCCAGTAGAATGGCCGAGCCGCAATAGTAACGAACCTACAAATATCATATATATTACTATTTAAGGTTCCAGAAGTTAATCACTAATAATTGATTACCTTGTTGTTCTCATTGGAGCCCGGTATGCCGTTGTAGTGCATCAGCTCGAATGTATCCGGCGTGGATCGGCGCTCCAGCGGGAAGAATTCGTCCATAAAGGCGTTTAGCAATATGATGCCCAAATTCTCCGGATCCAGACGCTTCTGCATTAGGGCAACGCTGCAAGAAGAAGGTATTCTTTTAATATACAGCTTAGTACCATCTCATAGAGAGCTTACTAGGGCGGTTCGCTGACCAGATTCAAGGCGGCGAGAACGTCGCGTAGCATTGTGGTCGATATGAAATTATTGCCCTCTGGATCGTAGGATTTGAAGATGCGACGACCAGTTTCCGAGGGCGTCTCTGGCGAGACAAGCCTCTTTTCGTTGCTGAACAGAACTAAGGGGCAAAGATAAGACAACATTGCAATTAGTACAAGAAACAAGGCGAATGTACACAAAACGCTATCAATTTTATGACTCACCGGTTAAATGCGTATCGGATCCCATCACCCAGACGGGGTAGCGTGGATTCTTAAAAAAGGAACCCACAGTGCAGTAGCGCATCTGCTCCATCAGCGTTATAAACCCAATGTCGCTCTGCTCGCAAATGCCGCGCAGCTTTAGTCCGCCGACATCTTGCTCATTATCCCAGACATGGGCAACGGCACGACCGGTTAGCATCAGGTTGATCAGCGATTGGCCGCCATAGCCATAGGTGCTGTGTATCAGGGGCTCCGATGTGTCCGATATATCGGCGGCCACCAGCTCCAAGCCTTTGGTAAGGAACACCGAGTACATGAACAGCAGTACGCCATATGTGTGCGCCAGCTGGCCGTAGTTCTCCATATAGAAGCGGGCCACGGCGGCAATATCCTCAAAATGGAGCGTATGCAGGCGCTCATGAAACTCATCCGGCGATAGCTCACGATGCGGTTCCTGTTCGGGCTGCACCTCCTGGGCCAACACGTTGACCGAGGCGGGAGTGGCCTCAGCTGCCACCTCAACGGCACCGGCTGCCTCTTCAGATATTCCGGCTGCTGGGTCAACAACAGCTGGAGAAGATTCTGCCTCGGCGGCTGGCGAGCGCTCTTTGGTTGAACCATTACCACGTCGGCGCAAAAGATGGACAATGCGGTAGCGCGGCGCCCGACAGTTCTTCAGGATGTTGCACAATGCCTGGATCAGCAGGTTCTGGCACTTGTCGTAAGGAATCTAAATAATATTGTTTATTAACATGTTTGCTTTAATATGGAATAACCGAAGTAGTAGTAGTGTACTAACCTCCGACAGCTTGATGCCTGGCATTTCCATGATAATTATCTTAAGCAAGTACGCCTGCACCGGCGCTATCACAGCACAAGGACCGCCCTGCTTCTGCACCAATGCCGACGGTTCCACTTTACTAAATTCAAAACCTGGTTTGGGGATTAAATTGTGGATTAGTTATCAAAAGCTGAAGCAAGTCATAAATGGATAGGGATAAAGAAGGGCTAATCTATCAGATTGATAAACTAAAAAGGTATACTCGTGCATATTCAAGCTGACTTCTATTGAATTTCAAATACTTATCTAAACATTTGACAGTTAATTACCTTAAATGTCATCTTAAATCTTTGTAATAAATATTTATGACAAGTAATAAATATATTTTTTTAAAGAAGTTAGCAATCAAGTACTTTAAACATGTTTTTTATGGACACTATTATCTTTTAAGCTCTAAGAAACGAAAAAAAATCATAATAAACATGACCTCGGTTAAGTTTTAAAGTTTTATGATAAGGCTTATGCTTAAATTTAATTTTTCTCCGGCTATAGCATACCCTTTACTTAAGATCAAAGTGGTAAAAACAAAAGTAAACATAAATGTACATGACCTGGGCCAAGTTTAAGAAGCGATTTCCCTTTCCAATTGGGCGTACTCTCTTATTGGGCAAAAAAAAAAAGGGCGCGCTTTTTGGCCTATAGTGGGTGGTGCATTCTGTGTGCGAACAGAAGGGATGGGTGGGTGACAGGGGGATTGGGTTGTTGATTGGGTGGTTACCTTGAGACCAACGCTTGAATACATCTTCGCGCACATTGTCGCCCCACAGCAACTGCTTGATTTCGCGCAGTTCGCGCATATCGATGGCGTTCAGTTGGGGCTGCTGCTGCTGCATCGACTGCCCGCTGGACGCTGATGCAGATGGCGATGCGGATGCACCTGCTCCAATGGTGGGGGGGTTGCTGCTAGGACTGGCCCTGCTGCAGCTGCTGGCATTTGCGGTGGTCGTCGTGTGCGATTCCAAGGCCACCGAGGCCAACGTCATCGACGGCGACGCCGTCGCCGCTGCACTTTTTGGCGAGGATGAGGACTCCTCGCCGCCGCGCTGCTCTCGCATGATTTCCTCGTTCATGTCCGTTTTGTTAAACGGTGAACTGAACGCTACACTTCTAACAGCTCCGCTCGCTCGCTCTCACGTCCACTGGTGGTCAGCTGCTGCTCCTTCTTCTTATTCTGCTGTTGGTGCTGCAGCTTTGCGTTCTCGTTGGCTCACAATTTCTTTTTTCACATTCACTAGTTTAGCCTACCAATTTGATTGGCATTTTTGGCCTGCCCGACTTATTTTCACTTCGAGTTTTTTATTATTATTTTTTTTGTGCAACTCTATTTAATAAATTTTATTTTTTCTTGATTGATATCGATAGCAGGAGGCGTTATTTGTCACGGCCTATCGGGGCCTATCGCTTTGGTAAATGCAACAGTGTTGCACTAGTATGACCAGAGGGTGCGAGTTTGTCGAGTACCAACGGTTGGGCGGTCCATAAATAACCTTCCAATCAGAGCTTACTAATATTAGTGGTGGGAGAATTTATAATGCACTTTAAAACGGCTGATAAAGTTTACCGTTTCTTCTTTTGACTATCTTCTATCTAAAAATAAAGGATAAAAATCAATTGATATTAGTCTATTGCTATGGATGTTCAAATTAGCTTGAAAACCTTTGTATATTTTTTGATATCAATCGACTATATTTTTCCATAAAGAAATCGTCCTTAACAGAGTTGCCACTCTGCCACCCAATCGGAAAAGTTGGCGGTCGAATTTCAATCTCTTAAACAAAGATAATGGCTATGATAGTCATTTCCAAATATAGATTATAGTCCACCGATCCGATTGAGTTTTTAACGAAGCAGCGAGAAAAACAAACCTTGATTATGTTTTTTTTTTCTTTTTTCTTCCTTTTTTTATTTGAGTGTTTTTTTTTTGTAAATTTTTTCCGTTTCCTTTTCATTGTTTTAAAATGTGTTCATTTTATATTCTCCTTTGCTGTGTATATTTTAATTTTCCTCATTCATTTATTTATATTGTTGTTTTGGTTTTTTTCTTTAAATATAGTAGATATATTGCATATTAAATTAGTTAATAATAATGCGCTGCTCTCTAGCCCTTCTTCCTCTCGCTCCGTCACTAACTCTGTGTGCTGAATGCTTTTTTTGCTCGTCGGACCATTTTGAAAATGAATAAAATTCGAAAAAGAGTTTTTCAATTTCAATTTACATGGTTAAAAATCATTCATATACACTATAATTCGGTTTATAATCTGTTCATATATAATTTAGTTCATTAATGGTCATTTTTGTTTATTTTATTGTTGTATGTTTGAATATATAAAATAAGCTTTTTTAATTTCCATTCGTATTATTCCTGCTGCTCATCATTTCCGTTATTTTATTTTTATATGTATAATTAGTTATTTCATTTCAATATTATTATTATTTTCTTGTTTACAATTTGTTGCTATTTTTTAAAGAAGATTTCGGTTTTGTTATTAGCTTGATTTTGGCAGAGTTCTTGTTCTTGTGTAATTTCGTCTGTTTTGTAAAAAGTTTTTTTTTTTTAATTTTACTTAAGAGAAATGTATTTTTTTGTTAAATTTTGTGTTTTGTTTTCGAGTTTAAAGCACTTTAGCATTGCTGTGTGTGTGTTGGTGTTTGTTCGGGTGTGTGTATGGCAATGAATTAAAGCTTTGCATTGTAGTGGTGTTAGTTTTCGGGGGGCGTGGCTGGGGGCTGCGGCCAAATAGTGGAGACAGTATATGTAAATATGTAAAAAATCAAAAAACCCGCCAGAAAAAGTGTTCAACGTTTTTTTTGCTTGATATTTACAGCGATTGGTTTGTAAAAAAAAAATATGTGTTCCATTTTTTATTTTTTTTTTTCGTAAAATGAATTATTCAATTTAAAATTTCTTGTCCTCTCAACTCGGCTTCATATTCAAGCTTTCAACTGCATCCGCTGCCTCTCAGTGTATAAATATTTTCTGTTGCTTAATTTAATTTTCTATTTTCCGCTCTCCGTATTTATTTTTTATTTACTTTTTTTTCTTGTTAAAAAGAACACTTTTGTAGCGTTTCTACGATTGGTTTTTTTATTTTTTATTTCCGATGTCGAATAAAACGCTAAAATACGCAATGTAAATAAGTATTGTATATATATATATATATTTATATATGTATGTATATATTTTTTGTATATAATAGTTTTTTTTTTGCATGTTTCTGTAGGCGTATATATAAATAACGTCGCTTCATGTATGTATATAATTTATGTTAAACTTTGCGCGTTTTCCATTCGTTTGTTTAAATTTTTGTTTTTAGCAAGCAATTTATATATATATATATATAATTAATATTTTATTTTTTACAGTGCAAAAATGTACAAAGAGTCATGAGTAAAGAAAAGAGTTCGGAAAATGAATGAATTTTCCGGGTTTGGGGGAATGTTCTTCCTGTTCTTCCCCTATTCCACTGCCACTCCACTTTCCCTCATTTTCCCTTTTTACTCACAACAAGAAAATCATATCCGTTATTCGTTTCATAAATTATAGAATTTCATAAAGCCTAAGTTCGATTGCTACAAAAAAATGCCCTATATTTATCGTGTATATTGTATATAATCTATATATATATATATATATATATATATATTTCGAGTGTTCTACTTGTAACTGTCTTCATAAGTTTTTAAAGTATGAGGTAATGTTTTATTTCCGACTTAAGATTAAATATTAATTTATGTCTGCTTCATATAATATATATATTATATGTATCTGTAAATATATATATGAGTGGTATCTATATATGTGTTACCAGCAGATCTGAACGGGGGAAGCTGATTTTGCAGGCCGATATAGCCGCACCATTATCCACATCCCGATCTTCTCCAGCATTTAATCCGTGTCCTTGTGGATGTTCTAGTGGGGGGTTTTTTTTTTGGCTATATACACGCCTGTGTGCCAAGATATTTGTGTGTGTGTGGGAATTTCGGAATTCTATGACTATATCTTTGGAAATTAAATCGAAAAGATTTAACAACATTCTCAACTTTGGTATTACTTCCTGAATTTTGTGATCTTGAATGAACCTATATATCAATGGCAGTTAAATGATATGGGAACAGTTCCTGAAAATCTGCACAAAGTTGAGATTAAGAAATGTGATCACTTTAGTTATTATTAAATGAAAGAGTTTTTTTTTATCAATTAAAAGACATTCAATTGATTTCTTCAAGTTACTTAAGTTTTTAAAAAAAATCAAACTGATTTCAAAAGTCAAATAAACTTTCCTTAAAAGTCATAAGTTAAGTGTGTTAAATTCTGGATCTGTGTATTCTTTTTTTTGGGGGGTTTTGGGGAGTTTTTAAGTTTAGTTTTGGAAATTGGTTCACTACGCTCGTGTAAAATATGCGCTATATGTGATCTAAAGGCTAATCGGCTACGTTAACATTATGTTCGCATTTATTATTATTTTATATTGTATGTTATTGGTTTGTTCGTTTTGCTTTTCAGTTATTGTTATTGAGTGGCTCAAGTCAATGGGTTAATGGTCATCATCATTATCATCATCATAAATCTGTCTATTAGTTTGCATTCCTATATTACTATTTTCCACAATTCGTTCTTCGATCGGTTTGCTAAATGGGGATTATTGATATTTTACAAATATTAATGGTGAACAAAGCGAGAAGTCGTCATGTCTTCTTTTCTAAACTTGTTTTTCTTTCTGGTTTGTCTTCTTATTTTTTTTTTCACGGAAAAAGTCAACTATAATGTATAATTTAAAAACATTTTTTTTTTGTTAAATTTTTAATTTACAGATTGCGTTTGTTTACTATATAAATAGATTAAGTTTTCTTTTCGATATTTTCTTTACTATTTCTGTATAAAACACTGCCTACTAAAAGTTTACAAATTACGCGATTGCTTACAGAACTCGGAATCCGAATTCGAATCCAAATCGATCCTGGACTCGATGTAACTTCACTATATATATATTATATATGTATATACTCGTATATGCGCATCGGAATCGGCTATCGGTTGGCTCTACTTGTAATAATACAAAAACACAAAATAAGTTACAATACTTATATAAGACATCGTCCGTATTTACAACCTTTAAGCGGGGGACTGAGGCTTTCCGGCGGCGATTTACCGATTAACCGGTTAACCGTTTAACCGTTTAACCGAAAAACTAGCCTATGCCGCCGCCTGCACTCAAGGAATTTTTCAGGTGCTTGCAATCTTGTATAACTAGTTATTATTTTGTTTTTAATAATAATTATGTAACATTACTGAATCCTCAAGAAAGTGGCAGTTTCCTTGTATAGTTTTAAATTTAGGATGGAGTTCGGATGCTTTGGATTGGAATGATAGGGGTTTTTGGGCTGGCATAACCGCAACTCAAATTGTGAAAAACTAAAAAAATTTTTAAAACTAAAATCTGTAAAAGAATCCAACGAAAATAAAACCAACATAGATTATTTTGTGTGTTTTTGTTTCGTTTTTTTTTCGCTTTTCACTGCGTTTTGAAATAAATCCAAAAAACCATATTTATTCAAAACAGCATTATTTGTATATAATAAAAAAAATTGTTTGTTCATCTTTTTTTTCGTTTCGTTTTCATGTTTTTTTTTTTTTTACTTTTGTGTATAAATATAAAGAATTCAATGGGTTTAAAAATATGAATGTTTTATATACCTGGATATATAAAGCATTGCAAAAAAAAAGTAATTCAAAATGTTTTAAAATATAAACAAAACTTGTAAAGCAAAAAATATATATTTTTTAAATTTGTTTTCTTTCATTTTTTTTTGTTTGTTTGTTTAGTTTAATTGTAAAAATAGAAACTTCTCTCTGATGCTAAACTTGCTTTGCTTAACCAACAAAAACCAATGTTTTTTTTTGTTTTGTTTTTTTTTTCAGGTTGTATATCATAAAAAGTGTATGAGTGAACATAATGATTTTTCTTTAACTAGAAATCTGTTCAATTTTTTTTTTTTTTTTTTTTTATATTTGTTCATATCATCGTCATTATCATTAGGTAAGACGGAGATAGACAAAAGTTAGATTTCCAAGTCTGTCGAAACTGGAGAAATTCTGGCAGTTTGTCTCGAATATTTGCTATCTATTATTCAGCTGTATAGACCTAGTTATACATCCCTTAGATGCAGCTGCAGTTGTGGGTTAAATATGGTCAAGTAAAACTGTTTCGAAATCAACATTTTAGTTGTTTTTGGAAACAATTTTCAAGCTTTTCCATTTTCTTCCATTTCCACATTACCCACAATTTCTCTATTTGCATACTTTTTTCTTTTACACAATTTAAAAATTAGTACAATTGTTGTTGTTTTTGTTGAGATCTTTTGCTAGTTAAATATTAAAAACAAACTGCTAAACGAAGAATTTCTACTGCATCGATTACGCTTGTGAGTGTGAGTGTGAGTGTGTGAGTGTGTGTGTATGTGTGTGTGTTGGATAATGTTGGTCAAATAAATTTGAAAATCCTAAAAAATTGCTTAACCACAGGTATTAAATATGTATAAGGTATATATATATATAAATCGTTCCATCTTTTTACTTAAGACTAAAAAGTATATATAGAAACAATGAATGAAATGTCGTTAGCCTAAACTAGAGACAGGTGTTGGTATTCTTTTTTTTTTTTTACGTTTTTCGAAGCTGATGATGTTCATATATATGAAAAAAGAACTTTAAATTATATAGGGTTGAAAGGTAGTTTTTAGGGGTTGTAAGCATATAAGGTCTGGGTGTTCTTTCATCGTTTATATAGCTGTAGGTAGGTGTAGAAAACTATTTGATAGATCGTCTATAAATACGTTAGTTTAACTGAACACATTTCTGAAAAATCAAACAGAGCTTGGCCATATTCTATGGTTATCTGATGTTGCTATGCGTGGGTGAGTGCGTGTGTATGAGTATCGGGTGTTGTTGTTGTTGTTGTTGTTGTTGCTGTTGGCAGATATCTCAGTCTAAAAGTGCACACACACACACGCACACACACACAAGCCACGCACATGAAAAGTAGCTCATTAATGTTTATAATGTATAGCTTGATTAATTATGAAAAAAAGTACCTAACGAAAACTCAAGTTTAAAAATAAAAACTATGTTTAAAATGAACTAAGTGCGGTGGTTATCGGGGGCAGAGGGGAGAGGGGGAATGGCTATGGATGGTAAATCAAAGGAGCATCATCAGCATCAGAGGTAGGCCAAGGACCAGCAGCAGCATCAGCAACACCAGCAGCCAAAGCCAGAGCCAAGTGGCTATTGATGATCTCTCATCGCCGGCAGGCACAATTTCCACTGGATGCTGATGCTGTTCCTGTTGCAGCTGCTGCTCCTCCTCCTCGTCTTCCGATGTCGCTGCCATCTTATTCTTGCGGCCACCAAAGCGATGACGTTGTAGCAAGAGCAGAAGACGCATCAGCCGCTGGAAACTCGTGCCCATGGGCAGTGCCAGCGACACGTTGTTAAAGTTGCTGATGGTAGTGGCTTAGCGACTGCAGTTGATACTGATGGGGATGTGGATGCGGATGCGGATGGGGATGCGGGTGCGGTTGTGGTTGCTGCTGGGATGGATGGGGATGCCCGTGCTGCGGTGGGTGCGCATGACCCCGGGCATGGCCATGCATATGCAACTGCCGTGCTCTGGTATAGTAGTTCGGCATTAATGAGTGATAAGCGATCGCTGCTGCCGATCGGCCGCTATTGTTGCCAATCGCTGACAGCGGCGGCTGTGCTCCCAAAAGTGGTGGCCTTCGCTCCGATCGCTCGTAGCCGACAACACCAGCTGCTGCCGATGCTGCCGCTGCTGCTGCTGCTGCTGCTGTTGCTGTTGTAGTTGTAGCCGCTGATGCTGTTGCTGGCATATTGCCTCCTGGTGTTGTTGCCACTGTATTTGCTGTTCCTGTTCCTCCAACTCCTCCTACTCCTCCTCCTCCTCCTGATGCTACTGCTACTGCTGTTAATCCCGCAGAACTGCTGGACGGCGTTTCCAGCAGATGATGATGCCTGTGGTGATGGTGGTGATGATGATGGTTATGTCCGTTCACAGAGTCGCTAATGTTGCCACCGTTGCTGTTGTTGGTGGTACTGCTGCTGCTGCTGCTGCTACCGATGTTATTGTGATTGCCAGTGCTGTTGTTGTTGCCGCTGCTAACGCCTGCCGCCGTTGTTGACTTGCACTCTGCTGTGACCGTTGTTGCTGTCGCCGCCGCCGCCGCCGCCGTCGCCAATGTTGCTGTTGCTACTGCCGTCATCAGATTGCAGGAGTCAAGTCTTTGTCATTTGGAGTTGCTTTGTAGAGCCGCATTGATTTGGGTCCACAGCTCTTTCTTGCAGGATTTTGATCTATATTTTGGGATAATTAAAGTATTTGCCATCTCCCATATTTTATGTTTTCTTACCGCTTGATAGACTGCAACCAGTCCTTGAATTGGGCACTGCCTTCGGGCGTAATCTGGAAGGCGGCACGTGCTGCCACCACAATGCTAGCAAACTCCTCATAGTCACCCTGGGTCAGATGGTACAGCTTCTGGTGGATGCACTGGATGTACCTATCACAATGGAAATATCTCACATTAGTCAATGATCATTCGTTGAAACTCCATATTAAATACTTACATCTGCTGGCACTTCTGGACAAGCGGTGTCAGGGCAGAGCGCAAGTGTTGCATCACCATCTGGTGGTTGTTCCTGCCCAGATAGTGGGCAGACTCGATGGCCACGTCGTGCAAAACGAACGGACTGACAATCGAGTTCACCGCGCAGATGCAGAACTGGTGCAGATACTGGGTTCCCAATTTTTTGCTAATTCGAAGCAGCCATTTCACATCCTCACCGTACGGTGGATTCCTGGCATATTTCGCCTGCGGCCGGTCGTCGTGGACACGACGCGCCAACGTTTCCATGGCCAGCATGCCCACGTTGTAGGCGGCCAGC
Source organism: Drosophila eugracilis (assembly GCF_018153835.1). Taxonomy (NCBI): domain Eukaryota; kingdom Metazoa; phylum Arthropoda; class Insecta; order Diptera; family Drosophilidae; genus Drosophila; species Drosophila eugracilis. Next base: position 198,032 of record NW_024572115.1, on the reverse strand, counting down.
AGATAACGCAGCTGGGTGGGTCTGTAAGAAAAGGAACCATTCATTAATCAAAGCTCCAAGACCGAGTCAATGATAACTTACGTAAACTGATGTGGCTGCCGCTGACGCACGGGAGGTTGCGAAGGCGGAGGCTGTTGCTGTTGTTGTGGCTGCGGCGGCGCCTGCTGCATGAAGGGATACACGGGATGTTGGTGCTGGTGCTGGCGCATGGGCATTACGCCCACTCCCACGCCTACTCCGGGCGGTCCGTTTGGTGGCGGAGGTGGTGGCGGGCCATAGTAGCCCTGTGGCGGGCCCATAGGTGGTCCCGGAGGACCCGGTTGCATCGCCTGGTAGGCTTGCGGTGGCATCCCCTGGAATGCTCCCGGCGGCGGTTGCTGCTGGAAACCAGATGGCGGTTGACCCGGATGACCTTGCTGTCCAGGATGACCAGGTGGGGCTTGTCCAGCCATCTGGACCTGCTGCTGCTGCTGTTGCACCACCTGCTGTTGCTGCTGCACCTGTTGTTGCACGACCTGCTGCTGTTGCTGTGGATTGGGCGGCTGCTGTGGTGGCGCCTGCTGATAGCCACCGTAGGCCTGTGGCGGCGGCGGTGGTCCAGCCGAAATGTACATCTGTATTTGATCGGGCTGATAGCTAAGATTGTGATGATGGGCGTACAATCCCTGACAGAAGAAACTATATGGGGGATACGGTGTCAGTCCAATGGGAGCCAATGAAGCGACACCCACTTGCTGGAACTGGGCCTGTGGATTCTGCACAGAACCAACAACGGGCGGGGGAACAGCTACAGGGAGTCCGGGTCCCGGACCCACTCCACCTGGCACCCCTGGATTGGGCATGCCAAGTTGCTGTTGTTGCTGTACCACCTGCTGTTGCTGGACCACCTGCTGCTGCTGCTGTTGCACCGCCTGTTGCTGCTGTACAGCCTGTTGTTGCTGCTGGAGCTCGTGCTGTTGCTGGGACTCGATCAGTGCACTCAAACTTACTGCGGAGTGGTCCATGGTGTCGTCGTGCGGCTCGTGCTCACTGTTATTCGGCGTGTTCCTCATGTACAGCTCGTACCAATAGCGAGCCACCTGGAATAGCACCTCTGGATAGACACCACCACCCTTGGCTGCCGTCTCAACGGTGAGACAGGCCCGCTCCAGCATCAAATCACTCTGCTCCTTGCACTGCAGAATCGCTCGCTGGATCTCGTTCGGATTGAGGGCAGCTGCATGTGGCAAAACGGACAGGGCCAGTTCTGCTGCCGGATAAACCATGTTGCTATCCCATCCACGTGACGCACGATCCGCCATGCCAGCCGCTTCGGGCGGTGTGAGATGCGCCTCCCAAGTGTCAATTAGAAAACTAATCGCCGGTGCTCCTATCTCCATCGCTTGTCCCAAGATCCATGAGACGTGCGACGAGTACGTCCTCGATAGCCAATTGGGACTAACACAGTTATGAAGACCCAAGGCATACAGGCCCAGTTGGAAGGCGCACATCTGCAGGGCGCGATGCGGTATGTGATGATTCTGGCTGGTTCTAGCCAAAGTGAAGAGAGATGTGGAACTACTGCCGCCAGCCTTGGTCAGCACATTCTTGGCCAGCTCAAACATAAAGTGAGCACTTGCTTCCGATGGCTGATTGGGTATCGAAGGGTATGCCCTCTTTCCCTTGTAGCGACTTTCCTTGCTTCGGCTGCTACTCGAGCTACCACCACCGCCTCCGGCATTGCCACCTCCACCGTTTCCTCCTCCACCGCTGCCACTGGGATTTCCGTTGGGATTCTGGCTCCCACTGGCCGTAGTGCTGCTAGAAGTGGGTGTTCCCGTAGCTCCAGCTGCATTCGGTGTGGGCACCATGCCTTGGCCACCACCCGACTGGCTGCCACTGCTGGCCATGCTTAGAGCGCACATACTCAACTCTAGTTCGGCACTCGTCGAGCTGTGTGGCCGACTATTACCTCCGACACTGCCATAATCCACTGGCAGGAGTTCACATAGATTGGCTACCGGATTGCAGTTGGAGGAGGCGCAACCAGAGCCACCTCCATAGTCGTGTTCTTCCCTGCGAGTTGGCTGGTTACTTGGCGTCCTAACTGGAGGATTACTTGAATAGTAAGCGGGCAGGAATGGGGCATTCAAAAGCGTGTGTATGTCCCTGTCCAGCAGCTTCTCCATTATCTTGGCTATCTTGCGCGGTTCATCCTTGTAGTGGGAAAGCAATGTCAGAGCTAGATCTCCGCGCTGTCGTCTGGTTCCTTCACAAAGCAACGGATGCTCTGCTTCCGAGACATTAGCCTTCAATCCCAGTGCTGCTACTGCAGCGTCGAATCCGAGAGTCTCATCGCTGCTGTGCTTGTAGAGTAGCAATCGGGTATTAGGGTTTACCATAGATTTACCTCCTCCAACGCTAGAAGACACTCCAGAGCCAATCGTAGAACTACTTGCCGGGCTAAGGGTAACTAGGGCATCGAAGATAAACGTGGCCAGGTTAATCGGCAGCAAAGCCTCCCCTCGCGTCTTGAAGGTTCCACTGCGCAGTTGCTCAGCTCGCTCTCGGATCACCTGCAACTCCGCAGATCCCAGAGGTAGGCGCTTAAGCAGTGCCAGTATGTCCGCCTCCTGGTTGGCCAGCTTAACCTCCAGTGGTTTAGTGCTTGCCGGCGGTCGTGGCATCTCCAAGGCGAACAAACATATCCGAAAACCGATGTGGTAGTGTTCCGAATTCTCCGACAGAACTGTGCAGAGGAAAGCACACTTGGACAGCGTAGCGGAGGCCACAACTGTCAGTTGATGCGAGATTGGATTCACGTTCTGCTTCTTGCCCTTTCTCTTGGGTGCGGGTGGCAGTTCCAAGAGCAAATTGGGAGGACTTGCCAGCATCTGCTCGGCTAGCCGCACGGCCAGAATACAGGCCTCACTGCCGTGTCCATGGGCATGTAATCCCTCAGCTCTTGCTAGCAGAATATCCCAAACGTCCTCTGTGGGTCGAACATTGGAAAAGACTTGCGGCTTGTCACTAGAGGCGGCCACTGCAGCTGCCAGAGCTCGAGCTGCCTGCGCGGATGAGCTGCAATGCTGGTCCGCTGAAGCACCCAGGCCTAGTGCTCCTAATCCACCTGCTGCGCTGGTTGCAAGATGAGGTGCACTGGGCATCGCAGGCACCGCGGAGTTGGCGGCCAAGGCAGCCCGAGCAGCAGCTGAAGTACTGGGCACTGGAGTGAGATCTCCTCCAGCTGTTGTTCCCGCTCCTCCAGCTACTTCTCCTGGAACTGATCTACTGACACCGGCTCCGCTCACTCCACCACTTGCTGATCCACCTACTGCTCCTTGGTTGAACTCATCGCTACTGCTGCTAAACGATTCATCTTTGCTTAGGCGACGAGGTGTTTGCTGTACAGCACCTCCAACTTCAACGGTTGCCTCCTGTCCAGCCATCAGCATAGAGGAGGTGGAACTATTCGAGCTACCCGAAGCTGTAGAAGCAGATGACGATGCCGAGGAGGCCGACGAAGTGTCTGATGTTGATAGGGCTTGTTCTACGCCCGCCACAACACCTACTCCACCGACTGGTGGGTCATCCTTGCTCTGCTGTGACACGGCATCAAAGCTGCTCTGTGAATCCGATTCCGTCAGTGCGGACTTCTGGCCAGGGACAACGGCTTGTCCAGGTGGGCAGTAGTTGTGACTGCTGCTGGTGTCGCCACCGAAATCATCATTCTCACAGAATCCCTCACTGCTGGCACTCGAACGATTGCCATCAGCTGACACCACTACCTTAGCGTTAGCCACTGAGGCACTGACGCCTGCTGAGCCACTAGGCATTTGCTGTGCGGGATTCACTTCGGCGGCCGATGCTCCAACGGAGTTGTTCACTCCTCCACTTATTTGAGCAACACCACCTGTACCAGATCCACCGACGCCAACAGAACCCAATCCAGTGGAAAACCTTCCTGATCCTACGCTCGCCAGTGCTGCTGAGACCTCCAGAGCAGATGGATTTGAATAGAATCGCGACTCCCGGAAGGGTCGGTCCAATCTCTGCTTGAAGGCACCGGCGTGCAAACCATGATCGCTGGAAGCACTAAAGTAATTGTAGTGCTTGTTGTTCGTCATCAGTGCCTGGGTAGCATTCAGCTGGCCGGGATTATTGGATTCACCCTTGAGATCCGTGTGCTTGAAGCAGGTGAACGGTGAGTAGTAGATGGGATTCGTGTCGTGGGTGTGCGTTACACCCGGAATGGGATAACCCTCCCAGTCCAGATAGCACGCCTCGATGGCCGGCTTAAAACCGATAAACAGTTCCGTCTCCGATCTTGAGTTCTGCTGGTGCTTGTTGGTATACGACGACGGCATCATTCTACTCTTGACCACACGATCGAGTATCTTCAGATGCCAGGCCGTGAACTGGGCATGCAGCATATCCCGCTCGTCCGGCGCCAGGCCGGGATTAAGCGCTGCCAATCGCCATAGGGCCACAATCTCATCGCACAGCGAACTACAGGCATGCTGCAGAGCCGTGGAATTGGAGTGTGTGTTCGAGTGCTTACCGCCTGAATGACCATGGGAGCCCATCATCAACGCTAGCTTCGTCTGGAACCACCAGATTAGTATCTGATCGCAGTACAAACATTCCTCTGTGATAATCTCCAATAGACGCACTGCGTTCCGGTCACAGCGCCTGTACATTTCGCGTACAATCGATAGCAGATTCCACATACCCTCCGGTTCACGACCTCGTAAAGGTCGGAGCAGAGATGTCCACTCGGCCGCCGCTGGGGGAGCCGAATTCGTCAGATAGTTAACATCACTGTAAAGGCATAATCATTAATAAGTATCAAGGATAAAAAAAAAATATATTTAGAAACTCTTACCTAAACACTATCGGGGCGGGCAAACAGAACTTTATGAGAATCCTTTTAATGTTATTATGCAGCGTTTTCTCGTCCAGATACCAGCTGGTCTGGTCATTGATCGAGGCACCAGCCGTGGGATCGGGTGCACCGCACACCGTATTGATCACCGTTGGCTGGGCACTGAGCAGCTCATCCAGGAGCCGCTGGGCCGTCGGCAGGATCTGCTGAGGCAGCTCGCTAATCAGATACTGGGCGAACTTTTGCAGCTGGTCGCGTTGCAGGCGGGTCAGCGATTCGGATACCGGAGCACGCAAACATACTTCCTGGGGCTGCAAAAAGATGATAAAAACGTTATTATTTACGTATTTAAATTACAAGGATATTAGTCTATGCCTTGTCATTTTATAAAAGCCAAAAATGAAATGAAAATTAAGCCGATTGCCATACCATAAATAGCTCGTTAACGTTAGCTATTCAGAAACAGAAACTGCGTTCTTTAGATAATCCCAAGAGCTCCTTTTCAAACAAATTTGTTTGTGGTTATATTTAGAGCAATTAACAGAATTACGCGGTTAATAAATCCTTTAAGCCCTGGCATACTTACGCAATGAATGCGATGTAGACAAACGGCGACTACGTGGGAGCACCAGTAGGCTGATGAGGTGCAGGTGCAATTGCAAGAGGATATGCGTCGACGGTCAAAGGTTACGGCCACATTGAAGGTGGCACGCGGCGATTGACTAACCACACTGGCCGACAAATGAAATCCTAAAAATAAGATTTAGTTAGTAATTAGTAATCCCACTAAAGTTTACTTTTAGTAGGGCTTACCTATTTGCAAAGGATCCTTGACAGCTCGCAATCGAAACAAGAGTTCACCGCGATTAAACTCATCCGCCGAGCTATTGGCCAGGCAGGAATACAATCGGATGTCCTCCTCGTTATCCGGAAAGCTCCAGAACGCAATGCGCAGCTGTAGCTGCTCCGGCACTGGTGGATAGACGTGCTCCACCAGTTCGAATGGTATATAGGAGGCAACACAACGGGCTGCCAGTTCGGCCAATGTCGATACTTCTGGAAAAAGAAAGAAAATAAACATAATATAGAGAACATCTTAAATTGAGTGGAGGGGGGTGCTAATTATCTTTAATCATTGGTATTAGGTTTTTAAAGAGAGTCTTCTTCTTCAAGAGTCTTCTTAATTTTGGGATTATATCTCAAAGTCAGAGATCATTATTTTATTAAACTCTTTTCTTAAAAACTTATCAAAAATTTGATTAGAACGATCAAAATTTAAGCAGTGAAACTATAACCCCGAGGGTAGAGCCAATTGAAAACTCCAACACAAAGGAAAAACAATGAAAATATTTATTAATTAGAGAAGCTGCCAAATGACTAATTCCATATTTCTACTACCATAATTAAGCACAAACAAAGCGAGGAAAAGCCACATGGATGTGGCTCACAGACACCAATATACATACATACAATACATATACACACATGTCGGGGCATTTTTATTAATTAAAGAACTTTTTCCACTGAACCGAACGGCCAATGACCAGCGAATGAGAGGTCAAATAGCGAGGTACTTCTAAGGGTCATATACTTCCTCCACACATCGAATTTAGCACAACCACACCAGGTTGACCATGTAAATTAATTAAGCTAACAATATTCAATGCAATTATGTCAAGTTGGTAATCATATCATTGTAAAGTTATGATAAGCATATTCATGGATCTGTTGCATCTACTGGATCTCCAATATAATCCTATCCAAAGATGGATCCCCAAAGTATTTAAGCTAAAACTTAATTTAAACCATACAAAACCTGTGCAAAAGCTAGACCTATCAACTGTGCCAATATTTAAGTTAGTCACCGTATAGGAAGAATTCTAGACAGGATTGCCGCTGCCATGCAAAACAGTGGAATCAATTGAAACTCTAATCAAGAATGCTTTATTCCGCCTTCCGGTCGGTCAGTAATTTGATACCCTCTATTAAACATAATTAAATAAACAAACTGTATAGTTTATTTAAGTTTGTGTGATGTTGTTGGCGTGGGAAAAGTATTCGAATCTTGGACACGCAGTTTTTTACCCTGCGTAAACTGCGAATGTCATTATCTTTTGCAACGCAATTGAGTTGTAGATAAACATAAAACCATTGAATTGGCATGCAAATAAACAAATGGCAGTGGAAAGGGGGACCTGCATTTTAAAGGTCTTGTTCCCATTGCCTTTAAAAACGCACAACGAACAACGCAAAACACAAAAGACAAACAAACAAGCAAGCAAACGAACAAACAGACAAATAAGACCCCAAAGCAAAACAAAGAACAGCAAGCTTTGTTATTGTATGGTATATATGTATATATGGTGTATATATATGATGTTGCTGATGATGCAGCCACTAAGAAGAAGAAAAAACAGAAGGTTCAAGTTCGCCCACGCAAATTAAATATTCGAACAGGAGAAGCACATAGCCAGATCTCACAGATTTCACTTTCAATTACAATCGATCAACCTGGCCAGGCCAGGATGAGTCAACTAATGGGTTATCGACCCGAAGCTAAGGATTCCATTTGCTGAATTCTTAATGACAGGGTAGGTTTATACTAGTACATGTGCATACTTGCACAAACTTTTTCAATTAATTAAGCATTAACTTTCCTTATAGTTTGTTTAGTTAGTGTATGAAAAAATTCCAGTAAAAGATATTCTATCTGTGAATTTTACGCTATCTTGAAGATCTTTTAAATTTAAAATCAATGTTTATTTTGCATGATTTTAGTTTAGAGTTTTCACTAAATGATTTATTTATTATTTTTATCTTTCCACAAAGTAATCAATAAAATCAATGTATCTGCAAAAGTTCAGTAGATACTTAGATACTCAACATAAAAAAAGCTAAAGCGTCAACACTGAACGACAGAGCTCATTGTTTTGTTTGTTTGTTTGTTTTCTTTTGCTCGTTCGTCGGCTCGTTTGCCCGCTCCCATTCTTCGTGCTTTACCCTCAGTCCGTCTTACCCTACTACCGCCCGCTGTCTTGCTCTGTCGTCGCTTAATTTTCAGACACTTTGGCACCATTTTATTCAAAGTCATTTTCCGCAAGCGCTAACTTATTGCTCATGCCTGTCCTTTATGCATACACACAGCAACAGTGGCGGTTAAGATAGTAGTAACGTCTGCTTGATTAAACTGACAAATTGCTTTAAATTGAATTACCAAGATGTAATTTAATTAGTTTTATGTACAGTAAGTTATCTTGTAAGTTGATTGAGGATGTTAATATACATTTTAGACTAATTTGAGCATAAATCTCTCAAAAACTTTAAACATTTTCTTTTGTTTTCTTTTTATTAAGATAAAATTTAAGTAAGAAAACAATTACATGATTGGTCATCGTCACTTCCGAACTCTTTGTAAGCTTGAGTTATTTTAATTCCATTTGACTGACGAGGACAAAGAGAGACAATTAAATGCATTTATCAGATGAATTGTCGGCTGAGCCTTCGGCTAAAGGGGCTTAGCCGATTCCGAATGGCCGCATAAGTCAGATTGATTTGATTGAAGAAGGTTTAATAACTGATTCGTGTATATATTCATGTTTTTTTTCTCTTCATTTTTTCTTTTTAGCGGATTCAAGGCTATAGCTTCCCCTTCAAACTGGTTTCCTCTTCGATTGAACTGGGCTTGCTCTTGCATTCCCTTTTGGAGTTTTTGTTTGCACTTTAATTTGTTTTTCATTTCCATGCATCGCACTAACAAAACATGCAACAATAATAATAATACAAAAAATCAGGAGACTCTATATATAACACAAAGACTCATGCTCCAGTTATTTGTATTATTACTGAACGAGCTCATCAAAGTTAAGCAAGAGAGGTGCTGAAGTGGCGAACTATAGCGAAAGCATTCGTCATACCGGTTATCACCATTACCCTTTAACTCCTATTGAAGTTGTAAAGAACATGAACCGTTTTTAAAATATACCTAACTAACTTTTCAATTACTTCTAGTTTGGTTAACCCAATTATGCTATTTGGATCGCTTTTTCCTCCCAACAAAGTTCCACTTAACACATGTCTGTGGTAACTTAACAAGTCTTTGAAAGAGTTACTAAGTAATTGGTTTCAGAATTGAGTTATAAACATTTTCCAAGCCTGTATTTTTTGTCAACTTCATAAGGTAATAAAGAAACCATATATTCCTTTGACTCTTTAGACTTTTGTAAATGATAATATGCTGAAAATTATGTTTTTGCCCTCATATTTTGTACTTTGTACTTTGTCCGCTATGTTTCCAACGACAAATTCAGGTTGTTCGGCACAAAAAGCTCGTTCAAAAACAAAATGAACTGATGCAAAAACTAAAATGCCAACAACAAAAAAGGGGTCAAAGTGCCAACAAGCATTTTTGCACATGCATATAAACGTGTGTGTGTGTGTGTGTTGCACATATGTTGGTGCAATTGTTTTGGGCTGCGGAAGTGCATGAAACTGATATGCATGGCGGAAAAAAAAGTGAAATATATATTGTAGAGTTCGTGGCTTCAGACACAGCTGGTCGCTGTTTCAGTTTCAGTTTTGAAATTGACACCGTCCGACGAGCCTCGACCCACTAATTAGATGATGACATGTGGCAACGCCGGCCACTCAAGGCACGCACACAGAAACGTACACACACACCCACTAGCCACAGTGCACACCTCTCACGGACACGGAGTTGCATTGTCAGCACTGCAGCGTGACCATTCCACGGTTTCGCTTTATTCGGGGTCATTGCATCGCATCGCATCGACGTTCAACGTTCTATGCTCATGCGGGACCCACTCGACGTACCCAGTTCATCTGGGGTGTTCCTATGGTGCAACTCCCGGGGGTCCCAAGGCAAGAATTATGATACTAAATAGAGTAGGATTGGGGTCACCAAACTCTATATTCAAATATGAACTTCTTAATATGATATTTCAAATCTAAAGCAATATCTTTTTAAGTTTTAAAACTGTAAGAACAAAGAAATCAGGCTTTCACTTTAATAGGTATAAGTAAGTAAATTTGGTTTACAAATAAGATTGCAAGATTGCCTTAAGACTGTTGAATGTGACAAGAAAGTAACGATGATCTTATTTTACAAATGAAAGGATTCGTAAAACTCCTTCCAAAATATTTAAGACCTTAACTAATTGTCATAAATGATCAGACAAAAATCCATAAGATATCTTTTCATAGAATTGACAATTCATGATCAAATCAGTGCGTTTCCGGCCACCTATCAGAACAACTAAAACATCTGGGTATCCACAGCAATAGCAATCGCAGTCCGAGAAGCAGCAAGGTGTGAAGGGAATAATGGACTCCCGTCCGTGTTGTCGTCGTCGTCGTCTTTATTTTTATTACATCCCCTTGGGCAGGTTGTGGTGGTATCCTTGAAAAGGTTCTTTGACACAACAAAGCGAGGCTCTTCTTCTAGACGCCTCAGCATCGACGTCGATGTCGACGTCAGCTTCGTTCAGCTGGCAGCAGCGACATCGTTTTGAGGCTATATAGTTTTTTGTTGCGGTTATTATGTCTTTCGAGCATGAAAATGCAGCTGGCTTTGCCTTTGCGCACACACTCCTAGCCGCAGGGCTAACACTTCAGCTATTTCCCCGCCAAAAAGGGGCCATAATTTGACCCATTAAAGCTATACTTTAAAATGGAACAATCTTTAAGAGTACATATTACGCTTATACCATTCCGGATGCTATACTGTAGGTCTGTGAAAAGAATCGATTTCGTCAATAAATAATTCAACGAATCAACACTAGCCTTTAACTGTTATTACTCAATATTACCACCAACCAACGCCAATAAAACTAGTGTTAGCATGATTATCAACCTGCCTGGCAACCCTGGCTAGTGAAGGAACCGCAAAGATCCCTATCTCCCTTCCCGCTCTCTTTAGTCCTTAGCTGCCCCATTCCAACTTAAGTCCTTTGCTCTCCCCAAACTGAAATAATGCTCGTTCAAACAAAGAAGAACAACGAATGCAGTAGGTAAGCAAAAGACGATGAAGACGAGTGGAAGGAAAAACAGCAATGAGGACGAACTGCGCAGTCGCAGCCAGATATCTAGATATTACATGATGATAATACTGCTGCGACAGCGCACAGGATACCGAAAAACGTGTAAAAACGTCTTTTAGCAGGCTGAAAAACAATGCCACAAAAAGACAAAGGAGACGCAACCGAAAGGTAGAAAAAGGAAACAGAAAAAAAAACGAATAAAAATAAAACGTTGGCAACTAAAAGTCGTGATTTTGACTTTAGCGATAAGCAGATGACTTCGGGGAAGGGCGGGGAAACGGAAAAGACAATTGCAGACAAGAGCAACAACAATTACTGCCTGCTTGTTCTTGTGCTTAAGCCAATTTTACAGAATTTACCAACAGCGAAAAGGTCACGCGTATAATTGCACACAGCGCAGTGTTGCCAGATCGTCTGTTGCTTACACAATTTTGCATTGAAAACAAGAAAAAAGGGAAATGTGACCAAGTTAAAGTAAATATTAACTTTTTAGAACTATTGAGTTTGAAAAAGAACTAAAGATACTTTATAAAAAGCAATGCAAACACTTTGGGTATATAATAAATATGTCAACAACAAAGGAAGCAGAAGTATTTTAAAAATTTGAAGAGGCCTTCTTTGAATTAATATCGAGGAGGAATCAGAGACGTACAAATTAGAGGCTTTGAAAATCAAAAATATGGAATACTCAATATTGTGTATCCTAATATAAATCCTGAAATTCTTGCCACACTTCATAGAAAACTCAAATAATTACCTATATAGTTATAGTACTCACCAAAATATCTGTCGCAGGTGGATGTATTTGCCATGGCCGTTCCACTGCCGCCCGGTGTACATGAACCGGAGGCACCTGCTCCACCGAACGAATATGCTCCTGAGCCGCCAGCTACCGCCATGCCACCCATACCGTTTAGGCCGCCGCTGCCAGCACCGCTGCCCGCAGCGGGCTTCTTCCAACCGCGCCAGTTGTTGCACAGCGATTCCGGTTCAGAGCTCCAGCTGCACAATGAGTCCTCTTCGAAGCGGATTGAATCGTCGAAGCTAAAGCGGTCCATTTCCTCCGGATTCCATTCGTTGGCTGCCGCTCCTGCTGCCGCGCCGTCTCTGCCAGCTCCAGCTCCTGCTGCACCGCCAGCTCCTCCTGCTGCTGCTGCCCCTTCGGCGCCAGCGCCGACTGCAGCCGCTCCTCCGCCTCCTCCATTGTTGTTGTTACCGCCTCCACCTGCGCCTCCTCCACCGTTGTTATTGTTGCGGGCAGCGGCGGGCACAGCTGCCCCGCCCCCAGCAGCGTCGCCGCCTCCTCCTCCTCTGTTGTTGTTGCTGCCGTTGCGATTCGCCAGCGTGAGGCTGAGATTGTGTGTGTTTACAGTTGCTCCTGCTGCTGCTTCTTCTTCTTCTTGTTCTTCAGCTGCTCCCCCGTTTGTTTGTTTTTGCTCCTCTCCTCTGTATCTCTTTCTCTCTCTTTCTTTTTTGGATGGATGTATAATGGATCTCTGCCAAACGCTCAATTTAAAATCGTGTAAAAGGCGAATTTCTTTTGAGCGTTCTCTTTTCTCTCTCTATGTGTCTCTTTCTCTTTGCTTTCTCCCCTTTCTAACGGTCTTCCCCTCTCCACACTCTGCTTGATTTGCTCAATTTTTTAATTAACTTATTTACTGTAGATTTATGCTTAGGGCTTTAGGTTTTTAAGTTTTAACTTTAGATTTAGATTTAGATTTCGGGGAGTTTAAAAACTATTTTTGTTTATATGTACAAAATACGTTCAGTGCGCCGCGGTCTATGTCGCTGCCTCTGCCTCTGCCCGCGTCGACTGCGACTGCTATTGTTTGTTGTCGTTGTTGTTGCATGTGAACTTTTTCGTATCCCCCAACGAAAGAGAGAGCGAGATGGGCTATGCGACTGCCAAAATGAGAGGGCCAATTTGTAGTTGTAGTTGTAGGGGACCCCTAGTCGTTGTTAATGTTGTTGTTTGTATTATTATTACTGTTGTTGCTGCTTCTCTTTTATCCGCTCTTCGCCTTGCACTCTCTTTGCCGTTAATTATTTTTTCACTCCTTTGCTTTGTGGCACATCTTCGCTTTATCCTGCGCGCACTAACTCTCCTTCTCTCGCTCACTCTCACTCACACAGCAGTAGCAGCAACAACAACGGTGCACACAACATCAATATATTGGATATATATCAACACTTTTTCGCCTGCGTGTTCGTCACTGTATGTGTGTGTGTGTGTATGTGCATGCGTGCGCTTGTCGATTTTCACTGCCTTCTCTTCTTTGTGTGTGTATATGCGCTGCGCGTTGTGTTTGTCTGCGACTGTGCGTGTGTGTGTTCGCATTCGCGCGTGTATATGTGTGGTTGTGTGTAAGTGAACAAAATGCGTTTAAGGCGAACGTTTTTTCGAAAAAATCCTTAATTTTTTGGTGGGTTTTGCGATTACCGACAATTAAAACGGCACTGCACACGCGACCCCCAAAACAACGGCTCTTGGATTTTCTGGCCGAGTTACGATTTGTTTGATGCTACGCACGGTTTTCGGACACTTTTACACGGGGCTTTGTTTTTACCCATCGCATCTTCGACTCTTTTGCTTCAGTGTTGAGTGCAGGCAGACCATGTTTTGTTTGACAACAAACCCTAAAATTACCCATGGCTAAAGATAAGGTTAAGGTGCGTGTCTAAAATTACAATTAGCAAAGTTTCAAACCAAACGATAATGAATCTTTGGTATTTTTAGGGCCTGCTTCGAACGGTCACATTGTGTTGACGCTTTGATAAATTCGCAACGATTTCTGGCTTTCGCCCAATCTTCTAGAGCTTTTTTCTTTGGAAAAGCGAGGATAAAATGACCATCACCGAGCTGTGCATCGAACTGCGTCCCAATTTGTGCAGCGGCGTGGCCTTCCTGCAATTCGATCAAGAGCTCAACAAAACCCACGTGACGCGCGTAGTCATCCGGAACCACAATGTTTATATCTGTGAAAGAGACAAGCGGGAGCAAAAGTATGATACGAGTTCATCGGATAGCGACAGCGCGGACTTTGAAGAGATGCTGCTCATCTCCTACGACCAATTCGGCATGGACATTAAGGGTCTAGGCAATTTCCTCATCACTTGCCACAACATTAGCTTCCGCTTCAACTACAACCAGATTGATCTGGATAAAATAGATGCTGGCGCAGTAGAAGTGCCGCTGGCACCGATACTTCTTAACTTCCAGGAGAACGAGGCCATAAGCATTAATTGCCGCAACTGCCGGGCAGAATTGGTGGAGGCTAAGAGTTATCGCAGGCTTAGGGAATTTCCCAGTTGCGTGGTGGATCCCAGTGAGTTCTTTTGTCATAATCATGGACCAGCAGGTACGTCCGCACCAATTAGCTTGGTGCCCGCCGAAACGGATCTCTTTTATGGCCTCAACTATGTGATCATAAACTTTAATGGAGAAAGTGCACCCTTCGTCCATCGCGAGGATCACGTGTACTGCAAGCGCTGCATGCGTTTCTTGGGCCTGACCATGTTCAATGGCGCCGCCGCTCGTCTTTGGGCAGATGCAGTGCGTTGGTTGCCCTCCGGAGCTGGGGTTAATTATCCAAAACGCCATTTTTTCAAGAGCTCCACGCTGTCACAGCTGGTCAAGCGTCTTATCCACTCGCTGTGGCCACAGCCGCTGCCCCAGCTATGTTTGACTACCAGTCGCGCGGTGCTGGTCACCTCGCTGCCCAACCGAAAGAAACATTACGTGTTCCTGCACGTCGTGGAGCCAGAGTTGCGGGTGTTGCGTCGCATCCATCCTGATTCGGATCGGTTGTGCTGTCAACGCGCCTGCAAAGTGTACTACGACTTTTTTGAAGGAAAACCTCCGCTTCTGGAAAAGTGGCAAGCCCAGCAGACTCTGCCCCAGATGGATATCTCGCCGGATATGTTTCAGGCGCTGGTTAAGCGACTTCATTTTAATGGTCTTTTGATTCCCCACGAATGGCGCTTTAATTCCAAGGAGGAAAAGCTGGAGCTATCATACTTCTTCTATGAGAACGAAGAGCAGCCTGATGGCGTGGATGTCAAGCGGGGAGATGATGGGGACCCCTATGAGACGGATAAGGGAGGCCTTGCCAGCGATAGCGATGACTTGTACTCAGAGACGGATACCGCTTCTGAGGACACAGGAATTCACTGGCTGGGAAACCGAACTCTACTCAAGCGCTGCCCCACTCCACCGCGCTCTTCCGTCAAGATGTCCACATCCTCATCGTCCTCCTCGGAGGAGGATAAGTAAAACCTCAGTCTTATTTATACACCCCAGTTTAGCTTGTAAGTAGAAAGATCCCTAAACCATTGCTTTTGGTTTCCTTTTTTTTTTCTTTTTAAACCAATCTTTTAAAATCAATTCCATTTATTTAAAAACTTTTAATCATTTTTTTAATCGAACTTTCCAATTTTAAAGAAACGGAATTGATCGGTTTTAAAGAATTTTTGTAGTTGTGGAGAACAATTTTTGATTTTATTACTTGACTCGATCGTTTCGTATATATTTTGATATAGATTAACAAACGTTTTGCAACAAGTATTAGCTGGATAAACAATTTCTAAGTGGTGGACAATGCTTCCTTATGCTAGCACAAAGGCAGTAGGTACCGTTGACTGTAAGGCCAAGGTCTAGGAATACTAAGTATTAGCCTTACAGCTCCGTAACGAACTGCGCATGTAATCAAAAAATATTTATTGCTTCTGTTTACACTTTGACGTTCCCTATAATTTATAATTTAGTAAAAATACAAGAAAGAATCTGAATAGAGCTAAATATTCAAAGCAAACGTGAAATATTAAAAATATTCAATATTAATATATTTCCAAAGAACTGAAGAAAAAGTTTTCCAAAATGTGACTTACCAAAAAAATCGAAAAAAAAAAATAATAATTATAATATTTATGAAAACTATATCTTTATGTTTAAATTTGTTTTAAAAAAAAATAATTATAATATTTATGAAGAATATATCTTTATGTTCAAATTTGTTTTTAAAAAAACTTTAAAAATGTTAAAAAAAAAAAAAAAAAAAAATGTACTCAAAACAAGAATTATTTAAAGAAAAACGTTAACTACTCAGATATATCAACGAAAACTATTATTGTCAAACATCCTTAATTCAGTTTTAAACATACAAAATATGACAACGAAAAAGGGTATATTTTTGAAAACTTTCTGATGTAAACTATAAACTATAAATTACCTATTTATAATGTATAAAGTCAAACAGGATGAATGTAAGGAGGAGGATCAGTGCGCGCCGGGACTTAAAGACGGTACTACAGACAGTCATGACACGCACTGTCTGCACACTCGATAAATGTGATTGAAGACGCTTTGGGTAATCTCAACTTGTGTTTAGTTTTAAGCGAAACTCATGTGTTCATCCAAACAAAGAAGAGGACTGAAGGCTGGCCAGATTCAGGTGACGAGGATCACCTGAAGAGTAAAGAGAAGTTGGAATCATTCATAAATATATTTATTTCATGCAAAAAACTAACAAGTAATATATTTTTTGGGCCATAGAAAGGCAACATAACATCACCTTGAATCCAACCAAAAGGGTAAGTCACTTCACTTGGCCATGCGACGCATCTGCTGGGTCTGTTCACTCATGGCTATCTGGGCATTGTCCGCCTGGTTAATCAGCGCATCCAACTTGTCAAGCTGCGAGTCCATTCGCTTCTGCTTGGCAGCCTTGGCAGCGCTTACTTCGGCGGCCGTGGGTGGTGGCTTGGCCAAAGGTTGATCCTGGACAGGAGGTCGCTCTTCCTGGCTAACCATCGATGACGATCCACCCATACCCGCTGACAGATCCACAGATCCAGAATTGCCACGAGCGAATATATTTGTCAAACTGCCACATGCTGTTTGCTTGAATCGATTGAGCTTTTGCTGTGTACTGGACAGGATGCTATTGAGCTCGCCCAGCTTACCACCCACATTGCCTAAGCCTTCGTCTTGTTGCTCCAGCAGCTGCGTAATTCAGATTCAGTGTGGAATTCGAGTGGTTAAATGCCACTACATACCACCGCCTCGGCAGCCTCCTGTTCAGCCAACTCGTGCTCCAATCTTGCCTGGCGTTTACGTTCGAATTCTTGAGGATCCGGCGGCTGGAGACCCAGCAGCTCTGCCCGCTGGCACTCCTGCTCGTAGCTGTTGTTCTCCGGCTGCTCTGACATGCTTCCGACCACTCTGACGCCCAACGACTGGCGATGCCATCGATTTTTTGCTGGTCTTGGCCCCAATCTGCCCACTTGGTCATGGAGTGGGCAAAACGCATGCGCATCTCTGCCTTTTTCGGGCCACAGCTGATGCTGAGGCTTGCAACTTAAACATAAACCAAAAGCTGGGGCTCAACAAATACTAGTTAAAACAATTTGATAGTTAATCCCTTATTTTTTGAATTTTTACATTTTTCAACATTTTGCATCAGACAATTAAAAAAACATACAAAATTCTCCTATATAAGGGCCAGTTATAGTCGCTACATTCGACTACAGCATATATTACTTTTGGATCATGATCATGGAGTTTGTTTATCGAAATACAGCTAAAAGTAACTACAAGTCAGGAGGATCATGAGGAGTCCGAACAGCGCTCGTAGATTTGTATGTAGGACTCGGTGAGCGTGATCATCTGTGGAAGGATTTCGGTGACATGCAGGTCCTGCATCTCGTACCACTGGCCGTTGGCCTTGTGCAGGATATGGGCGCGATAAGTGCCCTTCTTGGGATCACCGTCGTGCACAATATTGGCCACTAGATTGTATTTCGTGTCCTTTACATCCTTGTCGCGCTGCCGCATGCCCAGAATGTCGCCGAAGTCCACGTTCCTAAAAGTTAAAAGAGTAGTAGTGAACAGTTGTCAGGATAAACTGAGGTAAATATCAAGACACTCACTTGATGGGGAAGTTGACAATGGTGGGATTCTTTTCCAGGAAGAAGGTGTTCTTGGTAAAACGCTTGATGTACAAAATGATAAACTGCGGCAGACGGGTGATCTCGAAACGTTTCATAAAGTTGTCCTTGTACGTCTTGTACTCCTTCTCGGCGCTGCCATTAAACTTGCCCAGCAGCTGATAGAGATTAACCTGCGGTATGATATTCTCACGGAACTCATCGGTAAACAGCGGTGGCGGTGGCAGATCGCAGGTGAGGTAAATAAAATTGGTGTGCTCGACCTGGTCCTTGTATTCCTCGGTGGCCAGCAGTTGCGCTTTGGCCGTATCGTCCAGCTCAACAGGAGGTATTTTACGCGTATAGATCTGCATCTCACCCAGAAAGATCTTGTACAGTATTGAAGAATTGGGCTGCTTGTTGCCCTTGAGGGCTCGATGCAGAGTATTGAGGAACCAAGACAGAAAGTCAATAGGATCGCCCTGTTCTGTGATCTGGAATCGTTTGCTGGACCACAACACCACCGCTTGGAGCATTTCGTGGGGCGATACATGAGCCTTAAAGTTGCGTGGATTCCACATCTTACGCATTAGCTCTCCGAAACGTTGAACCAGCGTAAACATGGAGTCACCAGGTGGCCGTTTGACATGCGCATAGCTTTGCTCCCGCAGAAAGTAGTCCCTAAGAGGACCGACATGGGAGAGGGCATGCAGCACAACATTGCAGTAGTCATTGGCCTTAATATTGTTCAGACCCACAACGCCTGGTAAATATAAAACTCCATCCACCGTTCGAGAATGTTTTGGCTGTAGCTGATCCAATTTGCTGATCTCCTGGCGTGTAAAAGTTGGATTCAACACGTACTTGATGTCGTCCAGCGAGGAGTCGATGATCTCGTAGTTATCCGGCAGGCAATAGAATCTCAGCGTATGCAGATTGAGAAACACATGATGTGCCTCGCCCACGGAATGCGTATAGGCGTGGGTGTTGGTGCCACGGCCCTGGAAGTACTTTCCGCACACCAGACACGCATAAACATTGATTCTTGTCAAGGAGATGGAGCACAGCTTCTCGAAATCGAAGTCTAGCAGGTTCCGGTTGATGGTATCCAAGTAGGGACACACTCGGTACTTTGGATTGAACACGGAGGGCGTCTCTATCAATGGTAAAGCAAATTATTGTCTTATAAGCCATTTTATCAGAACCGTCCACCAATATTTACCATCCTCCTCGACTGTCGCCGGCTTCTTCTCCAACTTCATGCGCTTGGCTGCTAAATGGTGATTATAAACACTTAAATTAATCTTGTAATTTTTTATTAACTTAAGACCTACCTGGGGATTCCGTTTGCGCCATTTCTTTAGATTTATTTATTCAGAAATTCATTTAATTCTAAAATTAATATACAATTTGTTTTGTTTGACTGGACGCAGTTATCGATAACTAAGCAAACCGATAGACCTTTTCATGGGGGTGCTATACCCGTTCCCACTCACACATTTTCAGATGTTTACACTGGTATTCGAAAATGTGTTTTTCATTAACTTACAAGATTTTTTTTTAATTTTGTAGACGTTTTATTAAGCAATGATTGAAATATCCATACTTTTTTTTTAATATATAAAGGAATATCTTAATATATATTAGTTTTTGGTCACATAAACAGTTAAATTGGTTTCAAAAAGTTTAGTTAACCTTAAAAGGAGAAATAAGGCTTTGTAGTTTCACTGCAATTCCCCTAAAAGTTTAACAATTTAAAAAATGATGTAAACCTATTTAAAATGTATACTTTTTTTTTTTTAAATAATATGTACATATACATTGAAGCCATTTAATCAACCTTTAGAACTATACGTACATATTTCTTAAATTTCTTGGAAAAGTTTTTAAAAGTTGAAAAAGCTGTTCTTATTATGATTTTAATTTGAATATAAATATTTCCTAGTCACGATCTTAGACTTGATAATGAATGCTCCAATTAATTAAGGAACAGGTTCAGCTTGGAGGAGTATCGGATCGCTTTCGAATCCGGAATCTTGGGCTTATCGTTGGCTCTATTTATAACCGATCGTTTATCAGTTTTAGGGGGCCTCTAAACCTGGAGCCCCACCCCACTGACACCCCCCATGGGAGATCTGCTGCAAATCTGCGATCAAGAAATGACCTTTAACGCCCTAGCGAAGAGAGCGAAAGCTCCGCCTGCTCTATATTCTCCGAAGAAAGCTCTGACCGGCGATTTATGTTCCCGATAAGGCGTAAACACTACTGCGAGTTTAGTTCTACCTGAGATCGCATAGCACTCGGAACGGAACTTTCAACGGCAGGGAAAATTTATAAATATAAACAGTAGCCTAGCTGTATTATCATGTGGACTGATCTCGCAGGCAAAGTAATCTTGGTGACCGGAGCTGGAGCCGGAATTGGTCAGGCATTGGTCAAGCAGTTAGCCTCAGCGGGAGCCACGGTCATTGCGGTGGCCAGAAAGCCGGATCAGCTCAAGGAACTAGTGGCCTTCGATTCGGTGCACATCAAGCCTCTCCAATTGGATCTCAGCGGTTGGCAGGCGGTCCGCGATGGTCTGGCTAATGTGCCTCCACTAGATGGACTGGTTAACAATGCCGGCGTCGCCGTCATCAAGCCTTTCGAGGAGCTCACCGAACAGGATTTCGATACGTAAGAAAGTTGTATTAAAAAGTTACAGCCAAAATATAGGATAGTTCTTAGTTTATAACAAATTTTTGACCATTAGGACAAGTCTTATCAATCCTTTATGATGTATTATCTTTGTTTATCTCTTATCTATCAGAATGATTAGTTTTCAAAAATGTAAATTTTAAATATGTACTAATATTCTCATTTAAACTTACCATTTGAGTTGGTTATTCAAAAATATCCACAACAATATCATTTATCTTATCTCATTTATAATTCTTTTATTACCATCAAACATTTTTAACTCCTCGTTTTTTTTTATTATAAAAAAGAAAAACAAATGTCTACATACATACATTAATAAGAAAATATCTTAATGTTAATATAATAGACATTTGTTTAAAGACATTTTTCGCTGATCTTTAATCATTTCTGAGCTGTTATCATAGAAAAGTTCGGCTGCTTTTCAGAAGATCATGATCACCGGAATTTATATACAATGATAACAATTATCACGATTCGATTATAAGAAAGGGCATTTGGAAACCCACTTCAAGTGACCTCCAAGCTGACAAACCTAATTTTATAGATTTTACCTAGCTTACATTATTAACTCTTTCTCTAGTTATTAACTTATTCTTGAGAATATTGAAATCCTAATTTAATCTTATAAATTCATTTTTAGCCACTTCGATGTGAACATCAAGGCCGTATTCAATGTCACCCAATCCCTGTTGCCCCGTCTCAAAGACGGAGCCTCCATTGTCAACGTGTCCTCGATAGCCTCGTCACGTTCCTTTGGCGGACATACTGCCTATAGTGCCACCAAGGCTGCTCTCGACTCTCTGACCAAATCGCTGGCTTTGGAGCTGGGACCTCGAAAGATCCGTGTGAACTCCGTCAATCCCACCGTGGTGCTGACCAAAATGGGTGCCGATAATTGGTCAGATCCAGCCAAGAGTGGACCGCTCTTGGCCCACATTCCACTAAATCGTTTCTGCGAAGTCCAGGAGGTTGTGGATGCCACCGGTTATCTGTTGAGCAGCAAGTCCAGTTTCGTGAATGGCCATCACATCCTTCTCGAGGGAGGATACTCTGTTTCCTAAGTAACGATTTTGAAATGCAATGTACAGTACCGATATATTTGACAAAATTAGAAATGAAAATTAAAACAGGTTAGCAATCCACTTTTCCACAAACTTTAAAAGTTTAACTTTAACTCCAAAAAATAGTTTATAAAAAAACGACTTGTTTGCTTATGAATACATACATCTTATGAAATGTATTTATACAGAGAAAATCTTTGCTTAAACATAAAGATTTATGGTTAAATCTAAAAATGGAAAAAAAAAACCATAGATTTACAAGTTCTGCTCTTAACACTGTGAATCCATATTTAACGATCTTTAATCGTTATTTTCTGGCGGCCATAGAGTCATTTTTAGTTGCACATATCCTAAGATTGATGTTCTCGCTGTTCGTTGGATGTGGATGTTGGTATGGATTCCATCCGCAGCTAGGCACAGATCTTGCCCTGCTGCTGGCTCTGCAGTTGCTGCTGCTTCTTTTCACGCTCCCGGCGACGTAACTTCTTGCGCCGTCGATCGATGACCGTCAGTTCACCCTTGATGGTGTTGTAGGCCTTGCGCAGATCCTGAATCTGCTTGCGCAGGATTGTGATGCACTCGTCCGAGCTAAGAGCAGGATCTGAAATAAGGTTAAAGGGTGTTAAAGAAAAGGAAATCAAGAAAATAAAGTACTGTACTTACCCAGCTCGACAAGGAAGTTGTATGGACAGGGACGAACGCCCGACGTGCTACTCGACTGGATGCCCTGCTGCAGTTGCGCCTGCTGCTGCTGCTGCTGCAAGAGTTGCTGTTGTTGCTGCTGCTGTTGCTGTTGCTGCTGGGCATTGCTGCCTTGGGGTAACATTTGCTGGCGGGCACTCTGCCGTTGCTGCTGCTGTTGTCCGGAGTTTGGTAGAATATTATCCGAGTTGTCGTCGGTATCGGAACCAGCTGAAAGAGTCAATGTGGGTATTACAATACTGGGTAAGAGAGCTTAACCAAAAAAGACTTCTAACGTTAGAGTTTTAGTTTTCTTCATCTAGATCTTGATTCTAGATCTAATTTAAGGAACTTGTGATGATGTTTGCATTGAATTAAACAAAATTTGCTTTTATAAAATTTAGATCAAATGGAAATGGAATGAAATAGAAAGAGTTTGGGTTAAGAAGTACCTGTGGTGGTTGTCGTTTTCTGGCTGCGCATTCCGGATGTCTGGCGTCGACGCTTGCCCAGAGATTGGAGTTGAGCAGCCACGGCGGCAGCCGCTTGGGTAGTTATCGGCAGCGTTTTTCGGGTACGCTTACGCTTGTTCAGTGCTCCTAGTCCGGTGGAATCCTCGTGCTCGTATTCGGCATTCTTTTTGGTCTCCTCGCCACTTTCATCCTGGCTAGCCGAGTCTGGTGAACTATTTGGAGCCGAGGGATTCACCTCTCCGGCCTTGGTAGCCTGCTGTTGCTGTCCGGATTGCAGTTGATGTTGCTGTTGCTGGATGGCAGAAACTGCTCCAGGTGGTGGCGTATCTGGCGGAAGAGGTGTTAGTCCCATAATGGCCACGATCGCCGAGCTAACGCCGCCAGGCAGCTGTTCAGAGCCGCCATAATTCGGCGCCGGACTGCCCGGTATGGTTTCTTCGCATAGCAAATTGATGGACTCGTTATGAGGATCACTGATTAGAGGTGAACTAGCCGCTGGTGCTACCACATTGAATAGTTCCTTGCCTACGGCGTGCATCACGAATGGACGCGCAACCACTGGTGCACTGCTGGTGGGGGCTTCGCTTATCTCGGAATCTAAAATGTAGCTGGCGGGTATCTCTGGTGCACTTTGATGAACGCTAGCTGGTTGCTGCTGCTGTTGTTGTTGGGTGAAATTGGAGATGACAGTGGGTGCTCCTCCGCCGGCAGCGGTTATAACACCACCAGCAGTGGGTACTCCTCCTGTCACCACTGTTCCGCCAACTCCTGTATAGGCCTTTAGTAGTAATCCTCCCACTTCTCCCACCTTTGGTGCGGTGAGGAACGCTTTTGGCGAGATCAGGACGGGCGCAGGCGAACTTGGCGTGGAACCAGGACTGTGACGCATAACATTGGCGGCAGAAGCCACCATAAGTGCTGGTGTGGCTACCACCACGGAGGCGGGAATCTCTGGTAGAACGATGGGGATACCAAAGGAGCTTATGTTCTTCGTCTGACCCTGAGCGGAGTCTTCCTGCTGCTGGAGTTTGGCCAGCGGCGGAGGTTGATTTACTGCTGAGAGTTTACCTGCAAAGGAGCTGCCCTCCGTGGGCTTCAGAGGAATGGGAGCTTGAATTCCAGGCTGGGCCTTGCCACCTAGTTCCAATTTAACGGGCGCAGAGACTGGAGGTGTCGGGGTACTGCTGCTGGTGCCCTCAGTTTCGACGGTAACCGCCGTTACCATATTGGCGGTGATTGTCTGACCCTCTTCTTGCCCGGATCCTGGACTCTTTTGCTCGCCAGTTGTTGTGGTGGTGGTGTGCTCTTCTGCTATCACATCCTCAATGACCAGACGCTGCTCGGAGTCGGTGCTATCCATGGATTCATCCGAGAATCCTGCGCCTGCGGTAGCTGTAGAGTTTGGTGTGTGAGCAGCGGGTGGTGTTCCAGCCGTAGAACTGGCCAATGAGAGTGCTCCACCCACTGGTGTCTTTCGTTGTTGGATGGCACACTCCAGCTTCTGGATGGTCTCGCTCAATTCGCTGTTCTTTGCCGGAAGTGAGGACTCTAAAATTGACTTGGTCTCTGGGCTGCTGGTCGCTGGACCGGGTCTATAAATTTCACCCAATAATGGACCTGTTTGTATCTTAAGTGGTTCGCTAAGCAGCTTCAGGGTATCCAGCTTGATGCTACTGCTACACAGATCCAGTTTGGCTGGAGGATTGGGCACCACTTCTTCACTTCCCGGAGTCTTGGCAGCAGCGGTGGCGGATTCCACTGGCGGCTTGCCCTTATTGTTCTCCACCTCTTCTTTTTTCTGACTGATGGCCTTCAGTACCTTGTCTGCTATGGAGCTGGTCTTCTGTTCATAACTGCCGGCATCCAGATCAAAGGGTCCTGCTGCTCCAGCCAACAGTATCTTGACGTTCTCCAGTTTCTCCAGTTTGTTGTCTTTAGACTCTCCAGAGCTATAGCCACTGCCCTCGTTGGAAGTGCTCAACTCGAACACGTTTCTAGTTTCGATAAAGGGACTGCCTACAATGTGAGGAGCCGGCGGCTGCTTGCTGGCATTGGTGGCCTGCGGTGGTGTGGTCAAT
This sequence comes from Drosophila eugracilis, assembly GCF_018153835.1. Lineage (NCBI taxonomy): Eukaryota > Metazoa > Arthropoda > Insecta > Diptera > Drosophilidae > Drosophila > Drosophila eugracilis. The sequence continues at coordinate 173,198 of NW_024572115.1, read as the reverse complement.
TTAGGCGATGCCAAAACTGGGTTAGCACCTGTCGGTGGCGTACTGGGACAAATCAAGGCAGCTGACCCAGTTGTGGGTGTTGGTGTAATCACTGGTGTAACTGGTGGACCTGATATCGATACACCCTCCGACCGGAGAGGCGGTGGTCCAGGCGTTGTTGGAGGCTGCAGGGCATCTGTTAGTGCTCGAGTGGTTTCCTGGACCGTCTGTGCCAATTCCTCATTCAGAGCGGTGATGTTGAGATTAAAACTGGGCGACTTCCTTAAGGCATCAAAGGGTGTAGCATGATGCGGAGCCAGTTGGCTAGGCGTAGCAGAGGAGGACAGCATGGCATGGCCACTCGAGGTGGATGGCGTATTTAAGGATGATCCTGTCACTGCTATGGCTGCTGAACGAGCGGCTGTTGGCGGAGTGTGCATCTTCACTGGATTGCTAGATGAAGGCGTGACTTGACCTGCGGGCTGAAGGACCTTTAGGGTCGGAGGTGTTAGTTGCTGGGCCTTCTGTTCCACTGGCTGTTGCTGCTGAACTTGATCCTTGTCCAGCTTATAGATTTTGGCCTTTTCCATGCTCAGGGCTGACTCTTTCAATGGAGAACCCCTCTTCTTCACTTTGGGCGCTGTTATTGCTGTCGGCATTGCACTGTAACCACGTTCATGGCTCCCAGCGGCAGGCAATTGGTGCTGCTCCAGACTCTGCTGCATTGCGCTGACTTTGAGTATCATCTTTCTGGCCGCCGAGCTGACAACCAATGGCGTTGAAGAGGGAGCCCCGCCTGATCCGGTTGCTCCTGGTGTTGGCATTACTGCCGTAATCACTGAAGCAGTTCCTGCACCCACCACTGATCCGGCAGCTGCCGTGGCTCCGGCAGTCACAGTGCCGCCCACAGAGGCCATCGGTGAGATGCGCTTCTCAAACTCAAAGGGCTCTGTGTCCTTAAACTCGTAGACATCCGATGATAGTAGCTTCCGCATGCTTAGTCCCGATCCTGTAGCTCCTCCACTGCTGCTGTACTTTGATTCCTTGGTCACACCGGTGGATGAGGCATGTTGTGTGGCATTGCCCGGTTGTGATGGCACTGGTGCTGTGGACGCTCCTGGCACTGTTCCACTACTAATCTCCAGTTTGCTCATATCTGGCAGGGAACGAGTAGCTGAACTGGAACTTGCCGCAGAACCGGTCGAACAGAAGGAACTAGATGAGGAAGAGGATGACGACGGCGAACAAGCTGCCGGCAGTTCCACTTTTAAACTAGCCACGGGTTCAGCAAACTTCTTGGAGTCCTGGCTGGCATGGGAAGAACTTGGACCGCCACTGGCTACTGCTTGCCCGGATTGCTTCTTGAGGAGGTCTGCTTTCTTGGGGACATGCTGCTCCGCTGACTTTTTACCTCCAATTGTTAGGGGTTTTTCGACAATCACCGATGTGTACTTGGCCGTAGAAGTACCCGAAGATCCAGATGTGCTGGCCACTTGGGTAGCTGAGGTATTTCCAAATCTTGCTGGTGCTATCAGAGCGGTGGGTTTGATATCAGCTCCGGACAAGAACGGTTTGCTCTTGGTTTCCTCCTCCTTGGGCTCCGTTTTGGGTTCGATTTTCAGTGGTTCCTCTTTGACCGCCAGCTCTCGTTTCGGCACTGGTTCTTGATGTAACTTAGAGGGAGTGGCAATTGCCTCCTTTTTGCCTGCTCCAGCACCCTTCGGTTGCTTGCGATAGTCCGAGGACTGTGAGTCCTCATCCACATATGACTCGGTTTCCGAAGATAGCTCTGTGGAGCTGCTCTTGGCTGAGGATTCCAGTTTTGGTTCCTTTTTGATGTCCTGCAGGGCTGGTTCAGTCGAAGACTCCTTCTTCACAAGATCCTTGCGCTCTTCGTTGGTCGCGGCATTCGTTAGCAATTTCGGCTGGAATCCTTTAAGCTCCGATCGAATCTCGCTGAGATCATAGTCGCGACCCTTGGCAGAAGCGGCGCCACTGCTCATAGCACGATTGCCTCCAGCCCGGGATCCACGCACAGAGGCAGCCTGTTGTTGCTGCTGCTTTGAAGGAGCTGCCCTTGCCGCCGCTGGCTCATCATCCTCTTCATCTTCTTCGGAATCATCGCTGGGATGGGGAGCCGGTGCCGTTGAGGAGGCCCTGCTAGATACGCGACCTTTTCCTGGCGGTTGTGACTTGCCTGCTTGTGTTTTCTCCTTGGCACTTTGTCTTTTTGGACGCCGCACTGGCTCATCCGAGTCCGTATCGGACTCCGAAGCCATCGAGGCATCAGAAACACGACGCGGAGTAGTAGTACCAGGCACCACTCGCGTCGGTCGCTTTTTCATCTGCTGTTGCTGTAGTTGCGGTTGTGACGCTGCTGGAGACTTTGTTCGACCGGAATGAGCCACCACCGACGAGGGTGTGGTGGAGCGCGGTGGCATAGAGTCGCTTCGTCCCCGTCCCCGCTTGGCACCACCAGACGCCGTTGTCGTAGTCTTGCCCGCACTGGACAGCAGCGATGGAGTGGAGCTAGCCCCACCCAGAGATCCCGACTGCGATCCAGATCCATATGCAGAGGAATTGCCCGATGAGGGTGGAATTTTTGAGCAGCCATCCTTACCAGGCTGATGCTTATCCGCCAATCCCGGTGGCTGCGACCCCTGAACGGAAAGGGAGGAGCCTCCACCGCCGCCTCCACTACCGCTGTTAGCGCTGCTGGTGCTTATGGTACGAGTTTTCTGCTTGGATCCCTTGGTAAGATTCTCAGCAATTCTTGCACGTGGTACCCACTCATCGTAGCGATTGTTCCAGCCGGTGTAGTGGACCAGGTACATTGGTACTCCACCGCGCTGGACACTGATCTCGATTACCTTGGCCTCGTATGTGCTTCCATGTGAACTGGGCGACTTCTTCTCGTGGTAGTTCACCTTCAGTTTATCTCCGATTCCCACCACAAAGTCGCCCGTGTCGATCTTCTCCACGCTAATCTTCTCCTTCTTGCGTTTCCCACTGCCTGGTTGCTTCTCCTCCTTGTCCTTGTCCTTCTCCTTGTCTGCCTGCTTGCTACGCTGATGCTTCTCCTTTTTGTTGGACGTTGGCTGGACAGTGGCAGTGGCTGCTGCAGCAGATGTGCTTGCCCCCGTAGAAGGCGGTGCAGCAACTGAAGGAATAAAAGGGTATTTATTATTCCTGTTACTATTTATAATATTATTATTTTCTTCAAATTTTCGTTAACTAAAGGTGGTATTGCTGATGATCTTTATTTCTTAGTCAAATTTGAAGAATAGAGAACCAGATTAGGATTATTATTATTATATTTTGCATTTGATAGGTTTTGGTTTTCCACAAGCTGCTTATTAAAATATTTAAAAAATGCTTTGAAATATTTAAAAAAAATAACACATTTCTTTTATATCTTCACCCATAAGCATTTAAATAATTTAGTTTAACCGAATAAACACTCAAAACATTTAAAAATTATTTACACACGCTTTTGCCCATTTTGGCATTTTATTTATAAACATTTTTCTGATCCGAAAGAGAAGAGCTATGCCTTTCAAGACAATGAATAACTAATCAACATAAAAGCATTATAGTGCGTATATTACTATAGATATATATCTATGTACATAATATGCGGAAATTTATTTGATTAAAAAGCATTTTAAAAAGCTCCCCCAGTTAGAAAGAGAGGGCTAGTTAATAAATTAACATTTCCCTATTAGAAACTAAAAAAATGAAAAATATAAATATAAATTAAGATATTTATAAAATATCTATACCAATACTAACATTTCAGCTTTTCCTTTATTTTCTTTGTCTATCTAAAAAGAAAAACAAACTCGAATTCGAGTGAGAAAGAAGATAAACCCTTTTCTTATCAAAAAACTCATTCACATAAAAAAAAAACAAAGCAACAAGTGCTTCGGCAAAGCTTTTTATCTACAGACTTTAGTATTTTAACGAGCTTAGTTCCATTATTAACTTGCATTTTTAGTTACTAATAAACTTGACCGAATGTTTTTGTTGAGCTATCGATACCTTTATCGATAATATCAGGTGTGAATGCCGCGTGAAAGTCTTCGTGCGTGTTTAAAAATTAAAAAGCAGTTATATGCGAAGTTTGTATACCCTTCAGTTAATACAAAAAACTAAAGTAATAAATGAAATAATCATTTGAAAATCGAAAAGTACATCGGTCTTGGTGAAGCTTTCTAATTGTTTTAAAATCATTATCTTTAAGAGATTTCTAATGGCTATGAATCAATTTCATATATAGTAATAGAGTTTGGACCATAGAAAGGGTACCTCTTACAAGGGTAAAGAAAAGCTAAACCAAACAGGGTTGGCGAATATGGAAAACATCGCATTGGGGACAGAATACAGTCGGTTTTTGGTTGTCAACAAGCGGCTGGTGGTAAACACCCGAATTAGCGCTTTCTAAGATTGCTTATCAAATAAACTAACGCTGTTTGGGGGGGCAGAGGCTGCCGGGGCCAATGTCGCCATTGAACAAATACAAGACATATCACTGGGAGGCCACATAAATCACAAATAAAACAGATTTACCGGATTAGCAAGAAGCAGAGCTAAGAAGCTAGAGATTGGTTTGGATTTACTTCAAAACGAAACAAGTGTTTTCCTTTTTTTTTTAACGATTACATAATCATGCGCTTGCTAAGGCGCAGCTGGACGGGATTGCTCCAACAGAGGCACTGCCATCAGCATCACCGGCGTTTTCTGGTCACAACCAATCGTGGTAACAATGGCGAAAAGGAGGAGCAACAGCAATACAAATGGAGTTCTCCATCCAGCAGATCAGAGCAAATGCTATACGCCGCCTTTTGGGCAGGTGGCTTAACCCTAGGCTACCATTGGTTAACCAATAGGAACAACCTTGTGCTACTCGAGGAGCAGAAAGTTTCAAGCGAAGAGGAAAAGGAGGGGAAGGCCCGACTCTGGCATATAACCGTCAGAAAGGAACTTCCCACCTACAAGGCCGACCAAGTGGAGCAGCACAATAGCCCTGAGAATCGCATTTGGGTCACCTACGGCCTGGGCGTATATGATGTGACGGACTTTGCCGAGAATCATCCGGGTGGTGATAAGATATTGATGGCTGCCGGCAGTGCCATCGATCCCTTTTGGGCCATCTACCAGCAGCACAATACATTGGAGGTTTTGGAACTTTTGGAGGGCTTTCGGATTGGTAATTTGGAGGGTCAACTAGTGCAAAATGTTGACGATGAGCTGGGCTCACCCTGGGCGCAGGAGCCGCAACGTCACGCCCTGCTCAAGCCGGCCTCCAAGAGACCCTTCAACGCTGAGCCACCCATTGGCCTTCTGGCTGAGCAGTTTTACACGCCCAACGATCTTTTCTATGTCCGCAACCACCTGCCAGTGCCTGTGATCAGTTCGGAGGATTACGAGCTAGAGATCGAGGGAGGTGGGAAGGAGAAGACACTGAATCTGGAAAGTATAAAAGCCCTACCGAAGCATTCGGTAACGGCGGCCATCATGTGCGGAGGAAATCGACGTTCCGAGATGACCAAAGTTAAGGCCGTAAAGGGTAAGTCAACTGGTTAAGAATCACCTTCACCTTGACTATTCTCTAAACTCCATTAATTCCCAAACCAGGTCTTTCGTGGGGCGCCGGTGCAGTGGGCAACGCCAAGTGGTCAGGAGCTCGCCTGTGCGACGTTCTTAAGCAGCAGGGTGTACAGCCAGACGAGGCAAAGCACGTGATCTTCGAGGGTGCCGACTTGGATCCCACTTCCCACCCGTACGGAGCATCGATACCGCTCGCCAAGGCTCTGGACCCCCGGGGAGACGTCATCTTAGCCTACGAGATGAACGATGAACCACTGAGCCGCGATCATGGCTATCCCATCCGGGTTATTGTACCCGGCACTGTGGGTGCCCGCAATGTCAAGTGGCTAACGAGGATCGTGGTAGCGGATAAGGAATCCGACTCACACTGGCAGCAGAACGACTACAAGGGCTTCAGTCCCAGCACCGATTGGGATACGGTGGACTTCAGCAAGTCGGATGCCATCCAGGCCATGCCAGTGACTTCAGCCATTTGTACACCGCAGCCAGGATCGAGGGTGAAAGTGGACGATGACGAGGGACACATCACGGTAAGAGGATACGCGTGGAGCGGCGGTGGCAGAAAGATTGTACGGGTGGACCTAACCAACGATGAAGGTATAAGTTGGCATGTGGCAGAACTGGAGCAAGAAGATATACCCGATGGCAGGCACTATGGCTGGTCCTTGTGGACTGCTCGACTGCCCGTTTCGGAAGCCCAAAGGAAAGCCGGAGGCGTGGAAATCTGGGCTAAGGCCGTCGACTCGGCGTACAATGTGCAGCCGGAAAAGTTCGAGCACATATGGAATCTGCGTGGCGTCTTGGCCAATGCCTATCACAAAGTCAAAGTCAAGATTATCTAAAGTGAAGGGATAACTCAAATAGAACGAGCATAGGAACTGGAAATTGTCTAAAAACAAAATAAAGAATTGATTTTTTAAAGGTAAAACCTAACCTTAACCCTGATTTCAGTATTTTACACTTACCCGTTGGTGAGGCATCGCGACTACGCTGCATATCCGCGGAATTGGCCTTGCTGGAAGCAGAGGCACTACTGCCCGAACTAATATTGGTCTCCTTCTCAATGCTGTGTCTGGTGGAAGCGGCCGCTGCAGCAGCTGCCTTGATTTTGGCCAGCGGCAGATCCGATTCAGCATCTTTGTTGCTTGCTGCAGCTGCAGTGGGAGCAGAGCCTCCAGAAGTGGTTGCTGATGATAAGTTGGCCGGTGTTGATGTCGCTGCCGAAGGGGTTGGTGTGGCTGTTGAGGTTGCGCTAGCTCCTGTTCCAGCAGCTGACCCCGCTGAGGAGCTTGGAGTTGTAGTCGACTTCTCTTCGTATTTTTCTACAAGGCTCTTAACCTTACCCTGTTGTCCGCTGGCCGCTGAACCCTTCCTTTGTTTCTTAGGTGGTTCCACTACCACGCTAGACTCACTGGTGTTGCCTGATTCCTCGGCTGCAGATTGCGAGGCGGTGGATACGGCTCTGGCCGGTGTTGAAGAAGCTGCAGTAACTGCTGCACTGCTTGATGTTGAGGCCACCGCGGTCGTTTGATTCGGCTGAGCTAGTTTGCTGGTCGTTTCCGTCTTTGTGGTTTCCATCGGCTTCGGTGAGGCCACAGAGTTGGCCCGCACTAGGCTCCTGCCCTTGCTGCGGTTAGAGTTTCGCGAGGTCATTAGCATGGAGCAGCCCAGCTTGCGATCGAAGTCGCCATAGGGTTGCAGGAACTTTTTGTACGCCTGCTTCACCAGATTCATCACACTCACTGTGCAGGGCGTAAAGCCCAGACGCATGGCAATAAGTTTCCATTGATTTTGCGACGTGACGCGGTTGTAGCCACCGCGCTTCTGTACAGCCCGAAAGAGACGGTACAGATCTACGTCACGGCTTTGGATAGATGGCACTTTGTTTAACGGTGTGCCACGGTCATCCATATACTTGTACAGCTGGGCTACAAAGTGATCTTTCTCCTCGCGCGGTACATCGTCAGAGGAGTCCGAATCAATCTCGCCGTCGTCGTCGCTGGAAATGTTTGTAAGGCCGAAAAGCGAGTCCCTGTCCCAGTGGGCAGGAAGAATGCTGCTATCCAGGAACTCGAGGGCCGCCTGCACAGCAGGCACATCTTGTCGGCTGGCCACTTCGCGTGTAAACTCGGTGGCTTCCTTCTTGGGCACCGTGTAATAACGACCGTCCTTGAACGAGCGCACCAGGTACTCGTCCTTTACTCGAATGCGAACGGTGGCCTGTCAGGGAAACAAATATTGATATCCTGGATACACTCTTGATGTTGAATTAACTTACCTGTGCTGTGGGTGCAACCACCAGAGCCGGGAACCACTTCTCCTTGTCCTTCTTCTTGGACTCTGTCTCAACGCAGACTACCTTTCCGATGTTTTCCTCCTTTTCGTTGACTACCTCCTTGGCATCGCTTTCGTCGTCATCCTCGGAGCTATCCTCGTTTAGGTGCCCACGACGTCTGCCCCTACGTCCGCCCACCACGGGATTGCCAAAGTGCTCCGGGTGGGTCAACGGTAATTGGTCTAAAGTTTCACTCTCATTAAAGTGCCGACCACTTTTTAGGCACAAAGCAGTTCGCCGCAATGTGGTTATGTCCCCATCATCAAAGACCACCGTATACTGCGAGCAATCCTGGATCTTGGTAATGGTAGCCTCAACGATTTCCTTGCGATCCGGATGACGTACCTCCACAACGGCACCCACACGTAGTTGTCCTGTTGGCGCCTTAATGGCATCATCGGAAACAATGCCGGAGCCAAGTCCCTGCTTATAGGCAACCTTTACCTTGATGTTGCGCACCACCTTGCTGACCTTCGCCTCGCAGAAGGCGCCTTTGTACTTGGCACTCACCTCCGTGCCCACGGGCAACGATGGCGGATCGTCCATTTGCTGAAGAAGAGATGAAGTAAAGGTTTCATTAGGTATGATAATTTCACCAGCTTATGTTAATAATGTTCTTTAATAGTTATACCTTAGTCGTGTTTTCTTGTTTTCTTTCTTTTTGACGCTGCAATAGCATCGAAGTTCGCGAATTAGTTTGATACATTTTGAAATATTTTTGATTTTCTTTCGATGTTTCGTATGCGTTAACAAATTTTCACAAGTGATTGGTAAGTTCAAAAGAAGACCTCAAATTAATCTGACACTTGCTTCCAAGGATCACTTGATTATCATTTAAAAACGAACTCGATCAAGAAATCGACAAGTTGTTAATATATATAAGTATATACTACACAGAATTTACATATATCCTATTATAAATATATAGAGATTATTTAGAATGGGAGCTACATCCCCACATGCTTGCATTCTATTCGAGTTTATAGAGCATATAAAAACGTCCTGATAAATCTTTAAATTCCCTTACATTCATAGTTCCCTACTAACATATGGATCGACAGAAATATCAAATTATAATCCATATTTCTCTATAATCTAGTTTTCCACGTATAAATGTAACAATTGGCATTTCGAAGGTTTTGTTTTGGTTTTGACCACTCACCTGCATTTTTTTATTGGATTTTCAGTGTTGCTTAGCCAAGTGCTGGGATTGATTTCACTTTCTTCTGCTGGACATCCTGTCCAGCTGCAAATGAATACCTTCTTTTACGGATTATTTATCCTTTTGTTTATGAAATTGTTAGCAGCGTTGCTGCTCTTCTTCTTTCTACGCTGCTGTACCACCCACAAGGTGGAAGTTTCTAGTTTCACGCCGACTCCGGCAGGATGAACTGCAGCAGTTTTCAATATTGAATGTCCCCGGTGTTAATTTCTCGTGGCGGATTACATTTGCAAGCTGGCTGTCTTCGGTATCGCTATATTTCCCTTAAAACTTCTTTAGTTTACGTTTTTGGCGCATGAAATTTTCGCTAGAGGCTGCAGACTGCCGATAACGGTTATCGAAGATGGCAATGGGAAAATAATCGAATACAATGCGATAATTATCGAAATAAAACAAAGTGTGGAACGCAATTTGGCGCTATTGGAAATTATTTGTAAGTACTATTAAAAAAATGACCACAGATGGCGCTAAAAAATACTGTCAAATTGCGCGCTATTTGAAGTTTTCAAATATTATATTTTCATCAAAGTGTAAATCTTTATTATTTTTTACTTTCTGACCTTTCCCCCAAAAACAAGTCATGCATATAAGAATACATTTAAATAATTTTATAATTCAATACTTTGTCTGTATTTTCTTTAAGTAAACTTAAAACTAACATTTTATACAAAAAAAAAGTTACATACAAATGAAGTACGGCGAATTATTGGATATAGCATTTAATTTGTGGACAATTAATTTGAAATGTTTTAAAACTTAAACAAACGAAAATAAACGAATGTGGACAAAGTGTTGGCGACAAAAGTGGAAAGAGCTTAAAAAATAATATGAACAAATTAATTTTTAAAATTAATATACAGGGTGTGTTGCGCAGAAATCTCTAATAGATCAAAACATTTCGAAAATTTATCTAAAATTATAAATTTATAGAACATTTTATTTTATGATATCCAAATCATTAGAGATTTCCGCGAAAACCCCTTTAAAGTTTTTTTTTTGTTGTTGTTGTGCCGCAGATGGAAAAGGGGAAAATACTGTGAGTTAGTTTTTAGAGGGGGGTGTAGTAGTTTTAGCCTAAATTTTAAACGATAACTATAAATAATATAAAGTACATAGGCAATTACGCTTAGTGCAGTTTTTGGGTAATTGCTTTCTCAGTACTCGGGGATTCCCCCTCTAGGAAGCTGGCGTTTCTCCTTCGTACTCCTTTTGGCTCTACCAAACACAGCCCCTAAACACTGTACAGGGTGGTGTTATCGGGGTCCACCTGTACGGCCTGGACAATGAAGCGTTTGCGGTCCAAGACATTGATAGGTGCAGCTGGCTATTATGGGTTAAAGAAAAATTTTATTAATTAAATCACAGATTTATACAGATAAAAGTTATAGATTGTAAAGCCGGGAAGTAGGGGATAAGCTCTGTAGAGTTTCGGGTAGCATAGCAAAGGGGGGGTATATTAGACATGCAGATATAAAAGTTATTAATTTAGCGAGTTTTCAATAAACATTTAAGCAGGACAAGTACTCACACAATGCAACTCCCTTCTCCCATTTTTATATATTTGCCTCAACTCAGCTATATATTACAAATTTTAAAATGTATTTTGTATAAATCCTTAACCAATTTGCTAAGCAAAAGATGCTAATTTTAAGTTAGTTGTTTCCGAGAAAGTTAATTTTTTTTTTTAACAATATCACAAATCAATTAAAGAAACAATATATTTCTGTGTGATGTTTTGTGGACCCTAAGAATAATATTCGACATTTCTGATCTAAAATGAAACACAAGAGAAACAGAAAGTAAAAACATATAAAAAGTGACAAGACGAAGAACAAACTTAAACTAAGTGAAGGGATATTAAGTTTACAATGTATTATTTAGCTTAGTCTATCATGTTTTTTTTACAGCTGATTAAATATTATTAAAGTGTCTTTATTTGTTTTAGACACACGAATCAATATGAGAATTCCAATTGCATAGTCTGGTTTTTTCATATGTACATTAATATTTTCTATAAAAAATCAATCTATAATTTGGTAAATGCGGAGTTTACAAATAATTCTACACTTTCAAATCTTTAAGTATTTATAACATATCATAGTTCTTGCTTTGCTAAGAGGGCCACTCCTCATTCTGACAAATTAAAACTAAGTTTTCATGATTTCTCTATAAGCATTTAAGCCAAAAACTTGAAGTTTTTATATTTTTTAAAGCTATTACTTTGTTCTAAATAATGTTTTATGTTATAAAAAAACAAATAAAATATTTAAAATATTTACTATCCCGGACTAAATAAATGAAATACTCAAGGAACTTGTGGAGCAGCTAGGCTAGCGAAGAGAGCTTAAGCTAAAGAGGAACCACCACCAGGTATCAACCGCAAACCAACCAAGGACGAGCACAACCGTTCCCCAGACCAGACCAGATCAAAACCAGATCCCAGCCCAATGGTAGCCTCAAGGGGGAAGGGTAGAGTAGTAGTGATGATGTCCTATCGGGAGCCACTCACGTCGGTGCACTTGCACTGCGTCTCATCGAAAACGGTGCCGGTGGTGCAGCTCTGATTGTACCGACAGACGCAGGTGCAATTGTCATCCACCCAGTACTTGTTTTCCGCCTGCTCCAGGCATTTGTCCCTGGCATCCGTATTATGGCACTCGCAGCGGCACAGATCCTTGCGATACGACTGATATACATTGCAATCCTCTGCCTTGATTCGACAATCACAGCGGCATTGTGTATGCTGTTCCACGGTTATGATGGTAAACGGTCTTCGTCCACTGGTTGCCGCTCTGTCCACCTTGCGCACGCGCAGCTGTACTTGCTCCACTTCCGTTGGCTGGCAGGAGATCAATGTGGATCCACAGCAGCCATTGCAACGACTAATTCTTGTGCAGGCAGGTATGTAATAGTAGTTAGCCTCGTCCTCCGCTGGGGGTTTGAGCTCTACGATCGTGGGTTGTGGTGAGCAACTCGCTGGCATTGCATTTCTCACGGTGGCTGAGGAATGGGAATTGAAGAATTTGATTAAAAAAAATATATTTTTTGTATATATAAACATTTTTAAGAGGATTTTACAAGATTTTAACCATTAACCCGAATGGAATCTTATTCTTATTCTGAAGAATTCGCTTGTCGAGTTTTTTTAAAAGCAAGAAAAGTAACTTAACCTTCCAAACTTATCTTTTTAACTTACATTTCATAATACTGCGCTTGAAGTTTTCTAAAGAAAGAAGAAAGATAGTTTATAATTAGTATAGATAACTTTCTTTTGACCTACTAGTAGACTTAATACTCACCCTTGGAAGAGGGTATCTCACCGGAGCCATCATAATCAGCGGTCACGTTGCTCAGCTCAGCGGACACGGACAGTGGAAGCTGTAAGACAAATTGGACATGGTTTAAGCTCTACCAAAAAACATTCATTTCAACTTAGTCATAGGTGTTGATACGAGTATACCCCCATTTCCTTCAACAAATCTTTGTCAAGATTCCATAGAAAAACGGACGTCAACTGCATAGAAATGGTTTGAATAAATATATCAACAAAAAAAAAATAACATTTATAACTGCCACCGTGCGTCACCCAAGTATTTTAGCTTTTCGACATGATTTATTTTTTCGCCATTCCAGGTGGAAGAGGAGCAAGTGATTCGCAGCCACGTGCCGCGTTCTCGTCGGCGTCAATTTGGTTTTGGCCAATTTGCACGTAGATGTGACGGTAGCTAAACCGCTACCAAGCTCTGGGCCATGATTCATTAGCGACATTTGCGACTCAGCGTTGTTAATTGTTCGATCTGATGGATCGGGGGGTTATAGTAGTAGCAACAGCAGCTGCGTCACAAATAACGGAGAAAGTTCAAGGGCAAATGGCAAGCGATCGCAGAGGAAATGGTATATTTTTATGATAACATTTTCCTGGTTTTTATATCAAATATTTAAATATCGAAATTAGTATTGAGAAGAACTGTTTGAATACAGCAGAGCTTGAACTTCAAAGCTTATCACTGAAAAACTAATTAAAATTACTTTCTCACTTTTATGTTTATTTATTTTTTCAGGTATTTTTCTTGGAAGAAAAGATTCCATTTCCCAACCAGCAACTCTTTATTTATTGATAAGATACCAGGAAGTGAATCGGTTTTTTGTGTAATCACAATTGGCCTAACACTAATTGTCATCCGATATCGGAACATTTATTGTTTCAACTTCTGTGTCGGTTATTTGCCAAGTGTGCATTAACCGATTACGATCCCAATTTCCGACTTGTTTACCCAGCCAATATGACTCCGCCGTAGAACCCTTCCGCCGCTTCTTCTTGGCCGGTGGCAAAGGAAACCTTTTGTTTATCATGATACACTGACGCAAATAAATCTTTCGATGGGGTGGGATCTATGGGTATGGGGATTGGGATTGGGTTGCTAGAAAGTACTAAATGTGGATGTTGAGGTTGGTGGGTATGGGGCCAGTGAGTAACGCCCAATTAAAAACGTAATGCGAACTATTTGTTTTGGAATCAAGGCGATCACCGTTATCAATGCCAAAGACGCAGACAGAAGCAAAAAAAAGGCATTCACTGAGAGAAAAAAAGTGTTATTTGAAAAAGAATTGTTCTAAAAATGAAGATATATAGAACTGGTTAACTCTTTTTATAGATTTAACTTTAATATTAAAAACTTTAAGCTTTCAGTTTCAGAATCTACCTTCAAAAACTTGAATTACACATTTTTCTCTCTCTGAGAAGATGCTAAGACAACGGCGCCACTGTCCACGGTTTGCTCCCGATCTTGGGTATGGGGTTGGGGTTTCGGGTCTGGGATTGGGGTCTGGGATCGTGGATCGGCCTACGAGCTGGGGTTGTGCAGTGAGACTGCGCCTTATCAGACTGCAAACAAAACAGCGGCGATGACGATGACCCAAATAGGCAGTGTCTCTAGGCGGCACAGAGGCGCCATCTAGATGCAGCACAAGATAGATTCTAACCAGATATTATGGTAATATTTGGTAGGTAAAGGGTTAGCTTTAAAGAGTTTCCCCTAAGAATTATGAATCTTACTCGTAGTGGTAATTTTTACTCTTTTTTTAGAATTTAATCAGCTATAAATAATGATATAATGATGAAGGCATTTGTACATTAAATGGAAAGTCTTGATTACCGGATAAAAATCACGTTCCTATGATATTATGCAAACTTTGAAAAAATCCCAAAGATTGGGTTGGCACAATTAAGATTCGGTTTTTTTCGCTTATCAAATTTTGAAAAACCCAAAGAAAAAACCTATTATTTCGCTTAAGGGTATATCCTTTCTATTATCTTATCCAAAAAATTATATAAAATATTCCAACTACTCCATAAGAATATCTCATAATCTAAATTATAAATCTTACCGATATAGGTTTTCCCGCTTCGGCGGCTGCTCCTTGGCAGCAACTGCCCTCCACTGCACCCGGTGTGACATTAGGGTCATCCGCCTGGCGTAGCAGTCGAACTTTAGTTTGCGTAGAAGAGGAGGATGGCGCAGCGGCTGCGTAGAAGAAACGCTGCGATGGAAGTCTATTGTTGGGGGTTACGCCCACACCCGCTGCGCTGCCGATGATCAGAAGGATTAGGAGCAGCGGCAGGACTAGCAGTGACTGCTGCACAAGTTGGTGAGTTCTGCTGCGGGACATGGTCAAGCGTTGCTCTTAGATCCCAAATCCAAGTTAAGTTTATTGACACGAAATTCGTTTAGAAATTATCTGCAAAATAAGAGGTAAGTTATTAAAAAATATTTTATTTAAAATTTATAATAATTCCATGAAAAATATTTATCTGTAATTTCGGATTCATTAAACTCAAACATATTATAATTTATAACTAAGATATTCCCGGAAAACTCAATCACCATAAAATCCTAAGAAATTGTTGAAATTTTAAAAAATTCAACCTAACAAAATAATTAATCATAACTTTCTGTGGCATATCATTATTCTTTCAAATAAATGTTATGATTTTATTTTTACAGAATCTGGAGTGACGTTTTCCTTAAATTCAAGATTGGTCAGAATTTTAGAATTAACAAATTTTACGTAAGATAACCGATAACTTTGGTTTATCAGTTACATTTTGCGGAAGTAAAAATTGAGTTTGTGTTAGGTTCTATTTCCTGGAATCTAAAAAAATAAGATTAATTTATTTTACAGAAATATATAAAAAATTCGAAATTGTTATGGCTTATTCTGAGTGTAAAAAGTGTGAAGCTGCATCTTTTTTTTGAGACTCTGAATGATTTACGACTTGATTTACAGGGCGAGTGGGAAAATGTCAGTGTCAAAAGATTCTTATTGTTTTCCTAGGCTTTTCTTCTTTAGATTTATGTATGTGTGTTCAGTGGTTAATTTGCTTTTCTTCTGCTGGTTTCCCGATATACAATGTCAATTCTTTGGCGGGGGAAAAGACAACAAGCAGAGAGACAAGGTGTATAAATGTGGGTGACAGGTGGGCGGGCACGTTTACCATTCGAATTGGGGTCAGTTCGGTTATGAATCCGATGATGTTGACCAACAAAACCTCCATACGGCTAACTTGACATTGATACAAAAAAAAAAAGTCTTATCATAAGCATACACACCACTCGAGGGTACAAAATGCGTGCGTCAGGCATATCAATGAGACAATCACCCAGCCAATTGCATGGCAATCATATAATGCTATAAGGACAGGAAGCTACCAAAAACATTACTCACGATCAACTAAATCAACACCCCTTGATCGCTATCAACATCATAAAATCATTAAGGTAAATAACAAAGACAAAATAAACATTATTCAAAAGAAGTTTTTCATAATAATAAAGATATAAATATGAGATATCATTCATCTAAATAAGATATATATTAATATGATAATAAATATCGAAATAATAACTTTGAAATATTACTTGGCTGATAGTGTTACTCATTTTAAGTTGAACAGGAAGTCTATAAAACAAGTTAACAATGTAACTTGGCTAAATCAGTTGATAAGTTCTGAGCCATCAGGTGACTAATCTTAGTTCAACCCAGTTTTAAGAACCACAAAAGAAAAGTAAATACTATTACAAATCATTTTTGATAACAATCAAGATAGGTCTTTGATTAGATATAAGTCTAACGCATGACTCAGCTAATATGCCCCATTATGTAAAATGTTTACACGGTATTAAACAATGCACTGCCACTACCGCTTTTGGCTATGAATGAAACGCGTTTGTTCCCCAGTTGTATGCCCGTTTCTTTTATTATGGCCATGTATTGACTCATAAATCAGAAACAATTGTGGCCATTAAAGCCGCCCTTCAAGCCGGCAAAAGGCAAAAGGATTCTTGTGTAATCAGCGGCAATCTTAGAGTTTTAACTTGAAATTCTTTAGGGCCAAGACGTTAACCAATTTCCTGTCCGTATCGAAAGTTTTTAATATACATATTTTATTTTGTATTCCGAATGCGTATAGAGAGTTTAATATTTCCTGTGACTGAGAGAGTTACTTTCAGTTAGTGGTTTCTGTGCAGTTTTTAGAGGGGTTATTTCTCAGACTAAAGAAAGACTGATATAGAAAGAAAGTTTGATTACTACGTACTTGACCCTTACTACGGGAAATTTTAGGTACTTTTAAACCCCATTCTAAAATCCATGAAATCCGAGACTCATCTTTCATTCCAACTGCAGGTTCCACTGTGGCTTTGGCATTTAATGTATTTTATTATTTGTTATTATTCTTGTCATTCCCTTGCGTTGCCCTGTTCTTATTCTTATTCGTATTCTTCTTATGCTTTTTTTTGCGTACTGCTTAAATATGAAAATTCTTATTATAGGTCAGTTCGCGTTTCCCTTTCAGCTGCTCGATTTGTTGTTGTTGCTGTTGGGGTGTCGATAACGGAACGCACGCCTGCTGATAGTGATAATATGCCGAGTGTAATTGTTGTTGCAGATATGTATATAGCTTTAGCTACTACTGGTCAAGGCGCTTTATCAGCTTAGTAAGTGGCAAAAATAAAGAAGCAAGTGCAGCACTCTTTCATTCATTAAAATGCAAAATACAAAAAAATAGAAAATGAGGAAGCAGCGGAGGAAATAAACATAGGAATTGGCTCCCCCATGGAATACTCGTATACCATATAGAAGATTGGGTTGGAATATAAAGGTCTGATTGTTAAGCAGAAGGTTAACATACCCTGATTTCATTTCCCTAGCACAAGTTTAAAATTTTCGTTTTTAGGCCACTTAAAAATTTCAAAGAAATTAAAAAGAAAAGGAATGAGAAAGAAGATCATCATTCGAATTTAATTTAACGTCCAAGTTATTATTAATATTATTTTTTCTGATTAAAACTCATTACACGATCCTAATTTCTTGCTGTGTTTAAAGGGAAACCGACGAGGAGTCAAGTAATGAAAAGAGAGTAGTGCAAACAACAACACAGGAAAGGAGATAGCAGAAAGTGTTGAAGAGAGAGGCAGAGGAAGGAGGAGAGGAAGATCGGATTGTGTTAAAAATAGCTGTAAGCTCGCCTTGTAACGGGATTCCTCGGGAGTTTGCATTCGGTTTATTTTTCGAATTTGTGTTTGTTTCTTTCTGCACTTGTGTTTTAGGTGTAATGGAATATTCAAGTGTTTATTTGCTGGCGGCAATCAACACCCAAACACACACCCACACGTCTGCTATCATTGTTTTTCTTTCTGTTTTTTTCTTCATATTTCTCCCCCTTTTCATGGCTCGTTTTTAACAGTTAAACAAATGCCGATTGATATGACAGACCAACAGTTGTTATTGTATTTTTTTTCTTATTATTATTATTCTCCTGCTCTTTGGCGCTTGCTAAACCTCTCTCTCTTTCCGTCTCTCTGTTGCCAGGTGTCACGCACACCTGTGTGATTCATCTTGACATTCCTTTGCCCTCCTGTTGTTGTTGCTGTTGCTTTTCAATTTTCGTTTTTTGGGTGGCTGCTGCACAAGCTTAAATGTTAAGTAACACCTGTTAGCTGAACAGGGGATTGAAAACTGTTTTGAATATTGGATTTAAATTTTGAGGATATTTAAGAATGTCTGTTTTCTTGATTTGAAGTTTTACAAATATGAACTAGTTATAAAGTTACTTTTATAACAACATGTTTTTTAGGAAGAGGATCTATTTAAACGATTGCATAAACTGTCACATCGAAGGTCTCTTTAACCCGCTTTAACGGTTAACATTGCACGTCTAGCCAAGTGTTATCAGTTGTTGTTGTTGCTACTCAGGCATTTCGTCAGCCCAGATATTACAGATCGATAGAGCGAGTCAGTAGTCTTCACTCAGCGGGTGGAAGGAAAGAGAGAGAGGGCGAGACATTGACTGCGTACAGATTACAAAATTATAAGTTATAAATATGAATGCGAATACTTATTGCGAAAGCAAAAGGCTTTTGTTACTCCTTTTACTGATACCCTGTACTAATTGCAAGTGATATATCACAAAAATCAGTTTAATATTCCAATTTTTAAGAATATTTTTCACTTATTCTTAATCTACCATGATAAGTTAATGGATCATAATGTAATACCTATCTCCTAGGTATCGTATAGTCTTTAGAACTAAACTATACGATCTTAATTTAGTTTGCACAGGTGGCGCCGGGTTTTTTTATTTTCCCAGTTTCGAAGCATTGTTTTCCGGTGCGTCATCCATAAAGATATGTATCCATAATAATATCAAGGAAGAAAACGCGAGAAAACGAAAGGAATCATCTCTGTATCAAGCGATTCCCCACTTGGGCGGTCCTTAATTATGCAAAGGAAGGGAGTGCCTCCAGAGCAATTGCTCCTCGCCAAAGAAAAAGAATTTCAAAAAAAAAAAAAAACTCGCAGCGTTAATGATGATAACGCCCACGATGCCAGGGGCGTGGCAGATCAGGGGAGAAGGCCCATAACTTGTCTCCTCGTCTGGCTATTCGCCCAGGCAAATCAATTACAATATAGACATGATGATAACTCCACAGCATCCATGGAGCGTACGCTGATGGGGAGCATCACAACAAACAGCAAATAAGAAAAGGCTAAAGTTAGGGCGACAGGAGGGCAATGGGTTCTACGAGATAAATTATGGATTTGAGGCCCCCCCAAAGGGATCGGGTTAACAGAGACGTCTGGAATGTGAGTTAAAGAATTAACCGATTTCAACTTTCAGTTGCAGAAAATTGTTTACAATAAACTTTTAAAAAATAAGTAAGGAAAACCATGCTGTTACATTTTAAATAGATAAATCTGAGGTACTTTTCCAAAAACTTAAGTTATTGGAACATGAAAATCAATCATATAGTCTTCATATATCAACATTACTAATATTTCTACTTTCATAAACTTTTATTCTTAATAATACTAAAATGATTTATCATTAAAACAAAGAAACATAAAGTTAAATGAACTCCCTGGCATGTGGTCTTAAAATAAAATTATATTCTTTTCAAATAAATTAGTCATTAATTTAAGAATTATTTATAAAAAACGAACTACGTATGGTGGTAAGGAAAACGTGATAGATCTACTGGAAAACTATTTCATTTTCAGCCCCGTTTGTTTTCCATAAAACCCTTTTTGACATATATTCTAAATTTAACACGTTCTGATTTGGATTATATACCAATTTATAGTAAATTTTCCTGCTGTTGAACGTGATTGTTTTACAGAACAAATCGTAATAGAAATGTTTGTATAATCGTATTATAATATATAATATATTAGAAGGTGTTATTGAAGTAACTTTTTTTGTCATAAAAAGAAAACCAACTATTGAAACATAGTAAGTAATTACATTTCCAATGTTCACTACTTTTAATTTTACTAAACAGTCTTGATTAATTCAAGTAAATCTATAGCTATAGCCATAACTTAATATCTCTAAGAGGTTTCTACTTAATAAATTAAAAAAAGAATGCCTTAAAAACCACTTAAATAGCCCATACATTTGCTGAATTTTATTAACAATTGAGCCCATATTATTGGATCATAAACCAGTTAATATATTGTTATTTAAGGCAGCGAATACATTTTAAGCAAAGTTCACTTGCATTTGTTAGTCACTAATCTCGAACTGGCACGCGATTTGACGTAGTTTGATTTGAATATCGATTAAAGCCCGGCTTAGACTTTGTTTTTGTTTAATATGATTTTATGGGGAACTCAAGCGCAACAGTTTTCACAGGGGGTTTTCCACAAGCCAATTGGAATAACTCAGCAGCCACATCAAAAAAAATAAAGTTAATTGCAATTGTACTTTTTTTGTTTTTTGTTTTTTTGCATTTGTTAATGATAAAACTTTGTTCTCGTTTTTGCTTAAAAAGCTATTTCAAATCAAAAAACAACAAAAGGCAAGAGAGCTTTTTTTAAGGCCCGGCTTGAATGGGACAAAAGTGGAAAACCATATAAACAATAACAAAAAGCTGTTTTAGTTTAAATGTTAGTTAAACTTTGGGGGTCGCTGGCTTGTATTTTTGCTACCAATTTGTATGTTTACTGTGTTTTGAGAATAATAAAACTTACTCTATGCTAAGCACGGCTAAAAAATCAAGAAATCTCACTTTAAACAAATATTTTGTATAAATTTATTTTACACTTTTTTTAGAGGGATCACCAGAGCACAAATCGGTTAATACGCAACGAAAAACAAGAAAAAAAAATGTAGTAAAAGCACAAATAATATTTTTAATTTTGTGATATATTTTGTGAGTTTAACGCGCGACGACAACGACGGGATCGGTGGTTTTAACCTCGCGGAGATCGGTTAAACTGCGATCCAAGCACCAGCAAGTTCCATTCAAGACTGTCGTGTCGTCGGTGTGGGCCAAGTTACTGTGCCCCCTCCTATCACAATCACAAAAAATAACAATAGCAGTAACGATCGGCTCTCCCGCTCTCCGATCTCAACCGCTCAGCTCTCTCGCCCGATCTTGGGGGCTGCTGTGATCGTTGGATCAGCTGATAGCTTAACAGCAGCTGTTGGAGTTTGAGAACTACTGTTAGGTAAGTAAGGGAGCTCAGGCTAACGACTATTCTATACCCTTGAAAAACAGACGGTTTTGTATGAAGACCTTTATGTGTTGCCAAAAAAAATTTCTACAAATAATGGAATGTATAACCTTATTTATCTTAATCTAATCTTTATAGACAAAGGTGCAACCTTTTGCTCAGCTTATAAGCTACTTAAGTAATATTTAGTTAATATTGTTTATAAAAATTATAAATATTATTGATATCTTAATATGTAACATGACTTTTTATAACAAAAGAAACCAAAAATTTTGAGAGTACTTAACTCAAAATGTAACTACTCTTATATACCGAAAATATTAAATAGAAAACTAGAAGCTTTACTCTTAATTTAATTACTAACTTTAATTTGGCTTTCAAACTTATGGGATAAAGTTACCGCTTAGGTATATAGTTTATAGTGGAAAGTAATGATTAAACTAATATTATCCGACTTTCCAGACTTATTAACCTAAAACACTTAGTTTATATAAATATTAAATATCTTAATTTAACTCAGTCAAAGAATCAAAGATACCTTGAATTTCCGCCTGAATGACAGTCCTCCTCTTAAGGATGCTTCTTGTTTACATGCCTCTCCAGATCAATGGCCCGAAAGAAGGGCCACAGGCAAAGTTGGCAAATGTACTTGCCTTGGCCGGCTCCACAATCCCTAGTCATATGCTCGTTAAGATGACACCGCTGGGCAAATCTCTTGCCACAAGTGGGACACAGATGTGGTCGTTGCTGCAAATGCTGACTATTCATGTGCTTCTTCAGATGATCAGCGGTGGCAAAGTCTGCCTGGCAAACACTGCACACATGAGCGCGCAACAGAACGTGGAGACGTTGAAGATGGGAACGCAAGGCTTCGCGGGTGCCATGGCTCTTTCCGCAATAGCAACATTCCAAAGGATTACGGTCGTAAGTCTGCTCCAGATGCCGCACTAGACCCAAACTGCCCGAGAAACCATTGGCGCAGAAGGGACACACGAACACGCTTGGCTTAGTGTCTACAATACATGACTCCTTGTCCAAGTCCATGGGCCAGCCGAAGGTCAGATCGTCATCCCAGTCAATGCTGGGTAAAATGTCCTCAATGTTCTCCTCCAGCATCTCCAGGTTCTCGGTTTCATCGACTTGGCTACCTGTAATCGTATACATATATTCTTGATCAGCATAAGTATTATCTTTATTCTGAAACTGTATGTTAGGATGTGGTTTGGATAGGATTAGTTCGGACATGGATAATAGAAGTTATCTTGCAGAAAACTGCAATCTACTTCTAATCACAAAGATAAATCAATTTACATAGATATATCCACCCACCCACACCCCTAGGCTCCATATTAAAATAGACCTACGCTAACCCACCTGTTTCGCTGGCCGTTGACTCCATGGAGCGAAGGTGGTGAACCTCCTCGGCGTGTTCCTGCAACTCCCTCATTCCGCTGAAGGTCTTAACATCATTGCAATTGTCCGCACACATGCCACAGTAGAAAAGCGACTGCTCACCGTGCCAGCTGACCACATGACGGTACAAGAACGTGGCGGATGCGTAACGCTTGCCGCATTGCAAACACAGGTACTGCCCGTCGGCGTGCTTTCGCTCCCGATGCCGCTCCAACCGAGACTCCTCGCCGTACAACGTCAGGCAGTGCCGGCAGATGAACAGACGCCTCAATTTGGCCTCGCACTGCTGTTCATGCCGCTTGGTGGCCAAATGACGCGGGAATCCCATGAAGCAAACGCCGCAATGGTACATGCGCTTTGCGCGCGGCTTTTTGGGTGGCAGGCGCAGGGCTCCGCGGTTGGTTGATCCCGGAGGCTTTGGTAGGATTGCCACGGGTTCCATGGCTACAGATTAAATAAATAATTTAAATTTAGCTTGTAAACAAAACAACTTGTTCTTTATCGATATGAAAAGGCGCACTTTGATATCGATTGACGTTAAAATACCATCGAGTAAATAGGGTGACCGCAGCTTAATTCCTTTTAAAATAGATTGATACATAAATTTTGGGCCACTCTAACTGATCTTCATCAGAGACACAAACCTTTGATAACAACTTTTGAATATTTTTAATTTAAAATATTTAAGAAAAAATTCAAAAATCAACTTAAACCAAAGTAATCCCGTTTAAGCAGCCAAATATGAGTTAAAAAAAAAGTTAATAGCCATGAAAAGGTTTTCCACAATTCAATAAAAACCAAACTCCTCTTACATTTTCGTCACTTGAATATTTATTGTACTTCATTTAAATCATTTTGTATTTGAATTTTTTTTTTTACATACTTTTATGGTTTTTTTAATTTTCATCAGCATAATTCAATAATATATATTTTTTGTATGGTATAATAATTTTATAACACGTTTTTCTGCACTGTGCAAATAATTTTCCCATCAACTTTCTATTCAATTTTTGTTTTTTCTTTTGTTTTGCGAATTTCCTTTTAGTTATTTGCGTGATGGAGTGTTGATATTCAAATTTTCCTTGAATTCTTTGTTTTTGGTTTTTTTTTTTTAGTACAGTCTACATTTAAATTGTTTTACATTTGATTTCATTTACCGACTAACATTTTATTTATTTATTTTTTTTTTTGGTTTGTTGTATATTTTTGTCCATTTTTTGGTTTTTCTCAAAATAATTCATGTTTTTAACACTTTTGTAATAGTATATAAGCTGTATACACTTATAGTAAATGACTTTGAATACATCATAATAACAAACGCCTCGGTTACACACACACTTTTCGATCTTCACAACGGTATATTCTTCTCATGACCCAGAATTTACATGGCGTTACTAAAAGCTCTGGAATCTTATTTATTAAGCATATTGTTTTTGCGCATTCCTGTTTCTCTAATCAGTGATATGAGCACTAATTATCCAGAAATTAAAGTAAATATTTTTAGGGCAATTCTACCCACCTGTCGCGTGAAGTAGTGTACATTACTTATGTAATTCTCTCTTTTTTTTTTTATTATTATTAAACATACATTAGTTATCGAATCCTTTATCTGTTCTTTTTGGTTTTGTTTATTATCAAAATGGCTCTGTGGCGGACCTTTTAAGGTTTTGTTTTCATTTTTTTAAGTTCTATATTTTTGCCCGATACTCAAAGAATCAAATATTATACAACAAAGGTACAAGGATAACAATTTTGGTTGGAAATTTTGAAAAAATGAAAATGAAAATCGCACTTTTTATAAAAATAGACTTGAGTTTTAGAAAATCATTAATAAAACAGAAGTTCTTTATGTTTTTAAAGTATTTTTATGAAATTAAGAATTATTTTCTGAACAAGATAAAAGCAATATTTGCTAATTTAAACTATGAAAAGGTTTTCCAAATTTCAATTTTTCGCGTATTTCGATTTTCTAAAACTTAAAACGATTTTTAAAAAGTGCAAAAGCCAAACAACTTTTTGAATATACATCAAATTTTCCATTTCTGTATAATTCATAATTTAATAACAACTTCATTTGTTTATTAACTAAAACTTTTTGTATTTTATTTGTGGTTTTTTGAGTACCAGGAAAAGTAAAGTCGACAGCCGCACTTGTGTTTTGTTTTTTGTTTGTTTTTGCTTTTTGTTAATTATTTAAGATTTGTTGTGTGTGTTTCGGCAAGGAACCCATAAATATGTATGGGAACACTTAGTATAAGCAATTAAAAGATATTCACCATTGACTACTAAAAACATTCGGAACTTGTTCTTTGCGATTTGCGTTAAAGTAATTCATATGTTGCCTGCGTTTCATTTTTCTTTTTTGTTTGTTTGTTTTATTTTTTTGGTTTGTTTGTTTTTTTTTGTTTGTTTTTTTTTTTTTGAAATTTTGTTTGTAAACTTCTTAATAAACTAGTTTCTTTTTGGTTTGGCATATTTGACTTACAACAACGGTAATACAAAAAAGTAAATGTACATAAAAAACAACAACAATACAATTTTCCTCCGCATTTTACTACAACTTCTTTTTTGGTGTTGTTCTAAAAGCTGCTATTATTATTATTATTATTATAATATTTTGACAACAATTTATTTTTTTTTTTTGGAACTATTGCTGCTGCTGCTGCTGATTTCTTATTTTTTTTTTTTACTTTTTTTTTGGTTTAACTCTTTAATTGCTCGGCTCGCATTAAGCAAAGTTAACGGTGGTTTCATGTACATATTTTGTACGCACGCCCTACACACGGCACATCCCTCCTTTATATCATATATATATTTATGTATATATATATATATATATATCGTTCTTTTAATATTTCGTAATATCTATGCAACATTTGCTTTGATTTGCTTAGGTTTTTCGTTCGGCATTTATGTAACTTTTTCATCATCATTTTTGGTACATCATTTGGTTTTTTTTTTTTGGATTTCAGTTTTCTTTTGTTAATTGAAGTAGTTGAAAAATGTATTTTGTTTTTATATACTTTTTTTTTAGCATAGAAAGCACAAAGAGAATTCAGATATCCCATATATAAAGATTGTTTACCAGCAAAACGGGTGTTTTTTTTATCATTATTATTTTGTATGTTTTATGTTTTTGTTGTTTGACAGTAAGTAGCTAAATTTATATGCACAATGAAAATAGAAATATACTTAGATTGTAATAGTTTTTCGATAAGTTAGCTTTCTTTCGATTCAATATAAAGGTATTAGTCGCGAACAACCATCTTAATTTGATTTCATCTAATCATTTTTTAGGGTTTATTTAATTTTTAATTTTATTATTAACACACGTTCGAATGGAACAGAGATAGATAGATAGAGAAAGAGAGAGAGAGGTTGTAATTTGATCTTAAAGATGCGGGCCATCACGGTTCACTCCCATCGATGTTGGCCTTAAGTTGTTTTAGAGTGTGTATGTGTGTGTGTGTGTGTTATACAGCATAGCTCGATTTCTGCGATTGTTTTTTGGGCGGGCAGCTCAATACATTTTCTATTTAAATAGAGAAAATTACTAAGTAGTAGTCATAGTAAGGATAATAGCATTATAATCTCAAATGCACAAGTTAAAAGGGCAAGTCTAGAAGAGAACGTAACTTTAACTTTAACTTTGTTTCATTTTCACTGCACATTAAGTTTTTTTGGGGCTCGTGAGTTTCGTTTATCTTTGGCATGTACACGCGAAATGAAACGGCTTTTCTTTGTTAAAAAACATAAATGTTAAATATATAAATAAAAAGTAAAATCATTATAAACAAAAAGTAGTAAGTACTTGCTCAGCAACTTGTGCATTTAATTATCCAAGGGACTGAATCGGAGGCATGGTTAAAACAGAATATATATCTATATATATATATATATATATATATATATAGACCATGTCACATCCGGTTTAACACTTTGTACTACTTGCTGGTTATATCTTTTTGTGGTTAAGAGAGTTGGCAAAGGGCAATAAGTTAGATGGTATTGTCACCTTTTTAGAACGCCAAATTCAGGCGTCTATTAAAAAACAAAACAAAAAAGAGTATAAATATTATTTGAAATAAAAACTTTGCCCTTCCAACTCAAACTCAACTGCTTTTAGCTAGGAGTTTTCACAAAACTAACCAAAATAACTTTGACTCTTTCCGAAAGAAATAACAAAGTTATAGCAGTTATTTTGTTTAAACTCCTAAGTGGCCTAACTTTATATTACAATTTTGTTCAAAGATCTTGGCTAAATAACATGCTTTTTGGTTACTGTTTAGAAGAGCGGGCTATAGAGCTTCGAGTAAACAATGGAAAACTGTTTCTTATAGCGCAGAAAGATCATATACATTGTATACATTAAAGTATGTCTGCTGCCGAAACTAAGCTCCGATTATTATTTTTAATTACAAACTAAATCAGAAGGCGGCATATCTCTTGCAACATTTTTAACATTTTCTTTATATATACTCAATTTGTGATTTCTGCTGTTGTTACTATTTTGTTTTGTTTTTTAGTTCTTTTTTTGTTTTTTAATACTAAATTAGCCACATTTAGCCACGTTCGTTTTTGTAAATAAGTATGTATGTCTGTAGATAAAGTATATATTTCTTGTAGCATTTTTCTCTCTTGTAATTTATATATTGAAATTTCAGTTTTCAGCAATAAACCACATGTGCCGCCGTCGTTTTCTGGTGGTTTTTCTTTTACATATCTTTTGTCCAGTTTTGTTTTTTTGTTTTCTTTTTAGTTTTTTTTTTAGTTTTAAGAACATGAGAAGCATTTAACATTTACAATATACACTCAATTATTCGAAAATACTTACATTTTACATAGAATATGTTTTTGCATGTACGTATTTATAATAGAGATACTCCGTATATTAAACTTAGCTAAACCCATGGCCTGCCCTACTTCTTGTTGTATGGCTTCCTTTTCAGCAACTTGTTGACCACCGTCTTGAACAGATTTGGTTTTATTCATAAGTATCCCAGTGTGGCGTATGTCTTCACGAAGGTGCCGTCATTGGTGCTGACATTCCTGTGGATTGAAGGGAAGAGGAGTTGAGGAGGAGGAGATGAAACCAGGATATTTTTTTTGTTCTAATTAATCGCATACTAACTCGTCTTCCCAGGGACACACAGCATTGTGATCAGCATCGATGCTACTGCCGCCAGCCTTATCCCGCGATTCCTTATCCTTTTCATCTTGCGAACTAAGCTTCTTGCTCTCCGAATTTCGTTTCTTGCGTCGCTTTCGCGCCTCTTCGTTGCTGGATGTGGGCGTGGCTGTGGCTGAGACTGATGCCGATGCCATTACCAATTCCCTGCTACTGCTGCTGGTTGGTTGTGCTGCTGGCAGCGGCGGTGGCTCACATGGCTCATCGTCTACCGTGTCCACATCTAATTCGGCCAGTGGTGCCATCGATGGTGCCGGGGTGGGTGCTGGCGGTATATAGCCAACGTCTATGCTGTCAAAGTCATCGACTGCATCCTTGGCATCGCTGCCGAACTGCAGTCCCTCCTGGTACTCGTCGGTGGTGGGTGAAAGCTCGTCCAAAACCGGCGGTTCATTATCGACGACGGCCTCTTCTTGTTCATCTGCCAACACTGGTTCATCCTCGGTGGTGGTCGTTGCTGTTGTTGTTCCTATCTGGGCTTGATCTTCGCCTGGTTCTGCTGTTGCTGCTGCTGCTGGTGCGGGCTCAGAAGTTACGGGCGTTATTACTTCTAGCTCCAGGACTTTAATGGTGGGCGGACTTCCTGGTTCAGTGTGGACAACACTGCCCTCTTCGATCAGTTCGATCTGGACCTCCTTCACCGTGGTCACTGTGATTGCCTGTACCTCATTGGCTTGCGATGAGCAGGCGGTTTCTGGAGTTCCAATTGAATCGGCAGCTACCTGATCTTCGGATTCACCAGGCGGCGGCGTAATCTTTGTTATGGGCGGCGGGGTCTGCGTGGGGGTGGGTATAACTAGCAGTGGCAATTCCGATTGCGAGGAATCACCAAGGGATATCTTATTGAGTTCCTCCTCCAGTTCAGCATCAACATCTGAGCCAGATGGTGGATCTTTGGCAATGGCACTGCCACTACCATATACAGCACTGCGTGCCTGCAACGGAGTGGAACTGCTGGTGACCACAGTGGGTGAGGATGTTGTCGTTGGAGTGCGTCCTAACTGGAAATCCGTTGTACGGCTAAAAAAATGTAAGTAAACTTTATAAAGATTTGGTACTTTAGTGGGTTAATTTCATTGAGCTTACCTTGGAGTAAATGAGACTGATGCCCGACGCTGTTCTGGAAAGTTGGGAATCAGACGCTTTATGCCTGCTTCACCACTGTCCACGGTGTTCTGATGGCGAATACCCAAATTCCGCTGCATTCGGTCATTCACATCGCTGTTGTCCGAGGAAGTGCTGCGCATAAAATGATGATTACTTGCTTCTCGAAACTTTTGGTGTGGCCGATGATCTGCTCCTACCTATTCAATCGCTGCGGTTGCCCGGTAGAACTTGAGATCTTCGACAGTCCTCCTCCTATGGCTGGAGTTTGTGCCACTGCCGGTGGCTGATCTGTGCCACCACTAACCATCTCCCAGGGACACACGGATAGCTTTACCTGCGCCGATGGCGGTAGATTAACTACTGTTGGCTCGGCTGGCTCATCCCAAGGGCAGACGGCACTGCTGGATGCCACAACCAGAGCTGTGGACGATGATGTGGACTCCGTTGTCTCAAGGGCGGTGGTCTTCGTCTTTGGCGTTTCTCTACGGGGTAATATATATATATAAATTATGGCAGTTTTGAAATATATATGATTTTTTGGAATACATTTAGACGGTGGTTAAAAGGAAATGCTGGTGTTTAACACGTAGACTTACATATATGTACAATTTGTAACGGAAAAAGGGGTGGTAAGAGGCGCATGGGAAAAAGCATCCGAAAACGACCATTTATTTTCTTTTTTGTTTTTTTTTTTAGTTACAGAACACACACAATATAAACAACAGCAAACATTCGAGCATTAGCAACGATTGAAACTATATTCGGAGACAGTTGATAAAGTCAAGAAAAGAGGCTAGGCGAGGCGAGGCAAACAGGATCGCAGCTGTGACAGTGGTGATATACGATTATATATATATATATATAGCATCCGAGGGCAACTAGGAGTTCTCATTTTGACAGATGACAGGAAACAACAAGTGGGGAATGCTAAAGTCGTAGAGCTACGACTTTTGGATAGCTGGTACTCGTTTAAATGGGGTTTATAAGCTACAACTTTTTGCTAATATAGATTAGTAATGAATGTTGACAGTTAATGAAAGTTGACTTAAGTTTTGTACATATCAGATTTGTAGAGAAGGACAGGGTAGTAACCTGTAGATTAGCCTTCTATCGGCTTAGTAGGGGCGGACAAGGTATAGACCTGTAGATTAGTTTTCTATCTTTAACTTTATATCTAAAACTTTCTCTATATGATTGTAAGAATCAATATAAAACCCTAAACAGCTTTAAGATTCCTAACAATTATCCTTACTATATCTTAGTTGGCCTAAGCTAGTAACTCCTTTTACCGTAAATCAATCCAAAACTTAGATTTGGTGGAATCATGAACTGCAGTCCTTTAGTTTTCTACTATATCTACCATATTTATTCTCCATCTACAAGTTGTTGGACTATCAAATTCTGCTAGTTTATGTATAAAACTGAATCTCAACTATATAGCAGATATAATTATAATATAATTATGATTTAGTACCTTCAAAAATGACCACAGTACCAGCTACAATTAAGGTTTTGCGGTGAGGTTAGACAACAAGTAAGTTTTACAAAAGAAGTTTATGTCGCCCATTCTCCCAGCAATTGAAAGATATTTAGAAAGATATCAAACAAATTTATGCCAAAAATAACTACCAAACTTTAAAATTAGTTATATTTTAAAAAGATTTTTATAGATTTTTTTAAGTATTAAACAAATTTGAAGGCCAAGTTCAGCAAACCTGCCAAAGCTTTTGAGGCAGAAAAGGCGACAGGGAGTGATAGAAAACAGAAGGCCAAGAACGCAAATTTAGGAAGGATGAAATGATCCAGGACACAGATCGAACAAGGAACATAAACAGAAATAGGTTTTTGGTGGAAAAGAAGATGAAAAGAAAAAACTAGCATTACGTTTTGAAAGGGGTTTTTCTTTTTGAAAAGGAGGAGAGTTTAGTTAGTTAGAAGTGGTAAGCGTTTCGCAAAACCAATGAATAAACATGTCTTACGGAAGTGCCTGCAAACTACTTTCGCGATTCCCGTATGCCGCATATATCCCAATATCCATGATCGCCATGTGGCGCTGTGGCATATCGCCTCGATAAATTGAATCGCTACTGCAGTGCGTGTGTGATGTATGACATATATATATGATATAATCAATTGTTATAGTATCGATTGTTCAGACTGCATTTTCTCAATGTTTTTCTTTTTTTTGTTTTTTCGCTTTAAAGGTCTCGTGCGCATTTTTTCGTGAAAGAGTTAGTATAGTTTATATATATATATGTTGAATGTTAAAATCAAAATTCTTGTTACCAAAAAATAATAACGATGTTGTTTTTCTTTTAGCTTTTTCAGGCAAATCAAACATTGCGAAAAATCAGAAAAAAATTAGCTCGCTTTCAGTCTTAAAACTGACTCACTAGTAACACCTTTCCATACTTTTTTTTTTCTTTTGGGCAAGATCTTTACTTACCTGAAGGGTATTTCGCTGAGATTACTCTGGGAATGAGAGTGCGGTACCTTGGAGCCAGAATCTTTGTTAACCCCAATCACGGCCAGTTCATGGGCAGAGCCTGTTAGACTGCGATCACTGCCACGACGACGGGCTAGATTTCCGGGCGGTGGTGCCTGCATCATTGAGCTGCCGCCGCCGGCATTGCCACTAGCTCCCTTGGCCGCATCCCCCAAATTTGGCTGACTACTCAGGGCGGCTGTCATTTTCTTTTTGGCACCGCTAACGCCGCCAAAGTTAAAAAACCGCTTCTTATACGACGGCTGTATGCCAGTGTCCAGCAGTCGTTTATAATGCTCCGATCGTATGAATCTTGGATAGCAATCCTTCTTCAGCAGCAGCATGTATATGTGCTCTGAGGCCGAGTCAAAGGTGAATCGCGATGGATTTTTCAGGCCTCGCAGTACGCTCTCCATGGTCTTGCCATCGATGTTTATCTCGCATGGTGCCCCGGGCTTTAAGAACTCCCTAAAAAGATAGATAGATCCATTAAGTAGGAATACAATCTCTTAACTTCTTAGATTACTCACTCATAGATCTCGTTGACCTTTCTGGCCACTTGGGAGTGAGCTGATCGTCGCAATCGATTCACCGCTATCCAGAAGCGAATATTCTCGTGGGAATACTCCTTCTCCAAGAAGCCAGTGAACTCCTGCAGGCCAGTTGGATCGGAGACAAGCTCCTCAATGGAAATGGCCCAGCGTTTCACACGCTTCTCTGTGGGTATATCCACAAAGGTATTGTTCAGTTGCCAAAAGGCAATATCCTCGGTGACCCACGGATTGGAGGGCAGTGCCGGCTGCAGAAAGAAATCATATTCGGAGAAGGTTTCCGAATAGCAGACTAACGATTCACAGGCCTGTGACATCTTCATCCTTGTCCGATTTAGCGACTTGCCCAAATAGTCAACGTCGCGCTGCATGTCATCGACAGTCTTTTTTTTATTGGGCTTAAGACCCTGACGATCGCGCGAAGGCACTGGACAGGGCTCCAGCGGAGTGAACTGGCCAGGTGGTGGACGGTGAACTCTCCAGTAAGCTCGTTCCTGCGAGTCTCCCACGATCTTGTCACCTTTCTTACGCTCTTTGGCCAAACGCACCTGTTCCTCGGCCTGCATCGATATGAAGTCCCATTTGCCTTTAAGATTCTTATGCAGCGAAGCCAATGCCTCAGCCTCGTAATCCTCCAGTGCATGTCGTTGCTTATTTCGCAATGATCTTTTAGCCAAATAGATGGCATACTCAACATTATCCGGTGCCTTGTGCTGCCAGGGCCAATAGTAGGGTGTCTGGAAACGATACAGCGACGAGTCATCCTTTACGGTCAAAGTCTTTGAGTCATTAACCGGAAAGAAGTAGCCATGGAGACACAGTTGATTGGCAATATTTAAAGCCTCCGACTCCTCGATTTGCAAGCGATCCATTAGCCATTCTATCAAATCGTAGCCTAGAAAACAAGGATTCGATTAAGTAAGTATATGAACTAAGCAAAAGACTAAGTAACCTTACCCATAAACGCATATGGTATGGATGTGAGGAACATTTTCTGCTGCCTCACGGGCACGCCATGCTCCTGATCCTGCATCTCACGCACCAGCATTTCCATCTAAAGAAAGATAAAGATATATATCATATGGTTAAGAAGGATTAAGGACTCAGTTAACCCACCTTATCGAAAGCCATGGGTCTAGATAGCTTCTCAATGGCCTGCTGTTGATTACCACTGCCGCCACTAGAACCGATGAGACCACCGCCCGTTCCAGTTACCGATATGGAGCCATGATGGCCATGGGTTTGTGGCGCCGAACTTGGTGCATTGGCCGTATGCGGTTGCTGGAGCTGTTGTTGTGGTGGATGCGGATGCTGGTGGTGGTGCTGCAGATGGTGGTGACCCACCGAACTGCCGCTAAAGGCAGTGGCTGCCTGGGTTGTGGCCGATATGGCCGTGGCGGTGGAGGCCAGGGCGGGACTGCTACCGCTATTGGCATTCCCGCTGCTACTGCTTGTGGCTGCGGTGGCCACTGTGCTGGTGGCATTATTATTGCCACCAGCTGACGGTGATAGCTGTTGCATGGCCTGGAGCACGGCATGCGGCTGAAGACTCAGACTAGTTGGCTTACTGGGCGCCGGTGGCTGTGACTGTGACTGTAACAGTGACGTTGCCGTTGGCTGTGGACTGGGCGTGATTGCCCCAGATCCAGTGGTGGTTAATGGTGGTAGTAGTGGTGGTGGTGCCGATACAACCACGGGCACAAGGGCAGCCGACTGATTACGTAACACTAGTTGCCGATCCCTATCAGGCGGGACACCGCCAGGTGGTTCCATGACCGCTGTGCCCGCTGATGGGGCAACGGTTACGTAGCCGTCTCTACCTCGTCTTCGTCTTCGTCCTCCTCCTCCGCCGCCTCTTCCTCCTGGTCCTTACTGATCCGGTAGTGGGAACAGTTTGGTATGTTTCTTATATATCAAAGTTGCTTCGTTCGGAAGTGTGCTTTCATTTACGCTCTCTATAAGTATCGGTTAGCTTCATGATCTTTAAGGGCGACTTCTTTAAGAATCGCCAAATGAAATATTCGGTGAAAATGTTCTAATTTCTATTTGGTTAACGTTTATCTCGGTTTTAGTTATCCGAATTCCATCATGTCCTTGTGTATGGAAATATTTGCTGGAAATTATTTGAAAATAAATTTAAATTTTATTATAAATTAGAATTTTTATAAAGTTGATTCTTCTTTGTACAAAAATGTATTGCTTATGAAAAGGTTTTGCATTTTAGATTTTAAAGATCAGAAGTACCTATAGCTTATAGAGTTCCTTATAAAAGTGATTAATAGATCAAAACCTTGATTAACAGAAGGGAAAGTACCCCATAAACTCCACATCTTCATAAACTTTAAACACCTTAATCTTTTTCCTTATTTTCTTATTTATGAAATACAATATATTTTACTATTTACTAGCTAACCCAGCATCACCATAACAAAACTTACAATGTTTCATGATTCGGTTTGGGGGTGTTGGCTTCTCTTTTTCTTCCGTTAAAAAAGACTCCCCCAATGTCGATGACGAAGCCCTGCTCGTCCAGCTTCGTTTAGCATCCAACGCAAGATGTTGTTGGATTGATGTTGAAATTGAATGCGACTCCTTTTACTTCTTCTATCCATAAATAGCACGCTTTCATGGCCTCCAAATGGCTGGGTGTTCAG
Source organism: Drosophila eugracilis (assembly GCF_018153835.1). NCBI lineage: Eukaryota > Metazoa > Arthropoda > Insecta > Diptera > Drosophilidae > Drosophila > Drosophila eugracilis. The sequence goes on along the minus strand of NW_024572115.1, from coordinate 138,636 downwards.
CGTCAGGTCCTTAAAGGTGCGCTCTGTGTGCGTGTGCGTGTGTGGGTGTGTGTGAGTGTGCAGGGGAAAACCTAGAAATGACGTACGAGAAAGTATATTAATTTAAAATGCAGTTTATAGTTTAATAACAGGAAACTTGGATTTAAATGGTTATGGTAGCTATTTTGCTTTGGAGGAGATGGATTATATTTCCCCGAAACCCCTAAAAGTAGGCTACTTAAGGAAGATAATAACCCAATCTCCACTTAATGTTAATTTCACAATATTGAAGATTATTTCCTAACATCAGCTAACTATATCCCTATAACTAAAGCGGTATTAACATTTTGTCTTGCCAAATTTAGCCTGCCTTTCCTGGTCGTCATTTGTTTGTGCGTGTCCGCGGTGAACTTGTATAACCATTTTGTCATTAACACACGCACTTTGCCCTATCGACCTCTTTCCGTTCCAGTCAAGTAGAAATAATAGAAAAAAAAATGAAAGAAAGAGAAAGAAAAAACTATATAGAACGCTTTGCGTGCGACTCCAATGTGGCAGGCAGGCAGGCAGGCAGCTTTACTTTACTGGGCGTCCTTTAATGATAGCATTTAAAAATAACAAAGACTGCTGGGCTTACATTGGCAGAAATAAGGGCTATGACACCAATATGGCAACTATAAGTTGCAAGTTAACAACGCCCCGAAGAGCTAGTCGGAGTTAATAGGCAGGGGAGAGCATATTGTTTTGACCTGGATCGATGGTTAAATAAGTGAATAGAGAAGACTTTTGGCTTAGAAAGCAACCATAAAGTTTTAAACCTATCTGTCATTGATATTGCCTACTCTTAGGTACACTCAGAAGAGTTTCCCCCAAGAGCCAAATTATCTATAAAAGAAAATCAAACCAGTTAAAGTCAATTTGAACATCCGCTGGGCAATTTGAATCCAATCAATAATGCACTCTTTCCGCGCGCTGTCTTTTCGCATCGATTCATTCATTTGTCAATCAAGCAGAGCTCCCAGGCTCATGCCGGGGCATTAGAGGAAGCCACCTTACGCAAAGGGTTTCTGCTCCGGGCAAATTAAAAAGGATTTAATTAAATTATGTAAGATGATGTGCCCTGTGCGTACTTAGCGAAGGCAAACACAGCTCAAAGGACACCACGGGACAGGCTGAACTGGACTTTACCCTCTTACTTTCTCTCTCTATCTCTGTGTGTGTGTGTGTGTGTGTGCACATACATTTGCATACACCAATTTACTTGGCAACTTGGTTACTTTTCCGGAAAAACGTTGAGCTTTAAAATTGATTATCTTAGCTAGGAGTACCGGAAAATACTTGAAATTGCCAAGGGTACGATTCTTAGTCGGGATGGAAAGGGTAAGTATTTGCTGACTGTTTTAGAATCTTTCATAAAGTCAATTTGATCTTAAAAAAAGAGATGATTATGTGATATAATTGTATTAAAATCGTCTGGCAAAGATGTGTTAGCAAGGGGGTAACCTTATAAGTTAAAGGTTATTTAATATATCTGTTTTTCTTTACAGCTACTAATGATATTTCCCTATCTAGAATCCATCTTTCATTAATAAATAAAGGTTAATAAGTTAAGCTTTTCTTAGAATAACCTATCACTTCTCTTCCAAATAAACCATTTTTCTGCTGTATTACTAGAACTGAGTATTCCAGATAATATGCCCTTAGCTAGATTTCATCTTTGAAGAAAGGCCCCATTATTCCATTTAAAACCCAAAACCAAAGCATTTAAGGCTTTTAGAAGTTTAAGTTAATCTTTCCCTTTTAAAAACAAAATTTTCTAATGAAACTATGCTTTCTGATTTTCAAATGCCATATTTTCCCTATCAAAGCAGCAGAAAAAAAAGAGTTATACTAATTGGCCCACATTATTCCAGTTACTGGCCAGAATTGTGGCATTAAAAGGGCTTTACGGACTTCCTGTACTGTCGGCTATATAAAAATAGTGAAAGTAAACACACACACACACACACACACACACACACACACACCCACACATAGGGAGTGGGAAAGTTTGCTTTACTATATTTAATTTGTTTGGCGAGATTTGCTGTTCTAATTTTGATAAGTAGCGCTGATTTCGTTGGGCTTTGTTGCTACTGATACACTTTTCATGACCACCCAACGGTCCTAGGTTCCACCCAACGGAATGTCCTCCTGGGTCTGGGACCATCACCTCCTTCTCCTCCTTTCTGCCTACTTTCTACTTTCCACTTTCTCTTTCTCTCTCTCTCTCGCACTGAGTCTCTCTTTTAAATGTGACTTTTGTCATGCATTTGTCGCAGGCGGCTGCCCTTGTCGTTGTCGTCGTTACTGGGCCGGAAGTTGGTTTCAAACTGTTGGCAAATGAGTTTCCGTTTGCGAGGGAGGTTTCCTGCCTTCGTTATTGTTGTTGTTGACTCTTTGGCTGCCTTTAGGTTTTTCCTTTTTCCCTTTCTTTTTTTATTTTTTGCTGTTGTTTTTCCAATGTTACATACTCGCACAGTTAGGAAAAGTTTATTAATTTGCTGCACATCGGTTTTGTCCAATGTGGAAATGCCATATTTTTCCTATACTTCCATTTTATTTGATTAAAAATGTTCCCAACTAGTTACTGCAGCCCACTCTATTTTTGTCATTGTCTCATTTTGGTTTTTTTCTCTAGAATTAGAATTGTGTAATTTGAAATTTTTAATCAACTTCTTGCCACAAAATCAACAATTTTCCATCGAAAACATAATAAACAAAAATATTTCGTTTGCCTGCCTACACCTGTGGACCTGCTCTTAATAACTGATTAAGCAAATAAATAAAGTTAAATGAGCTGGAATATATGGAATATGGCATATATATTTATTAGATCTACAAAGTAGAGACAATAGATAGTTCGAGGGAAAGCCAACTGATTGTGGATGAAAAACAATCAACCTCAAAGATACACAAGTATCTTTTTTAGCATCTTAACAATCGCGTAAACAAGACGGTATTAACCATGAGAAAGTACATTCTTGTTTGACTTTGTAGAAGCATTTGGCCAAGCTATGGCAATGTGAAGACTTCTGAAGATGAAGACTTCTGCCCAAGATGCCTATGGTTAGCATTGGTGGGAGCTTATCTTTGCATTGATATTGATTACCATCCAGTGTGCAGTGTGCACGGCGTAGTAGTAGTTGCTTGATGCGATTACAGTTGGCTGCTGCTGCTGCTGCTGCTACTGCTGCTACTGCTCTTGAGTTGCCATAAGCAGGGGGCTTTGTTAAAGGATTACTTTAAGATGCCCCATTGTTTACGTTCTTTTGAGGATTTAATCTACCCACACATTACTTTGGTCAAGGCCACCGAAACACTGACGCTACCGCCTACGCCCATGTCTATGCCCACGTCCACGTCCACGCCCACCTTGTTCTTCCAACTGCACCAGTGCATCAGGCATTCAGGACTAATACCCCCAGCATGCCCCGGCATGCTCTTCTAATAACCGATTAAATACAGAACCCAACATTTGCATCTTGAGACTTTGGCCTGGATTAGCAAAGCAATAGTCGGCTAATCACTATAGAGGACATACTAAAATAACCTAAATTGTTAAATGTTTACCATGATGATAAGGAATCCGATTAAAGTAAAGCAAAGACTATAAAAATAGAAACATCAAGTGATTTTTAAGTACTTTTACTCAGCAAAATGGGATCATCATTAACACAAAAAACGAATATTAAAAGTTCCTAAGTAACTAACTTATCTATCAAGCTTAATCCCAAACAAACTTCTAAGAAAAAGTTTAGAAAGAATGAATACTTTTGTATAGAAAACCCACACTTGTCATCTGATATGGGCGGCTGGAACTATTTCAGTGAACTCGCCTGTTTACACATCGAATATAGTGGCGATCGCTCCGCCGATTTCCATCATGATCTGGCTGAGTAATTACGCCGTAAATGCGAAAATAACAGTGTGCAGTGTACACCCCGGGCATCAACACTTCCACATTTATATTATTTTCTCTATGTACTTGCTATACACCATAGACTTCGTTTGTACTCTTTCTTGATATCGGAATAACACTAAATAGGGCTAAATATTTGAGAAATACCTTATATACCATATAAAAAGAGTTCTTCAAAGTACTGGTTACTTAAATTTTGAATTATATTATGATTAAACTTAAATTATAGAGCAGTTAATCGATCGACTAGACGTCTAGATTATTTCCCCCGAGACAGAGTAATGGGCTGTTTCCTATAACTTATGACTACGCATATCCACACACAGTCACACACTCATACATTTCAGAATTTGTTGAAACATTTTTTTCACGTGCGTACAAAGAAGAAAAGATAAACAATATTCGATGGGATTAGAGTAGTATATATCTAAAAGAGACGATAAGGCAAACAGATAAGAATTATTCGAGGGTTCTAAATAAATCAATAAGGTTTTCAAATCACCAACATAGGTTATCTAAAATGACTTATGACTTCTCCGTTTTTGTTTAGTATAAACTTAAGATCGAGCCTTATCATAAATACCTGCTCTAGTAAAGCCAACTAGTAAAGATCAAACTTCTAAAACTTCTCAAAGCTTATCCCAGCCGAAACAGATGTCTCTTGAAATTCCATCAGCCGATTTGTTTGTTTTCAGCTGACGTAAGCTAAGAAACCATGATCATCTTAAGGTAGCTCCACTGTAGATCAAGTCAACAAACATTTTTACAGACTTTTTGGCCAACTAACACCATTGTCGAAGGGGGAATACAAGCTAATAAATAATAAAACGGTACAGTATCAGGGAAAGTGTGCCTATAGGTGGACTATACATATATATATATATACATATATCCATGAGCGTGTGTGCGGGTGCTCCTGCATGTGTATGTGTGTGTGTGTGGGCGAAGAGAGAGCTTTGATAGGCGCAAAGATAGCACAAACACACACACACACTCTCCGGTTTTTCTATGGAGGGGGCGTAATTGATGATGATTTTGCGAGGGTGCCTGTGTGAGTCTATGTCTGTGTGTGTGTGTGTGTGTGCAACAACAATATCAACAACCAGAGAACAACAACAATGACCGAAAACTTTTGCGCAAAAACAGTTATTTCACTTTTGGGAAGTTGTGAAGTTTTTTTTCATTCCATTTCTCTCGCACACCTTTCGGCTCTAAATTCGTTGGCAATAATGTACAATAAACAAAAATCACCAAGTACACACATTTCCGTATTTTTATACAACTGTATGTATGGATATATCTTATGTACATCCAGTGGGCAATTAAATATTTACGTCCACCGAGCAGCTGGTTCGCAACTTCTCCCGGAACTCTCACTCTCTTCTTCTTTTTATTCTCCTCCGCCTTCTTCTCCACACACAACATACACCATACACCATATTGTGTGTTGGTGTGCACACCCGCACACTCACACACACATACCATCGTCTGGGTCAAGTGAAAATGTATTATTTGGCACTTTTCATATTTTCCACAAGCAGGCGATGCTTCTTTTTTGTTTCATATCATTTTTTTTTCACATTTTCACTGTCAATGTTAGCATAACTAACGGTGTTCGCACTTTCGCACACAAACAAATACATTTTTTTTGCTACCTTATTGCGCTGCCTTTCCTTCGTTTTCGCTTTTCCTTTTCGCCTTTCCTTTTCGTTTCTATGTGTGGCCTTCTCCTTCGGGGACTCTCGCGATTTTCAAAAAAAAAATCGTTTTTGCGTATTCCCTTTTCGTTGCACAGCACTCTCACCGAAATTGATGGGGAAAAAATATGAAAAAAAAAACTCACTAAAAAAAAAGAACAGGCATCTTTTGCAAAATGCAAAACAACAAACAGACGCACACACACGACGCAATCACACACAGGCTCTGTATCGATTTGAAATTCTAATTGTGCGATTGCAAAAATCGAGAGTTCTTCTTCTAGTTGGATATTCTTTTCTCGTATTATTCCGCCTAGTTGGTAGTTATGTTTCCATGTTGCTCGGAAGCGAGGTGCTCTATGAATTCAAAAAAAAAAACACACACACCGTCAGCGCGAGCAAACGACGCACGCACGACAAGGACGTCCGCCGCACACGATACTTTGAGCCAGTGTCCGCATGTAGGAAAATGGAAAATGGATTTTCCTGCGCCAGCCAACGGCAGCAGCAGCAGTCTCCGCTTTTTCGGCAACCCGAACAGTGACGAGAGAAGCGCGAGAGACAACGCTAACGACAACGAGAGCGCCAGCGCCAAGTTTTCTCGGGTGGAAAAGCTGAAAAGCTGCGGTGCGCCCTATGGCAACGCAGTCGGAAAAACCAGTGCCCGCGGCCCGCTGGAAAAGAGTGGGAACCCGCAAAACTTTTGCACTGGAAGGGGGAACGATTTGCAGCTCCTGTGAACTATCGTTTTTCAAACCATCTCTAAGGTAAGCTCTCGTTACTTTAACTTCCGATAATTATTTAAATTCGTGTAAGCTTGATAGTTAATTGAATAATTGCAAAGGCAATCATAGCCATAATTTTTGGCTTTGCTGAATTAAAAGGAATACATTTATGTCTAGTTAAGTACTCACTATTTTATCAACAGCAATTATGATTACCTAAGCCTGTCCGTTTAAAATTGAAATACTGGTTTTGACTCCCATCTCTTTTAACTATCCCATCACTGAATTCTCAATAGGCGAGTATTAACACTCGTTACTTTGCTTTTTCAAAATAGGGGTAATATCCAGCAACACTAAGTCGGATCCCTAAGCTTTCAACAAACGAATAATGTTCGTTGCTGCGCCGCTAGCGATTTATTACATATACAAATCCTTTAACCGTTAGAAATTTAAACATGACCAGAAAAATATTCATAGGTTGAAATTCATTTTACCTTTTCTGTAAACCACTTGAATTTTTCCATTTACACTAATTCAAACGACTTTTTCAAACAACTTTGTTTTGTTTTTACTTCCGTTACTTACATACGTACATTTTTTATAATCAGTATCTAATAAAAAGAGTTAATTTGTGATATGTTTTTAAAAAGACAACAAGAAATGTATTGAATTAGTACAATAATATAATTTACACATAATATTTGTACATATATTTTGTTAATTTGATACGTTTTCAAATCGAATGAAAAAATACGCTGCCTGTCGTCGTCGTCGTCGCTACTTAAAATCCGCCCTACTATATATCCCAACCTATATAGTTTCATATGAGGATTCGTCACGCGGTTAATAGTCTAAATGTTAAATTTAATATGTGTCTATATGTCAAAATACACTAGTTAGTTTACAATAGTGTAGCACATAATCTTCGGTGGTCCGAAAATGTTCTTGTATTATGTATTTTTCTCAATATATATATATATATATGTATAATATAATATAATATTCCGTTTGCCCAATACAAAACAATTACTACCTACCCGTCGACATCAGAATACAAGTGTACAACTAACCTACCTCACAAGTGGACCACAAAATATAGAAAACAGATTTTGAAACGAAGAAGTGGTTTCGAGAAAAGTCTTTCTATATATATATATATATATATATATATATATTACTCATTTGTGTATTTACATAACCTAATTGTCACACTAAAATCTTTTCGATCTTCTGCTATAATAATCGGACAAATTAATCAATTTTTATTATTGCCTAATGAGTTATATATTTGTGGAAAATATAGTTTTCCTACACAAATCAATGAGTTCGAGAGAAAATGTGATGAATGCAAGTTATACGCCAAAATTCCTATCTATGTATCTACTAGTGAACTAAGTAAAACTCATTAAAATCAGGTCATGTTTGCCTTTTCCTTTCCTTTGGCTTGATATTTAGGGTTTGAGTCCTTCTATTCCGGTATATAGATATCAGAGTTTCTTATCCTTTTCCTGTAACTGATTTAAACAATCTTCTCTGTCGCCCTGTAAAGTCTAAGCACATCGTCCTATATAATACCATGCTCTCATCTCCCATCCTTACTGACTATATTATCCATGTGGATTTTGCGAAGTCTTCTAAAATTATCACAAGAAGTTGGCATTCGTGTGTTCAATGGCGCTTTGTCGGCGTCACATGTAGGATGGTGAGGACTTCCGAGATCGCGAGCGTGGCTTCGAAGGACTCTTGAGGCTGTGACGTGAGCTGCTACGCGGCTTAAAGCCGCGATCGTTCCACGGCTCGGAGACGCGTCCAAACCAATGTATCAAATCCATAACCTCTAGCTAAAAGGGTATACGATTAGTATTTCTATATATCAAAGATATATATCTACTCACCTGAAGTGTCTGTGGCAATTCCTTGAATATTTCACACTTGGTCAGTTGCGCATGTTGCGATAGAAATGAGAGACATTTCGACTTTAAGGCGGTGGCCATATAGCGATCCGCAATGCCCAGCAGGCACACCACAGAGTCCTCGTCAATAAGAGAATATAGGGTATTTTCGCACAATTCCTATTGGGTTTTTCAAATTTAGTAATAGAATTTGGAAAGCCATAGTATCTTACCTTGAGATCATCTATAGAATAACGATCTGCCAAGAGCATTAGTTCGCACACCTGTTCGGCCCCCACAGTACGATCGATAGGAGCACCGTAGAGATAGAGCAGTAGGCGTCGAAAGATCACGGGAGATGTGTCTGTGATTATAACCTTCCGGTTGATCGACTCCTGCATTCCCGACATCAGAGCCTTCTTGAACCACTCACAGCGAGCCGCAACGATCACCCGATGAGCCTTAAAGCTGTGCACTTGGAGGGCTTTCGTTGCCGTTGGCTCTGATCCATCGGTTTCACTTCCAATCTCTGGTTTGCCAGCACTTGGTGTGGATGCATAGGTATGAACCTCGAATTCCATGTCGGCCAGTTGGGTCGAGTGCAGCAGACGCAGGGCATTCTTCGACAAATTGCTACTGGCGGCAATGGGTGGCTCACACAGATGTCGAATGAGATTTAACTAAAGGTAAATTGTATCATAAGATATGTTTATATAAAGTCTAGCTAATCCCTTACCTTAATGCTATTGTAATCATAATATTGTTTGCGATCCAAATAGATCGATTCCTTATCGCTTAGCCCCTGATTTAGGTTGTTCTCATGATCAGCCATTTTTAAGTTGTTAGACAATCGACTGGTATCATCCAATAAACCCAGTTCGATTACAGACTGAGTGAACTCCTGTTTTCGCACCAGCAAACAGATCTGGCTGATGGCATCTCGCAGGGCTTCCTTGTGGTCCAGTAACTTGGCAATGACGCCGTTCTGCAAGTTATAAACATGATGGTAAGAATGTCTTGATCATGGAAAGTTGTCTATATCTTACTATCTGACTGGTGGCCAGCTTAAAGCAGAACTTGAACTCCTTCCAACCCAATTTGTCATCCAGTCGATCCGACAAGTTTTCCACAATGAAAATGTAAGCGGGTATGTCCATTATTAGTTGCTCGAGGTTCTGGTTGATTGTACTACTTTTGCTCAGAAAATCCATTTCACAGAATGTACTCCTGTTAAGGATTAGATGATTTAGTAGCTTAAGGATTAACCAAGACTAACTTACTTTTTATCTTTGATTATTTCAAGGGCTGCCACTATACGACCGTAAATATCGCGCATTTTCCGTACTTCGTACATATAGAGAACAAATTTCAGGTCATTCTCGGCGGAACTCAGGCGCTGTTTATCCGTGAGATTGTCATAGAGCGTTAGACCCACGGGAGCACCTCGACGAGGACGTGGCGATGGTTCGCCACCATCCGCGATCTGCAATTGCATGACAATAGCATCGTCTGCCTGCTGTTGTTGTAGGGGGAGATCCAAGTGGGAACATTTAAGGTCCTATAAGGAAAAGACAAGTAGTTATAGTATATAAATTTATAGAAATTCTTAAAAGTTCTACACCAAAACTCACCTTACACATGATCTCCAATGAGTTTTTGATTTCCTCTATCACAGCGGTCAATACAAATAAGGTTGATTCGATCTGTTGAATGGAATAGATAAGTTTTTATAGATCCAATATAGATCAGTAGAAACTGAATATACTTCAGGTACTAGGTAATTCACCAACTCCGCTTTCTCATCGACACTCAGACCCACAAAGACTCCGAGTACGTTCTGCAGCAGCTGTTGAACTTGTGACATAAAAATTGGGATGCGGGTTCGGATGTACTTAACAATTTCGTTCTTTTGATATCGTGTCATGTGTGTGGCGTCCGTAATGAAAATATTACAGAATTGTAGCACCTTAGCGCAGCCTAAAATGATACATAGGTTAATATCTTCTAGAAACTTGGAAGCTTGGAAAAATCCAACCTATAGCACATTCGCGTAGGGCATCCTGAAATGTCGCATAGAGTTGCGAGGGATCGCGGGTAATATTGCCGGGATTTATGCACTGTATAACCCGATTGAGAATGCCATGCAGATCCATAGTAACGTTGACCACAACTGAAAGTAAGGATATATATATAAATATCCGAATAACAGCTATATAGTTTCTAATGCTCACATTTCTTGAGTCGTATTAGTCGCAGGTACTTGCGAGTCGGCTCCACCAGTTTGATTAGCGATGGCTGCGATTCGGCAAAGCTTATTAGCTTCTCGCACACATCTTCGTCCAGATCCGGAAGCAGTGACTCCGTGTACAGCCAGTGGAGAATGGGTCCCAGCAGGAAAGTGGGCAGATTGCATAGTACACCCACGGGCGTTAGAGGCGATGATGGTGGGGTGTCCATGGAGCTGGGAAAAGGCGAGGGACTGCGAGCACGATAGGGCGACAATGGTGGCCTCCGAATACTGCAGATGGCCAGACCAGTGGTCGGTGGCAAGGGCGTGGGTGTTGGCTGAAGCATCAAATCCTGACAGAAGTTGAAAATGTTCTTGCAATGCGATTGCGTCGTTTCCAGATGCGAATCCGAATGCGAGGTGGGCGGCAAGCGGTACATGCCACCGCCACCGCTGCCACATTCAAGACTAAGTAGACCCTTAGACCTGACAACCGAACCCGAATCACCGGTATTGCCATTGCTCAGGCAGTTGAAGCTGCTGCTAAACTGATGCATTCGCTGGGCACCCAAACCGCCCGACGATGGCATGGTCTGGAAGTCACATGGTGGCTGCAGGTAAATGGGTGACAGATTCAGGCGCGGCAGGGACTTGTCATGCCCATCATCGTTGGCCGGCGCCACGGAAATTCTGATGGGATTCGGGGTATTCGGACCACTATGACAGGTCCGCGCTGGACGAGCCGTTGCCGAAGATGGGGCACTATTCACGCACATGCTGCAATCGAAGCCATTGAGTCGCAGTATCGAGGCGTGCAGGGCGTACTCCAAGCCACCCGAACTCTTGACCACCACATCGCTGAAGTAGGACTCCTGCAGGGCTTCGCCGAAGCTTAGTTGCTTTTCTTGGCCAGCAGCCTGGTTATCCTGCAATCGCTTGCACTCCACAGCATACCAGTTCTCACAGCTCAGCACCAGAGTATCAGTCGGCGTTAAGGTGTTGGTCTGCGGATTTGAAAACGTTCATCTTAGATATCTTCTGGTGAAGATGTTATATTTATACTCACGCTAAACTCAATACTGTGACCGGCAAAAGCTCCGAAGACCAGGCGTGGATTGATCTCGTGGACATCGAAGGTCTCGCAGCTGAAGAGGACACTGGCTGATTCACAGAAGCTGCCGCAGTCCTTGGATTCCGGAAGTGGACTGACCAGGTCATTGTACCAGGTTATATCGCTGGTGTCATCCAAGCGGAACTTAATGCTACAAGGGGAGTAACCGTTAGATTGCGGTATAGAATGATATATGCTCCTTGAGGATTTAGCTTACCCCTCTAAACCGGACAGCTCCCGTTTTCCCTCGAAGGTGCAGCAAACAATCTGAGATTTCCATGTGAAGATATATATTATATGCACATCAAATGCAAGATATAGATAGCAACTCACCTCCCAAGTGCCCAGGTATGTGTGCACCAGAGCCATGGCGCGGGTTTTTTTTAGTGTCCTGCTTGGAGTTGCCTAATCTCGAGTAGAGCCATGAATCCTCACCGAGTGTGTGGGTGTGTGTGGTTGTGTGACTGTGTGTGTATGTATGTTTTTGTGCTTTAGTGAAACTGCACTTTACCGTGTTTCTGCAATAACATCAGTATCCAATATCCATGCTCCGCTTCTTAGATCAACCAAGTGGACACGTCGTCGTCCTCCACACTGTCCACTTTTTCCTTTTCCTGGCTCTAGAAAGAGTAGCTCTTCTGGATACGGATATCGATGTGCGAGTGTGCTAGTGTATGTATTTGTTGTTGCCAATAACTGTAACTGCGCTGCCGCTGTTGCTGCTTTCTCCTTCACTCCTCTACCCCTCTGTCGCTGACAACGTTTCCAGCGAGTTCCAAATCCTCGCTCGCAACGAATCTGTTTTCGCTCTCGTTCTCGCTCCGCCCGGCTGTTTGTTCTCCTCATCCTGACGTTACCAGCAGCTGACAAAGCTTTTGGCAATGCCAAAGCTTTTTTTCGGGGTAAAAGCATGAAAAATCTACGTGGGCGGTTGGTGGTTATATATGACAAAGCCACCCACGTCTGCTGACGAGCTTTTCATTTACTCTTCACCAGAATGTTTGGACAAAAAACATGCAACCACCTCATGACGTTGGACAGGAAACCCATTTGCCGCTATCTATTGACGTAACTGAATTTTTCGCAAAACTTTTGATAGGGATAATTGGCCAGGGATACCAAGAGAAAGGAAAATGAAAATTTGAAGTTGTTTTACAGAATGAAAGCAGTTAGCTAGTAGATATGGATTAAGTGGAACTTTCACTGAAATTACTTTTTTATTAAAAATTTTCATTAAGTTTAAATTATGTGAAAGTAGTTCTTAGCTGTAATCCATTGAGTGATTACTTGGATTTTCTATAACCTTTATTCAAGATTCCAAGATTTTTAGAAACCACAAACTTAACCAATGTTTAAATTTAAAGGCACGTTTTATTTTTTAAGAACAATATAAACATTTAATTTTGGCATTTTTGGACTAAAGTGACTTCTTTTCTTTAAATTACAACTTGAGCACGAAAATAAATAAAAAGAAAACAAAAAGTTCTATAAAAAAGTGGCATATATATTGCTGGATTAGTAATCAATTTTTTTTGTTAATTTTATCACTATAACCTTTGACCATAATTGCAAATATAATTTCTGTATAATTACTTTAACATTTAATAAAAAATTTGTTCACTTTCAAAGAAGTTTACATGCAAATTAAAGCCTTTAGCTAATTGAGTTAACATAATTTGTAGGAATTTATAAGTTTAATGGAAAGATAAAGTTTAAATAATACCGAAAAAATTGGAAATTGTTTATGGCTGAACATTTTGTTCTTGTGATTTCGTTGTGGATGGCTTCCGTTTCCGTTTCCGTTTCCTATTCGCTTTTTAGAAGTCCAGGAATGCATCGATAGCACACTGGCTTGTTACCTGGTCGTACTGTCTGTCCTCGTAGATCCTGATTCCATCTCTTGCTATAATATCTCGTGGAGAGAGCTGTTAATTAGAAATTCCATTAGTAAAAGGGTTTGCTATCTCTTAATAATCCTAAACTCACACTAATAAGCTGCTTGGAGGTCAGGTTATAGCCCTTATAGAGGGCAATCCTCTGAAGTGCCATCACACTGCGGATGCGCTGACGCGGCTCTATGGTTAGTAGCTTGCGAAGGACATCCCTGCCCTCGTGGGAGAGCTGCTGGACCTCCTCCGGCAGAAAGTCTTCGTTGTCGGCATCACTGTCCTGCAGGCAACCATTGATCTGGGCAATGGATGGAGCATTGGACAAAACGTCATCTGGTTCCGAACTCTCTCGACGACGTAGCAACAGGTGACGTTTTATGTTAGGTGACTGCAATGGAGTATAAATGAGTATTATTGATCTGATAGATTCCATACTAACATTTTTGCTAAGGTATACTTTTTTGCGATTATGGGAAACTAGTCAAGTTTCAAACCTTCGCTATAACCTCTTTGATCTCTAATTGGAGAACCTCTAAATCTGATCTGTATACAAAAACTATAGAAAGAATGGGAAACTATAGGAATTCAAGTTTCTTATATCTGCAACTCCGAGAATTCCATGGCCAGGTACCAAACCGATGAGCCACCTCTGTTTGTTTTCTCCTCCCCTCGCTCGTCAGCCCGTCAGCAAAACAATAATTAGCGTCCGGTGACAACACGATCAGCCGAACAATGCTAATGGTGGCGCCCTGAATCATATCCAAATAACCAAACAATTCCGACCAGACGCATGAACACGCAAATACGCAAATCACAAGTGTCAGCTCTATATGGTTTGGGTTTTTTTTCATTCTTCTTTTTTTTGCGATGGAACTCGATAAATAACCTAGAATAAACATAAACTAGAAAAATGACACATAGTACGAGTATACCATTCCATAGTTCTCTTATTTCTGCTCTGAGTTTTAGTCCACAAATCTTGATAATAAATATAGCAGAAAAAATAAAGAAAAGTAGTGGAAAATGTACACTAAATTATCACCTAATTAGAAAGTATGAATAACTTGGCTTTAGCTTGATGAATAAACTTATCTAATGAAGTTAATCACATTAAGCTAAGATTGGGGTCGCCTAAACATTAATTAACTAACTTTGTTTTAGGAATTTTCCAGATTTTTCAGAAATATTCCTTGACATATAAGTAGAAGTTGTTACTTTTACAAAAAGAAAGTATTGGAATCCCCAATTAATCATTTTTAACAATACTAAAACTAATTCAAAAAGACATAAAACCTCTTTCAGAATAATCCTCAAATAATATGACTTATTCCTAATCCAATTGCACCTATATATCATATATAACATAAAACTAACTATTAGCATTATTCAGGAAGCACTTGACAATCAACTTTTGTAATTTGGCGCCCCCCTCCCTTAAGAGTTTTCATAAGAACCCATCTAACGATCTATTTCAATAAATTCCTGCAATGATGAGAGTCTGCAAAGAACGCTGCAATTATGGTGATTACGAAAAGATAGTTATGAAGACATATATATAAAGAAATCTGGATAACCCAACTTGGATAAGACCCATGCCAAACTAGCCGCCCGGTAAATCTCAGCTCGGCGGCTCCACGAGCGCTAATGCATGCAAATTGGATTCAATTAGCGGGCGACTACTTTGACTACTTTTCAAAATAGAAATAGACAATTTTTTGTTGAGTTGACGTCGTTGCTGGTGGTTGTGCTGGGATGCTGTCAACTTGGATGTGCTTATTGTCGTTGTCACCATGGAGATTGCTGTAATACTCGCACTCTCACTTGCCGAGTACTTTCTGGATCTATGATCTAGTTAGCAGGGAGAAATGGGGAAGTGGATGATTGATATTGGGGTAGATCGACGCTGGAAATACTTAGTATGACTAGTATATAGGGATTTTTCTAGAAAGTCATTTCATGATTTTCATGGATTTGATAGAACTAAAGAAGCTCTCTTGATGGTTTAACTTTGGTTATCTCTAAACTATATATAGGCTTCTAGAGATTTCCCAGTATATATTTAGTTTCATAAACCTACAGCCAACTCCCCTTTTGTATAGAATAACAAAATTCATGCAAATCTAATTTGACAAATGCAATTGTCATGTAAAAGCCACTTACTGACACTGACTAGCTGCTAATTACAGTAGCTGCACTTGAATACTAGTACTAGTAGATGTTGGGGATTTGGATGCTGCTGATGGAGGAGGATGATTCCCATCCCAGTCCGAGCAATGCACGCACTTGAACTTAACAGTGGGTTGTCGTCCAGCTCAGACATGACCCCAAAAAAAAAAATAAAAAAAAAAATGTAATTTATGATTAGAAGCTGGACTGGAGACTGTCACTTTCACCAGCAGGTGGCATTTGGAAAATGTCAGCAGTCTTAGTTTGTTAGTCATCTAAAGATCCAGATTTCCCAGATTTCAAGGTGATCATATAGCATATAAAGAGGAATATATAATAAGCCATAGTTAGGATGCATTGAGCACTCGGCCTAATGCCGAGAGATTTCGAAAGGTTTGACCTGCATTTGGAGCAACCAAATTAAGCTTAATCAATGCGATGGCGGCGGCCGCCAACTGACAAACAACGAAATGTTGACAAAGTGAAACAGTTTGGGTTGTGCTTAGAAAAATTAAATTAAATCACAGCCAAGCGAGATAGAAATAGAGAGAAAGAGATAGATGGGTAATGATCAGGAATGGTAGATAGATATAACGGCGGGGGTGGGGGGATAGACAGCAGCAGGGTCTGACCATGCCACCTTCCTGGTTCGTTGATTCGAAAACAAGTTGCGAAATGAGATGAGACGAGCGCTCCACTGATTCTGCTCTGGTTCCCGCAGACGACGACAACGACACTGGGCAATCTCTGTCCATATTATATCTGTGTTTTATCGCTGACAATGTGACGCATGGTAATTGTAATTGCCGGCACGTGAGCTGGACATTGGAAGCTAGCCTGACCGTCAGAAGGGACCGCCACGGCGGTCAACTGTCACTCCATCAAAAAGTTATACTACAAAACTATGGAGAGCTCTATTACAAAATGTCTATCTATCTATCTAAAAGGTGACAAATTAATATGACATTTTTGTTGATGGAAAATGTTTACAATTTGCAACATGAAAGGCTATCAACTTCAAGGTCTTTGTCATTACAAAATAGCTTACAGTTTCATAACTACCTTAGAATCCTATATTCAGATTTCCTCCTCCTGTGTAGCCAAATAGTTTGATTTGGCTAACTAGATCATAGAGTTATCATTAGAATGGCCCTGGCCCAGTCATGGATAGCTGAAATCTATCTTTTTCGCGTTGAACTATCATAGGTCATCAACCGGCTACCTTCTCCAGCTGCCCGCCGTTTGGTTGGTTGGCCAATTATCATAGCGACAAAGTTTAGTGCTTGATAGTGATTATTATTTTTATATTTCCTAGAATTAATGTCCAGAGATAATTGTCTTAATCGACTGTACATCGTATATTGCATAGTCAGCGAACTCAGCCAAAAAAAAAAAGATACAAGTGACAAGAACAGATTGAGAAAACCAAAGTGCGCAGCAGCAAAAACCGAAAACAATCTGCAAGATATTTTTTTTCTTTTTTGTATATTTTTGTTCAGATAATCATTGCGATTTTACGGGTGTTAAGTATTAAGTTACCAATGGAGATATGGAGGCCATCGGAGCCCTAAACAAACGTGGCAGGAAGTGCTCTGCGATTTGGCCAAGATGAGTTGGTTGATGGCTCAGCTCAGCATTTCGTAATAATAAGTTGTTGCTTAAGTTGTTTTTTGTTTTTTTGAAGTTCTTTAAAATGCATTTTGTAGATAGTTACCTTGTATATACATCACTTCTAGCTTGTATTGCAATCTCTTTGATCGCCCAAGGAGCAACCGACAATCCGACAACCACATGACCATCATGGGCTGGGCCCTTTTTTCAATTACAGTCATTAAAATGCGTGTCTACTTTAATTACAAATTTCAAAACAGAAAAGGCGAACATCGCGCAGAGGTGGATAAAAGTGCATAGCGCATAGATTCTTTTTTGTCCCCCTTGGGGGTATCATG
Source organism: Drosophila eugracilis (assembly GCF_018153835.1). Lineage (NCBI taxonomy): Eukaryota > Metazoa > Arthropoda > Insecta > Diptera > Drosophilidae > Drosophila > Drosophila eugracilis. The sequence goes on along the minus strand of NW_024572115.1, from coordinate 121,040 downwards.
GATTCGCCACTGTTCACTGTCATTGTCCACCAGTTGGACAGGCTGGACAGGCTATGGACAACAGGCGGTGTATTATGCGACAATGACCTCTTTTCCGTGCTTAGGACATTCAAGGCCAATAACAAAGAGTTATGTATCCATGAGATACAAAGGCGATTCTGCCGCTGGTTTGCTGCTGCTGCTGCTGCTGCTGCTGCTGCTGCTTTTCTGCTTTACTGCTGATCGCAGGTCTAGTAAGAGAGTATGTGTATATGCCACGGTTGGGTATGTGGCATGCAGCAATCTTTGCTGCACAGAAAACACTAAGCAACAAGGTGATCTAAGTTGGTTAGTTTTTGGTTATTTGGGTTTTCCTGACATTAACCTAAGTTAAAGAGCAAAAAGAAGAAAGATCTCCTAGTCAACTTAGAACCATGAACTCCTATTTAGTTACAGTACAATTTCTTTGTTGTCCTGTGTAATTACCTTTCTGGATGATAATGATAATGATGATGATAATGCTCCTGCCTCGCGATCTATGCTAGTTCTCCCTTTCGCTTTTGCGTTGACGACCAGGACAATGTTGATGTTGATTGCAACGCATGTGCATTTTATATTATATGATAGGAGACCACTACCAGTATCGTGCCTATTCCCCATTCCTCAAGACCAAAAACCCCAATCCTCCCCCCCAACCGAAACCCAAGACCCCAACCAAGTCGTGTCCGCCGGCGCACAAATTTATTGCTTTCGCTGGCGTGTTGCAAAGAGCCAGCAGAAAATCTACGTCCAGAAGTGGTTCCAGTTCCCTTTTGCGGTCTCCGCAAATATTTATGCAACTCAAGAGCATAAAAATGTCGCAAGAAAATGAGCAGACCAGTGCAACCATTAACTGGCCAACCACTTGGCCAAGTGCTTGATGCTGATGCAACTCCTCCTTAACTCTTTACTCCTTCCATCAGTTCTTCTTCAGTTTTTGGAGGACACGCCGTGAGAAGGAGGAGGAGGAAAAGGAGGATCGGCTACAAAAGCAATGCCATCTCGTACCTGGCCAATTTTCCAGCATCTTTACCAGGCTAGCTTAATGCCAAAAAGTGTTGCATTTGATTTGGCAGAGGAATGGGGTACTGGGCTTGGTCTTGGGTTTGGGTTTCTGTGCTGCTTTTTAAAAGGAGAACATATTTATAAATGCCCTTTTGGTGGGTGTTATCTTTTTGGTAAGGTAGGTCAGTACCTGATTTAGCTAGGAATTAGAAAAGATTAAGGTTCATAGGCTTACTTTCTAAGCTAATCACTCCATAATCTGTACTTTCTGTCCAAAGAATAGAAGTTAATAACCTTAATAATCACAAGTTAATAAGACCTAATGGCATCTTTATATTTCTAACTTATAAAAGAGTATTTAAACTTCGAACTACTAATACCCACAATCCCAACTTTTCTAAGGGCATCGACTACCTTAGCTGAGATTCAAGTGTTCCAAGTTTAGCCTGGTTTTCCCACTAACTTGGCCTCTACTCCAGCCAAGAGCTTAAGTTCTGTTTTAGATCGTGTAATTAAAAGACTACTAGGGTAGGTATATTCTAGCACTAAGACTAGACATATCCAAGGACATGCAAACAGTTAAAAACCAAAACGATTTAACAGAATCTATAAATATACTCGTAAAGTTGCGATTTAAAATAAAGTTAAGTTTAGATTATGATCACTGTAGCTCGTCATCTTTTTTTCATGAACAAAATAGTTGCTACTGGCTGGCTGTCTGGCTGGCTAGCTGACTGGTCAGCCGTTCATCCATGGAAAACATTGAGCAACTTTAATAATAATTGCAATTATGCATGATTTTTCTAAACGCAAATATCTAAAGATTATGAGATTCATTTTTCGTGACGAGATCGCTACGGCGCTATAGATGATCGACCTTCAAAATTAGCAAAACGACATACTAACTGACTGACTGGCAGGTCATAAAAGGTTTCCCTTCGGGTTCTGGGTATTTGGTTTTTAGTTTTGGTTTTTTGCTTTTTGCATACAATTTACAAGTTTCCCTCCTAGGTACGCGTACGCAACAACGTGACCAATCCTGTGCATATGTATGTAGATTATTGGTGAACGGGCAGACAGGTAGACAGTCTGATAATCCATAGGCTCATAAAACCCGAAAAACAGAACCCAAAATCTGGTCATAAATAAACAGATGGGTCGCATTCGAATATATAGGTACGAGTATATAGTTTTTATTCTTCGACAGCGGCTTTCCCTCGTTTATCTTTTCCATCTCTGTTACTATCTGGCACCATTAGTACTACTATCATGACCATTCTCAAATCAGACTCTTTCCAAATCCAATCAGAGCACGTTTAACTCAAGAGCTCCCCCAGAACTTTTCCGCTAAACGATCGTCTGACCTTAGAGAGACGTCGACGCAGCCGTATCTCTTCTATAAGGCATTTCGGTGTTTATGGGTGTACACGAAAAGAAAAAATTAGATGGGAATGGGAATTGGGCTATAAATAAGGTTCTATATAAGATATGCTGTTCTATGATCCCTCAATCAGGATATCATTTGATGTTAATTGATCTAATAGGAGGAAAATGATATTGTATGACCTGTTAAGGGGAAGGTATCGATATATTAAGATATTTTTAATTTAACACAGATAGATATATTTGGATCTAAGTCTGATTATATGATTTATTAAGATTTAATGATATTATATAATCGAATAGGAGCAAAATGGTATTGCATGATCTATTAGGTGGCAAATTATTAATCTATTAAGATATTATTGATATAATATATACAGATTTATGAAGATGTATGCCATATTATATGATCCATTCAGGTATTAAATTATTTCTTGAGAAATTTAGGATCTTAACAAAAAAATATATGATCAAATAGGATCAATACTATATTTTATGATCTATCAAATAGAATATGAGTGATCTTTTAAGATATTATTGATACTCTTGTATGGATATTTTAAAATCCAAATGGTATTATATGACTACTATTAAGAGAGATCTGAAGAAATATGTTCTTTATGATATCAAATAATTAAAAAGGATCAAAGTTATATTTTACGATCTATTAAGTTGAAAATTCTTGATATATTTATTATTTATATAATATATATTAGATTTGTTGGGAACTAGACATAGTATGCGATCCATAAAGATATTCTATATCTACTACTATCTACTACCATATCAACTACTACCTACTACTATATCTACTACCATATATACTACTATCTACTACCATATCTACTACTATATCAACTAGTACCTACTACTATATCTACTACTATCCACTACCATCTACTCCTATTATCTTCTATATAAGAATATCCCTTATAAAAGCTAAAGATCTATAACATTACTCATATTCTATGATCTATTGGAATAGATATATTAAATCTAAAGCCATATAAGTTAACAAATTAGCCAAATTATCATATATTGACCTGATTTTTTCGGGTGCATAAGTATCTTGATGGCTGTTTCACTTTTGGCTGCCCAATTTGGAGGATGTAAATATTTGAAAGCGACAAAAGCTGCTGGGCAATTTAGCGCCCCCGTTTAATATCACTTTCTGCCTGAGAATGGAACTTTCCACAAACTATCCACAAACTATCCTTTTGGGTATATAACATATATATATATATATCTGCCCAGAGTCTATAAAAAGAATCGGCAGGCCTGTTTGGAGCTGCCCCAAGGCATTTATCATTCTAAGATAATCAACGATCGGAAACCCCCTGCTTTGATTATGTTAATGATGTTCCTCGGATGCCGGATCGAGGCTCGAGCCTGGCCTGGTCTGGTCTCAGTGGTCCTCTTCTGGCCGCCACTGGCTTTGGTCCGTCTTTGGTTCGATTGCTAAAAGTTCTTGGAGTGTGATGGCTGATGGCGTGGTGGAGCTCTCTAGCAGATAGGCGCAGAGGCAAGCTAAAGCCCCGTCCCCTAATCCCGTCTCTCGATTGATACCGGTTTTCTTTTAATTTTTTTTTTGTTTTTTTTTTTTTGCCAACTCCTCTGCCGCCTCCGATCGGCTAACCAAGCAGCCAACCAGCTAACCAACCAACCTACCAACTAACCAACCAACCAACCATCCAACCAACCGACCCCGCCAATTGCAATGAACCACAATTAAGCATTTTTCTTTGGCCCTGGCTGATTGCTGATATTATCATCTCGTACCAACTGCATTTGAAAATCGTGCTGCGTTTAATGACGCTTATGGCAATCGATCAGCAAGAACGGCAACCGATCCTGGCTAGTTCGATTTATAAATAGATCCTCCGCCATATATATATATATCTGTATAGCTGCGGTCTGGCCAAAGAGGAGCTCTGCGCCGAAGACTTACAAATTGCATTCGCTTTAAAAATAGACAGAGGCCCGAGCCGAACAATTTGCTGTCTATTTATGGAGAAAGGGTTCTTCTTCTTTCGGGGGGCTTCGCCATAGTTGGCTTTTTGGTTTTGGTTTTTTCCAGACCCCGGCTTAGACTAAAAATATCCAGGTATCCTTCCTGTGGAAGAGGCCTCTCACGTACGCATTCCCGCTGCCCCATCATCCTCTAAAAGATGCGGCTTGCTGCTGTTGCTGTTGCTGCTGCTGCTGCTTCTTGCCGCTGCTGCGACGTTCGTGCCTAGCACGCTGTCTATGGCTATACCGCCGATGCTCTGCCGACGTCGACTTCGGGGCATCGGGCATTGGGTTCGTTCGTTGTGATCCGCCGCCGAGTGTATATAAACGCCCCGGCAAGCTGGCATCCACTCAAAGTGTTTCTTGAAACTGACCGGTGAGAACACGCGGCAGGCCAGGCCAGCAGCGCAGTGTGGATTAAGAATATATACCTAATATATATATATATACCTAATATATATATATATATATATCTATATATCTATCTATCTATATAACCCATCATCATAATCACATCTATATAATCTAACTACTTTTTTTTTTCAAACTATATATATATTTTTTTTAACTTTGTGCGTTGTGTGTTTTGTTGCAGGGCGCGTAACGAAATCCCAGAATATTTTCGAAACATAAAATCGAAAAAGAAAAAACAAACGTAAAACCATAACAAAAAGTGTATCTAAGAGATACACAGTGTGCCAAAAGTAATACAAAAACAAAAAAAGTTCTTTAAACCGACTAACTAGCCGCTTCAATCATAAGGTGAGTAAGTTAATGGCCATCAAGGCCAAGGTATCGAAAGGTTATATATCTGCTATATATATATCCTTTTGAAAAAAAAAAAGAAAGAAGAAAAGAAATGAGCAAGGTTTTTGAGGAACCTGCCTTATCTGCATCTTTGGCCCAACGAAATGCATTTGGGTGGAACCCAGCAGCTTGGCCAAGTTTTGTATATTTCGCAAATCACCAAGCAGCAGCATTATTTCTTAACGAGTTTCGATTGCCAAGTCTCTGGCAGCGTACCTAAATGCAGTTGTTTTTTTTTGTCTTTTTTTTTTTTGTTTTTGGCCAACAAGAGCTGCTTGTAAATTATAAAAGATCGTATCTTGACGTTCGGGGGTACATGGGCTTCTCGACCATAGCCAATATTACGTAACATATAATGGTCATAGGCAAATGGCTACAATGGCTATACGAGAGTACATATATATGCAAATGCACATAATTTATTGGGGCTCAAGAACCTCTCTCAGATACAATATCTATAATTATGCTACGGGGGGACCGTTAGATCTGAGCTTTGGTTTTCTTTTTTGAATCTGTTTTAAACCTAATCAGAGTTTATAGTCTTGGCCATAAAAACGGCTGATTAGCATAAGGAAATACAAGCACAGATGGTTAGTTTTGAGTTTTGAAGATCTGAATTTGCAAGTCAGCCCGTTATCAGATGGTCTTAAGTGATCATCATTTAAGTGCCGCTTATTTGAATAATTAAACGCTTTTCGTGGGCGCTCTTAAGTGGGCCATACATTTCGGAATAAGGAGGCAGGACTGATGGTCGGGTCTACGAACTGGTCACGGGTGACCAACGACCAACGACCGACGACAGCCTCTGACCAGACCAATTTAATTCAAAAGGTGGAAAATTTCATTTAATCGAATTACAAAAGAACCAAACGAAACGTAATTCCACGGAAGACGAAACGATGATTGGGGAATTTAAAAAAACGGAATAGAAAGTCCGACCTGATGAGGGTCATCATTGTGCATCAGAATCTCAGACCTAACAGTTGGGACTTGGCAGCTCTCTAGCTCTCAATACTAAATCAATTCCTACCCTGTTTCTCTGCAGAATGAAGTGCCAATTGCTTTTCGTGGCCACCGTGTGCCTGGCCAGCGTTTGGGCGCTCCCAGTGCCCGATGAGGAGGTGGCCATTCAGCCGGATAGCGGTGCCAAGGCCGAGTTGCTGACCAAGACCGTGTTGCCCACTGCTGTCGAGCCAGCTCCTTTGAAACCGGAGGCGGAGAAGACACCGGAACCTAAAATCGAAGCCAAGGCCGCTGCTCCAGAACCCACTGCTGCTGTCATCACTCCAGCAGCTGAGCCAGCCAAGGAGATCAACAGCGTGGAACTCAAGTCAAGTGCGCCCGACGTAGAGACTGCCCCGGCCATTCCCGAGAAGAAAAACCTGCCCGAGGAGACCAAGCCCGCCCAGGAAGCCGTTCCCGCCGAAGCCGAAAAGAAGCAGGAGAAGACCGCACGCACAGAAGCGGAACCCGTTGCCGTCGAGGCCCAGCCCCAGGCTACCAAGGCCATTGAACTGGCTCCCGAAGCCCCTGCCGCCAATGCCGAGGTCCAGAAGCAAGTTGTCGATGAGGCCAAGCCCCAGGAGCCCAAGATTGATGCCAAGTCCGCCGAAGAGCCAGCCATTCCCGCCGTAGTTGCCGCCGAAAAGGAGACAGCCGCCCCCGCCGAGCAGCCTGCCCGCCAGGAAAGGATCAACGAAATCGAGCAAAAGGAAGCCAAGAAGGATGCTGCCGCACCAGAGGAACCAGCCAAGGCCGCCGAAGCTGCACCCACTGCTGCCCCTGAGCTTGCCAAGTCTGAGACCAACATCCAGGTGATTGCTCCTGAGAAGAAGTCCATCGAATCCTCCCCTGCTGCTTCTCCTGCCGCTCAGGCTGCCCAGGCCAAGTCCGGTGAGGCCCCCAAGCCAGTTGACCAGCAAAAGAACACCGAGACCGTGGCCGAATCCGCTCCAGTCCTGAAGACCAATGCCCCATTGGCCCCAGCTGGTGCCACCAAGGTGACTGAGCCCGTCAAGGAGCAGGAAAAGGAACAGCCAGCCGCCGCCGCTGAGACCATTGCCAAGGCCTTGCCAGAACAGACAAAGACCGAGGAGACAGCAGCTGTTGGTGCTCCAGAGCCAGCTGCCGCTGCCCCTGCCCCAGCTGTGCCCGAGGCCAAGAAGATCGATGAAGCAGCACCAGTTGCCGAGCCCGTGGCCAAGAGTCCGGAAGCCATTGCCGAGCCCATTGCCCAAGCACCACCATCGGCTGAGCCAAAAAAATCATCGGAAGACAAGTCGGATAAGTCCGAGTCCAAGGCCGATGATTCCTCGGAGTCCAAGGAATCAGAGGAGAGCAGCGAATCGAAGGAGAATTAGGGATAGTAAGAGCTTTACATCTACCACCTTGCCTTAACCCACACACAACACACAACTCCACCACTACCTTCCACCACCACCACCACCACCACGACCAGAATAACCACCAAGTCCAGCATCAGCACCACCACTTTCCAAAATCCCCAACCATTGCACCCACTGCTACGCCTTGGCAGCGCGTCTTAATATTACGATCGTAGTTAGTGGTATCCTTAGTTGTAAATGGAGGAGAACTAAATGACCCCACATATATGGAAGGGAAGAGCTGAAGATGGCGCCCAGGAACAATAGAACCAAGTGGATCTGGATCAGATGGTCAGATGACCACGCTTAGGCATAACAATTCAACACACAAAAAAAAAAAAACAACAGGACAAACCGCTAAGATGGCATAAAGTAATACTTATAATTATAATTTAATTAATGTAATTTTAATTAAATCTTAGTCATTGCAAGACAACAAACCCATATACACACCCCTCCTAAAACCCACTAACCCACCCTTGCACCCCTTGAATCCTTGATCAATCACCTGTCCTTCTTAAAAGATAAAATACACACCCACAAGAACGAAGCCTGCACTCTCGACGAGTATCGCCCATGGATACATTATAAATGAAAAACCCTTTTTTTTTATTTGAGTTCTAACATAATGAAACTACATTTAATAACGATAGTGTTATAACGTATATATGAGAAGAAGTATATATGATTTTATATAGACTGAGAAAATTCTTAAATAAAAATCGAAAAACAAAAAGTTAAGCTATCAGTTCTTTAAGATACTTTTAATGGGAACAACCAAGATCTAAATCCTAAAATCATAAACAGAACTAACATATAAAGTTTACCCTTTAACTATCTAAAAGAAATGTCTAACCAATTGATTAGAAAAAAAAAACAACTTGATTATATAGCTCTAATGTCTAGACCAATTATACCCATAACTCTCGGCGCCCTCGCTTAAATTATAGAGCTTCTCATTCAGTCTCTGGCCAAAGTAATCCCCCATAGATGCACTGCACATGCAGCAAACCAGTTCCTAAGTTCCACATCAAACTAAGATCTAAGCTAAGCTATGGGAAAAACAAACAAATTAGATTGACGAGATGGCGCATGCTCTGCTCGCATTCTATGAATGGTTATTATTACCTATTGGATTACACCGACTACCGGATTTGCTTGCTTGCTTACCTTCTGTGTCAGCATCTGACAGGCAATAACGCCCAAGGCCCACCAGTCCACCGCATGGCCATAAGGTTCCCCGCACAGAATCTCCGGTGCTGTAAAGATACGAGAAAGGGGGAGAACGTTTTACCCACCCGCAAAACAAATGGTAAACAGAGAGAAAGGCAAAATATAGTAAGCAATAGTAAGTAAACTCAGAATGAATGAATGAATGATCGATCATTCGGCAAGCCGAATATCAGATGATACCAGAAGGGGGTTACGGATAGAGAACCACTTTTGGGTAAAGAACGATAAATGGAACTGGGATTGAAAAGTGATTCGTAATGGTTTATTTGAAAAATGATCGCAAAAAAGGCCAATTACATTTCTACTTTGAACGTTTAGCTTCAAAGGATTTATTCTGCTTAATTCGATATTACAATATATTAGTTAAGTTTTAAAGTACATTTATCGATTACTTTTTTTTTTTGTTGTTGTTGTTTATAGCTTGGACATATTACATTTAAACATTGATTTACATACATACACATCTATATATCGGATCTCTATGTATACATATAGTATAGAGTTCGGTACTATCGTTTAATCACTACAAGTACAATCACAATCTTTTATTCATACATCTCTACCGCTTCACCGTTTCACCGCTACTTGCCCGGTTCTACTACATATCTCTCAACATTAGATTTTCAGATGGGTTTATGTTTGATGGTTTATCTCTCTATTGTTATTGTTCAACTCCTTCATCAGCAGCTTGCATCATTTTCGTTATTTACACAGGCGATTATAACTTTATAATTAACAGAATATATATTTGCTCGGCTGACAGGTAATTGCTTGCTTAGTGGAGCTCAAAGCTAACTTGTGGAACGTTTTTGCATGGATAATCGAGGGAATACACAGCGTAATAAGTCACACCTTCAGCTTCTAGCTTAGAGCAAGGAAAGTCTGTCTATAGAAAGGTTAATATTGGTCTACATGTTAGCAGTTTAATACACTTTCCTAACTCTCCATTGCTATCTACATAACATTCATCCCTGCTCCGTTGCAAGAAAGCCTTTTGAATCCTCAACAATGGACAAGGAGTCCAGGATTAACCCAATATTATCGATCGTGGGTGGTGTACCGGTGGTAAATATAACTTAAGCAATAATAACAACTAAGAGCATTAAGGCAGAACAATAGAAGTGAAAAGCCTAAACATAAAACGATCTAGTTCAGCAAGGACATGCCATAAACATATATATATATATATTTAACTACTTGGTATATTATCTTATCACCCTTGTAAATGACTCACCCTTTGGTCATGGGCAAAGAAACATTATGCAATAACGTTGGTGGAAAAAAAAAATAAACGAAAAGTACAAAAATAAATAAAATCGCGAAGAACTAATGTGTGTGGACATTGGTGAATTAGGCAGCCACTGGTGTGACATTTCTACACAAAGGTGAAAGGATCAATGCTCCTTCGCCTTCGTCAGCCCGTCACATTGCGAGAGTCTCCTTGATGATCTTCTTCATGGCATTACCCATGGAGGGAGCCGCCGAGCCCGATGTGGAGTAATCGAATTTAAACAGATACGGCTGCACGTCCGGAAAGGATGTGTCAAAGATCAGATCCAGTTCACTTTGGCTGGGCGTCTTGGGCACATAATCGTGTCGATTCATCAGCTCGGTAATGTAAATGACCTTCTCAGTCAGGAGATCAGAGACATTCTCGCGGCACAGCTGCCTTTCGTCCTCGTTCTCGTGCTTGATGAGATCCAGATGCACTGTCCAAACCTCCCATGGAATTGATTCCTGTGGGAAGGGCCAGCGGTTCTTCTTTTTCTGGAAGAACTCCAGGCTGATCTGGCCGGAGCCGCAACTTTCATTAGAGCGCAGCTTCTCGCTGAACGAGTTGATGGCTCGCTTCACCTTGTGCGTCAGGCTGTCCGAGGTGCAGCACACGTAGGTGAAGTCAATAAAGTTGCAATCGACGTCCGTGTAGCCGACCGTACCAATCGAGTACTGGGTATCACCGGTATACATATATTTACCCAGGCAGCGATGGAAGAGGACGGTGTGAAATATGGTGGCCACCGCCTCGTCCACCTGACGACCCTCCATGGTCAGATCAAAGACCTGGGAACGCGCGTTCATCACGATAACTTTCTAGGCTTAAGATTGAGAGATTGATTGGATATCTGATTTGTTTGTGTGCTGGCTATGTACAGTGTTATGTCGATATTGTGACTCTGTGCCCTTTGGTTTCCCTTGTTCCCTTACTGTCGTCTGCCTGCTACGGTTATGCCTCTTAAGTCTGATCTGTGTTATAAATTTTTAGTGTTTTACTGTTCTTCGCACGGCTCACAGTTGCTTTTTTTTTTTTAGTTAAATAACCTTTCACTTTTCAAATGTACATAGTTTTGTAACTTAAATGATAGTATATCCTAACGTAACAGAAGGTTATATATATATAGATGCTCTAATTTCCTATACTGCTCTGTTCCCTTTGCTTCTAAGTTGCTTTCGCTGGGCTTTCTGTTCGAAAATGCCTTTGAACGATTTGGATTGCGATGGATCGGCGCGCGCCTCTTACTAGCTAAATCTAATTTCTTAAGTTTTTTTGTATTTGTTAAATTTTTAAGTTGATTTAAATCGTACCCATGTATTTGAAAGTGCCACACATGGTGCGCGTGTTGGCCCCCAGTTTGAGCCACTTGCTAAGGCCGAAGTCGGTAAGCTTTATGTGAAACTGTTCCGTTAGCAGGATGTTCTCCGGCTTGGCATCACGATATATAATCCCAGCGTTATGCAGGAAATCTATAAAAGCGTACATATAATATAACATTTTGATATGATTAAAAATCTATCTACTCACCCAAAGCAAGTGCTATCTCGCCAATATACAGTCGAACCAGATCAATGGAGAAGTGAGTTATTTTTGAGAACAATTCACCGTTGGGTACGTACTCCGATACTATAATAAGTAAGGGTGTTTAGTATACATTAATATATATTAAGGATGCTCTATCTTAACGTACGAATATGGAGGTTGTGGCGGTTCTGCCACAGATCAATTTGCTTCACGATAAACGGATGATGACCGCACACCTTCTGTATATCTGCCTCGTCCTTAATCTGCCTTACACTGTTGTCCTCAATGAGCTGAAATAGGAGGTAAGGTGTTACTAAATCTCATCAACCATACAAAATTAACTCTTAACAACCTTTGATTTCTTCAGCACTTTTAAGGCGTAGCACTGGCTGTTGTCCCTCTTATTGCAAACCTTAAAGACCACACCGAAAGCTCCCTTGGCCACCAGATGCTCGATTTGGTACAGATCGTTACGGCTGGACTCTTTGAAGTGCGAATTGAAGATTGAGTTGGTCAAAGGACGGTGCCACTGTGTCTTGCCTCGACGAGAGGCATGAAGTGAAGTCAAACTGCAAGGAAATGGATTGGTATTAAAACGTGTCATAAAAAGTAGGCTAAAAGAGATTCTACCTCTTCCGCGTCGCCTTGTTTCGATGACGAAATGAATTGCGTGCCCCGGAGAAGCTCCAGTTGAGTCGTCCACCGCTAAGACTGCCAAGACTCCAGGTGGAAAGCTGTTGCTGAAACAAGGCGGCAGATCATTAGGATTTGGTATACACATTCATGCCCTTCACTACGAGCAAATATTATACACTGAACACGCGGCGGACTGACTGGTCTAGTCTGTTTGTTGAATAGCCATTGCTGAAGCCAACAAAACGGCTGTAAACGGGCACAGCGGATTTATTACGGCTTACCTGCTTCGTTTTCGACGGTTACCCGACCCGTTTTCGCCGGGAAATTCAGCTAATGAGTTCGCAGAACTCTATCTATCTAACTATCTATGCGTTTCTACGGAGGCGTAGGAGAACTATTTTGCGATGTTCACTAGGCGACGACACGTGCGTTATGGCCTGTGAATATTTTGCAAACAAACAACGCCACCGATGATCAAACAGCTGGGATCGGATCGCAAAAGAGAGCGAGAGAGCGAATCGAAATCAGCCGATACAGTAATGTCCCCTAAAAGTGACCATATGTTTTTCAGTTTATATTTTATGGTTTCTTTGAAACCTAGATTAAATATTTTGTTGTCATTGAGTTTTAACTTTTTGTTTGTGTTCATAAGGTCTTCAGGAAAAGGTTTTTCTCCCATTTATACTGTACTAGATATCTTTGCTTAATTATTATTTAATGCTAATTTGTTGATCGAAAACATGTTGTTCTTAGTTTGCTGTTCTAAAATCCAGGACTGAACCATTTGTTTGCCTTGTAACTATTATGATTTCTTATCTGCAGACACATAGCACTCATATGAAATGCTGCTATAAAAGGCTCTAGATAAACAACTTTTTGTTTATGCCTTAAAATGCGGCTTAATAATCAATATAACTTTCAATGAGAAAACAAATATGACTCATAAAATTAAATATTACAAGTTTTGGGTCATAAAAGGTCTAGCCTTATCTCTTAAAGAGTTTTCAATGACATACATAAAGAAGTAGTTATTTGTTTTTGAGGAACTTGTGCCAATATTTCGAACCGCCACTGTGGCAGCGTTTCTTTGCTTGAGGGTCACCATTCCGTATGGTTACACACACGCACATTGAGTATATGAACAGAACTATGGATTTGGATCTCCATGTGGGCAAGGCGATCCTCAGACTCAGACCAAGCATATATATACATATATATATGTATAAAGGGAGAACGCGGGAGGGCGGAATTTGATAACGGGGGCGCCAGAATTTGCGCAGCGGGAGGCTCAATTGGCATGGCCATGAATTCCGTATGCGAATGCGGAAATACACTTGGGGCATTTGAAAAGTGCGGAAAAGAGCGCCCACACACACACGTGCTGTGTTTTGTTTTTCTTTTTCGGATGGTGGAACGGGGTGGGGTCAGGGGTCAAAAGCCGCGTCGTAATTGAATGAAGGAAAATGCGAACCTAACACTCATTAATGACGCAGTATTTATTTCGCGCTGACGAGGAAAAACATGGCTAACACTCTCTCGATATATGTAGGTATGTATATGTGTGTACATATATACATATGTATATAGAAATATATGAGTCGCCTTATCAGCCTGTCCTATATAGCAAACAACCACCCACTCCACCTTCACCTCTTCTTAGTCATTACCTGCTGTGATTGTACGGGCTGTTCCACCTCGCCTGGAGGATTCGATTGTGTTTGAAGATTTGTTTGTGTCTGGAACTGGATTCTCCTAGGGTTTGCTTGATCCTGCTGTTCCTGTTGCTGCTGCTGCGGCGGCGGCGGTTGCTGCTGCTGCTGCTGCTCCTGGTGTTGTTCCTCCTCCTGATAATGATGATCGGTGGCTGTGGCTCCTTGCTCCGCTGTTCCTTGTGGCCACTGCGATGTCCTTCGGCTTCTGCTCGTGCACCGTGGTTGCGAGTTGCCCATCAAAAGCTCCACTCGTTCTAATCAATTCCCGTTGTTTCCTTTTCGTTTTCGTCCGTTTGTTGTTTACACACACGCACGCACACACACCGCACACCACCGCACTCGTTCCACTGGAATTGCGCAATCACCGTATGCGATTGTGTGTGTGTGAGAGTGTGTGGGAGCAGCCAAAATAATCACAAAACAAAAAAATGAGCGCACTTCCAGCCGGAAAGTGAAAATCTAATATAAATATTTGGTAGCTGCTGGCTGGGCACTACTTTGATGTTTCTGCTTCTTTTTGTTACGCTTTGTTGTGCTGTGAGGGGCTGGTTAACTGCTGATGCTGCTGGTGAAATGCTTAAGCTGTTGCTCCAAATTGATTATATCGTGTTCCCAACAATCTGGCGGCAATAACATCGCGACAATGGGTTAAAATTCAATCAAATTATCATTGATATCAGGTGGCGTTATTTGTCTGGTGACCTCGGGCCCTATAGAACTTCGATATTAGGAGGCTTTATTTTTCTCAAACTATCGACCCCTATCAGCTGTTTAAAGGCGCAAAATATACTGCTTCTATTGTTTTCGATGCGAGAAATCGGTAACTCGATTAATTTAGTTGATAGTGATTATATGTGGAATTATTTAAATTAATTCATAAATTAATTGACTAAGTGTAGAAATCGAAATACATTAGTTGTCTACCATAATAGCAATATTTATTTTTAATAATCAACAACAACAGAAAATTGATAACGATAAAAATATGATCACATACCTTACAAAGACTAGGGTTCTAAAGATAAACTTTACAAATCTCCGTTAAATTTTTTTGAATATATATAATAATGAATATACATGAATATAAATATATTCTAAAATTTAAAACCATATTCGATTAGTTAAGCGATATTCGCTATCGATAGTAGATAGTTAGCATTCATCCCGTCTGTCAGCACTAAAACGCTAGCACTTTTATTGTACAAGCGGAGTTAAAATTAATAGAAAATAAATTTAGAGAAATCGTTTTTTTTATTCGCAAGTTCTTAGGGAAAAGTTACTATTAAGTAAAGCCGGAAGCAATGGATATCGAACTGAGCTTGGACGAGATTATAGAACGTAAACGCGGGCGTGGAAACCATCGGTTCATCGACAAGAAATTGTAAGTACTGATGCGATAAAGCCGAAAAGATGGCGTTGCCATCAGGATTATTCCTCTTTTCCATTGCAGCAATCCCAGCTACACAAAGCCACACCGAGTGCTCAACAAGCCCGCTTTCAAGGCCTCCTCGTCTGGAGGGTCCCTGTCGGATCCACCGGCACAGCGCTCCTTCGATGCCCGAAACAAGATTATTCAGAAGACACGTGCCAAGATAGCCGATGCCCGGGATATGCTTAACCAAAGCATGCGAGACTCGGGCATCGATGCCCGCCAGTTGCTCCAAGAGCGGAAAAAGGTTCGCCCGGGGGGCACCGGACTGCAACTGCCCTCACGTCACGCCCGCAGCACAGGGGTGCACATGGGCCATTTTGGACAGCGCACCATCAGAACATCAAATCGCCCGGGCGGAAATATAGAGGAGGATTGGGACTCCGACGACGATGTCGTGTGCTTGGGTGGTCCACGCCGACAATACGCCCCTAGATCCAAACAGCCGGGACAACCCTTTGCTCCGCCTGGCTACGTCGACCATGATAATATGCAAGATCTCGAAGATGGTATGCAGTAGAAGCTCTTCTTAACGATGACCAGGACTCAGACAAGTTAATCTCTTTCATTTATTCCTTTCAGAGGAGATCACGCGTACCCTACACTTTGGAGCCTATACTGGCCAGCAGGTGCCTCCACGATACACATTTGGTGGCTTCGACCTGAATCGCGACGACGACGTGGTGATGTCCACGGCTCCTCTGAAGAACAATATAGCCAGCGATCCATTTTCCATTTACGAGGTGGCCCGCAATCGCATCGAACGGCCCTCGATGCCCACTCCGCTGGTGGTAGGGCATACGGATACCAGCGAAAAGCTATTCGAGCGCCGTCAGCGAAACGGAATGAACACCAGCAATCTGCCAGACTCATTGCGGGCTCGTCTGTATGGTCGTGAGCCGGATCGTCGCGTTTCGCATGGTATTTACGCCAACGAGAATCGTGGGAAGTCTGGTAGCGGTGGTGCTGGCGGTGGGGCACCTTCAATATCCCATTCGATGACCATGCACCGTGCGCCGACCGCATTGCCGCTTGGGTCATCGAACACAAAGGGCGGATATCGCCTGTTGGTGAGCAATCTTCATGCTAACGTGACCACCGCAGACATACGCGAGCTCTTCAGCGACATTGGACCAATGTACGATGCACATGTGGTGCGTCCCGGCACAGCCGAAGTCATTTACAAGTCACTAGAACACGCCGAAATGGCCGTTGATGCCTATCATCATCGCGAATTTGATGACCAGCCCATGCACTGTGTGCTGGTCAATCCGCACTCTTCCCACCGCTCGGCTCACTCAGCCAGGTAAGTTAGATGGCTTTAAGAAACCATACGTTTTACTAATTGGTTTTCTTTTGTAGCTCTCGCACTGTGACCACCAACTCATCCGGCGTGGAGGTGGACATCGATGCGCTCCACTCGGTACTCTTCCGTGATCGCTAGGGTAGCGTCCATAGACTGAGAGGCAACTAGGCAATTTTCCAGCTATTCTAGACTACGCATCCTAAACTATTCATCATCTCGTTAGAAATAATCCCAACAATTTACAACATGTAAACCTTAGGCGCGCTTGTCCAAATCGAATCGATCCACCCATAGTATGTGAAGTTAACTATATAAGTTATGGTCACAGTTTTTGTTTTTTTATAGATTTCAGTTCATAAACATCAATTTTGTTTCTATGATTTACAAATTTTTCTCGATTAAATTTACCGAAATTAGTAACTATTCCATCATCATCATCTTACCAATTTGTTAATCTAATGATCTAACTAAGACCCTTTTAGAAGATTTACTTACTGACCAATGCTATTTTCAAAAGTGAAATTTGAACAACAAACTATTCTCATAAAGTATTGATTTTCAAGTAGTAAGAATGTAGATTGAAACAAAAAGAACCAGTAATGTTACAATTGCTTGTATAATATTACATAAAATGTACAGTTTTTAAATTTCATAAAATTAATTCATAATAATTAAAGAGAAAGGAGCAGTTTGGTAAGCACTTGAGAGATGCAAAAAAAAAGTATATAAAGTAACTTGGAGGCCGCTTAGTTATCTCGGATGCCCGTTCCATAGTTAGCACCGCCGGCACGGTTCAACGCCTCACGGAAGAGCTCAATGTCCAGCTCGGCCTCGACGCCAGCCTGTAGTTCCACGGCAAAGTTCTGCAAGGAAAATATGGGATTATAGAAGCTATCTATGGATCTAACTCATAGCTACTTACATTAAGCACATCCTTGATGAGCGCCTTATCCGTGGACATCTTGGCACGCTGGATAACGCCCACCTCCTGGCCAATCCACGTCAGGAAGATGAACTTCTTGCGCTTGGACATCTCGTCGCCCATCTGGATGCGTATGTAGCCAAAGGCGCGTTCAGAGTCACCGAACTGCTGTCGGAACTCCTCGAAGCACTGACCACGGCCATGGACAATGATCTGGGCCCCATCGAACTTGAATACCGCCCACTCGGTGTCCGTGAGATCAGAGCGCACATCCTCGTAGGCCTCGCGAATTGAGTCCTTCTCCAGTGACGTGGCCAGCGGCATCTGAGGGATAAAACCAAGGTAGATTTGGAATGATTAACAGGTATGTCATAAGCGAGAGCAGTTGAGACGGAAGTGAGTGCATTCCATGACCGCTTTGTTTCGTGTCTTGGGCAGCGATAATAAGCAACAATGTATGTGTTTATTGTACTTAAGCCGACGACCAAGTGCTCTTGACGGCGCCATCTATGAGTCAGATTCGATTTCCATGCTTTCGCTTTCGATTTTATATATGTTATTATTGAATTGAATTTAACTCGTTTCCGTGTCAGGCAACCACAAAAAAAACTGCTAACAAAAACAGAAAGCACGCCATTGCATCCATCCATCGCCCACTTGCATTACGTTCGGGCAGATTCACGGAAAGCAATTTGTTGGCCAGTTAGTGGCTTTATAAACATAATGCTATACGGCCAGTAAAAGTAGCAATATATTAACAGGCCTTATATTGCATTAGCTAATTGAATGGGGAGGCTTGCAAACCATGGATTTATAATGATAAGCTGGAGTTTAAGATGCGGGCAGCATGTTATATTGTTTAAGCAATTTTCCAAAAATCATATCAAAAGGGGTTTATGAGGGTTGCGGTTGAGGTTTTCATATATATTTGTAGTCATTGTAACTTTTCCTAAAGATATTCCTTGATTATATACTGCATTTCCTTTGATGTAGTAAGCTCTTAAAAATAGATTGTTTTTTATCAATTGTAAAGCCTAGCTGTGATCCAATAAGTACCACTCTTAGTATCATTAAAAACAAATATCAATAGAAATATCTGTGTAAATAGAGATATGGGCGCTGCTTGACTGATTGGAAAGCGTGGAAATGGTTCGAAATCGTAATGGGATCGATGCCCTTGATATATACTATATACAAAAAAGCATCAATGTATAGGGTCGGAAAACGCCCCTTGCGGCTGGGCTGCCTTTATTGTCTTAAGCGGATCGCTGTATTAAAAGCAATTTACGCGTGACAATTTTCAATCAGTGGCCGACAGAAAGCAGGTCAGAGATTTGATAAGTGAGTTGGGGTCGTCATCAAAACGGGATGACAACAAACAAAGACAACTGCTAGCCATAAAAAAGAAAACAAAATATTGGCCACAAACCCAGGCTTGAAGTCAGGAACTCTACTGAGAACAACAAGTAAAAATAGACATTGAAGCTGTAGACCAATGAGATATACAGATACAGATACAGATAGTAAGATACAGATAGAAAAGATAGAGGATGAAGATCGGTTTGTAGCTGGTGTTGGTGGTCCGCTCTATAATGCGTTCAATGACCGGAGAGTACGGCTCGGGGTCTGGTGAGAAAAATCAATTAGAAAAAGCGACGACGGCCGAAAATATCAAAAGCCAAACAATTAAACCCCCAAAAAGATGATTTCGGGCGACGACTTTCACAACACCACACAACGCATCTGGGAATGGTGGGTATATATGTATATATATACCATAGAACTATAGACCAGCTCCCGTTTCGTGGCTCTGAATTAATTAGTTAAAAAGTAAAAAAAAAAAAAAAGATGAAAATGAAGATGCGGACGCGAACTGTGCCAAAAAAGAGCGGATGGCTAAGAAACCGTTGCAGCAAATGACCCACCGAAAATACCCAAAAAAAATAAAATTTCGCCAAAAGCCAGATAGGAAATACATACATACTATATATATGTATATATATATAGTTGCTCCCGTATGTACGTGAGCCAATTTGTTGGCTAAAATTAGCTGAAATTAAGTTTCCAGCTCCGATAAGCTTGATAACGGACATATATATATATCGCGCCATATCTCAACTTCTGCCAGAATGACAACACGACAAATTAGATCAGAACAGACTGCACCCAAAAGATTGGCTAGGATACGCCCGATGTATATATATATATATATATAAGACGCTCCTCTGTAATTGACGCAATATCATCCACTATTTGATTCCCTAAACATTGATAAGACCGAATGCCGCAGAACTACACACTTTACAAATGAATTTATTATGGAAAGTTCTTGGTATCTGGTCTGGGCAATTAGTGTTAAGTAAATCGCGTCATTCCAGGCAATCTGGTAAAAAACAAAAACTCCAGGGCTTGGCTGTTCCAATTTTACAGACCATAAAAATCTACTAGAGTTTGTCGCTTAGTCATAGTTTTGCAATATATATGTTTATAGGGCTTGTTTAGTATGAAAAAGACAGGAATGTGTCATGTTTTAGACGAGAAACAGTCTCTAATTAGCTGATAAGTAGTAGCAGGAAACAGTTTTTAACTTGAAATAATAGTTAATCTATCAATTCTACTTATTAGCCACCTTCTCTCAGCAGGAAAACCATCTGCTAGGCCGTTTGCTTCACTCAAATGGCAGGCGACCATGTCCATACGTATACGTAATGAGCCATATATGCCCATATGTGCATTCATATAGCACATTGCATATATCTATATGTCTATATATATATATCCATCAATATCTGGCAATGAGTGGGGCTGCGAGGCATCAACATTGCTTAAACTGCAGCTAAACGTAGCCAAGCATAATACTGCGAATAAAAATTGCTAACGAAAACGAAACTGAATCCGAGCCAGGTGCTCAAAACTGACTTGTTATTAGTTGATACCCTTGCCAAAAGGTATCGCAATTCCAGGAAATGTATTGTATATATATATGATATGATTCCAATATGATCAAAATGTGTAAGAAAACAAAAAGATATGTCAGAAAGGCGAGTAACTTTAAAGATATTTCTATGCGTTCATTGACTGTTTGATATACATAACTATATTCTGAATTATATACTTTATTATGAGTTAACACCCTTGCTAAAAAGGTCGAAAAATTACAGGAAATATATTATATATACTCGTATATATATATATGATGGACTCCCAAACTGATCTTAAGTTCAAAAAAGTAACAAAAGTAAGTAAAAAGCGATATCAGAAAACACAGTAACTTCAAAGATATTTCTATACATTCTTCGGCTGTAAGTAATATATATAATATATCAGACATGTTATTCCCAAATAACTTTGATTGTTCATATATATAACATATATATACATATATCTCCCTGAGTTCATAACACAAAGCAGTATTATGATTAATCAAAGGAAGAGTATTTGATTAGCTTTGAATGCACTGCACTTTGTGTTTTATTCATTTCTTTTTTTTTTGTTGTGTTTTTTATGTACTCGTACATGTGGAATAAAATTGTTTTATGTTGACTAATGAATTTCAGATAAGAGGCAGAAAACAAAAAGAGAATCCAAATAATGAGCTTGCAGTCGTGGGGAGAAAACCCAACAAGAGAGGGGATAACTTCAGATATAGTGCATATATGCGGGATATTCTTGGCGGGATGTGTGAACCCGATTCCGAAGGGAATGCTAAACTCACAACAAGCTAATCATGCACTTAGAAAAAGTGAAACCGATAAATGGCTGCGAATCGGTTATTAACCGCTTCGCCTTGGCCAGGCCAAAAATGAAAGAAATGGAAAACGATGTAGTGACAAATTGCCAGTTGTCGCAGGCGCAGTCGTACTCTCAGTCCCAGTCGCAGTGGCAATGACGTACTTGCTCCGGGTCTGGGACCGCCGATATGTCAATGCCTGTGCCTGCAGCGGGTGTTCTTTCTTTCTTTCTTTATTTTTTTTACTTATTTTTATTTTTTTTTGTATTTATTTATTTCGATGTTTCATTTTTGTATTTGCCTCTCCACACACACACACACACACTGTGCAACAGGAAACAAAGGAGCAAACTGTTTTGTCGCTGCTCACGCCCCAGACGCCCGGAGTTGGGGGGCATTTTGGGATCGGATGGGATGAAGTTAAAGGGGTTTTCGGATGGGGGAATGGGGTTGCGAGTGCGCGTGATTCATGCCGCCTGAAGGTGACGATGACGACGACTACGACGACGACGACTCGGGGAGTGGATGACCAAAATTGGCGCGTCAGGAAGCGCTTGTCGAATGTTTCAAGGGGTGTGTGTATGTGGTTCCTATATACTCATTTAACCACTTGGAAACCTCAATATTATATTATTTATTGACCCCTTTGTGTTAGAACCACTGACTAAGAACCAAGAACCAAGAACCAAGAGAACTGAGAACCTTAAAGATAAGGTTTTATGAACCGAAAAACTGAAGTGCTATGCACCAAAGTCACATGAATCTGGAATCTGGGCGATCAGCTGCTAAAACCCCCAAAAAGATAAAGCAACTGCAATTGTTTTCTCCGGCGTAATCTTGGAAAAGTATACGTGATTGCCAAGGAACGACGAGGTGGCCGCATAAACCACAGGGCATCGATGGTGTCTCGAGAACAAGTGCAACTGCAACAGCAACGGCAACAGCAGCAGAGCAGCGGTAGCAGCGGTTGCCGTACTAAAAACGCACTTGAACTTGATATGCATCGAGTGCGTCGAGTTTCGAATTCGGATTCAGATTCGGAGTCGCCCCCGCAATCTGCATCCGCCCCCGCAATCTGTTTCAAGCTAAGATGTTGCCTTTTAAGAGCTGGCTGGCTGCCCCTTTCTTTAAATCCCTACCGCGCTACCCGCTCTCTCTCTCTCTCTCTGGCCCTGGCCCTCTGGGGCCGGTTCTTGTGGAGTCACCGGCGAGCCAATGTCAGAGTTATTTACAGACACTCACGCATGCCCAGAGAGATACACACACACGCGGCATGGGCCTGGGCTCCAGTACAACTCCAGTCGGAAAGTACACGGAGGAAAATTTAAAGGTAGTTAGAGTCCTTAAAGGATTTTAATGATTTGTTTGGCTAATAAGTTGGATTTATAATGGGATTTAAGTAACATTCCAGAAGGATCAATAACCGATCATCATCATAGGACTTCAGACATTTTTCTTTCCGTGCATTTTGAAGATATCTTTTCTGGCCTGCTCTCTGAATCTCTTGGCTGGCCCCCCTCCATACCCATCCAATCTTTTATAATTCTTAATTTTCGGTCGTCCCCTGTCTGCATGTGTATACACACACATTTCATGGACCCTGAAGCAGGACTACAGACTACCAACTACCCGACCACTCACTCCGATACTGCTTACCCATCCCATTCTTACTACTCACCCTTCTCGGCTTGCTCTCCACCAATTGCTCGACCTCGATGCCGTCCGACATGCTGGTGTATTCTGTGTTCTGGGATCTGGGATCTGCTTTTCAGATGGCCAACTGCTGGATGCTGGCGGACGATGTTGATGATGATGCTGATGCTCTTTGCTCGATCGCGAAACTTAGAACGGAGTAGCAAGTAGCAAGTCCGGCGGAGTGTGTGTGGTAAGGTGACAAAGTGGCAGAGTGACAACGAAAACAAAAATACACACAACGGGCAAACAGGCAAAAAAAAAGAGTAATTTAAAGCACAAAGAGGGAGGAACAGAACCAGCACAGTTCCAGATTTCTTCTTAAGAGCAGCCGCTGAACTTCGTCCGACCACCACGAGTTGTATCTCACGAATGCGGCTTTGCCGGCGTCTGCAACTCCAACGAAATGCCGACCGTCGACGACGGCCGTCGCGAGCGTTGAAGTCGGCGGCGCAGTCGCTGTTGGTGCGAGCGAGATGCATTGGGGCTGAGGCCCCATGGCAGTTGATAAAAATCCAGCAAGTGCAATAGAGATAGCATTATCAAAGAGCAAGCGAGAGAGCAAATAATGCGACGACGTCGCCGCATTTGGCTTTATTTTCAGTTTCATTTTCAGTGCAGGCCATTTGGAATAACCAAAAAAAGCCAGATGTTGGCTAGGGTTTTGTAGGTACACTGAAAGAAAAAAGTGGTTATTTTAGGTATGTTATGGTTAACAGGTTATATTGAGATATAGTTACTTCATGAAAACAAGCTAGAATTAAAAATTATATATCAATTTTTTGTATATCAGTTCTTTAAGTATTATTATCTGTGATTTCTAGTTGGCTTTACTTTATTTTATAATTAGAACTTTATGACTGCAGTTCTGCTCCATCTTTCTGACAAACTTGGGGTCATTACGTGAATAAGATCAAGGAATTTGATCTGAAAAAGTAAGTTAAAGTTAAAGTTAAAGCCGATTTCTATATACATAATGAAACTGCTAACTTTAAAGTTATATCATTTACAAAGATATTTTCAATTTGGTATGTTACTAGACCAAATGTATAGCTATGGGTGGCCTTTTTGTTGTGTTTCAAAGTCAATAATCTGGACTAACCAGAGCAGAACCATAACCAGATAGATCAAGAAACATCAAGTACTATCAGAAATCTTTCAAAACATAGAATTTTGATAAGTTACAGTTCCGAATCACCTTTCTATAAAGCGAAAATTCAATAAAAAGCACTTCATGATCAAAGTTAACAAAAGAATGTTCAACAATTAGAAACCAAAATCTCAAAATCCACTGTTTATCTTCTTTCTAGACTTTCCAAGTAAAAGATCAATCCTAAAGCTAAAGCTACATATATCCACAAATAAAGGCTAGGCCACCACTACCAACTGCCCGATGACTGGAAATGCAATCCATGGAATTAGAACAGAACATTTGTACAAACAACGAACCGAGTTATATGAGAAGACTGAGTTTATACTTAGACTTAACTGCTGTAGGAATGCGATGAATGATTCGATGATTTGCATGGAGCGTGGGCTGAACACCAGACGGGATGGGATGCTGCAGTTCCTCTGCTCCGTTAATTTGTTCCAATCAGGAGGCAACGTCCTCCGCGTAACATAGGCTAGCACAGATATCCGGCTAACCGTGCTGCCTGCCGGCCCTAGCAACATGTTGCTGGACACATGTTGCCGTGGTGAGTTTGCGCCGGTCCTCATCGCCCACGCAACATGTTCTGGGACATTATAAATATCGTTGCGGAGGCGTCGACGTAGTCCGCCAGTCGTCAGTTGCCCACGACGCGTTACTCGCAACGGTAGCTGGCCAGCTACCTCCTGGCAGTAGTAGCCACCTCCTCGTGTCCTCTTCGGAGTCCCAGTATAGAATCCCCGCCAGCCTGCGCGCAAGCGTCGCCGTTTCAATTGCAATTTTGTGAATTTTCGATTTAAGTTTATATATTTTTTTTTTTGGTGATCCAAAAGGACATGTCAGGTGGTGGTGGTGGTGCTGCTGCTGCTGCTGCTGCTGGTGTTTGTGGTGGACAGTGATCAGCGAGGCTCATCCGGGATGTTTAATTACGAGGAGAGCGATGCCGACCAGGGATCGGCCATGGCAGCGGCTGCATATCGGGCACTGCTTGACTACTATGCCAACGCGCCCAGTGCAGCGGGTCACATATTGTCCTTGACGGTGGGTCCTTACAATGGAACTGGAGGCAGTGCATCCTTGGCGGGCAATACCAGCATTACAACAGAGGATGGCGAGTACTTGGCCACACAGCGGATGGATAATGATATGGTCACGGAGATGTCTATAACATTTGGAACCAGTCCAAGTCCAAGTCCCAGTCCCAGTGCCAGTTCAAGTTCAAGTCAAAGTTCTAGTAGTACCACCAGTGGAATGCCTGTCTGGCTGATTCCCAGCTATAGTGTGATCCTGCTCTTTGCGGTGCTGGGCAACCTGCTGGTCATCTCAACGCTAGTACAGAATCGTCGAATGCGCACCATAACCAATGTTTTCCTGCTCAACCTGGCCATATCGGACATGCTGCTGGGAGTCCTCTGCATGCCAGTCACCCTGGTGGGCACATTATTAAGGAACTTTATCTTTGGCGAGTTCCTCTGCAAGCTCTTCCAATTTTCGCAAGGTGAGTAGTGAGGGGAATTTCTGGTTAAACGTTTTGTGGGTTCCATAACCGCAAGGATTATGTAACGATGTGTCCCACGAGTAGCAGCGAAGGTTAACTAAATATTAACTTAGCTGGCCCAATTATTATTGAGCCTATGCCCTGCGTCTCCTCCTCATCCTCTTCCTGGTGAAGCTCCACTCTTCAATTAGCTGGAATTACAAATACATAAGTTTAGGGACCTACTTAAACCAGAAGGCAGTGGTTGGAGGAGAGGTTACTGGCTTGCTCCTTGGGTGTAACATTAAAATAATTTTTTACGATTATCGCCGCATGTGGATCGTTTTATTGGCTATGTTTCAGGGTGGGAAAGAGCAAAGGGTGAGGGGGAAAAAACTCATAAACCCAGGCAAAACAACAGCAACAACAACAACAAGTTGGTTAAAAGGTGGGCACATATCAACATACATATCCATAGATACATTGTCCTGGTTACCCGATTACCCCTTTAGCCCCATGTGCGTGTCGTGCTTTTTTTTTGTTTGTTATTTTCCTGGAAAAATGACTCCCACTTGTAGAAAAAAAATCATAATATTGGGACTTTGTTATTGATAGAGTGTCCCATTGTCTGTGGACAAGGATACTTTGCATCCGAATGGGATACCATTGGGCCCATTACATAACTTCAAATACCAACACGTTGCCAAGGACAACAGTTGGACGTGATTAAAAAGACATTTTGTAGGCATAATTTCCAAGCAAACGGACAATTAAATGGGATTTAGACGCCGCTGGCTAGCCTAGTCATTCTTTATGTTTATGTTTCAATGGCGCATTAGGACAAAAGCCTACTCATATATATATATATTCTGGATATATATAAATTCAGTTTTTCATACCACCAAAAAAAAAATTGTACTTCCAAACTGCAAACAAGAAATTGTGGCTCATTGCGTAATGCGTAAAGTTCTGAGTAATCCTGACCAGTTGCCTATCTGTTGGAATGGGATGAAGGAAAAACCAGAGGCAGATATGGGTATTAATGGATCTCTGCAATGGCAATGGCAATGGAGAGGGGGAGAAAAAAAAGGAAAGAAAGAACTACTGATGATGAAAGGAGGGGGAATATTCTCTTATATATATGTATATGAAAATAAATAAACGCAAATGCGTAGCATACTTGGCTGCGCAATTTAAAGCGTACGAGTGGGCGCAAAAAGCATTGCATACTTTTGCCCCCCAATCCACACAAACAGTCTGCGAATTAAATAACCATTTCAATTGCCAAAAGGAGGAGGTGGAGCAGGAGATGGTTGTAGCCATGGAACAGTAGCACTGATACCCACTGACAGGTACAAACGTCACGCACCTGGGCAACATGCAACATGCAGCAAACGTGTGACAAGGGTCGCGAACGTTGGTCTGCAATAACACGGCAAACTGTACAAATAGTACACAGTCTCCCTTCTAATGGCAGCCACTGCTACCAACCAACACCCCCGCACTGATGCCCTTGGGGAAATGTGGGGCAATAAGAAAAACGAGAGTCATTGGGCCGCAAACGATGCGTGGGCGGGTCTGTGTCCACAAGGAGACGGCACCTTTCCGGACTTTTCCTTAAACTGTTGTACTTAAAAAGTCAAGGCATGAGTCTGGCAAGGATTGGTTGGAACAGGTATTGTTTTAGGGTAAGGTTCTTGCCTTGGCAACTAGTGGTAGTGCTTTTAAGGTATATTATTTATTTATACGATTTTTAGGATTATATATGGGTTAGTTTTCTGTTTTAGAAGGTACTCGTAGTAAAATGCTTTTTGTTTCTTTTTAAGTTTTAATTTTGGTTTGCTTTTTAAAGGGTGATCTCTGCTAAACTATAACTTTCAAAAATGTTTTAAAAATTGAGTTAGCTAGTCTAGCTATGGGACTACTAAATTTATAAAATATTTATAAAAAAATATCTGCCTTTTCATATTGCAAAAAATTTACATATTTTTTAACATTATTTTGAGTGGAAATTGCTGTAGTTTTCGGACCTTAACATTCTTATATACATTTTTATTAATCTGTAGTTACTATTTGAAAATATTTAACTTCCTGATTTGAACTAAATAACAAATTGAATAAAAAACTAAAATATTTATAAACAAATCCCATAAATAAAGTTCTTATATAAAACGAAAATCAACTCTTTAAACTAGGAAATCAAACGATTTGCTAAAATCTAATATTTACTAATAAAAATCTGGTTTTTATTTAGCAATTTTAGTTTCTCTCCTTTTGATTCCTTGCAACATATAATCCATTTTCCTTTTCTTGTTTTTGGAATTTGGTATATAGGAGAGAGGCGCTCGCCTGCAGCACTTGTCGAAGACATTAAAATCAGAAAGTACTTAAACGAGTTAAAGTTCAACTTCGGGGCATGACCTTTTCTTGTTAAGCAATAAATATAAAAATATATATATATTATTTTTCAGTTTACTGTGAGATGGTGCTTAAAAAGGACACAACATGTCCATATCCCTGCGCCCCCTTTCACCCTGAACTGAGCGTCAAATTTAATGTTAAACACAAAAACCAATTTCAACGCAGCTCGTTGTGTATTTTGTTGTTGTTATTGTTGTTGTTGTTGTTTACCATTTGTGGTCCTTGGACCTTGGGATACGTTGTTATAGGCTATATAAGCTTCGGAACATGTGTTCGACAGCAGTTCTTTTTTTTTTTTTGGGGGTGCGTTATTGTACATATGAAATGCAAAAAAAACGTGTCCTTTGTTCCGGGGCACACATGCAAGGAAATAGTGGTGTTGCACAGACCATTAGCCACCTGTTTTTTTTGGGGTGGCAAGAAGGAAACGGGGCTTAGGATTAGTTGGCCCAAAGGGAAAGGTGAGCGAACAGCCTGATGAGTTTTTAGCCAAAGGCTAATTGTTGTTATCAGGCTTATGAATGAGTGTTGTCCATAAATAAAGTTGCTAATATTTCCCAGAAGAACTCCTGGCCTGCCTGTTTTTTTGGTCTTAGCCATGGCCATACTCTTAGTGGCCCAGAAAACTTTGTCGCTTTCAAGGGCTTTTTGTTTAGGTAAAACTTTCTCTGAAGTTTTTTAATTAATGCACATTCGGCTAAAGACGGGTGGCAACTTTCATATCATTGAGTAGGGGAGGGTAGGAGGATGGCATGTGGCATGTGCACGTGGAGTGGCCCGCAGAGCAGCAGCAATTTCTTCAATTCAGAATGCTAAACAATAACAACAACACTTGAAAAACAATATTAATATCACTGAGAGAGAGAGAGAGAGTGTACTCGTTGGATGCTTGGCTAAATCTGTTCCAGACATGTGCAGGAGGTAGCTGGAAGAGGGAGCTGGGAGCTGGGAGATTTAAGATTTTCCATCTCCTGGCTGTGATAGCGCTTAGCCAAGTTTACCACCCACGGCCAACGCCTAGCCACTTTCGGAGTACTTAATTCGATAAAAAGCAAGCGTCGGGCGTTTTTGGCAACTTTGTTTCTCTTTCAACTTAAATAGAATTTTTGAAGGCAAACTCAAAAAAAAAAAACAAAAAAAAAGTGAAACTTTGCTGATGTGAAATCTTCTTGCCACATCGCGTGTGGCAATCCCCCGCATTAAAAACGAATGCATTTGTGAGCCAGAAAATCATTGAATTTAAATGAGTTTCGCCACAAGAAAGTTGTTTGTTCCCTGGCTTATTGTATTTTTAGAGATCTTCTCTTCTCAAAAACTCTCACTCTTTCTAAGCTCGCACTCAAATCTGCACAATTTGCAAGTGAAATGTTTTTTTTTTTTTTATATTATATATATTCGATTGAAATTTTTTGTTGAATTTTTGAGTGAGACATCATGATCCCCTGGTCATCTAAGCAATCACTTTCACTTCACTTCTCCACCTTGAAGTCTGGTTGGTTGGTCATGTCAACATCCTTGCAAATCTCTCATCTGACACCAGGCAACCCCAGCTCAGGTGTATTTTTCCGCCCTGTCACTCTGCCATCAGCGACCGCATCCTAACTGTCAGTCACTCGAAATGATGCCAAAACTAATTTAAAGACTTAGCAAAAAAAAAAAGAAGAAAAACTTGGTAGAAATTCTAATTTCAGCACCTTACCTTACTGTTGGCCAGGCCAATATGTTGCGTCATCTAAGGATTCCAGCGACAGGGTGACAGGAACCTGGAACGCCTGCAGCTGTAATCACTGGTCCCGAGTTCCTTTTCTCCCAGCCACAAGCACGCAATCATCTTCTCCTCCAGTGTATATAGTACCATATATATATATATTTACTCCACTCCACACGACGGGCAGCATGGTCAAAGCAAATTTTTTGTGGTCTTTTTCGGCTGAACGTCTTGGTTTTTGTACATGGAAAGAAAATTTGTACCAAAAACTGATTAATTATTTATAAAAAATAGAAATTTTCTAGACATTTTTTAGCAGTAAACAAAGTGCTTAAACTAATTCTAAGAATATTTCTTTTACTATTTGAGAAAAGTCCTCTAAATTTCCTTCTAAAAGTCAAGCTCTTAAGTTAAATTTTCCTCAGCTGCCTTAAGTGCCTTCATAAGACTTTAAAAACTTCAAAAAAATATAAAGATATAAGCAATTTTTCTCTTCCCACTTCCCTTTGACAATAAAAATGGCTTTGTTAAATAAAGAAAAATCCTGTTTAGGGAAAAAAAGGACACATTATTTCGACAAATGAAGATGAAAGTATGGCTTTCTCTTTGCCTTATGCTATGCTATGCCTTTTTCTTTTTTTTTTTTGCTGAGTGTGGTCGTTTTTATTTGCTGCAATCAAATTTTATCACCCAACTGACGCTTATAAATTCCGGCCTGTCAGAGTCGCATATTTATGCGGGGCTCGAGGACTGCGTGTCGTATGCGTAATATGCTCAACACGTCTGCTTGTCCTATCATCCCCCTTTCTTCCCTGCCCCCCGCAGCCATGTCCATGTTTCTTGCTGGCCTTAAAGGCGTGCCGCTGCCCCCTTCCTTCTCTCCGCACAAATCAAATTCAATCAGTTTGCCAAAAGAAAAACATCTTGGACGTGGAACGTGGAACGTGGCGGTAGTGGTGGCATCGAATTCAATTTGGGTTCGTCATTTGCCGCCGACGCTGCCTTATTTGCCGTCAGTTTTGCATTTGCCAATTGAATTACGCACTGAAAGAAAATTCTTGAAAACGGGGTGGATAAGTGGGTGGTATGCATATATGTATATATCGGAATATAGCACATGGAAAACTCTTACGGATTGTGTATTGGCATCTCGAAATGATTTAGTTGTCAAGATGTTCCATCAAGGCGTCGAATCAATCAAACTGCTTAGCCCACGAAAAGCCTTAAAGTTGAGCTAGCGAAAAACCAAAAATGGAAAATGGTGGCTGTTGTTGTTGTTTGTTTTAAGTTTAAGCACATACATGCTCGTGTGTTATAGTATTTTATGGCTTAGAGCGCTACAAGCCGCCGCCGCCGCTGTCAATCAAAAGTAAACTTCAATTTCAGGGGGTTAACTCAACAAACGCGACTGAGCGCGAAACAAATGTGACATTGCAGCCCGAGGGCAAGGTAGTTTTAGGGTGGAACTTATAGGGAACTTAAGGGAAAATATAATCTATCAATGTTTTTTGGAAAGATATTAGGAATTAAATAGCTTAATAAATATAAATTCTAAGGCTTCTTCTACATTCTATAATGAATATGAACATATTTGGGAGTAGAAATCATTGGAACTACATATAGAGATATAGGTATACCAGTTTATCATACAAATATTACATTTTTTATACTATTTTGAACTTAAAAAGGATCATCTTGATGTTCCTTCATATTCTAATGTTAAATATCTTATTTTAAAGATAAAACCTCATCATTATATTAAAGATACATTGCCTTTAAGATGGTATAAGTTTGATATTTTAGAAGTTAAAGTAAAAACGAAAGAGAATATTCTAAATATTGAGTTAATATTTCAAAGTATTATCTTAACATTCCTCACATCTGCCAATCATCTTACATAAAATACACATTTTCCAACATCAAAAAAACTTCCCTAATAACTAACAAACAGGTCCACTCTAATGCATATGCACTTTGCCCGTATGCAACTGCTTTTGTGTACATATCATACCAATAATACCATCGATTCTACTTTGCCAGTGGAAATCGCACCCGAGGGTATGTGGTGAATGTGTGCGGGAGAAAATTGCTTGATAATAGGGAATCCCCTAATAGGTTTATATGACAAGCGGAATGGCAAAAAGAAAAAAAAGGAGTAGCTGACTGAAAGCCAAAGGAGTGTCAAGGGAATTGTTTAATTGCAGTTTCAGCAAATTGCATTGTGTACTGTTTGTCACATTCTGGTTAAAGAACACACACACACACAAAAATGGGGCGGAGAGTGTGTTATTTTGTGGGTGGGTGGGTGTCTGGTTTTAATATGCAAATTGTGTAATTAAAATGCAACGAAGTGCGGGTTAAAAGGACTTTCTAATGAAACCGATTTGACAAGGAGAGTGTCGTGTTCCTAGTTCTTTTCAAAAGGTTATCTTGTTATTTCTATCTCTTTAGCTGCCTCTGTGGCCGTCTCCTCGTGGACCTTGGTGGCCATATCCTGCGAACGTTACTATGCCATTTGTCATCCTTTACGCTCGCGATCCTGGCAGACAATCAGCCATGCCTACAAGATCATCGGTTTCATTTGGCTGGGCGGCATCTTGTGCATGACACCCATTGCGGTTTTTAGTCAATTGATACCCACCAGTCGACCAGGTAAGTGGTTTGCCATTCTCCAACTGGAATCAGTAGTAGGTAGATCCACCTTTTCCAGGCTACTGCAAGTGCCGTGAATTTTGGCCTGACCAAGGCACTGAGCTTTTCTATAACATCATGCTGGACTTCCTTCTGCTCGTCTTGCCACTTTTAGTGCTCTGCGTGGCCTACATCCTTATAACTAGGACTCTATATGTGGGCATGGCCAAGGATAGTGGAAGAATTCTGCAGCAATCCATGCCTGTAGCTGGAGCAGCGACTGGTGGTGGAGGTGGACCAACTCCAGGCACAAGCAGCAGTAGCAATTGCATCTTGGTACTGACCGCCACATCAGTTTATAATGGTAGGTATCTGGAAGAGAGATAATATTATATATCTAGATACTTTTAGATCATGGTTTTAGATCCATGATAGCATAAATACCCTTACTATATAACTCTCCTTCTGGTTCTCCTCACAGAGAATAGTAATAACAACAATGGAAATGCCGAGGGATCTTCCGGAGGAGCAACGACTACTGCAACGACAACCTTGACAACGAGAGCGACAACGGCTCCAACTGTGATTACGACCGCGACGACGACGACAACGGTGACCCTGGCCAAGGCCTCATCGCCAAGCATTCGTGTCCATGATGCGGCACTTCGCAGGTAGGATTTCAAGACTAACAAACAGATTTCCACATCAATTCACCCAACCTATGTAGATCCAACGAGGCCAAGACCCTGGAGAGCAAGAAGCGAGTGGTGAAGATGCTGTTCGTTCTGGTTTTGGAGTTCTTCATCTGCTGGACACCGCTGTATGTGATCAACACACTGGTCATGCTAATTGGACCGGTGGTGTATGAGTATGTGGACTACAAGGCCATTAGTTTCCTTCAGCTGCTGGCCTACTCCTCCAGCTGCTGTAATCCAATCACCTATTGCTTCATGAACGCCAGCTTCCGGCGGGCATTTGTGGATACGTTTAAGGGTATGCCGTGGCGACGTGGTGGTGGTATTGGTGGAAATATCATTGGAGGACACTCTGCCAGCCAGGCAGGACCAGGTCCAGGTGTCTATACGAATGCCAACACCAATATTAGTTTAAATCCCGGCCTAGCCATGGGTATGGGCACTTGGAGGAGTCGTTCTCGTCATGAACTACTTAATTCTGTGGTGACCAGTGCCGCCGGTGCAGCTGATAGTCCTCAACTATAAGCGCCAGCGCCATCTAGGATTCGTCCTTCAAATCGATGTACATATGTATGATAAAGAAAATGAGTGTATGTTAGCTTTGTTGTTTTTTTTTTTTGATTGTGTATAAGTGGAGGATGTATTTTTTTTACCTACTTGTGATTTATGATTGTACTCGTAAACTAAACTCAGACGCTAGTCTATCGGTGTTTCAATTGAACTTCCTAAGGTTGCTGCTAAATAAACAGACTTAAACTTATGCACCTCTTCGTTTGCACTCTATCCTTTTTGGGTCCTGGAAGGCTCTATCTGGTGAGTATCTGGTATCTGGTCATTAAGTGGACCTGGTGTCCACTTATTTTGCTACTCCTTTTACTTTCTTTTTTTTTGTTTTTTACTACTCCTCAGAATTTATGGTACCCAAGTGGGTATTTTAATTGCAAGCCGGTAACGGCAACTGAAAAGGCGACAGTTGAGTTGAGCACAAGCCGCTTATGGCCCCCTGGTTATGGTGGGTTGGGTCTCCATCCGCTTGTCATTATGGAGCTGATGGTGTGTTGCTGGGTACTTGGTTCTCGGTTCTCGGTTCGTCGCCTTGTTAAGAGGGAACACAATTAAGGCCCAAAGGCAACGCACCCTGGTCAAAAAATATATATAAAAAAAAGGATAGAGAGAGCCATGATGATTATTTTAAATTGGAAACGAGGCAAACCTTGATGTCCTTAAGGGTTTTCAGCTGGTAGAAGTGCAAGGAGAAGGCCATCTCATGTTAATAGTTGACTAGGAAGTGGTTAATTAACCTGAAATAAGTAATCTTATTAACAAAACAGCAATAAGTTGTGTTATTTATAAACTTACATAAAGTTTTTGGGTCACTAAAAATAACTAAAAAAGTTGTAAAATTGGTAAAATCTTAAAGATTTTCAGATTTTTTATATAAAACTTATAAATTTTCATTATCTCCTTTAATTATCATTTATTTTTAAGCCTTTTTGTTAATATTTTCTTATATTTACATAACTTATTTCCCATTTTTCCTAACAGATTTATGGATTTAATAGTTTTGCCTTCCCCTAACCCCAACCTAATAGCGTTTAAGCCATGAAATTGACATCCTTATTAATACGGTATATCAACCAAAGACATGCCAAATAGTGTGCCAAACCATTTTTCATGGCCCAAAGCCTAGCAGCCAAGTTAAGAGATTGAACAAAAAAGAAAAAAAGGAAAGGAACAGAAAATAAAAGAAAGAAAAGTAGGCTAGAAGTAATGAAGCGGAACGAAAAGCTGCAATTTGTTTTATTCATGCACATAACTTTAACTTTGGCAAGGCGAATGTGCACTGACAAACTGCCGTCGTATGCAGAAATCCATCCAAATCCCCCTTCTCCCAATCACACTACTGGATGTCTAGGGGATAGCCCCGCGTCCGGAAGATGTATGGCCCTAAACGAGCTGTTGTCAGCCAAGCCGACTCCCGGACTCGGTTCGTAGTAAATCTGCTTTGGGTTTTTTCGGGTAATTTAATTTATGGCGGGCGGGAATCCTCCATTGGCAAACGGAGGCTGGCTATGTCCTGCCTCCTGCCCAGGAAACATGCGAGACACATCCTTATAATCAAGCCGACGACGCAGAGATAGCTAGATCTACGTATATGGATACGAATTAGTGATACCCTAGAAGAATGTTATAATACTTGCCTTGCGTTACGGGGTGTAGTATACTTTCTGCTGACCACAAACTATATATCACATCGTTAACATCGGACCGCCAGTCTAGTTTGGCTTTTATTTAATTTATTTTATATTCTTGCCAAGAGTTGGACATAGTTGTGCGGCGACTTTGACATGAACCAATCTCATCTGATGACGCCCACGACATGAACAAACTTCTTCTTGCTGCGGTTGTGGATGAGAACGCTGCGGCTATGGAATGGGGCAGGCTCCAATGATGATGATGATGATGGGTTGCCTTTGCCGTTCTCTTTTATTCATGACTTCTTATGCCGCTCTGCCAGAGAAAGTTCCAACCAGCTCAAGGATAAGTATGTGTGTATGTCCTTGCTGTCAAACTGCAACTGGCAGCCTTTTTTTTATATTATATTTTGACAGAGAATTACTCAGTTGGGAACTCCTAGGTGAGGAGCTGGCCTTGACTATGGCTATAGCTAAAAAAAAAAAATAGAAGAGAAGAAGAAATGTGAAAAAGTGGGTCATAACATGCCACTCGTAGCGACATCCGCTGCTTTTTCGGCCAACTTATGGTGTCTGCCTCTCAATTATAATGTCCGTTAAACGATAAATTCTGTTTTCATCAGTATCCGGGGAGTTGATCCAATCAAACTTGCAGATGTTCGACCATCACCGGCTGCTCCTCCTACACCTACTCCTGCTCCTGCTCCTGCTCCTGGGAGACTCTAATCAAATAGGTATAAATATTCACGACACGCTCTTGACCTGGCACGGTTGATGGTGAGTGAAATGCCGCTGGCCATCGTTTGGCATTTGTCTGGGGCACAGAAAAACACAAACACTATGGGATGTCCGTAAAGTGGCTGAGCCGCTTGTTTTGATGATCCATGCCCGGAGGTGGAGGTGGTGGAACAGTAGGCGTAGCCAGTGGAGGCCAGAAAGGAAGTGGCCTACTCAACACACCCACGGCGATGAAGGTGGTGATGATGATGATGATGGTGATGATGACGATGATGTGGGAAGAGGTCAAGGGGTACAAACAATCAAAACCGCACGCA
The DNA here is from genome assembly GCF_018153835.1 of Drosophila eugracilis. Lineage (NCBI taxonomy): Eukaryota > Metazoa > Arthropoda > Insecta > Diptera > Drosophilidae > Drosophila > Drosophila eugracilis. Next base: position 84,644 of record NW_024572115.1, on the reverse strand, counting down.
AATTTCACTTTCGATGAAGCGGACGTGTGGAGGCTTGTAGGCCCCTTGGGGAACTGGGCGCCTTCTGGCCAATGGAATTCCTTGTATGGGTGGGTGGAACAAACGTTTCTCGAGCTATAAAGAGCTGATTAAAAATCCGCGCATCAAGGCGTCAAGGACAAAGGAGGGGATATCTAACCCAGATCACCCTTTCCTTTGCTTTGTCCTTGGGTTAATGAGCCTCGCCATTAATACCCCAACCATGGAAACTTCAAGAGAGAGACATCCATTCTTCTCTTCACATAACTACTAATTGGGCGTGGGTCATGGCATATTATCTTCATGACTGGGCAGCCAAAATCATCATGATTACCATCGTTATCCTAGCCGACGAACGACCACCCAGTTGGAGGAAATAATGATGGGATAATCGAATCGTTGCCACAATGAACTTGGTAAATGATTGAATATTCATAAGCAGAATACTCCAGTATTTTCCTTTGGATTTTCCTCTAGATTTTCCTTGAATATTCCTTGACAAATGATCGGAGACTGTAAGTTCAACAAATCACACAGCAACAGCCGTCACAAATCGATGAATTTATCATAAGGACTTGAAGACTTTTCCTGTTGATTTTACGCCGTTACGCCCACTTCATATTTATTTCCATCCGCCTCTCAATTTAACGGGACATTTTTCATCGACATCGACGCCATATCTCTAAGCTGGGTTGTTAATTTATCCCGAGAATAAGTTCAAGGAGTGAGTAGTAGGATGCCTGGCGGTGCCACGTCCGCCTGTTTGCCGGCTTATTGTTCCGGATGCGGTGGTGGGATCCGGGGCTGCTTATGGCATTGACGTGTTTGTGTTTCCCCCCGGTGGCACATAGCAAGCACATTGTGCCACAACTAACACAGCTTCCTCCTCTCTCTCTCTCTCTGTGGCAGAAGGAACCACAGCTGACAGACAAGGCAGAGGAGCACTCGAGGTCGACAGGCGACAAGCGGGGATTATGTAAAGCCAAAGCCTAAATAATGCGGCCTAATGTCTTTCGGCTGACACCAACAACCAGGACAATTGTCGCTCTCGGATTTGGATTTGGGATTCGGTGGTGTTCGGAGTTCGTGCTTCCACCAAAACCACTGGCCATTTCTAATAATAAATAGAATAAACGCAATAAAATAAAATGGAATAAGTTTAGTGCCTGCGGGCACATGGGTTCTCAGGTCACTCACCAACACGGGTCATGATGAGAGAATAGCCATTTGCCATTTGCCATTCGCCGTTTCCCGTTTCCCGTTTGATTGAATTCAATTGGAACAGCTGCCACATCCGGTCGGGCTAATCTGGAGACACTTTCATTGCCCACGAATATTGTATAGCCCTGCGGCAGCATTATCATCATCATCAGCTTGCTGCTATTTACTAATTGCTATAGCCTTTCGAAAGGATCTTGAACCGAGTAGACTCAGGTTGATGAACCCACTGATGAACCCACAATTGTTGGCTCGCGCGGATTGTCTAGGCTGTGTGTCCAACATTGGCCAACGGCTACTACTACTACTAGTACTCCTCCCGAGGGCATCGACGTCCAATGCAATTTGATTCGCATTTGTTGATTGTGCACTTGGCTTCTCCTCCTCCTCCTCTGTATCCTCCTGACCAGCTTATAATCGCAGGGGTCTTCCACTTGAGAGGTCACGCCAGGGATTGGTTTTTAATTTACAATCGCAGACAGCCAGGCCAGGCCAGGGAAGGGGTCATCCAACCAGCAGGCAGTCTTTGTCACTCTCTTCTCTCCCTTCTCCTTTCTGCAATGCGAAAAAAAAACAAATAAAAGTTAACCTGCTGCTTGAATAATATTTCAAGTTAACAAATTTAATAAAGCCCAAAAATTGGATCAAACTTTCACAAGTTTTTGACGCAAATAATGCGATTTATTCAAAGTTCTGTGAAAACTCTGCCTGGTTTTGGGCTGGCTTCTGGCTGGGATTTGAGCAACTCTAAATAGTTTGTCCTCCGGCTTCTTCTTGGATAGTTTGTGGCGTTTTAGCTGGTTTGAGATTTTGGCCAACAAACCGCAACAACAAAGAAGAACTCACACACAGAATAAATGAAATTCCAGTGCGACAAATTTTTACCAAGATTGAGTTGCCGGGGCAGTCAAGATATTTTTGGTGGTTTGCAGCTTTACATGGTCAGTGGACTTTCTATATATACGATATATATATATATGTTTCTTGGGGGTAAGGAGTAATGGAGAGGGTACTCCAACTTGCCACACGTGACTGTCTCTGATTAAATAGAGGCTATCGACCTGTTTTACTCCTCATTCTGGCCTGGAGAGGAATGTCTTAATAGTAAGGCTTAAAGAAGGCTGCTATTGGTCAGTGTGAGTACAAGCAGTTGTTATTAGTAGATTGATTAGTTGGTAAGCTATAGAAGTACAGTTTAGGAGCACTTTTGATAGAGGTTAAGAAGTTAAAGGGAAGTGGATAGGAAATTGCTTGAAGGAAATGAGTTAAGACACTTTTTCAAAGAACCTAACTTGTTCTTTATGCTAATGAAAATCAGTCTAACCTTTAACTTGTTTTCATAATTTCACAAATCAACCTTGAAACCAATGAAAACAAAAGGTAGCAAGAAATACCAACAAAACGATTAAAACAACCTCTTGGCAAAGGTCAAGAGCAAAAGGGTTTGACTTTTCTCAGAAGCCTACATTCCTCTCAACTTTCCCTTTCACTTTTCCATCTGATTCCTCTTTAAATATAGCCACCTTTATACCAAAAAATCATTCAAAAATTTCAGTTCATTGACTACCCACAGATTAAAACCAAGAAAAACATTGACAAGACTTAACCAGAAATATCCTTGAATTGGTAAAGTTAAAGACCAGCAGCAGGAGACCCGCCTGTCGTTTGTCATTCTTACATCACGTTGTAGGCATTTAGTTGATGGGTTTTCCCGGAAGACACCCTTACAAACACACACACACACACCCAGAGAGTTTTGTTTTACAACAGTTTTATGTGCTTTGGCCGAAAATATTTCACACAGCCAAAAAGAAAAAGAGTGAAAAGCAGCGAAGCGGAAACGGAAATGACCGAAAACCAAAGTCGGCAGCACACTTGGCCAAGAGACTTTGATAAAAATCCAAGACAATAGTTGTTCTTGTTTACTACTTTCTGTACTTATTTTTGGCACATCTTTTTTTTTTTTTTTTTTGGTTATAGTCAACAGTTTTATGTTCTTTATATAGTGTAATATATAAGGATAAAGTTTATTTCGCCACCGAACCAATGTGCGACTTCCTGGGACATTGACCAGGGAAATCGTTTTGGGCATTTGACACAGACCAGCGGATGCTTTGTGTGCCCAAGAAAGGAGGAACACCGTCACTACTACCAGGACGATAAATCAACATCCATGGTACATGGACCTCTTTCTGTTACCAAGAATCAACATCAACATTCAGCAACGACATCAACATCAACATCAACATCAACATCAACATCAACATCAACATCAACATCAACATCAACAGTCATCGTTAACAATGTCTGCAAAAATCAAATCGTGTCGATATTTTTCATGGGCTTTCAACGGCCTAACGCTATGTTGTTGGGAAAACCAAGAGGTTTTCATTTCCGTGCCATTTTCACTTTCACTTGGCCGAACTTTAAGGCAGCAATGTGTGTGTGAGTGTGTGTGCTGTGGCAAGGACTTCAACTTTTGGCGTTGGGTATACAATTTATTTTCATTTATTGCCGTGGAAAAAAGAAACTGGAACTGGAACTGCCCGGCGGCCAACCAAGCAAACGAAAAACCTGCATTCTTTTCGGAAAAATATTTCTTCTGGTTTTCCCTCTGTTTTTTTCTCCTCTTTTTTTTTTTATAAATTTATTGAATTTTTAATGAGATCCGCACACAGCGGCGGCCGCGTTAAATGGATTGTGGAGGCAAACACTTTCGGGTCTTTGTTTTTTTTGTTATTTTTCAGCGAATGGAAAACCATTTAATTGTGCGGTTCCCTTAATTACTTATAAGTATCCAATGGGGTTTTAATCAAAACTACATTTAGCTTTAATAAGATTGAATTTAAGAATGGTTAGAGTGTCCAAAGACCCGCACACACAACCCACTCTAAGCGCAATTAATTTGGAAAATCCCCTGAAAATCCGCACAATGACATATCAATTCCAACATGCGAGACCGATGATGGCGAAAATGCCACAAAAAAAACAACAGAAATACCTTGCTAGGGTGAAGTATATATATATCTAAATATATATAAATAGAGTGTGAGAGAGAGAGAGTAAGTACTATATATACCAAACACACACATGCCCTTGGGGAAGTCGACTTTGATTTTGCCAACAATGCGCACAAAGGCCTTTCTATTTATTATATTTACAATATAATAAATATTTCTGGCTACTGCCCACGGCTGGAAATGTCCTTTTGCCACTGAAGCGGTAAGACCAACATACGCACAGAGAGAGAGTAGGAGAGAGAAGAAAGTGAAAAAAAGAAAGGAGAACAAAGAAGGCTGACAGAAGGATGAGAATGCTGTTGCTGCTGCTGCTGCTGCTACCATGATGAGTAGCAGCTGCAAAAGGAATGTTTATTGCCTTGTTTGTCTAGCTGTCGGCCAAGACAGTTTTCATTAAAGTTTTTTAATGGAATCGAGTTGTGGATCGAAGCAAAAGGCACTGGAATGGAAATTAACTGCCTTGATTGGTGGATTGAGTTGGAAAGTTGAGGCAGAAGGTCAAGTCATCATGGATACATTAGACTTTGTAGTTTAATTATAAGTTCAAAAATGAGAGATTTTTAATAATGAAAGTTAGCAGAAAGTAGTTTGGTTTTTGGACTAGAGAAGATAGTGGGTCTTAGATAGTTTAATATGAAGTTGGGAGTAAGAGAGATTCAAATTTATTAGAAAATGGCTTGCTATTAAGTCTTGAAAGGGAAATATAAGATAGTTCTAGACATTGTAAGATATATTATAGAGCTAACTGCTTAAAAAAGTTCAAAACAGAGAGATTCAAGAATGAAAGTTATAAAAAAGTAGCTTAATTTTAGGGCTAAAGAAGATAGTAAGGGCTTAAAAAGCCAGTTTAATATGAAGTTGGGGGTAAGATGGCTTACTATTAAGTCTAGAAAAAGACAGATAAGTTAAGGATAAGATAGTTATATGACATATTAAGATACTTCTTCTACTTCTATCAGCTTAAACTACACCTTCTTCCCCTCAGATCCCAACTCCTTCTTAAACCTAAAACTCAAACAATATATTTTGTATACAAATCTGTGAAGTTATATCTAAAATAACCTGAGACAAACTTAAACATAACAAATATCTCTTAATACCTAAAATATAAACTCTCCCACCCCCCCCCCCACCCACTTTCCATTCTAACACCTTCTTAAAACTCAAAGCTCAAATCACAATCGAAATTCAAATGAAAATCAAATAATAAACCGTTTAGTCGCCACTCTTGGCCAAGAATCAAATTTCAATTGGCAAAAATAATGGCAAAAAAAAGCATTATTTGCGGGCCAAGTTCGGGTGGGGTGTCCAAGTTTGTGGGCCATCAAAAATATTCGCAATTTGTTGGCAGTTTTCCGGGCTTAATTTTCGTTGTGCCAACTGCCAGGCAATCGCTTAATTGGCTTGTTGTCAGCACGTGTGCTTCCGGATTGCGTTTCTACCACTACTCCCCTTACCCCATGACCTCCAGCCTCCTACTCCTGACCTACTCCCACTCAACCCCCTTTTGAAAACAAGAAAAACAAACTTTTTTTTTGGGAATTCTGTGCAGAGGGGAAGGAGGAGGAGGAGGAGCAGCAGCAGTCAGCGACAGACAAAAATATGCGATTTTGATTTTAATATTATTAATACACAGCAGCCCCTCAACTCCAAAGGAGGAGGAGGTTGGCTCATCCTGCCCAGCTTGCTGATATCCTACTCCCCCTCCTGCTCCGCCCCTGCTCCTACTCTGAACCCAATCCAAAGGCCACAATTATGCCGAAATTACAAACTTGTTATCTCATTTAAGGCGCCAGCTTGGAGTATTTTTGATTTCCTGCCCTGGATTTGAATTTTCCAAGAGGCCCTTATCAGCCCGCCCTGTTTTTTTTCACCACCCACCCCCTGTTTAGGTCAACACCTGTCGCTGCTGTTAAAAGCAATTCCTGTTTTGTATTTATTTTATTTTTTTTTATTAAATATTGGTAAGAGGGGGGCTTATATTCATTTACTAACTCCTAACTCCTTTACCTACTTACTTGGCCTTAGTACTAGCTTATTTAATATCACAACTTCCCCAAGACCTAATAAATCCCAATCGAAAATGATATTGCAAAAATATCATAAAAACTAAAGCCTTTGATCGCCGAAAAGTAAACAGTGTGGATGCCACATGTGTACTCTATATATATGTGCCACCAAAAAACCACAACCTTTTCGGACGACAAATGTTTTGGCCAAATTGCAACGAATGTCGAACGGAAAAACTGATTGCCAGACACCAAATATTTATATATCTAGGCACTGGGAAAAATAACTTAGAACTTAGTTTTAGTTGCCTAAAAAAACTATAACTACATTTTAAATATTTTTTTAAAAGAGATATAGATATCTTAGTTTAAAGACTTTCTAACTTATTTAACTTATATCTAGAAAACGTTTTCCTATTTTTCCTAGTGTACCTGCCGTTGAGCATTCAGTTGCCACTGGAAAAGATCTTTCTCCTCCTCACAAGAACTGCTAATGAAAAATGGAATCAACGAATCAGCCTGGCCGCTGCATGGTTCAACGGACAATGGTTTTTGGTAGAGAATCGCTTGATTTCCAGACAAATGCATTCACAAAATGACAGCCAAATCCCAAAATGCTGCAGTGCATCATCTAGTTTAAACACAATTTGCTGTGTGTAAACATGGCAGAAGCCTCCTCCTCCTCCAACCGCAGGGAATACGAAGGATGGATGCAACTATACACTGGAAAAAGATAAAAATATTATTAGGTTTGTTCAGAAACTTATTTTAATGGGAAATTTATGAAAGACGTTGAAGGTAACTCATGAGTTCTGCTTAAACAGAATCTGTTTTATGATGGGTATTAGATATATATGGTAACTATATATATTTCTGATCCCCATCAACAAGAAATGGTAATAAACGAACTAAACTTTGATATCTCTTTTTCCAGTGCCTGGGATTTTCCCACTAGCTTTTCCTAGTCCTCCTCCTCAACAAGATCACAAGCCAGTTGCCCACTGGGCATTTCCCAGAAGGATCAGAAGCCTCCCCCCTTGCCTTCCGCCTCACAACCAATTGGAAGTCGCAATAAGTGTTGCAACATTAGGACCTTCATTTGGGAAGCGTGGCAGGCGGGCTGGCAGGCTGCCCTTCAACGGGTAAGAGGCAAAAGGTTGGCCCCCCACGATGACTCGAATATTGCGGACCGATGGCAACAAATGGTGGTCGTTAGGCAACTTGCCTGTGTGTGAGTGTGTGTGTGTGTTGGGCTATTTGTGGGCTGGACCTTATTTACATGCTGGCAACAGATGTGGCCAACCGAGGCGCCTCGCCTGACATTCGACCATCAAAACTCAATTACCGGACTCAGGCCAAGCACTTGCTTCGGGGCTGACTTTATTAAATTTTCGTTTGGCTATTCGGGAATTCCGGGTGTGGGGGTGACGAACCAGGACGGACAGTAAGGGACGCAACCTGGCGGTCAAATTATTGGACAAACTTCTAGCTGAAAATTTGACAAAAATATAAAAAAAGTAAAGCAAAAAGTGAAAGTGAAAGTGAAACTTTTACAGAGATTGATAAAAAAGGTCAAGGCTAAGTGATGAGATTCTAAGCTGAATTCCCTCTCAAAATTGGTTTAAATAACTGAAAAGAATGTCAATTTTCCTAATCTTAATACTTATTATTATTAACATTTTATCTTTCTTACATTCTCTTAATAACTTTTCCCATTTGATTGCCTATGAATTTAGAAAATTGATTGGCCTTGTAATCAACATCAATTTACCTAACGGAAATTGACCACAGGGATTAATCTAAATGTTTTTTGAAAGCTTAAATTCCTCAAAGGCAATGCCATTTAATCGGCTTATCAAAAATCACAAAAACCGCAAAGCGCTTGTCCATTGTAATTAACTGAGAAATACTAAATCTGATTGGAAATTTTTGGTCTCTTTTACTATCTAATTTGGCTTATAAAACAGGCTAATAGTTGCTCCCTTCTGCAGTCCTAAACTGGGTTTATTTAGGTTGTAAGTTTCGGTTTACCAATCTTACAAGTGGTCAGCAATTAGACATCAGACATCAAGGTCACTTGGCTCATACATACCAAAGCTGCATTAATCACTCTCCTGTTTAGTGTTTCCTTCAAGCCAAAGCTGTCTAAGACCACCTACTTCCCTTCATCCTGGGGATTACTGCCAGACTGGGAGCAGGAAAACATTTTGTAAGTGCCTGTGAATGAAAGAATCTTAGAAAAGTACAAGTACTAGGTATATACACTTTGGGAAATTGGAAAAAATTAAGCATTAAATTTACTTCATAAACTGAATTCGTTTTAGTTACTTTTTGTAACACTTAAATTAGGTTAAAAATCATAATTTTAGTTTGAGAAATACCAGAAAATACCTATAACTAACTTCTAGTTCTTGAACTTAAAGCTTTATCAGCAAAACATCAAGCAAAACCTGAAAAAATCCGCCTCTTAGGCATATAACTCATACGCACTGTTGTCTAAACTCACACATTTTTTGGTTAGTCAACTTATTAGTTTAATTTAACATAAATTCCCATTCAACGACCCATTTTCCCACAGTTCTTGTGAATGAAGTAATGTTAGAAAAGTACAAGTACTCAGTATATAAAATTTGGAATATTGGGAAGTAAGTTTGAGAAATATTAGAAAAAACCTTTAAATGTCTAACTAATTAACTTCTAGTTCTTTATTTTAAGCTATATCAGCAAAACATCAAGCAAAACCTGAAAAACCCCCTCTTAGGCATATAACTCATACGCACTTTTGCCTAAACTCACTCACCTTATGGCTAGTCAACTTAATAGTTTTCCCCCATCAACTACCCCTCATTTTCTCACAGTGCATTACTTCTTCCTCTAGTTTCTAGCACAAACTTTCTTCCAGCTGTGGGCAATTAGTGGGAGTCCTTGTGAAAACGATCAAATCAAATGCTGCGTGTCCTTCTCTTCCACCACGCCTCATCGGATTCCCAACTCCCCCTCTCTCTGTCACTACATTTTGTTTTAGCCAATATTCATTGTTGAATTATGCAAACGTGCTAGTCGCAACGCCAATTAGGCCTAATTACTCACGTTCGTTAGGCTTTACAAATGCAAAATTTCAAATTCTCAACACTCCATGCCCCTTCGCCACCCTCGCTGTTTAATTGGCAAACATTTAAGTTTATTTAAATTTTTGGCCATAAAGTGCGTAACATTTGCATTTGACAAATGACAAACATCGAAATGTATCGCAATCTCCAAAGGCATTTCCTTGCCTTGGCTGTTGCCGCCGCCTTGCCACACGTGTGGGCGGTGAGAGAAATTAATTAAATGCCTGCCTTCCTGCCACGGTGTGAACGCCCAAAAATCCAACGATCCAAATCCCAAGTAGTTACCGGACACGGATGCTGCCAATGGCCAGGAAGAGGAGGAAGAGGAGGAGGCGGAGGAGAAGGAACTTGGCGTTGACGGATTTGACTTAAGCTGCGATTTCATTTCGCCAGAGTTGCGTTTTCCTTTTGGTAGCAGTGATGCGAAATCCCATTCCCTTCATTGCATATGCTGTGGTTCCACGTTGGACGCCAATTTTGTTGTTTTGGCTTGTTGGTGCACAGTCAAAGGGGTTGCAGTTGAAGTAGCCAATGTTTCTGTTTAAAAAAAAACAAATTTGGGAATAAATATTACTAAAATCTTTATATGATTTAGTACTTTGTCAACCCATAAAAGTAAGTTAAACGAGCTAAAGATGCTTTCTTGACCATAAATAATCCCTTTTAGTTACAATTTTTGAACCTGACTGATAATTTAACATCATTTTGATTGCAGTATAAAGAAAAAGTTAAGAAATCTTTAAAGTTCTATATACTTTAGTGCTTAATAGTTAACTAAGTCTGTTTAAATTCCCCTCAAAAAGTGAAATTTCCTTAAGAAAAAAGCTAAACCCTCAGCACTGGCAAGCTTCCTTCCAAGCTTTGTTGTCATTCACGTGCCATGTTCCTACCGTATAACCCCTCTGTTTGCCCCTCTTATGAGTAGGTAAAGCAACCCATATCCTTTGTTGCAACTTTCATGAGACGCATTTGCCTTCCTCCATTGGCCTGTTCTTCATCCTTCCTCGCTGCCGAGGCAACTATGCGGTTGCAACATTCTGATGTCTTTGAGCCGCCCGTCCGTCCTGTTCATTCTGCCCAGAGCACAAATTATGCGGATGCACTGAAGCATGTGAGTGAATGGCATCGAGTGTGTGTGTGTGTGTGTGTGGAGGAAGGCAGGCATTCCTGCCCAGGCGGCCATGGTCCTTGCAAAGCAGCTCCTCCCTTTCCTTACCACAGCCAATTTGCACGTCTCGAGTAACCCCAGCAAGCACCCATAATACCAGCTAAGAAGACAGAAGTTTCCAAGTTAATATTTTTTAGAAGGATCCGATAATTTCCCCACAGATACAACCTAGGCAGGCCCTTGATTACACTTCGTTTCTACCTGACAGACAGCCAGAGACAGCCTCAAAATGATGGAAGAACGACGTCTGGCGTATCAGCGCCGTTTATTGGCCATGCGCAGTGCCGCAACATCGCTGCCCTCCAGCCAGGAGAAGGAGTTCAATCTGCGCATTGTGGATCTGTACAAGAACCAGCCATGCCTGTGGAACACTTCCCTGCCAGAGCACAAGGATGTGGATCTGAAGAAGAAGGCCTGGGAGAAGATTGCCAAGGAGTTGGGCAGCCATCTGAATGCTGAGTTCATCCGTTGCCGTGTCCGCGCCATGCGGTATCATTTGAATGTCTACAAACTCCAGATGATCGAGTACGAGATGACCCCCGGTGTGGGCAAAGAACCAGTTAAGCCCTTCTACGTCGATCATTTTACTTTCCTGGAATCGAAGGATACGGTTAAGGAATCTGAGGGCGAGGAAACTTCATCCAAACCTGAAACAAAACCTAATTCAATCTCCGAGAAGTATGCGAAACTTTGGTCTGACTTCAATCTCAAATCCTTGGCCAAAAGGGAAACCACTGCTGCTGGAAACTCTGAGGGTCGTCGCTCGGGTCAGAGCATCTTGGAGATGGTCAAGATGCGCATGGAGGCACAGATTAAGCCCTTGGAGTTCACCATGCCACGCCTGTCGATCACCAAAAAGCAACAAAGCATCCGGAAGAATTATATGCTAGACTCAAGCCCTTCGGTCAGCTCGATGGATGTGCTTTCGGAGACACCACCCTTATTACAGGCCCATCCTGGTGATTCTATATCGAAGACCAAGTTGGTACAGAAGAATAGAGATGGTGAGAAACCTTCTACTTCTAAGATGGCTCAGGCTGAAGAGCAGGACAATCCACAGTCTGAGGATGAGGAGCTGTATAACATGCACTGGAACATCCGCAAGGAGCAGAGATCTCTGCGTCCTGGCATTGATCAGCGACAGAAGACGCCATCGCGTCCAACAAAGAACACTGAATCCACTCCGGATATATTTTAGAAGATATTGGCTTTGGGCTTCAGCAATGTTATTAAATTACTTCTTATTGTGGTTGCGGAAAAAAGGAAAAGGAAGGATTCTTAAACTGAAAATGAAACATATTTTGGAAGTTAGAATATAGCAAAATTGTTCAAATCAAGAGACTGACCTGCAAATACAAACATATTCCTTTCATTCCAAACTTCTATTATCTCTTTGTCCTTATATTGAAGATTACAACCGCGGAGTCCTTGGGTAATCATCTAAACGACATGCTCTTAGCCTATTAAGAGCACCTCCTGAGTCTCAGTCTCAGCCCAAGCCAAATGAGGCGTAAAGATACGCTCCCAAGTCCAGCCATGATTTATGAATAAGCCTGAAATGATGATGAAAAGTCTATATACGGCCAAGAAAAATAGAAAAAGGAAAGGAAAAGAAAAACTTGCAAAACTCTTGCCGCAAATCCAGAAAACCACCATCAAAATTAGTTTTTGGGCTGCCAGAACAAATTACGAAATTGCTACCAGAAATTACACACCCACATACACAGTTTTCAGTCCCGACAACCACCAATTTTCCAGACTCCTCCCTAAACCCAACGAAACCAACCTAACCAACCCACCCAAACCATCTACCAAAATGCTCTGCTCATTAGCGTGAAAATTTAATTTAATTTCCTTCAATAAACCCCTTAAGTGCTTGCCTTATCTTTTCAATCGCTTTTCCCCTCGGCCTTTCCGTTGACTAACTTTTGATTAATTGATTGATTAAATGAGTGACGAATATTGGCAAAAGGAATAAAAAAAAAAGAAACACACAGAACCGCAAAGACCACAGAAGGAAGCATCTCTGGAGGGTGGTCAAAGGTCAAGTGGTTGCCATCATTCCTTCGATACAAGTAATTACTGTTTAGATGACGACCCACTTTTGGTTTAGTTTATATACTATATTTAGTGTCTTCTCTGTCTTGGCTTAATGTTCTTAATGTAATGTTCTTGCAATATCCTTGTCGGCCTACGCAATTTGCTTTGGCATTGTCCTTGAAGTGGAAATGCAAAATGATGTGAAAATATGCAAACTGCGTGCTCGTTGTCGAAAAACTGTGAGCACGTCCGTTCCTGTGCCGACTGTCGACTGCCGCCTGCCGCTTGGTCTGCCCTGTCTTCTTAATATCTCCTTCTATATATATATATTTCGCAGTCCAAAAATTCTATGGCATTATTCCCACTGGTGTTCCTGCATAGGTCATTAGCATTCACAGAGCATTTGTGGATAGTAGGGTGGCCCAGGCCCATGCCCAGGCCCTCCGATTAGCCTTCGTCGTGTCTGCTTTCCTGCTACCCAGCCTGCCTGGCAGACATTGCTATTATGACTTAATTAAAAAATAATATTTTTGCATTTTATTATTTCCGCCTGTTCATGGGAAATACCTAGGGTGTTTCAGGGTGTGTTGGGCTGTTAATGATGTAAAGGAAATGTAAGTTAAAAGATCATTACAAGCTAGAAGTTATATAGAACAGGGAAACTCATTTTCTTATTAATCATAATCGTTACATTTTTGTATGTCTTTGCCTTTGATTTTAGTTTTATTTTATTATTTGTTAAAAATGTTGTTAAGAAGTCTTCTTTGTATTTATTTTAATATAATTTTTGTATGAATTTAAGTGAGTTTTAAGCTTTTTTTTTAAATAAAGAAGTAAAGTATGTAGAAAAGTCTAAGTAGAAGTCTAATTTGTAATCAAAACCAAACTGTCTTTTACACTATGACTATAGGTTAAATTATTAGACTTTTTATACATTTTATAAACGTTTTTATTAAGAAAATAAGTAATATAAACATAAATATGAACATCTATTAAAGAAAAGGCTAGCCTTAACTTAAGTTAGCAAGAACAAACCAAAGTTCAGCTCAAAATGTAACCCCTAATAGGGCCTGTCTCATCTCTATGAGTATATATCTATCTATATCTTTTCATAAATACATGTTTTTATATATATTTCATATAATCTAATATATAAATATGTAACTTCTTTCAAACTAACTATAAAAGTTATAATCTTAAACACAAATCTTGTAACTTCTACTTAACTACCTCCAATTACACATTTTCCCTTCACCAAAAATGTAAATAAAAGTAAAACACCTCCCCTAAACCAACTTCTAGCCCTAAAATAATCATAACATACTATTTGATATACATCAAATATATCCCATATAGGTCATATATCATTCGTATATCGTATATATACCTATATATCTATACATATTATTCCTCCTTTGTGCCTGGCATGTTAATGGCCCCCCAAAAGTGAACAACTGTCGCAGTTATTTGACGAAGAAAAGAGGCCATACGATGAGGCTACCTGTACTATATATATCCTAAGATATATATATAGAGTACATCTACATATACTTATGATAACTGTAGTTGTAGTGTCTGAGGGGGAGTCACTAAACTTGCCGTGTCATCGCCATGTCATTCATTTGCATACCAGAAAAACTTGGCATCGCGCGGTTGGCAAACGCAAATACGCGGGCCGTTTGAAGAGGATGACGAGAACGACGACGACGACGACGATGATGATGATGATGACTATGATGGTGATGTGCCAGAAGAGGAGCACCACGTGGGCACACACATATATGCCAGATGATATTCATGAATACAAATGGAAAATGGCAATGGTAGTGTCCCCCTTTTTGCCTACTTTTTTTTGCCACTTTTGCAACGACTTTAATTGCCACAAAAGTCGTTACATTTTGATTAGCCTTAGCTGGGGCTAAGAAGTAGAAGTAAAAGGAAAGCTTGAAATTACTGCAACGACTTAAGGACCAATCGAGCATTCATCGATAATCAAGAGTCATCATCTGTTGAGTCCTCTTGTTGATTCGTTCGTTGCAAGTTGATGGCTCTTTTAATGACGATTAAAGTATTTACTTCCAGGGAATACACATTAATCACTGCTTGTATTAATGCGCTGCTGCAATTCGCTGCTTAATCGGATTCGGAAAAAAAACGACACTAACAGGAAAATGAGGAAAACTCAAGTGAGAACCAATCGCTGACCAATAAAATCATTTCATCAATAATGAAATATATTTCGTAAAGGTAAATATAAATACTTTTCCCGAGTGCATGCTGTTAGTCCTTTGCTCTTTTCAAGGAGCTGGTCGTTGCATAAGTGGGGGCCAATGCAATCAGTCTCTTAAGGAAAGTAAATGTAAAGGTAGAGGGGAGGCTAGAGGGGTGGCTAGGTGATGTACCGTGGCGTGCTGCCACTCCAAAAGACCAATCGATCGAAAGGAATGCCAATTATAGAATGCCCCAGTTGGGCAGTAATTTGCATTGCTGGTCAAAGCTGGGAAACACGGAACACTCCCAGTGCTCAATCAAACATCTGCAGCTTAAAGCAGCATTTTTGGTAAAATCGGATTGGTTGTGTGTGTGTGTGTATGGCAGGGTGTGGCACGGGTGTGGCACGGGGCAGTGATTGCTTTCCAGGAAAACAGAGAACTGAGAACAGAGAGAACTCTTTTTCAAAGACGAAATAGTTGCTGCACAAAATATTCCAAACTCTAACCAATTTCTGTGGCCAAATGAGCTCTTTTGGGGTCAGAAGTTCGTCCTTGTCCATCTGTCCCTCTGGCCATGTCACGTGCCCCCGGACCCGAAGAACTCTGAAACTATTTGCTCATATTGCTCATACGCACTGTTGCGCCTTGGACATTTTTACAGTTCGGCCTCTTTTTCTCTTTCGTTTTTTTTTTTTCAGATATACATCCCTCTAGCATTCTTTGGCTTCAATCAACTGGCATCCATCCCATGGCTCGATACATCAATAAAACTGACATTATTGACAAAAATCAATAGATTTTCCTTTCTGGCGGCAGTTTTGAGTACGCTAATTGCCGTTTCTCATTTCCCGTGCCTCATTTTCAGCCCCGATAACCTTCGGCAATTTGGAATTTTGCGCGTCGCAGAACCCGGAAACCCAGTTTTGGCATTCGCATAAAATATAAGCGGGAAATTCAGCATACATTTTCCCGCTCTTTGCCTCTTGACTTTAAATGCTGCACAACATTTGCGGATAATTTATATGGTCTTTGATGTCTCTAACGGCTTGCCATTTTCACAGCTATATATCATTTGATATATATATATATACATATATATACAAAGATATAGAGAAGAAAGCATATAAACACTGAGGAGCAGTCACTTTGACCTGGTCTAGGCTTCCATCGACCCGTGACTGCCATTGTTCTTGTTCTTTTCCCTACCAACCGACGGTAAGTCTTCTGAAGGTGAAAGTGCTGCGGGCGTTTTCTCACGCCAACTGGCTTTAATGGACGACAAAAAATGTGGGTGGCCCTAGTTGGGGTAGTAGTAGTGAGTAGTGAAGCCAGCCAGAGGATTGCCAAGTGTCGACAAGTAAGTAACGATGGCACTGGCACAGCCACACGAAGGTGATGCTGTGAATATAAGTGCCTCACCAGCAGCAGCAGCAGCAGCAGCAGCTACATCCAGTGGACACCAGGAGCCTACTTTCCACTTTCTATCGCCCCTGAGCCACTTAAGTGCTGGATGGGGCAGGGTTAGAGGGAGGCGACTTGGCTAGTGGTCTTGGCTTGTGGGGACGCCTCACAACTTTCATCGTAAACTTTGCTCTTTTTTTTTTTTTAGTTTTTTGCCCATGCAGATGGCACAAGTTTTTTTTGTTTTTTTTTTTAGTTTCTGAGAACCTGGACATTAAAAACTCTTCAGTTGGTAACGCCCCATGTTGCAACATGTTGCGGCAGCATGTTTCCTGAGCAGTTTGCTAAAGGTTTTTCATAGCTAATTGGGCCTGAATCGGAGTTCTAGAAGGAACAAAGCCAAAGCCTGGCCAGCATACCAGTCGACTACCCTTACCCTTAACCTCGTCAAGAACTGGGATTTCCTTTGTTCAGACTCAGGACCCAGGGCTAGCAAACAAACAAAAACAAACAAAAATAAACAAACAAATGTAAACAATGGAATGAAAAAGTAAAGTTGTTCAAATCAATGAAACTGCCATGAATAGCACCAAAAATAATTAAATCAAAAATGTGCTTTTCATTTACCCATTGCCCCTGCCACAGCTCTATGCCACCTCCTGCCTGCCTGCCTGCCACTTTCCACAAAAAAGCAACACGCTCTTTCCATTAAAATAGTTTCCCAAGGCTCTCTGTCAGCCGGAATCGTAATCATTCGGAATCCCCGGAATGAGGGCGGAAAGGAATCAAGAATGAAAATCCAGGAGAATGATGATCAAACGGGGGTTGGGCTAGACGTAGGCGTCATGACCTTAGTTCCCTAGTGATTGCTTCGATTGCTTGTTAATCATTCGCATGTTGGTCAACAATGTCTATGTTGGCCCCCCCTCATTGAAGGCCAAAAGCGACGCCTGCCAGCCGTAAAGCGATTTTATCGCCACGCTTAGCAGGAAACTTATGCAAAGTACACACGGTGAATAAATATTGTTAACTAAAACGAGTTTAGAAATAGTTACTAATTCCAAAAAATATAGTTTTATGTTTAGGTTTTAGTTTGTATAGTGAAAAAGTTGACCAAATTATGGGTAGAAGAAGCCTTTAAGTTTTCTTTAACTAAAAAAGCAAGAAAAGCTACAAAGAAGAACCATTTTCACAGCTTAAAAAAAGATTCCAAAACTTAATAGTTAAATATTGCTTAAGTTAACTAAAAAGTAGTATTATATTTTCCTCATTTCATTAAACTTAATCAACAATCACTAAACTAAACAATTTTTAACTGTGGAACTAACAAAATATTTTCTCTGTATAAAATCAACACTAAATGAGTTTATTAAAATTCATGAAATTTATATGTACATATTTTAAATGTGTTTAGTTTAAAACCAAACCAAAACAAAACTAAAGAAAATTTCACAATATATATTAGTTTAGATTATGCCACATTTTCTCTGGGTGGATGAGTGAATGCAGGGCAGGGGGTAAAAGGGAAGTTGCCTTCACAACCTATTTGGGCGACATTCAACGACAAATTTCTTTCATTTACGCGTAATAAAAATGAAATCTCCGTTGAACAATGGCCGCCGGGCGGCTTTTCCAGCTACAGCTACAGGAGGGTTGGAAAAAAAGTGTGTATATATATATATATATGTAGTATAGAGAAAATGAGAGGACCACCCACCACCACCACCCACCATAACTTGTTGTTCCACCCGTATACTTTGCGGCTTGCCTCAAGTGTGTTTTACGTTATTTTGTATTTAATTTACAGCTTGAAGCTCCTCCGGGAATTTTTGCTTAAGCTATGAGGAAGTGCTAGCTCCCTAGCTGCCTCCATTCCTCCCTCTAGGATAAAGACTTCTCTTAATGGCCTAAAAGTATAAGCCGTACATGTTGATTACACGGCAAAAAGCGCTTAAATATGCATGAGCCTGAGTCGAAAGCGCATTGAATTTAAAACGCATAGAATGTCTTCGAGAATTCTGTTGAAGAATCGTAAGGAGAATGAACCGTAAGGAGGAAGAACGTAGAGGACTCTGTTTATTCCCAGAAGTTGCCGTCGAGTGTCTGTAAGTGGTTGACAACGCACAGAGCAGCGGAATGAAGTTTGCCTTTGGCTTTTCATCAGATGGAGGGGGCGGAAGAGTGGTAAAGTGGATAAGTTAAACACATTTCCACTCCACAAAAAAAAAAGGATACGCATTTGACGGCGGAATACCGCGTCCACGAGCCACTCAAGGACATACTCAGTGCCTATTTGGCAGATTAATTAGGAAATTAAGTGCAAGGCAAACAGATCTCTGCCTCACTAGCTCTCGCTGTGACATTTTCCTAGAGCTCTAATCGATTGGAAAAGTATCTCTATTGTTATTTTTAGTAGAGAAAAATTCGTATTTAGATTTGAAAATAGAAAGTATTTGGCTTGGAAAATCTGGTAACTGGACATCCGGCAAGTTGTTATTTTCCACACTAATGGACATTTATGTCCTTATTCATTGAGGTCGCCCGTTGGCGCCCTGCCTTTAAAACCATTAATACTCATTGCCACGTTGGATAGATGTTATATATGGCAGAGGGTAGAGGGTATAGTATAGCCAGAGAGTAGCCGCCAGCTGCACATCCTGCGGCCCACCGCCTTTGTTTTCCTGTCAGTCAGCATGTCGTCGTAACTACTTGCCAGCCGCACACATCCGCATGTATGTACATCCTGCCTCCACTGTGGAACTTGCAATAAAATGCTGCATTAAATAATCCACAAAGAGAGATCCGATTTCCGTAACACCAAAAAAACCCCAAACCCAAACCTAAAACTAAACCCAATTCCCCTCCTACCCCCCCACTGGACATTGTTTTTGAGGAGGAGCCACAAAAGGCCACATTTAGCAGATTTTGCATGCAGAAACACGCGTTTGTTCGTTTTGGCATCGGTTGCATCCACATACAGGATGTGCTATGTGCATCCTTCATCCTTCTCTTTACATGGACAAAAGTGCTTACAAACAGTTCTAAATTTATCTCTATTTGATTGGGTTGTAAAGCAAGTTGGAGGCACGTTGGTTGGTTAGCCAGAGGCAGAGTAGCCAGAAGGTGCTGAATATCATAAATATTCATGGGCCAGTTGAGTTTTGCACAGCGAAAAATGTAGTTGATTGGTAAAATGATATTATAGAGAAATCAATTTGATTCAAAATGATTAAGAAGGATTTACATTTCATAATTTGTTTGACATTAAACCCGCCACCCCCCACAAAAAAAAAGGCTTATGTTTTTGTTTATCCTTTCTAATTGACCAGAATTTTGATACCTTTGAAATGTTTATTTTCCCACAATTTAATACCATTTTATCCCAAATTTATCATCATGAAAACTGAATAAATTTTCTTTTTGGTAAGCCATTCAAACTCCCAGTTGGCCATGCCTAAAGCATTTGGCAAGTTTTCGCTTGGCTTTCATAAACACAAACAAACACAAACTAAATTCCAAATTTCAAGACTCCTACCCCCCGTTTGTAGATTATATATTGACGCAGTTGCTCCCCACTGACCCCACCAAGAGAAAATGACATCTGGAATCGATATGAGTCGCGAGTGCAAGCATGTCTTTGAGCAGATACGCAAGTTGAAACAGCATCGTTATGCTATCTTCGTTATCCAGGATGAGAATGAGATCAAAGTGGAAAGGTTGGGAATGAGAGAATCGAACTATAGTGACTTTCTGGAGGATTTACGAAGGTCGGGACCAAATCAATGCCGTTTTGCAGTCTACGATTATGCCTATCAGCATCAGTGCCAGGGTACATCGTCCACATGCCTCAAGGAGAAGTTATTCCTAATGCTCTGGTGTCCCACGTTGGCCAGGATCAAGGATAAGATGCTGTACTCCAGCACGTTTGCGGTGCTTAAAAAGGAATTTGCAGGCATTCAGAAGTGCATTCAAGCCACAGATTTGGATGAGGCCTGTTGCAATTCTGTCGAGGAACAGCTACGTTCGTTGGACAGGGAATAGCCGGCATCCTTGTTGTTGTTTTTTCATTCTCCTTGAAATACAGTAAGGCTCTCATCCAATGGGCCATCCAGTTAGCCCCTTCCTCTGCATCCAATTTAAATTGCCTCTGGTGGTGTCGGGTGTTTTTTGTTTGTGCTGTTATTGTGGCGCCTCTAAAGTCTACACTGGCCAAGTGGCCATCCGGTGGTGTTGGCCAACGTCTCGGTATCGGTCTCGGTTCTCGATTCTTGGTTCTCATCTTTCTTGTTGCCACGGGCTCCGATTTAATTTGATTTGGCCGGGAATCTAATGAGACCATTTGGCATATGGATGCCTCTTGACGCTTGCCACGGGTATCAGCTGTAATTTGTTTTTGTCCCCGAGTTTCCTCCTCCTTCGGTCATTATCTTGACTCGCGTGGCCTGGCTAAAAATACTTTCGCCTCAGTTTGCTTCTAAGGGCAAAGTTTTTGCCGGCATTCAGACGTTTTTTATCTCATTCATAAATCACGACCAAGTTGCCCATCTCATTTCGTCATCTTCCCCCACAGCTCCCGCGGCTTTTCATATCATTTGGCAAAAAAAAAGTCTGGAAATTAATCAAATTGACAAGGGGAGCACGTCACCAGCCTCAATTGCTACACTTCAAACAAGATTTCCAATTGAATTTGAAAATTCGAATGTGATTGTGAATGTGAATGCTCATCGCGTATTGATTTGCTAAATCCAATTCAACTAGCTAAAGTACAACCCATTCAGTAATTTCTCATTCTATCTTTATCCTTTAACCAGCTTCATCAAGCGCAGCAGGACATAGTCCTTGCGTTTCCAGTGGTGACATAAAACATGACAGGAAAAGGGGAAAAACTAGCTAATTGGTTTAGCAATGTTCTATAATCCGGCTACTTTTTACTAAGCTTTCCCTACATTCTGCTTAAGTCTAATCTAGTTTTTTAGCTTTGCCCAAGTAATTAAAAAACAACTAACCCTTTGATTTTGTTTTTATAAATAGCAACAGAATAAAATAATAAGACCCACTTACCTTAATTTTAGAACATATTATTCAAATTGCACTCTTCTGTGTCAAGTTTCTAAAATTTATCTTATTTTACATTTATATTTACAAATTTATACATGTATGTAGAGATTTTCATATGTATGTATGATACATAGAACATATGTAGATATCTACATTCATATCTTTTCACATGTCCCGCTGCGGAGCACCCATTGTATTTTGGCAAAGCAATGATTAATTTGGCCTTTTGAGCCATTATAAGTTAACAAAACTCTTAACTCATATTTAAGATCACTTTTTATATATTAATTAAGCACTTGTAACACTTTTTAAAAGCGAAAACAGAATATTAACGCAGTCGTAATGACTGCAACGCGTTAAGAATGAAAAGTAACTGACTGACAAAGTGGAGAGCGCAGAAACAGAAAAGAGGATTACAGTTATTATTGCAGAGATCTCTCTCTGGTCTCTCCTCTTTCGGTCTTCTTCTTTTCTGTGACAATGGCAAGCAAAACATTGCACTGAAAAAAAAGGGGAGAACTAATTTTAAAATGTATACGTGTTATTATGCTAGGCTTGATTTTTAACTATTGCTAATTTTTATTTCTTGGCTCCTTTTATTTTTAACATATATATAACATTTTATAATATTTTTTAATGTTTTTAATGAAAAATTATATTTTTTGTCAATGATTGTTTGGTAGACATTTGTTCAATAGTATTCATTCATTATTATTCATTATTATTATTATTATTTTCTATTAATTTAAAATTTTATTTAATTTCGCTTTCAAATTTGTATTTTCAGTGTAAATCACTGCTTGCAAACTAAATGAGAGAGGAGAGGCAAAGCCTAGATCTTTGCAAGCTCCCTCTCTCTTCTACCCGACAGCGCTAACTGTAGTTTTCGCACTCGTTTGTCATTCTTGATGAATTGCAACCGCGAACGGTTGCCTGCGTATAGTAAATTTGTTTTTGGTTATAAAAAGTGTTACAAAGTGTATTAAAGTATTAAATTAATAAATAAAAAGTGATCGCAGTACTGTGCTTTGTAATTTGTTCAACATAAATTGTGTTAATAGTGAATTTAGTGCAAAAATGGAAGGGGTGCTCCGCGGGGCAAGTGAAAATATGTATGTGTGTGTCCGAGACACCTTGCAAATATGTATGTATGTACATATATACATGTATATGTAAATTTGTCAGCTTGTGAATTTGGCTGCCCCTATCCACATCATACTTACATATGGGAAGGAATACATACATATGGGAAGGAAATGGGAGAAAAATCAAGGTAAGCTTGCGAAATTTAAAATAATAATTAGAACCTTAAATTATTTTCAAAATGTAGGCGTTAGTGCTTAAATATATTTTTGTTTTGTTTGGCTTGCCAAATGGCCAACAGGCGAAGGCACAGAAAAGAGGATTACAGTTAGAAATACTATTGTAAAGATCTTTGCTTTCCTTTTACAATTTTATTTCTTCTTCTCTTTGACAAAGCAAATCATAGCTGGACATAATATTACACAGCGAAAAAAGTTGATAGATATTAAACTATTAATTATGATTGTTTTATCAGTTCTTTGAAATCTTATGTAAATTTCCTTTGTTATTTTATGTAAATTTAAAATACGATTATAAGTTCGGCTTTAATTTAAGTTATATCATATGAGAAACAAGAACTTTAAATGCTATAAGCATTGTCTTGCTGCAGTTTGAATGAAACCCCTTGAATTTTGTTCAAT
Source organism: Drosophila eugracilis (assembly GCF_018153835.1). Classification (NCBI taxonomy): domain Eukaryota; kingdom Metazoa; phylum Arthropoda; class Insecta; order Diptera; family Drosophilidae; genus Drosophila; species Drosophila eugracilis. The sequence continues at coordinate 61,665 of NW_024572115.1, read as the reverse complement.
ATATTATATTGGTATTTTTAGCTTAACTTTAGTCCAAAATACTAAAGTTGCTCCGAGCGAGAAGCGTTTACATACATATGTAAGTATATATTTATGTAAATTTCTAAATATAAATACATATATTCATTGAAGAAATTTTCGCAGGAAAATGAAAAACAACAAGGAAATGAGACGTTTTGTGTGGAAAAAGGAAGGTGAAACCATGTTTTAAAATGCAACAAATTCCAATCACAACCTGGAAGAATATAGAAAGTTAAGGTAAGTGTTTATATATGTTTTTTTATTGCAAATTCGAGAAAAATCTTGGAGTTATTTACCCTTATTACCTAAAGACATACATTTTCCTTATTAATTAACAAAATGTAAAATTCTGTTCGAAAATAGATAAAAGAATTTATTTTCATAATTATATCGAAAGTAAAAATATGTAAACTAAAGACCATTGCGTCCCTTTCGATCTTTATTTGTCCAGCGAAGGCAAATTCTGTGGGCACACCTTGCTTGGGTATCAGAAGTCTAGCTGATGAAGAAGTGATGATTCAAATAGTCCCTACCCATCAGCTTTTCCTCTAATTTCTTTGAGTAAACTAGCGTTGATAATGACCTGACCTTGAAATGGATATCCTGCGACAAAGTTCCATAAAAACCAAAGTGCTTCACAGTGAATGCCTTCCTTGCCACCTGAAAGGAGAATCGACATGCAGAGATAATACATTTTGGTTGATTAGAAGAAAGAGAACTTAAGCAACCAAAATATATTTTCCTTTATGCAGAGCTTCTTTCCCAAGGCGAGGGAAGAAATAACGTGGAGCTCTTTAGTTTTTTTATGGAACATTGCCTTTAGAAAATGAATTTCGAGGATGGCCGATTATCACACTGGCTTAATACAAAAAAATGGAATTTTTGCTAACTTTGGGGGTTTTCTTCAAAATCAGCGACTGTCTTGACTATTGGGATGTTCATGTTGTCCATTAGAACGATTGATAGTCTTATTGGAATATCTTAAGCGTAGATTCCAGAAAAAAACCTGAGCTATATAATCGGAAGTATTAGTCATTGCTAATTGGGAAACTGTGATTTTCTTTACCTATTCATAACATTTTATTACTTTGACGAGCCTTGTCAGACGAAAAAGTAATGGCTAACTTTTTTCTTTCAAAGCCAATTTAGATTTCGAAATAGTTCGACGCCCGAGTTCTATAAACGGAAAAAATAGAAAACTTTATGCTTTACCTTTTCGTAAGTTTTAACTATGTTTAACTTTTTTCACAAATTTATTGATTTCTTGGGATAGAAACTTGTCCTTACACCTCGGAAGTCGAAAGTGAACTAACTTTTTACTGAGACAAAACTAACACCAAGTGCCATAAAAAGCCATGACCAACTTGATTCAAAACCAATTCAAAAATTGGCCTACTACTTTTTCTACTTTAACATTTGAGGCACTATATCTCTTTCGAATTGCTGAACGCTGCCAACAGATGGAGCTGACTAAATCGTTGAAGACTTCTGCAATTTGTGGGCTTTAAAAAGGGGAAGCCTTACTTTGATATGAACTTTTACATCGCAGTCCTCACTAGAATAGTTAACCTTAACTTTCTAGCTCCTATAGCTATCTAAATGTCCGTACTTAGGCGGTCAGTTGGGCGGACAGAGGGGAAGGAGTAAATAAACTTGTCTATTGATCCAGTTACATACTTCTAAATGGCCATAATTAGGTTTCTGAATTAGTTCTCTTCCTAAATAATGACTCTCATTAGTTAATTTGAAGTTTCTAAACCTACTTAAGCTATTTAATAGCGATAAAAAGTTGAAATGAGCATCTCTGACCTGGTCATTTTATCGGCGTGCCCAAACTGTCGTTGATGGCGCTTCAAATATCCGTCATATGCCTGGGAAATATAAAAAGGAAAAGCTGATATCACTTGGCAGACGAGACGAGGCAAAGACGAGAGACACTGACAAGGACAAGGACATCTGAAAGCGAAACACAGCCAAAAGTGAAATGGAAACAAGGAAAAGCGAGAACAGTTTTCCAAATGAAGCGAGCTAAAACTCAAACAGAAAGATAACAGAAAAAAGGGCTGAGGAAAAAACCTCAAAGAGATGCAGTCATAAATTTGCCGATTTCGTCGTTCTTTCTTTTTTCTTCTTTTTTTTTTTTTGCCACAACAAATGTGGCAAAATCAAAGCAAAACGAGGCGAAAAGGGAAAGACGAATAGCACAGGGCTTGAAAAACTCTGGGAATCTGGGAAACAGCGAAGAAAATCCACGCAAATCTAGTGGAAAATTAAAATTTTGCCAATTTATGCGAACGTCAGAGAGGAGAAGCCGAAGCCGTTAAGAAGTGACAGCCAAGGGCAGACACGAAGGCGCCTTAAAATGGCAAAAAAAAAAGAAAACCAGTTACATCTACCCTTCATTTCTCCATTTTTTTTTTTTTTGAACTTTTGGCCAACATATCCGCGGCAAGTTCGCACGCACAGAAAGGAAATGAGTTTACCTTTTCGAAGGAGTCCGGGACGGAAATAAAGCGTTTTTTGGCTAAGACCTGCATGCAAATGCATTTTGGCCCTTAAATGCGTCGAGTAATAGCTACTTTCGTTGGGAATCCCTTAAGCCAAAGTCCATTTAAGCCAGCTCTGGCTTTCGCTACCTGGAACACCAGAAACCATTAAGGATTCATTTTTACCCTCAACTGCGTTAATAGGAGCGGATGTGCGACATCTTGTTGGGTAATGTAATTATCCATTGGTAATGGTTAGATGCTTGATTCTGAAATCTGGATTCTGGATTCTGGATTCTGGATCCCTACGACGATTTAACTCTTAATGCGTTTGTCAATGGCCAAAAACTTTTCCGCTTTCCGTTTGTCGTTTTTCTTTACAATTTCCCAAACGTTGCCGTCGTCGCCGTCGTCGTCAATTTCTAGCCAGCTAAGCTGCTTAGTTGCTGGCCAAATCCCAGACAGATGTTGCCCATTCACAGATCCTTCACGGAGGGAGTTTGAGTAAAAGTCGCGCATTCTTGCACCCCTCACTTTCACATTCACTTTCACCCGCCGTGTTCTATTTAATTATTCTTGTTGTGCTAATGAAATTGAATTTGTTAAGCCAAGTCGATGTTTGCTGTCAAACTTTGTTTTTTGGCCAGTCATCGCTGAGGAAACTTACCAGGCTGGCTGGCTATTTAGTCATTAATGGTTGGTTCTTTATCCTCGTTAGTGGAATTAGACTTGGACTTGGTTATAAGCCTCTCTTACTAAGATATAGTAGTACTAGCTAGCCACGAGTGTGTGTTTTTTTTTCTTTGCCATTTTTGTTTACCTCGTTTGGCATTTTATCTGGGCCATCATCACATGTCCAAAAAACTGCGAGTTCTGCAGGTCTGCGGTTTCTGAGTTTTCTAATTTGAAAGGCAAACATGTGGAAAACAACTGCAAGGATGCGATTTTTGGGCCCTATGCTTTGGGCTTTGTGTAGATGACTTTTCCTAGGCAAACTTGGTGGAACTAATTAGTTTTTTTATATATAGATGGCGTTCTCTTTAAAGGATTATCTTTTAGATGCTTTTAAAGTTAGAAAAGTTCTTTGGTTGTAATTAGTTTACCTTTTCTGTTCAATGTCTTATTAAATCTGTGTTAAATTGGTTTAGTTTCTGGGCTTTTGAAGATATTTAAGAAGCCAAGACCACACTGCTCTCAATTACACTTAAATTGGTTTCCCTGTCGAACGTGCAGTAACTCCTGCCTAACAACGCCAACGCCAATGCCAATGCCAACTCCATGACAGGATCAATTTGCGTCCGTCGCTCGTCGGGATATCGAAGATGCGAATACGAAAATGCTAAGTGTATGCAAAGTGCCGTGACAGGCAGATACGGAATTGTTTCCTTTTTAGAGTATTCGGGATATTTCGGGGGCTGACTCTTGCAAGGTACATTGGCTTAAGAATGGTTAGGAAAGTCTAGAAATTAAGGTTCTCCTTAGTGGGTTAATGGGTTGTAAACTAATTTTAGGGGTAAAAATTAGGAATTAAGGTCTTTAAAGGCCATAATTTCTAATAACAAAACTAACTTAATATATTTTTAGTGACCATCCAAAATTGATTACCTAATTAATGGCAAATTAATTTTCAAACTTTCAAAGTTACACAAACTTCAGCATCTACTAACTTCTTTAGGAGTCTTTCATAGGGAAGGTTAAGTCTTTCCAAAAGTTGACCCAAAGGCAGATTACCCCAAAACTAAGCCACAAATTCTTTAAGTTTCAGCACTTTGAAATCATGATTTAATTGGCCAAAAGTTATGAGAGTTTAATTTATGTAAAGAATGTTTGTTTATTCAGAAAGAAAAGGTTCGAGAAGGTCTTTCTTCTGGGTCCTTTTTAGATATTTCTGACCAATGTGCAATGTGGAATTTGTGGCAGATGGGGCACCCTTGGTCTGCCAACTGCCAGACCCGGGATGTCCAAGTCCAGACACTCGTCTGCCTCTTCGTTCACCCAAAAAAAAAAAAAAAAAACGAAAGGAAAGGAATATGGGGAGCTGCTTAATTTGAATTGCAAAGCGATGCCAGATGAAAATGCTACAAAAACCAAGGACGAAACCGCCTTCTTTCCCATACATGTGTTCCTTTTTTCTTTCTATATATGGTCTGGAATATATATATATAGGGTAGGATGGGCAAGGCAAAAAGTTCATTTATATATTTGAAAATTGGCATTTTTACGGCTTGACGCTTAAATATTTAATATGTTGCCCAATATTTGAAATCGAGAGAGTCTTCTACCCAGATATGCCTAAAAATGCGGTCACGACTTGAATATATATATACGAGGTGTGTTCAAAAAGTAAGGTGACTCTTCAAATTTCGCGAATTTCAAATTTTTCGATTATCGAAACCTTTTAGAAGTTATACGAGGTGTGTTCAAAAAGTAAGGTGACTTTTCAAATTTCAAATTTTTCAAATTTTTCGATTATCTTCAGTTTTGGGAACAAGAAAAAGTCACATGGGGCCAAATCCGGTGAATATGGTGGCTGAGGCATTATTGTGGTGTTGTTTTTGGCCAAAAAATCCAAATCCTTTGATCCATATTTTTCGATAGCAAAAAATCGCCGAGCTCGCAAAACAACTTGTAACTTTTCTAACACACCTCGTATATATATATATATAATATATAGAAAGCGATTAGGGGTTTATGTATATGTTTGATACATAGGGGTCTGTGAACCATGGCTGCCCTTTGGGGTCACTAAACTGTCTACGAAATACTCATGACGTGTCCATGTGGCGCCCCTAGGGGCTGCCGGCAACCGCACGCCAAATCGAGTAGAAATTGTGATTGCTAGGCTGGCTATTTCTGGCCAGAAGAACATGGTAATCCCCATCTTGAAGGAGAACCCCTAGGGATCTGTTAGTAATTAAACTTTCTAGGGCTCTAACCATAACCAACTTTACCAGCATAACTTTAAAAAAGAAGTTAAAGTCGAGCATGTTTCTTTTTTTTTTTTTTGGGAGTCAAATTTCCATGATGGTAGCCTCAAGATTAATGAGTCATGAAGCTGGTGAAGAGCAGTGGCCAAGCTCAACTGGCCCAGACGCAGACGTCCATACATACATAACTGATTGGGTAGCTGGTCCTGTGGATGCCAAATGGAATTGTTGCGTGTCCATGAGTTGGTCAGTTTGCCTCCTCCGTGCCTTGAAATATAAATAGAGGTCGGGTAGGGCGATTTGAGTAATGTTTTGCGGACGCCTTGGCTGGCTCTTCTGACTCGAACTTCACATTATATTGCACTTGAATTAAGACCCAAAACACTTACGACTAAAGTGTCCCATAAGAGGAGGATTTTTGCCGAGAAAAACTTTAAAGTTTATTTGCAATTTCAATCAAAAGCAACAAGGAAGTCTTCTTGCAATTATTCTAAAAAGGAATTTAATTAAAATTTAACAAATTGCCCAGCCAGAAGGCTTCCCTCTGGCAGCCAGCAGCCGGCAGCCGACATCCGGCATTTATCTTGCAAAGGCCGCGACACACATGCTAGCTGCTATCTGACTGACTGTCTGCTGGTTTCTTCTTCAATTAGCAGGGAGTCAACAACAACTAATTAACTTTGCAGGGAATCAGAGATCTCCAACTTTCTACCATCTGGATGGAGGAACTCCACTGTCAAGTGTGGCGGCGACACGTGCCAATTGCTTGGCAGATACTTTCTCTTCATTGCCAGCAGCAGCAGCAGCAGCAGCAAAAGGAAGACCCATATAAGCGGCTTACTGATTTAATTATACTCACCGAACTAAGCTGTCGTTTTTGGTGGACCATGATGATGGTTGACCCATCAGGAGGAGAGAGATTCCTCTATTGATGGTTCGTGGTTGGTAGATCGACGATGATGCAATGTCATTTCAGTCTCGCCGAAGTGCAAAGTTCATGTTGACACGCGGCGGGGATATTGGTGATTGACAGCACAGACTTTATACGAGAATGCAGTCAAAGGAGTTTAATCAAGTGGGGAGGAGGTGGGTAGGTTGCATGGACTAATTGGTTAAGGGATGAGAGGTCACGACCATTAATTAGCTCACAGGTCCAAGGTACACAAAGTCAAATGTTAATTAATTAAAATCGGATTTGTCGCCCATTCCTCTATGTTTTCGTGAGACTTTAGCACCTGAGTATAACCTCAGATATGCATTCCCATTCTCTGGCTTTCCCTTGCTCGCCTTTTCTTTGGATTAATAAAATTTGGTCTTAAAAAGCTTCAAGTCCTCTCAGCAGACTCTTTCCGGTTTTTATTGCTTTTGTTTTTCATTTTATTTTTTTTTGGTTTTTTTGCTTTTGTTAGGGGCCTGTTAATGCAGCTCTGTTTAAACATTGATAAGCCAGGCAGGCCCGCCAGCCAGCCAGCCAGGAAGATTGCAGAGAGCGGCTTCGGGCCAGGAAAAGGTGGCTGTGGCGACGGCGGCACTTGGTCAAAGTTTTATTGCGCTTCTTATGTACAGACATTAAATTAATGTTGCCAAATATTGCACTTGAGTGTTGCCGAGTGTTCGTTCCCCATTGTGTTTACCCTGACGCAACCGATGGTGGCAAATTGGGAATGGAAGGAAAGGAGGTAAGGAGGAGGAGGAGCAGGAAACTTTGAAGAAGTGTACGATGAGTATGTTTGCTGGATAATGATAAGGATAACACAGATAACGATAGCCGGAATGAGGAGCACGTTGAGTGCTTCTTGTTTCGCAACAGCTGAGCTTCGGCCGCCTTGTCTTCGAACTGGTCTCCCAACGGCAAGGTAGAGAAGAGTCCTTTATGGTGTCGAACGGATTTATTTTTAGCCAAGATGAAAAAGTTATGAATCGGAATCTCAAACAAAGGCTGAAGGTGGAAGAGTCTCGTCTTGGCAATGTTGCAGCAGGCGGAAAACTCTCTGCTGTGTTTGCCATATGACATCGCCCGTGTCAACACAGAAAAGGAAATTGAAATGCACTTTGAAGCCGTCATGAGGATGTTGGCAAGTCGAGCGGCATAAGGCTGCATGTGTTGCTCTGTTAAACGATTTAAAAAAATAAGGAGAAAAAAAATGGAAAGCTTGGAAAATGCACTGCCAGCACTCACACTAATCGCATTAGCGAGTTGGGGAACTCGCCAAAGAGGACTCCTTCTCATTGGGATCTGGATTTTTTGGAAGCGGGTGGTAGCTGGGAGGGGGGGTTGGTGAATCTGAACTGCAACTTTAGCACCCGAAAAGAAGGCTTCTTTGAATAATTTATTACTTAGTTGCAGGCCATGTCCGGGGGGGAGCAACATTTTTAAGTATTTAATATTTTCCTTGGACTGAATTTTCTGCAACGTATTGGGGTCATCAAAAACTATCTTGGTAATGTCAAGAGATTTTGTGCGTCAGCTGCATTCCGAGGGAAGTTTCTTTGACATTTTAAGAAGTTCATTTTAATGCAAACTTAAAGTCTATAAACTAAATTGAAGCTCCACTTTAAGATGTTGTTACATTTGATTAGGGAAGCTTAAGAAGTATCAAGTTGGGGTCATCAAAGAGTTGAAAAGTAACTGAAAACTTAAGGTAAACATTGATGGTAAATCAAACCACAAACTTTGAAAAGGAAACTTACTCTTATTGGTATATACAGCTACCAAAACTCTAGGCTTTAAAAACTTATTTATAGCCATTAAGTTTATAGAGTAAAAAGAAGAGGCAAGTTTATTAGGGCATCTCCATCAGTACGTCTGCTTATCCGTAAGATCAGATCATTATTCCGAATGAAATCATTCTCAAACTACATACGATTTATTTTTCGATGTTAAGTACTTTATTTTCGAATTTTTCAAGCTTGTTAACATATTGAAGATCCTTTTACTATTACTTTTAATGATGAAATTATGGCTTTAAGTCTAAGACTACGCCTTAGAGCAAGGTTTCACCAACAGGTGGCTCTATAATACAATTTTATTGCGAATTCTGAATAGAGTAATGGATATTTTCCAGGCTTATTAATATATTAAACTTGCATTTAATATATATATATAATATTACAAAATTGTGGTTAAACGTCAGGAACTATGCCTTACAGCAAGGTTTCACCAACAGGTGGCTCTATGATACAATTTTGTTTTGAACTTTGAACATCTAACAGACAAGGCACTTTGTAAGAAGAACATTCCATCTTACTTTAAATTGTTTATGTATAGAAACACAGAAAGCTATTTCTGGTCACATACTTGCTCATTCTTGTTGGTTCTTTTTGAAAGATCACAAGCGCTGTCAGCAATATATGTGCAATCCCAGGTGAAGGCAAAGGTCACATACGAGTACTCACATACTCGCATATTGCTGAATAGTTTCCCGCCCCCATTGAAAGTACAGCATTGGTCTCGTGCTTCGGCATTAAGTCACTGATGCTACGTTTCCAGGCAACTCCGTTCCATTGCTCTGTCCATCCTCCAACCGCCAGCTCATCGTGGGGTATGGATGTACACTGTATATACACCAACAGTGTCATCAATCAAAATTAGAATCAAAGCACCCTTCGATGACACGCGTAAATGGCTGTTGTTTGTTTGTCTTGGGCGTTGGTGTTGCTGCTGCTGCGGCGTCGACGGGGCTTTTTGATGAGCTGTCATTTCTCTGGTGACACCTGAGTGCGGCCCTTTTGTCTTTTGGCCATGCCTATGCCTCCTGCCACTTCGAATGGAATGGAATGGTTGTATGGTGTGGTATGAAAGGGGCTGCCTGCCCAGCCAGCATGAGGCATGTTTCAAATCATACCAGATCGAATCCGAAGAATGGCCCACGACCTTTGCTACCATAAATTGCTTGCTTTTTCATTAATTTTGAGCCCGAAATTTATGACATTTGCTTGGCAAGCTTCAAGCTAATGGCCACAAATCAGAGCATCGTATAATTTGGCTCCTGGCTGAGTGGTGGGTGGTGGGTATGGGCCTTCCCCTGATTTGATTTATTTTACCCACATGTCGCACACATTGTAATATTTTTCTTCTACTTCTTGTTGTTGTTGTTGTTGTGCCAAAAAATATGAAAGCGAAATGCAAATGACTGCCATCACACATGAACTGTATAGTACAGTGGTTGCTAAAGCTTAACTTTCTCTGTTAAGAGTAAAGTATTTCGAATTGAAGTCAATTGATACCACTGTGCAGGCCATTCATAAAGATTTCAGTGCGTGCCGGCTAACAGGGCGGATGCGTAACGTCAATTTAAAGGGCTCACAGCAAACAAAGTGGTGGGCTCCATATGATGTGAGTGGTGGGCATGCCGATGGCGGGTCCGTCTATGCTTGCATGTAGGCCAACGTACGTGTCCCGCCTGCCAAGTGGGCAGTGGGATGTATTACCAGTGATGATACGTTGGCTTGGAAATAGGAAGGGGAATGTTAAGAGATATCATTTTCTGAGATTAAGATAGTAATTGGTTTTAGATAGCAACTTAAGCTAATATTTTTATTTATTTAAAAATAGTTAGAAATTATATTAGTAATATATCAGCTTAAAGAAGTAAAATTTGTTTAGCTTTAACTTAACTTTTGCTTTTTGGAACTTTTCATTTTCAATAATTAGCAGTTTTTCTAACAATTTTCACCATAAAACAGCTGGCAAAGAAGCCTTAACCTTTAGTTTCCCCAAACCCATTAACATTCATTGCTTTTTCAACTTAAAAAAAACCATTTAAATAACATTTATTACCATCATTCTTTTTTACAATTAAACATTTCCCTTATCATATATCTTTTTTCCTATAAATAAATTAAAGCTCCGCCACCAAAAAGGTAATAAATAAGTCAACTCTGACATGGCATATTCCATGGCATATTGGTTATGGTTAATTCTATCTATAAAAAAGGACAAATCTATCGGGGGAAAAAAAAGGCAGCACAGAAAGGCGGTGAAAGTGCCGCAGACGATGAAGGCTGAGTGTTGGAATTGGAATCTGAATTAGAATGGGTCCCTCCAGATTTCCGTTTCGGTTCGGAGGGGTGGTGTGGTGGTGGGCGTGCACAAATATTAATCATTCCACCGCAAAAAGCTGGCAAAACAGTAAACAGCAAACAACCAGCCAAGCTTTTGGTGGGCAGTGGGCAGTGGGCAGGACCAACATTTACCTTGGCTTGCCAAAAATAAATCCTGAGAAAAAGAAAACAGTTTACAAATGGCAGCCGTGTCGCAGGTATTAATACATTTTCAGGGGAACAGCCTGTGTTTCTTATTTATAGAAAGAAGGTTTTTTGTTTTTGGTTTTTCGGTTCTGTTGGGTGGTTATGGTCAGAGACACACTGCTGAGTTTGGGCCCCAATTTATATTTCCTGATAAAAACAGAAGGAGCCCAGCCAACCAGACCGCGTCCTGATTGACAGTCCAGCTAAGCGCTTGGGCAACCTGTCCTGCAGGCATCCTGATTGCTCAATTAATATCTATCGGTTGGTCCATTCCATTTGATTTCCTTAGCAGTCAGTCGTTTACGAAATGTTTTGAATTATTAAAAGGATACCATAACCCCTTGGTCGGTTGGTTCTCGTAAAATTACAGATGAAACGTAATCACTGAATTGGGTTTCCCCCCCCCCAACTAGGAATGTCCTTTTGCCTCCTTGTTGATGATGGTATTTGCATAGGAATGCTCAGGGAATGACCCTTGGCTTGTATTTTGAATCAATCGCCAAGGAACTCAGCTAATTAACTGGCTAAGTGAGTGGTTTCTTAGGTCTGCCTTGGCCATACCCAGATTGCCTTTCAGCTGGGTGGGGGGGTTATCCTTTGTGTTTTTCGGCCCTCTACCCTGACTTATACTTGACTCGATTTATGTATTTAGCGCTGGCTATCGCCCGCAACAAATAAATAAAAAAGAAACAGAAAAAACAAGACAAAAAACCAGGGCAAGGCATCAGGATTTGCTCATTTCAACGTAATTCAAGCTTAGAGCTACCAAAAAGGGACTCGTAAAATATTGTTGCAAGAACAACAAGGAGCCAAGTTAAATAAAAGTTTTCGGCGTTAAGAAGGAATTTTCAAGTGAAAGCCAAAATAAAGGATAAAGGATTTCGGGCCAAGTCAATAAAGCAAAGGTCGGTCGGTCGGTCTGGGAGAAGGAAAATTTAAGCCACGATTTTTATTCTGTCGAAGCCATCATTTGGTTTTAACCTGGTCTTGAGACTCGCCTTTATTCTTACCTAATTACTTCCGTAAGGTAAATATATAAAATTAACTACCTAATGATATTTATTTTGAGAGCAAAATGAAAATGCCATATCATTAACATGGCACTGAGGTAGAAAGTCTCGGGAAACCTTTGTTAAACCTTTTGCCTAGTGTACCTAGAGTGCTGGCCGAAATCCTGAGACCCAAAGCCAGATGTGCGCTCCATTAGCCCAGCTTTTGCACAGCCGGCAGCAAAAATTTAATATCCATTTGTGACTGTGTGTGTGTGTGTGTTTGTGTGAGCTGTGGAAAATCCAAAGCATTTGCCATAATTATCTCGCTCTTCCTGTCCAAGTGCGTGTCCCTAAGCCGCCTGGCAGGAACTCGGACTCCCTCTCTCTGGGCTGTATGCTGTGTGTCCGGTGTGTCGTAGTATCCTAATGCTGATTGTGATGCTGAGCATTCGCAGAAGGTGCCGCAGCTGTCACGCCCCCCTGCAGCTGGGACAGAACGCAATTGAATCCCCAGAATGCTCATCCCATGCCCAAGGACCAGGAGGTCCCTCGCTTTATCGTGGGATATTCCGCCTGAGGGTCATCTTTAATGCCGGCTGGAGTCTAATTATGGTCGCGTGCTTGGCGGAGTACATTTCCACGTAACTGAAAGCTGGTGGCAACACTTTTCACTTGGAAAATATACCTCATTGAAGGGGTTTTCCGGATTTACCATTTAACTTTAAGAATGACAATTTAACTTAACTTCCATTGCCACGTAACTGGAACTGTCTCTCTTAAAGCACTTTTCCCTTGTCATTTCCTAGTTTTTCTGACCTGTGAACTTAATGCTTTGGTAGATGTTGTCTTGTCAATCGGTCGGAACATTTGGCTTTGACATGACTCATGACCAAAAAGTTTTTCCTTCTAACAAAGAATCAATTTACAAATGGGAAAACTCTGGGAGTTGGGAGTTGGGAGTCAGAAGTCGGTAGTCTCGTTTATTATTGCAAAACGAACTTAAGATAGGAAGGCCAGCAGTATCTGTCTGTCGACAAACAAGAGTGTAGTGTAGTGGTTTTGAGGTAGATGGCGTGGCCAAAGCTGCGCCAAACGTTCTCGGTAATAAATGGCTTTGGATCGCGGGAACAAGCAGCTGAAATGGGCGATTAATTCATTATTCAGACGCATACCGCCTTCGACCGCCTTCATTATGCATTCACAGTGTATCTGTTGCTTCGGTTCTTAGTGGAATCACTGGAATCATTACCCTTACACTGTATCTGTAGTTGTATTTATATCTGTAACTGTATCTGTATCTTTATCTGTATTTGTAAATGTATCTGTATCTGAATCCTGGCCATTAACGATGGTAAACTGTAATTTTCGGCTCCCTGAATTGCATTAACTGTCGGCAATCGCTGCTCCACCATAAAGTTGAAAAACAACAACAACAACTCAGCCATAGCCAAATGCAAATACAATAATTAAAATTAATTAAAGCCCAAAGTAAATAAATAAAATGGAGGCTGTGGTGATAGCCGGGAAAAACCACCCAAAAAACAGTTGAACTCAACCCCCCCACCCTAGGTTTTTTAATTCGGCCAACGCTTCTGGCCACTTTAATTAATGTTGCAGCATTATTTATATGCCCAGGCAAAAGTTTGTCTTTCGCGGGGGGTCGTTCTCTTGTCTCGAACCCTCCCCATCCCTCCCTCTCTTCACGAAAAAGAGTCAAATTGAATTAATCAATTTAGGCAAACGTTCAGGCCAAGTTTTTTTTTTCTTTCCATAGAACGATCGGGCGCCACTTGAGAGAGTTTCCACTGGAAAATTCCACTAAAACTTTTCAAGTTTTTCGTCTTTCTTGGCCTTTTGCAGTTAATTTACTCCACCAAAAGTCGATTACCCTCAGTCGGAATGGAAACCAATGTGGAAAATAAAGTTTTTGCAACTTGCACAACCTGTTGAGGCAAGAACTGACTCGCGTGGGTCGTGTATATGCCACCGAAAAAAAAAAAAAAAAACAGGGAGAAAAACCAGAAAAAGTAACCACTCTGGTTTCACTTTATGGCTCCTTCTCCTCATGGGCAATGGCAGTGTGGCGGAGTGATTTATAAACTTGGGTCCCAGGGCAAACAAACAGCGGTAAAGTCTTTAAATAATGAGCCAAAGGTGTAAGCTGGAAGGTGAAAGGAGTCGATGGAGTCCGCCGGAGCTTCGCTAATTAAGTTGACAAATGTTGCCTTTCGTTGCCTTTTCCGCTCCTGTCTCCTGACTCCTGTCGGAGGCACTGATTCCCCGACAGTTCCCCGGGGAGACATGCAAATTATTCAAGCCAGTTCAGTGTTCAGTGTTACTCCCACTGATTGCCAAACATTGTAGCAGGCTCCTCCTACCGTCAGCTCCTCATCTTGTCATCTTGTTTGACTGCGCCCCGGAATGTATGCTATGCTGAGGTGGCAGTGTTAGTGATTTATCTTTTTTGTAGATAGATTTGGCGGGTTTTTTAAAGATTTTAGCTGGAAAGGGTTTTTTGTAGGGAAATTTATGATGTTTCGAGATTTTTAATTAATATATATTTGATTGGGAATATAAACGGTTTAGATTTAGGCATTATAAAGAGTGGCCCACGAAAGATTTGCGTTTTAAAATCAAGCGTAAACTTAATCATTTCGTAAACCGCAATCTTTCTCCTAAATATCTGACACATTGACAATGACATTCGAAATATCAAAGTCAAAATTATCAATAGTTCAAAAAGCAAACGCTACATGGGCCAACCTGTATATATAAAGCTACTATATAAAGATATTTTATTACCTAATTTCCCTAGCCAATCTGTCAACACCACTGACTCTTGGTAATGATAATGCTTATGAGCCAAAACGTTGCTTCCATAAGGTGGTGATTCTGGGTAATCAAACTTGCATTTTTCCCAAGACATTTTCTTTTAACAGAAATATATTTCCTTATAGAAAAAGTTATATATGACTTAGAAAACATTTTAGTGTAGTAAACTATCAATCAAAATCCCTTTAAAAACAAAATCCAACGGAAATTCCAGTTTAAAAACAACAACAAGTCCCGTTGGCAACATGTTGCCATCCATGACTGTGGTGAATTGTAGGCTTAGCCTTCAGCAGCATGTTGCGGTCGCTGGATGCCGGCTGGTTGGTCACAAAAAGTGCCGACAAAATGCCATCAGTGCTTCGCGAAGATTGCGAGGCGCGACACATAACGCGGAACGCGAACTCCATAGTCCCGTTGTCACAGAATTTCAACCGACCTGACCCCCATTTTTGTTGCGTGAAAGTTTGACGAAGTCGAGCTTAGTGCTTAGTGCGTTTGCGAGTCCGGTTTAAAAGGATCATATACGAATCCGTTTCGGCCTCACGATTGACGCCTTCTATCGCTTTCTGCGCCAGGCGCTGCCACTGGCCAAGGAGGCAGTTAATCATTCAAATGGCAGTCATGATATCTCTGCCACCGCCACCGCCACCGCCGTCGCCGCCGTTGGGGTGACCATAAGCGGTACACCTGGCGATCTCTTTAACTACAGCGGTGTAGAACTAGATCTCGGTCTGGATTTGGATCTAGAATTGGCTAGCACCCCCACTTGGGTAGCGCCGACAACCATACGAACGCCGGCGAACCGGAGCGTGGTGAGGGTCAGTGCCGATGTACCCATTTGGGTGGTGCCCTGCTACTCGGCCATCCTGTTGTGCGCTGTGGTTGGTAATCTGCTGGTGGTGCTCACCCTGGTCCAGAACCGACGGATGCGAACGATAACCAATGTATTCCTGCTCAATCTGGCCATTTCGGACATTCTACTGGGTGTCTTCTGTATGCCTGTCACCCTGGTTGGCACCCTGCTGAGACACTTCATCTTTGGCGAGCTGCTCTGCAAGCTCATCCAGTTTGCACAGGGTAAGTGGGTGGGGGGGTTTAATAGGCCAGTGTAGGCCAGTAGGCCAGTCCATTTATGTCCCCCTGGTCCGTGTCCAAATTAAATAGTGCTCCAAGTTCGAAAACTGGTGAATCCGACAATCATTAGTCCCGCCCCTTCCACCCTGACCCGACACCGAGTCCCAGAATCGGTAAAGTCAAGTTCATAGACAGACGAATGGCACCCAATCATCATGACCTGGAAAGAATACGCCAACAGATCATGTTGGCCAACATTCAAGAGCTAATCCAGAAGATCTCACGGCGCTGTTTCAATGCCTGTGTCGCTTTGCCTGGCTTGGAGTTGCGCTCCACGGAGCGTGATTGCCTGACCACATGCATGGATCGATTCATGGACTCGGTTCAGGTGGTGTCGTGCCAGTACTTTCAACGCCGGCGCCGCCAGCAGCAGTTCCGTTTGGCCAGATTGGCCGCCGCTTCCGCCAAAACGTCTTCAACTGGCTTTAAGTCTGAATCCTCATCAAGTTCATCCAGCAAGGAAAAGGAAAAATTATGATTATGGCCATGTGTTGGATTCTATCCAATCTGCAAACGGAGAAGTCTTTAGCCCATTGCTTTGGCTCTTCGCCTCCTGACTCCACCTGGGGGAATCACCCGAAGATAAGGTCACTTATCTTACAGCTCCCCTGAAAGCTTTAGAGGATAATTTCATCCCTTTTTTTGCCTGGCCTACGGGCTAAAGGTATTCTGGAGGTGGAGCAGCTGAGAGGAGGAGGAAGTGGATTTGCTACTGGCGAGGCCGCCAATGATGTCTTCGTGTTGGTCCTTAGCAAATCCTAGTAAAGTCATCGGTAAATGGAGATTGACAGATAATAAAAAGATGTCCTTTTTTCTTGTCGTACTAAACAGTCATTTTCTCTATTTAAGGGAAAACCTTAAACCTTAAACCCTTTCCCATAACTTCAGTTTAATATACAGAATGAGAGGGCGTTAGGAAATACAATTTCCCGGAGTTTTCCCAGCATAAGTTTTTAAGATAGCCATACTAAGTATTTTAGATTGCGCCCGCTTATGCACATCGCTTTTCCACTTAAGAAAACTGTGTGTGTGTCCCCCACATCGATTTTACGCACAATTTCCGCGCTTATTTATGACTTAAATCATATTTTGTTGTGGCAAGAAGTGTTGTGGCACACACACTATACATGACTATATATATATATATACTATATCTCATCTCTGCATCCGCTTGTCAATGGCCGTATTTTATGGTGGCCCGCATCTGCGTAACGACAGCCGGGGGTTTCCCCAAGCTTAACGAGGTTCTTTTGGGGGTTCCTCAAGGGTTCAAAAGATTAAATAGGCCCACGCACATGGGTAGATAGATGCCCCCAACCATGTGCCTGTGCAGGATGTGCGGGATTGTCCTCTTTAAAATCATTTCAACTCTCTCGCTCTCTCGATGACTGAACCCAAGTTCAGTCCTTGGAAAAGTCCAGTCCAGTTCAGGATAGGAAAACATGGCTAGCCAGAGACATTAATTTGTGTCTCCTCTTCTACCCAGGCACACACGCGTGTGTGTGATGGAGGGAGGGAGAGAGGGAGGAGAATCTATCTGATGAACCTGGGTTCACCCATCTGTGAGACACTTTGCCTTGGGCGTGATTCCATAGCCAGTCAGTCAGTCAGTGGTGTGGGAATGGGGGCTCAAGATGAGAGAAATGCCCCTGACACCTGTCAGAAATGCTCCAGAGCATCCTATGAAGTTTTGGGCAGTTCATTTAGGGAGAGTCATCGGATGGAGGAGGAGTAGAATCAACTTGGAGGCAACCCAAGAAACGAAGTGGCATTAATTTGCTTATTTAATCAAAGTGCAAGCTAAAGGACATTCTAATTATTCGTTTATGAGATGCCTAGGGGCGGGATCCTTTACCTGTTTCTTAGCTATTCTTGATCCCACTTCGAAGAAGCCTTCAAGCATGGAAGATGGTTGAGTCAAGGCCAGTGCAACGGATAGATACTCGAATATGCAATCCTTCTGCTCTTCTAATCCCGGCTGATCCCCATTTCCATTGCAAATTACCCTCCAGGAGACGGGCTGCTCAACATTCTGGCCAATTTCCATATGCACACAGTACCATAATCGATCCAAAGCTGGAGATTCCTTTGCTTTGGGTATTGCTACTGCTGCTGCTGCTCCTTGCTTCTTGGAGAAGCACTCAAGACGCAGCCTAAGCAGCCTGGAATTGCTTTTAACCATCGCAATATTGCGAAAATCATTCCGCTATGCAGCGTCACGTCGCGTGTTTCTTGGTAAAGCTTCTCCTCCACCTCCTACTCCTCCTCCTCCTGCTGCTGCTCATCCTCCATCCGTTTTCCCTGAACTCCACCAGATGCTTATCCCCATCCTCCTCTTCATCCTTCCCCCTGCACTTTCATGACTTGTTTCCTGTTTCCTGCGTCGTTTTAGACGTGCTGGTAATGTTGTTTGTCTTGCTGCAAGTTTGTTTTCGGGACTGCCGGAACCACGCTGCTGCTGGTGCCGCAGCCTCCTCCTCACATCCTGCCATCCCTTGGCATATCCATCTTGGCCGCCCACGCTCTAACTTATTAACAACATAATAACAATGGCTGGCAAACACAAGTCGAGCGAGAGAGAGAGAGAGGGGAGGGCAGACAAGAAGGCACACCCGTACACACATGCCAATTTGTTGAGTAAGCACTTGGCGTTGTCTTGGAAGGCTCAGTTAGACCCGTTTCTTACCCGTTTCTGAAGGTGGAGATCCTTTTAGCTACCTACCTACCTACCTACCATCTGTTGCATGGCAGCCGTCGACTTTTGGTCGTAAATCTGAAAATGTCATCACTTGCCACGCTGGACTGTGGTGGCAGGCACCAATTTATGGCCATCGTCACGTCAAGGTGCAGCAATGTCCTGCAACGTTCTGGAGTTTTGTTTCCTTGGTTTGCCATTGCCATTGCCATTGCTTCTAAAGGTGGTCTTGGACCACGCCCTTTGATTTATGGTTGTAATTATGCATTTGTGGCCAGTGGCATTTCCTCCTTTACCACCCCCCCGTCACAACCCAACACTGTCATTCGATTTCCTCTGTCAGCTGCCGCCTGAAGGAGCTGCTGGAGCGCAGGTAATGGCCATTATTTATGCAAATCGAAATGGGTAGAATGAACTTCTGTTGTTAAGCCAGTTTGCAAATTGGTAACACATGTTGGCCAGTTAACTAATTAATGAAATTTGCAACTAATTAATTAATTCGCAAAAAGAGAGTTAAAGGATTTTTTAAAAGGAATTCGAATGAAACTTAAACAATGATATGGGGAAAAAAATGAAATTGTGTTAATTTGAAAAGTCAAAAAGAAATTTTCAAAGCCAATTTCAGGGAATTTAAGTCAGGAGGATATTTCCCAGAAATTTCTAAAATTAGTAGGAAAAAAACAGACAGATTTTTTGCTAATTAAAAGAGATTTTTAACGCCTACATTTAAGCAAGTTATGAACATACCTTCATCCTTCTTCGACATCATACTATTGCTTAAATAATTCCCCTAAATAGTTCCCCCCAATTAACACAAATTAAAGACCAATTAAAATTTATCAAGATTTATTTATTTTCTAATACAAAAAAGGTTAGGCTTCTTAGCTAAGACAAAGCCTTAAAGAAGGACACTTAAGAAGGACATTCAAAGGGTCAACATTGACAGGTCTAGTTTTATGACTTCAAAAGGTCTTTCCGTTTTTCTTCCACTTTTTAGAGGCTAAAACGACGAAGGTCGACACTGCACTTGTTGCCCTGCAGATTTCTAACGGCCTTGAACCCTGACCTGTAGATGGACAGAAGACCACCCATTGGGTGGTCGTTCAAGTTGCTGACAGCTCAGCAAATTAATGATTAATTGAATTCTGGCTCAGTTTTTCTTTGTTTTTACAAAAGGTTTTTCTCTGTCTGTTTTTTTTTTCTTTTCATTTTCATTTTCTTGGCAACAGAAATCAGGTTTACGGCGTCGTCGTCGTCTACGTAATCATTAATTAGGCCAACTGGAAAGAGAAAAATTAGAGAGGAAAATGTCTCAAAAATCTAACTGCAATTCTTGGAGGTTTTTCTTTTATGGGTTTTTTTCTCTCCCTTTTTTTTCTCTTGGCAGTTCAAGGGGCAAAAAAGGGGCTTCAGTAATGAGCAAATTTATGCCAGCGCCCCCAAACACACACATATTCGCTGGAAAAACATTAAGAGGGGAGGCAAAATGGCATAAGTAGAAAAAAAACGAATTCAAATAATAATAAAAAAAAAAAAACTAACCACATAGCTGCTCTTGAGCTGCAACTTTTTCCTCTGTGGCAGCCTCATGACCTATGTTTGCCCCTACTCTTTGGCTGCAAAGTTTGCTCTGAATCTTGGGATTTATTTGACTAGCAAGAGGGGAGAGGTTGGACGCAATTACCCGTTGTTTTCCCTCATTTTAATGAGAGTTAACTGGGCGAAAACTCGAAAAACTATATATGAATGTTGCCCCCCTCCTACATGCCACTCCATCAAATTGATTGTCCTTCTGCTTTTTGTTCACATTCTCAACTTTATGATGACCATAACAATCGCTATCTTTTGGAAAAGTGGAAAATCGACACTTACACACACACACACATACACGCACACACTTTATTGACATGGTTATTGATTTTCAATTATATATAAATATTTTTGCAACTCTTGGAGGAGGAGAAAAAATGTCTGTCTGTCCTGGCATTGATGTACTTCATCTGGCTGAGAGGGTTGGGGGGCGGGGTGGGTTTGGAAAAAAGCATCATTTAAACGTTGTTTTCATCAGCAATCTGTGTTTTTCCGCCATTTCAATTTGCATACGCACACCAAGCAACCTCCAGCAACCAACATCGTAAAGCGTGGGAAAAGTGTAAAGTGTAAAGTGTAAAATGGAAATGTGCTCCTAATAAAACTTTTCTGCCCTCGATGCTGATTTCTGTGCGGTTTTCCATATAATTGATCTCCAACCTCAGCTGCTGCTGCTGCTGCTGCACTGCCAGAAATCAGCTTAAGTTTTCAATTTTCAAGCCTTGCTTATTGGTGGGTTTTCCCAGAGAAAAGCTTATATTTGTCAAGATTATAATCAAAGCTGTCGTCCTTCGCGTCCATTAAATGCCATGAATAAAAAACGAGAAAACCATTAAAAAACAGAAAAAAAAGCGAGCAAATTAAAACGATATTTAATGCCACCTTTTTGCGTGTGAGTATTATTTGCGTGAGGGAAATGAAGTATACTTTTGAGCTGAATTAATGAGAGTCTTGGCCTGGGTCCTAGTGGGAGGGAGGTGGCAAAGTTGCAGAGTGGGCTGTCGTCTTAAGGGCACGTGGGGCCACAAAGGGAATACAAATGAAAGGTGATTTTTCAGGTTTCTTTAAGGGAAGATATTTTCCCGACGGGGGAGGGGGTGGGAGGACCATCGCATAAAGTGCGGTTGACATGGCCTAATGTGATATTAACGTGGCTTATATATGCAACTCATATTGGATTGCATTGATGTGTCAGCCACATACATTCCACATCCACAGCTAACAGCTGTCCTCACCTTTTGTTTGCAGGTCAAGTTGCCATTAACACCGTTACGCCACCTCCCCTGCTTTCTGTTTTCTGCTCTCTACACCCACCTTAAAACTTCCTTTGTACCCAATTTATTTAGCAATTTATTGCGAGTTGGAAAGTGAAAAAGAAAGTGACAGCGAAAGGCATTTCAGAGTGGAGAAGCTCAAGATTGAAAAAACACTGTCATGGCAACAATTACGGCGTGTTTAAGTAGCCCGTGAGAAGTGAAATCACGCCACTTTGCCCAGCGATGCAAATCTCTTTTCGCTTTACTTCCAAACTCCCCCTCTGTCGCGGCACAACAGATAGATTGTTTATAGTTGGCATCAGGCGGGAAAGTCTCGGGATAGGTAAGAATAAGACTGAATGGAGGGAAAAACAAGGGGAATCGGGGTCACTAGACCTTATTATTTGAAGAAACTTTATTTGAAAGGTTTTTATGTGCTGCCATTTTATGATATAAGTTAAGGGGAAGTCTCAGAATAAGTCAAAGAATAGTGAAACTTTAAGATTTTACTAGCTGTTATTAACTCGAAGGATAAGTAGATGCTGTCTGAAGTTTGAATAGTATAGAAAGTAAGTAGAAAGTATATAGTATATAGGCAATCGGGGTCACCAATAATACTATTTGGAATATCCTAACACTGTCAAAATAGCTTGATTCCGAATCTTAAAGATTTCAAGTTATAGTTTACTACAATTTTGTGATACAAATTTGAATGGCATCATTTAAGAAAGTCTCAGGATAAGTACCTTATTGAAAGCATGGCAAAAATAAGTTGAATCGGGGTCACCAACATTCACCTTTGACCAAATAGAAGTTTCGGGCACGAAACCTTTAATTACTAGCTATTATTAGTTCAACTTTGAAGGCAGATACTTCATTGATTTTTACCAAGAAGTAACTAGAATAAGAGGCAAATTATAACACTATACTATCAACGATTAAGCAGGTCTAGATTAAATACTGTTAAACGGGGTAACAGGGTCACCAAATGCAGACAGAGAATAAGTCACAGATTGAATAGAGTGCTAAGAGGGTAACTAAAGTCTATCCCCAGAATTCAGAATCTCAACTTAAAGCTTACTAGTTAGGAGTTAGTTCAAAATGAAAACACATATTCAAAACAAGGGACATCGGGGTCACCAGACCCAACCCTAACCTCGAAAAATACCAATTGAATTCCAAATCGCAGCTCATTGAATACTATTTACTATTTAATTTAAACGATTTACATACTCTGACAATTTAATTTAGAATAATGGAAAGTTAGGCCACACATAAAGAGGGTCATTAGTGGGGGATTTCAATCAGCGAATGATTAAAATGTCCAATAAATTTGACCAACTGATTGGAAACTAATGTAAATGCATATAAAATAGGTAATAGGTCATAAATATTTAAAGGCCAAAATGGAAAAATCTGTTCAGTTTACGAACTTAAAACCTCGTTGCTAGACAAAAAAAAGACTTTAGCTCCATCAAGACGAACTTTTTGTGAACTTTTCACCGACACGCGGTGAACGCGAAATGCATTATTCACTTTTATGTCTTTTTCCTGCCCGTGTTGCCGAAAAAAAAAAATGAAAAAAAAGAAAACGTAGGGAAAAGGTGAAAAATCTCAACTCAAGAGTTTTACGTTGAGTTGCGACAGCTACTTGAAGTGCACCTGGAGCACTCACTCCCCGGCTCAACTTTGCTGATGCAGTTCAGCCGGCAATTTGACTGTCCGTAAATCGAGCGACATAAACAGGTCACCCAACAATGGGAGGCAGAAGCAGAAGCAGCACCTGTGACTGAAATTACCACCTTCTACCAGTCCAGGTCATGCATTCGAAATGGTGTTTTCAGAGGAGCACCTCCAAGTGAATCTTTAATAGGTGAAATAAATCGATTTTAGGTCAACCTGAAGAGGTTTTTGGGTAAAGCAAAAAACAACACCCTTCCTATGGTCAGAATATTCTTGATAAATTTTTCCCAATCATCCGGAAAATATGCAACAGTTTTTGTTTTTCGTACAACTAAACTTTTCTAGTTTTCCAATTAAAATGCTAAGCTCTAGAGTTTCTACCTAAAATCCCTTTTTCTCTCTCAGAAAAACAAAACAAAAAAAAAGGGGAAAAGGGCAAACCCCTTTACCCAATCAGTGTGTAGGACATTTTAATTTGTTGTGTTTTACAATTTTCCCCTCTTACAAATTCATAACAACGATGTGGGGAGAGGCTTTCACTTGGTTCTCTTTTCTTTTTTGTGGATTTTTCATATTTTTCTTATTTTTTTTTATATATCTTTATCACATGCATATGGGGGTCGCTTCAGGCGGAAAAGTTGCTCTTTGTTGGGTCATAACTTTACGTATCAATACGATGGCTGAAACAATGGGAAGCAATTCCTTTTTTATATAATTTCACAATTTCGCAAGGCAACGGCGGCGGGCGAGCGAAATGAAAAGGGAAAACAGACCGGAGAAATAACAATAAGCGGAAAATCGACCATCTGATACTTCTTGTTATCCTTATCTTTTGCCACAAAAGCCTTGAAAGATTCGAAAGTAGAGGGTAGAGGTAGAGGTTTATACCATATTCGTTCGTTCTTCTGCTCTTTTTTTTTTGTTTTCAATCTGGCGCTGACGACAGGCCAAAAACTTTTTTACCCAACCGTTTTTTATTGTTGTCTCAAATTTGGAATTATTTTTATTGAGGATTCTGAGGGGGGAACAGGCAGGAGCACACACACGCACATTGGACTCTTGTCGAGTCCATAAAAATCCACTTTCAGCTCTGTAACTGGCAAGCCAAATGGCCAAATGGCCAAGATGGACTTATTGTCATTGAGTAGCAAATGGGGGCGCTAAATCAAAAACAACGACCAGAGGGCAAAGCCGGAATTGGATTTGGATTTCGAAAATTTTCCCATAGCTGATGACAGGGAAAGGGAGAAGGGTACAGCATTGGGAAATTGAAAATGGGGACATGTTTTTTTTTCGGTGAATCGATTTGCATGACCCGCTTAAAGTCATTTCCAATTTGATAACCATAATTTATGAAGCTATTTTGTATTGCAATTTTCGCATATAAATTACATTAAATATTAACGTCAGCCGTGAAATGGAATCTATATAGACCATATGTAGTTCTGTATCTGATGAATACGTTACATATCAACATAAATCCAAACAGCTTGTTTAAACAAAACCAATGCTCGCTGAACTTCAAATATTTACGTTGATGAAATGAAAATCAAGCAGAGAGAGAGATAGAGAGAGAGGGGGGTTAACCGTAACAGTTTTTAAGCTGTTAGAATTGAAGGTTTTACTGGGGAACTTTTTGATCCACTCTCGCCATTGCTAAAATCCCAAATCCAACAATTAGTTGATGCCACATCACGCGCTGCGGTTGCAAATCCATTGTATGTGCCCCCACTATTTGCATAACATTACACTCATTAAACAGACGAGGAGGAGTTATTAATATAGTGCTGAGTGTCCTGGCTGGGATTATAGTTTAAAGTCTGATTGAAAGGGTCTAAAAAATAAAAGAAGGAGGAGATGGCTTAGTACTTACTTTGCCAGGAATCAGTCTGAGGTAACAGCACTTTTAATTGGTACTCAACTTACTCCTTTGACCTCACAACTTGCCCGTAAATTACAGACCAAATAAGTGACTTTCAGCTGGACCCTGGGCATCCCCCTTCTTCTGGTCCACCTCAAAAGGCTTGAGAGAAAAACTCTTGGCAAGACCACACTCGACGGTTGGCGTTTATTTACCTTGCCTTGCCTTGTCAGTTGAGATGTGCAGGGTGAGAAATATTATAAGGGAATATTAGAAAGATATATTATTAATGGAAAGGTAGTGGTTTTTAGATGGTAAAATTAGTAAATATTGTAGAAAATATCCCTAGAAATCGTGCAGGCCTTAAAATAGTTTGAGGTGCCTGAAAGTAGGCAACAAAAAAGGGAAAACTTGTGAATTACTTTGGTAGATAAGAGGTTCCTTTCTACAGACATCAACTGCTATTACTTCTTGTACATTTCTTCATAATCATAAAAATATATTACCTTTTAGTAGTACTTTCTCCCAGTGTAGAGCCACCACTAAGGAGTGCATGCAAAATTGCCCACGGCAGGTGGCTTACCCAGAAACGGAAGCCTGTCGAACTGCAACTTGTACTCTCTGAGGGCAGAGGCCAGTTTCATACTTTTGCGGTTGTTAGCTTAATTTAATATAACTTTTTGAGACCTGGTCCAAAATGGGTGTCGAAAGGTGAGAGGTGGGTGTGGGTCCAAAGAAGATCGAAAAACAAATAACCAGAAAGGAAGTAAAATGTTTTTGGCCACAACCCTCAGTTGGCTTTCCAAGTGGATGATAGATGGTGGTGGATACCAAGTCCGGTACAATTAGCAGCTAAGCAAAGTTGAAAAGTTCATTTTATGCAGCGTGAAAAGCCGGAAAAGTTCACACTGAGCTATGTACAAGCTGCCGTGCACCTCTTCTCTCCCTCATCTACACAGGTGCTCCTCCAACTTTATTAGAGTTTAATTTGGCCAGAAGCCGTAGGCGACAATAAACACAGATGAAATATGAGAGGCAAGGTTGTGGCCATTTTAATTGCAGAATGAGGAAAACCAAGGGAAAACTCTTGCAGGCCCAAGTTAGATAGATTTCTCTTTTCCACAAAACCGAACAAAATGATGAGTCTCCTACGATGGAATGCCCAACAAAGAAACTAAAATGTTATATTTTCCGTTTTGCAAGTCCGGTCTTTCATTTGATTTCCCACAATTTGCAGCATACATAAAGTTATAGCCACACTCACACACACACACCCACACAAGAACAACAACAGGATGTTTCTGCATGGGGGAAAACCATTCAAAGTTTGTCACTCGAACACGCACGGCAGTTCAGGTTAAGGGTGGGAGTGGTAGTGGGAGTGGGAGGATTTAGGTGGTGTTAGCCAAGCCACGAGGGAAACGGGAACCCGGCTCATTGTCATCATTTTCCGAACCGAGTTGGCTTTGAGCACCTGAGATCTGTCCACCGAATGTGGCTATATCCGAGATGCCCATGCCCATGCTCGTCGACAGCGCCATCAATTTGTCATTTTTCCGTACAAATATGTCGGTTTGCATGTTCTCGGATCTTAGCTTGTCCGTTGAATGTTTGTCCTTTTTGGCTTTTCATGTTTTCGGCATTCGGCATTCGGCATTAGCTTTTGCTCTTTGAAATATTCTAGAAAATTATTAGGCAATTTAAAGTGTTTTTGAAGGCTTGCCATAGTGATTAATTCTATTAATTAGTAATTGATTTTGGTTGCTAATCAGTGTAGATCATTAATTATGGGTTAATAAAGGCAAAATTAGTTTGATTTGTGAGTTGAGAACTTTTTAAAAGGTTTTTATTTTAAAGTTTGGGAGTTTTATATACATATATTTTTATATATTTTTAATATTTTTTAAATGCATTTATTTAGAAAAAATGGCTTAAAAATTATAGAAAGTGTTTCAGTTGGCACTTTATTTAAGTTTTATTCAATAAATAATTTTAAATGATTTGTTAAGGTATTAAATTTAAAAAAATCTTCAATCATTAATCATAGAATCATAGAAAATATGTTAAATATTTTATTTAAAAAGGAAAAAAAGGTCTTTAAAGATTTCTGCTAGCTTTGGTAATCTTTTATTTTCCCTTATATATTTTTAATTAGTTAAATAATAAATATTTAAGCTATCTAGCTCCAAATAGGGCTAAATTTAATCCATAATAATTTAAAAAAATTAATAAATTTAAATAAATTCCAAGTCAGACTCTCAAAAAAGCGTTAAAAATGCAATTTAAAAAGAAAAACAAAGTCTTTAAAGTGTTTTGCTAACTTTGGCAAGAATTTAACACTTATTAATATATTTTAAATATTTAAAATTAGCTTAAAAATATATCTTTTAGATATATCCTACCAATAGGTTTGAACTTAATCCAAAATAATCAAACAAAAACTCAATCATAAACTCAAAAACGGCTTAAAAATGCAATTTAAAAGGTTCCTAAAGTATGGTGCTTACTTTTATAAACATATTTTAACCTTATAAATATTTTTTAAATAATTTAAATTAGTTAAATAGTAAATCTTTTAAGGTATATCCAACCAATAAGTTTAAATTTAATCTATAATAATCCAAAAGGTAATCAATAATAAACTCTAAAACGTCATAAAAATACAATATAAAAGGGAAACAAATTTCTTAAAGTATAGTGCTTACTTTTATATTCAATTTTAATCTTATAAATATTTTTAAAATATTTTCAACTTATTAAAAAATAAATCCTGATCATATCTCTCAGCAATATAAATAAACTTAATCCAAAATAATCAAACAAAAATCAATAAATGTAAATAAATTCCAAGTCATAAATCAACTCAAAAAGAAAAACCATTAAAAATACAATTCAGAAAAGGAAACAAACTTTGCAAATGCCTGTCATTTATTTTGTTATCTTTTTTATATATTTTTGTTTTCTTGTTTTTTATTTGCAACAAATCTGTCATGTTTTTGAAATAGGTCGTTGAGAGGCAGCCAGCACTGGCTGCCAGATAAGAAATGCATATTTAATAATTTTATTCTAACACTCAGCAGGCTGCCCCCAGGAGGAGCTTAGCTTGTTTTATGGCGGCGACAAAATAATCCTTGGAAAGAAATACAAAAAAAAAAAAACAAGAAGAAGTAAAACAGGTTTTTAAGGGGCGATTATCAGAGATATCACGGAGCTATGCAGGGGCTAAGCCAGCTCAGAACTTGGCTAGCTCAGGTCTCAGCCAGCTCAGGAGTTGACCAGCTTAGGTCATATTTCCAGCATGAAAAAACCTGACCTAACATTTGTCCATGTCAAAGTTCTTCTTCGATATTTTCGTGTGTGTATGTTTTCGTTCAATCAGCCATTCTTTCGACACACTTTTCCGCTTTAAGCATTTGACATTTTCACAACCCCACACCCCCCTCCGCCTCCTGGCAAATCGAAAAAGCGTGGGCGTGAACGTGTATTTGCCTTTCATTCATTTCATTGCAGGCCCAGCATTGCGGTCCGGCTTCTATTTTCAGCATTTCCATAAAATTTACATTTTTGTTGCGGGACTCCGATCTCTCGAAATCACTGAGCCATGGAATGATGGTCCACATTTTGTCCAGGCCAAAGGGGTTCCCCTCTCTCTCTATGTATTATGGAGTTTGGCACGCGGTGGAGCTAAATTTAATTTTGTTAATGAGCTTTCCCCGCTTTTCCCATCATCAAATACCGCCAATGAGGCTGCCAGGCTGCATATATATAAAGGAAAAAGGAAAAAAAAAAAAGGAAAACACACTCAACCCGTTTTAGAGGTGGTCTTTCCAGAATCCACTTAGCAAGTTATGCGAATGTGGCGGTGTTTTGCCGCCTTTATTGCGCTGTTGATGCCAGGCCAGCCAGCCAGCCAGCCAGTCAGTTAGGATTAGGATGGGGATTCGGATTGGGAATAAGCAAAGGAGTAGGAGTAGAGGATTGTGGATTGCGATTGTGATGGTGGCGATTAGGAATGACGATAGCCCATTGCCGGGGAAAACTTGAAAACTGTAGGCCGCCGCGTTGGGGGACTTTTGATTAAATGCGGCAACAAAGCTATCATAGAGCACAGAACCCAAACCCAAACTCAAACAGAGGGAAAACAAGTTGAGGCTGACAAAGGACATTAACATTTTAATTGTTCCTGAGGAGGCAATGGTCTCCAATGGACCAAGCAGAACACAATTGTGCCCAAATAAAAGTTTATGGATGGAAAAAAATAAGAGAGAGGAAAAAAAAAACTGAACCAAGGGCAACCAGGAAATGGCCATTAATATTGAAGTCATAAAAGTCAGGAAAAGTTTACGAAGGATGGCAAATGGCCAGGCGTAGATTAGCAATATTTTTGATTTCGCCAGGAAATTGACTTTATTAATTTCTTTTCACGCTGATGATTATGATTTTATTCCGGGAAATAAACAAGTTTAATGTGAGATTTTAGTGGGTTGTTAAGTTTATTTAAATTTTAAATATTTTCTTACTAAGAAGTTGGTCATGAGAGACATTCTTTCACTTTCACTTTATTTTCTTTACCTTCTTCTTTTTAGCTGCCTCTGTGGCCGTCTCGTCCTGGACTTTGGTGGCCATCTCCTGCGAGCGTTACTATGCCATCTGTCATCCTTTGAGATCCCGCACTTGGCAGACCATAAACCATGCCAACAAGATCATAGCCATCATCTGGCTGGGAAGTCTGGTATGCATGACGCCCATTGCTGCTTTTAGCCAACTGATGCCTACCAGTCGACCAGGTAAGGCTAGAAGATACCAAACTGATTCGCTGATAGCCAGAAGCTAATCGAAAAATACTTTCTTTTTTGTATCTTTCAAGGACTACGTAAATGCCGCGAACAATGGCCGGCGGATAGCCTGAACTACGAGAGGGCCTACAATCTGTTTCTGGATCTGGCCCTTTTGGTCCTCCCATTGCTGGCTTTGAGCTTCACCTACCTGTTCATCACTCGCACCTTGTACGTGAGCATGCGCAACGAGCGGGCCATGAACTTTGGCAGCAGTGGCCCGGAGGTTACCGCCTCCACAGCCGCCGCCTCCGCTTCGGGACCTGGCAGCCAGCGGCGCTCCAACGGAAGCCACTGCCAGTCCCTTGACACGATTGTGCCCCACCAGCAACAGCAGCAACATCATCATTCCCAATACTACTATGGTAAGAAATTCTTGTTTAAATTTTGGCAAAGTTCCCTCTGCGAGGGTCAAAGGGTTTTGTGGGTTCAGCGGTGTCCCAGCTGTCGGAGGTTTATTAGTTGCGACTTGTCCCGGGGGAGGCGCCGCCATTCGAGATTAGTTCAACTACCCAAAGCTCCGCCAGAAACTGCGTCACACGCAATTTGCATGGCCAAGTTTGGCATGCACGAAAAGGTTCGAGTGTCGACGACTCTGGCTTAAATCGCGGAAGTGAATTGGATGGCTGGTTTTGGGTGGGAGATGGAGGATGGAGCTTGGAGCCTAGAGGAGTTCCAACCAAAAAAGAAAAGAGAGGAGGTACAAGAACCAAGAGACAATAGCGAAAACGAAAGCGAAAGCCTGCGGCGTTTTTACTTTCATTTGCATTCGCATCGACGGCTTTAAGAGCACTCCCCATGGCTAGATGGCGCTTTGCTATCACCATATACCCATTCCCATCCCTTCCAGCTGCGAATGCTGTGAATAATCTTGAGATTATGGGCACAACCATTCTAGGCAGCCCAAGGCCTAAAGCTGAACCAAATCAATTCTTCTAATTCGCCTTTAATGCTGTGACTTTAAGTGGGCGCGCCAAAGTCTGCCAAATGTTACAGACAGAGAGTGCTCGTGTAAATATAGAACCTATTCCCCCACAGGGTGAACCATTCTGAGAAGTAACCTCTTTGAATTCCTTGGATGCGTGTTGATAACGTGACGTGCTTGATAAATGCACACACTGCCTGCCTGTCGGTCGGAGAGCGAAGTCATCCGTGGAATCCCCGTGGAAATCACTCTAAGACTGAGCCTCTGGCAGCAGACATTCTTTCATCTTTGCCAGGAAAACATTACTCTACTTGTCTTTCTTTTTTTTTTTTTGCTCCAATTAACGTTGGTAAGAGAGGTGTAGATCTTCTAGGATGCCATTCCCGTAGCGACTCATTTGCATGAAAGGGTAGTAGGGTTCTGTGTTAAGTCCTTTATGGGAAATGGAAATGGTTCGCATTAGCATAGACCTTCAGGAATTATCGCGGTACTCGTGGGGCGGACGCTCTCTACTGGAGGTCATCGAAGTGATTCATTTCCGGGTGCTTCTTCTAGGTGGCTGACCTCTCTAGGCCCGCTTAACTATCTGTTTTGGGGGACAAACGGACTGCTGCTGCTGCTGTTGCTGCTAAAAAGGTCAATTTAAGTGCCGTAAATTATGCACGAGACGAGCATTTAAGAGCTCTCGTTAAAGGCCGTTTTGGCTCATTCCTAGGCTGGCAAGGGAGGCTGCCTCCCACTCATTTTCACACATACTCATGCCCCAGCTGTGTGACAATAAATTTGATTAAATTTTTAAACTTTTTCTTGTTGCTGCTATTTTTGCTTGTCGTTTACGGCCATCGTTTGACATTACCCTGTCATAAATTGCCAGCCCGGAGGACAGACTCTCCTCTCCTATCTATCTATCTATCTATATATAGTATGTATATCGTTGGGTCACAGAAATATCCTGTCCTTTCCTATCCTCCTCTCCTCTGGCTGGATATATTTTCATGGAAATTGCCATATTATTTAGAAGTTCAACGCGTGCTTAGAGCTCGTATGTTATCATCCGCAAACTGCGCTTTTAATGGGAATTTAAATTATGTTCGGCTCAACTATTTTCCAAGCCGCAAAACAGCAATAAAACTGGGAAAAAGGATATGTTTTCAAGTCGCAGCTGTTTTTATGGGATTGAAAGATAATGACTTTTTGGTTTTATCTGACTTTCTGTTCGACAGAAATATTATCAAAAAGCTGTTAATAACTTCTTAACTTCATTTCTCAAAGTCTCAATTTGGTTCTTATTACTTTTTTAATTAACTTTAAGGTAATATTCCTTAAATATTAAACCTTTTCTTCATAAAGTCCAAACTTGATAGATTCCTTGATAAATCGAAGTTCAAAACCTCTTTCCTATTAAGTTACCCTTTTCATCAACCTCAGCCAGATACCCTTTTTGCTGGCAGTCAGGAAAGTACAAGGAGATACCTCCACCTCCATGCGATCCCTATCCGCTAGCAAGACGCTGTGATCCTGCAGGAGTGTAGCCAAAGCAGCCTTCGTCTGAAGCAAGCCAAGTCGCATTCCTGGACACATTCTGGGACCAGCGCCGAAACCCAAAAATCTGCAGCCCAAAGGTGGCTGATTGAAAAAGCGTTCTGGACGAAACTGATTAGGTTCGGGATACAAGTCAGGATCACTAGAATGATAAGGAAGGTTATATAAAAAGATAATCTCTAAGATGGAAAAGTTAACCCACAGATGAATAGCCTGAACAGGCAGAACCAGAACAGTGCCCAAATCCACTTTGAATTCCTGACCAGTTCCAGATTTCTGAGATGGCAGAGTAAAGGATTTCGTGCAGAGCTTCTGGAGAGCCTGCATGGCTGGATGCAGACGCAGTGCCTCAAGCAGTGCAGCTTCAGTATAGCGAAGTTCAGCCAGAGCAGCTTGATTTAGTAACGAGCCATCATGACGCTGAGCCACCTCATCCAGTTCCATGTGAAGACGTCGCTGTTTATCCTCGTTAATGGCCAATTCGTAAAGAACAAATGCTAGTAGCATGGCTGAGGTTTCATAGCCCTCCAGAAGAAGAGTGGTGGCATGACCAGTTAGCTCATCCTTTGTCAAAGTCCTTTTGCTATCCGCCAGCCATTGCAGGAGATTGTCTGCGCCACTTCTGGCTTCCACCAAATCCCTGAACCAATGCTGCAGAGGAAGGGGAACATATCTGTAAAGAGAAAATGGATTACAAGAGGGCAGATGGGTTTCAGTACACCAACCTGTGGCCTATGATCCAAGCCAAACGAGGTGAGTGCAGCAATGCAATGGTCTCCAGCAAACTCCAAGAACTGGGCTGGAAAAGTGGAGCCAGCCATTCAAGCCAGCGACTTGGAGTCTCACCCACTTTCCGGCTGCTCAGGCAATGGGCATCCAGGCCAAAGACCACGGAGGCAACCACCTGAAGGGTATAGCGAGTGGCCAACTCCTTGGCTTCAAACCGTTCCTGCGGCACTTGTTCCCTAAGCAACTGGCAAGCTCGTGCCAAATGTGGCAAGGTCTGACGGACACGACTTGGCGTGAAGAGGGGGACAAGGTCGCCTCTCAAAATGCGCCAGCGGTCACCAGTGGCGATGAAGGGATTATGGCTAGCCAGGACATCACGATGTTGGTCCACATGAAGAGCATTATCAGCACAGTCGGTGAAGTTGCTGCCCACCAAGATCTGACGCAGTAACTCCTGGTCACGTACCAGAATGGCGGGTTCGTTGAACAAGCGATAGAAAGCCACATATTTCAGGTCGGGATTGAGTCTGTAAGAACAGGATAATCACTAAGAAGTCTTTAAGAACTTAACCTCACCTGTAGATCTCCTCATAGACTTCACCGTAAGACCACCTTCCCAAAGCAAAGTCCAACATATTGCCCACAAATGGCCAGCCAAAGGGTCCCTCTAGGCCCAACCGTCGCCAGTGGTTGCCCTGCCATTTGGCAATTAGCAGAGCGACCACCACAAGGAGACAAAACAGTAGGAGTGGCAGCCACATCGATGTCAATCTCCAGCGTCAAATGCACATTCGCATACGACTTGCAACAGGCAAATGCAACCGTTTTGACCACATCAAAACAGCTGAGACAGGTCATTTTGGAGTTGCGTGATTCCATGATTACGGCCTATTAGCCTCGTGATGTCTATATTTATCAATCAACTGACATGAACTTCAGTTGAAGGTTTCAATCACGCTAGCTTTGAGGCAACTCACTATGGGAGGGAGTGGCAATTGCAATTTTATAAATTCTATTCTCTACATAGACTTTTTATCATAAAACTTAAACTTACCAACTCATTACCCTTACTTTTCTACAGCGGATTACAGCCACTGCGGCAGCAAGCGAAGATTAATCGGTGGAGGAGGAGGAGGCGGAGGCGGAGGTGCCTCCTGTGAGGGAAGAAGACATCTCTATTGCATGCGTAGTGCCTCCGTGAAGTCCCTGCGTCATCAGCAGATTAATGGAGGAGGTGGAAGTGTAACCGTAACGGGAACAGCAAATGCTGAGTGCTGCAGTCGAGTGCATAGGATGCGCCACCAGATGCAGCCACAACAGCAGGGCTACATGAGTGACAATGAATCGAGGAGGAAGTCTCTATCCCAGCCCAGTCTAAGGATTACAGAGGCGGGGCTAAGAAGGTAATGGTGATGCAGAGGAAGGGAAAAATCAAAGTGCCAATTTGTATCTTACAGATCCAACGAGACCAAGAGCTTGGAGAGCAAGAAGCGAGTGGTGAAGATGCTGTTCGTCCTGGTACTGGAGTTCTTCATCTGCTGGACACCGTTGTATGTAATCAATACGATGACCATGCTTTTGGGACCGGCAGTTTACGAGTATGTGGACTACACGGCCATTAGTTTCCTGCAGCTGCTGGCCTACTCCTCCAGCTGCTGCAATCCAATCACCTATTGCTTCATGAACGCCAGCTTCCGGCGAGCATTTGTGGACACCTTTAAGGGAATGAAGATTTGTGAGCGATTATGTGCTCCGTGCTGTTTCTGGCGAAGACGTTCCAAGAATGAAACGAATCTGTCCGTGGCTGGTAATTCCATTGCACTGGCCAATTCAGTCATGTCCAGCCATACGATCCTGGAGAGTCCACGACTCTGAGGCAGCCGACGGCGACAGCAGCAGCAGCAGCAGCAGGCGGAGACGGAGTCACTTTAGTATACCAAAGAATACCGATCGAGTGCACCAATATGTGATGATGCAATGTAACTGCAATAGAAACTGTGGTTGTCAACGATTCTGCCGCGTTCTGAATGTGTGTGGATGTGGCTAGATGGGAAAGAACGATAAAGCTTGGGGTTAACCCCTCTTAATCTTATCGATTAGTGTTTTAATATGTGTGTTTAGAGTAGCGCTAGAGCAAGTTATTCAGTGTGAGTTAATCCCTTTAAGTGGATGCAATCTGTAGGCAAAGGAGAAGGGTGGGTAGAGCTCAGCTGGATAACTATTTTTAAACAGCAGATTAGTCTTAATAACTTGGCTTTAGAGTTAGCATGGTGGTTAAAAAAAGCTTAAAAAATGTTTTATATAATAATAGTTTAAACTTATGCTCTTTTAGTACAGCTGTATCTTGTTAAAATCTGGAAGTTTTAAGCCTTTCAAATGCTTTAAAAAATAATGTTAACTGTCCAGTCCAACATGTCGAATGAGTAATGTTTACCCAAGTTTCAAACCACTGTGCTACTTCTAAAACTCCAATTTTTTTTTCTATTTTCACGTTATAGAGTTCTACCCCTAAGAGTAGAAATTCCGCTGATCATGATCAAGAGGCAGTGGAGGGTTTCAACGAATCAAGAAGCATTTGACAGCAGGCTGATTTTACAGGGTAGACAGGAAGCTCCTCCCGGGAGGATTCCTCTCATTCAAAAATAAATGGTTGTCAGAACGGAGCTTACGGAGTGGCCAGTGTCACTCCAAGGTCCATTAAAAAAATAAAACAAGTTAATCCGAAGTAAAAAATTGACAAAAATCCAATTTTAAGTAGATGAATATACGTTTTCGGGTATTAATAAAATAAATAAATAATATATCTGCAAACGTTTCATTTTAGCTAACAAACACACACGATTCAACGAACTTGGCAATTGCAATTATTATAGTTATTATTAATATTATTATTATGACATTTATATATGTATAAATCTGAGTGTTTTTATGTAAATAAGATGGAAATCAAATCAAATAAAACGACATCAAAAATTCGGGTTCATTCAGGCAAAAGCGTTGTATGCTTTTAGGCAGCCAGCCATTTCTGTTACCCAGCCAAATGAAGTGGCCCGCTGGGCAAAACCAAAAAGTCCGATGTCGGAAGGCTAATTGATTGCCTGCCAGTTTGGTTTCACCTCGGCATTAACTCAAGCTAGTGGGGATTTTGGCACAAGTGCAGAAGGTTCAAGGATGGAGGATGCAAATCACCCACATTGCTGACCATTTCTTGCTAATGAGTTGGGCATTAATTTCACTGCTGCATGCGATGTTCCTTTCACATGTAAACGGGGAGAACAAACTACCCAAGGCAGCTAGTTATTGAGCTGTCAGCCGCAGACCACGTCTCTTCAGACATATACACAAAAGAGAAATCTCTAGCTATGACAGAGGAGTCATCATCATCCCAAGTTCCCAGTCAAGCAATACCAATATAAGGCGGCTGACTCTATAAATAACTATAATGATGCAGTATGGAGGAGAGTATGGTTTCCATAAACGGATCGATAGGCTCGGCTCTGTTTTCCATCTCAGATAAATCAATTGCCACTCCTGAGGACAGCAAATGAATTGGTCTGTGGTCCACGTTGGGCGCTGATTGATGAACTACGATTCCAGGAGTCATCGCGTGTAGGTTTGTTCTTCCTTCCTTCCACCCAATTCAAACTACCATCTCGTTTTCAATCGCAGGTGCACCGTTTGATCCTTTGCGGTTGGCCAA
This sequence comes from Drosophila eugracilis, assembly GCF_018153835.1. NCBI lineage: Eukaryota > Metazoa > Arthropoda > Insecta > Diptera > Drosophilidae > Drosophila > Drosophila eugracilis. The sequence continues at coordinate 25,207 of NW_024572115.1, read as the reverse complement.
GCAATTACTCATGATGATTGGCGAATGCCTAATTGCCTTTGCCGTTGGATTTTCGCCCGTGCACCTGCTAGGTGTGCCACGGACTGCAACTGCATATGTAATCAGATGATGAGTTGGGTTCTCCGGATCACAAACACACCATCATTCCGGACAGCACATGGCCTATTCCCATGAAAAAAAAAAAAGAATGGAAAGCAGACCTCACAATTACGAGCGAGTGTCCTTTGTTGCCCTTTTTGTTTGCTACGTGACAATTACCGAAGCTATTACACGTAATAAACGGAGCACCAAGTGTCCCAAAGGAAGGAGTCGGCTATTGCTATCCGGTATGCGGGCCATGCCCCCAGTCCATTGCGAATTTTAACCAGATCATGGTCAACTGTGTAGCTGGACATCTGGGCTATGCCTTTCGGGTCACGTATGCCTTTTGAAAGATCGTTGTTGGGTCCAGCAAACTAGCCAAACAGATGGAAATTCCCAGGCAATTCCCCGGCAATGCCAGCAAATTTATAAAGTATTTATTGTTTTGCCAAGTGCCAGCTTGGTGGAGTAAACTTCTCGCTGATGATGATGGGTTGGGTGCTGTAAATCGCAGATGACTCTATGTGGAGCAATCCCAACCACTCCGCCCACCTCACAGGATTTCTATGGACTACAATTTTATTGATGTACTCAACTTGGTTAGCAGTTTGAACGAAATGAATGTCTCGGCCGGATAACCATTTTTCGTTAATGCTGCGTTCCTTAAGCCCTCGGTAACAGATTGCCCAACATAATCCGATTTATTAAACGAATAAAAATATTGACAGCAGACACTTTTATTTCTTCATCGCAGCTACTTTTATCTCTGAACGTATATCGATCAAAACTTGGCATAATGCAATAATGATAAGATATCGTCAGTTTATAGCTTTAAAAATGTGAAAAAAAAACTATTGATGGCTTCAAAAAATATGGAATGTCGTATCGACACTTTAATTTCCTAATCGATTGCCTAAAAAAGCATAAAACTGTAACCGTTTTAGCCGTGCGTCTTGTTTTGACAAAGTTCGAGCTAAGAGACTGTAACAAGTCCGCAATCTCTGCAGTAAGAAGACGTATACTTGATTTTGGGCGGAAAAAAATCAGTTTTTTGGCCATAGCACGGCCAAAAATGGTCCAAATGAGGAATGTAATACCTCGTAGGGCTCGTAACTTGATTGCTATGATTCCCAATTGATTCGCATTAAAATCTGGGAAACTTCATTTTTGGCCCATTTTTTGAAAATTTTGATGATGGTACCCCTTATCAAAAATGCGAAAATTGGGTCAAAATTTACTTTCCCAAAATCAAAAAACGGGTGATAGGGGTGGTAAGTGCTGGTCGTTAGCAGCACAAAACAGTCGTTCTTTTAGTTCTGCGTCTTGTTTTGGCTGAGCGAGAGCTAAAAACCCGCATAAAATATGGCATTTTGATTTTTTAGCCATTAAATCAGCACTCGCAGCAAAAGTGCAGAGCAATATTGTTAAAAGTAGGTATAGGGAAGTAAAGTTTTGGTTGTTAGCTGCACAAAACAGTCACCGTTTTAGCCGTGCGTCTTGTTTTGGCAAAGTTAGAGCTAAGAGACTGCAACAAGTCCGGAATCTTTGCAGTCAGAAGACGTATACTTGATTTTGGGCGGAAAAAAATCAGTTTTTTGGCCATAGCACGGCCAAATATGGTCCAAATGAGGAATGTAATACCTCGTAGGGCTCGTAACTTGATTGCTATGATTCCCAATTGATTCGCATTAAAATCTGGGAAACTTCATTTTTGGCCCATTTTTTGAAAATTTTGATGATGGTACCCCTTATCAAAAATGCGAAAATTGGGCCAAAATTGACTTTCCCAAAATCAAAAAACGGGTGATAGGGGTGGTAAGTGCTGGTCGTTAGCAGCACAAAACAGTCGTTCTTTTAGTTCTGCGTCTTGTTTTGGCTGAGCGAGAGCTAAAACCCGCATAAAATATGGCATTTTGATTTTTTAGCCATTAAATCAGCACTCGCAGCAAAAGTGCAGAGCAATATTGTTAAAAGTAGGTATAGGGAAGTAAAGTTTTGGTTGTTAGCTGCACAAAACAGTCACCGTTTTAGCCGTGCGTCTTGTTTTGGCAAAGTTAGAGCTAAGAGACTGCAACAAGTCCGGAATCTCTGCAGTCAGAAGACGTATACTTGATTTTGGGCGGAGTTTTTTGGCCAAAAAGTGGTCCAAATGAGGAATGACTTTCCCAAAATCGAAAAACGGGTGATAGGGGTGGTAAGTGCTGGTCGTTAGCAGCACAAAACAGTCGTTCTTTTAGTTCTGCGTCTTGTTTTGGCTGAGCGAGAGCTAAAACCCGCATAAAATATGGCATTTTGATTTTTTAGCCATTAAATCAGCACTCGCAGCAAAAGTGCAGAGCAATATTGTTAAAAGTAGGTATAGGGAAGTAAAGTTTTGGTTGTTAGCTGCACAAAACAGTCACCGTTTTAGCCGTGCGTCTTGTTTTGGCAAAGTTAGAGCTAAGAGACTGCAACAAGTCCGGAATCTTTGCAGTCAGAAGACGTATACTTGATTTTGGGCGGAAAAAAATCAGTTTTTTGGCCATAGCACGGCCAAATATGGTCCAAATGAGGAATGTAATACCTCGTAGGGCTCGTAACTTGATTGCTATGATTCCCAATTGATTCGCATTAAAATCTGGGAAACTTCATTTTTGGCCCATTTTTTGAAAATTTTGATGATGGTACCCCTTATCAAAAATGCGAAAATTGGGCCAAAATTGACTTTCCCAAAATCAAAAAACGGGTGATAGGGGTGGTAAGTGCTGGTCGTTAGCAGCACAAAACAGTCGTTCTTTTAGTTCTGCGTCTTGTTTTGGCTGAGCGAGAGCTAAAAACCCGCATAAAATGTGGCATTTTGATTTTTTAGCCATTAAATCAGCACTCGCAGCAAAAGTGCAGAGCAATAATGTTAAAAGTAGGTATAGGGAAGTAAAGTTTTGGTTGTTAGCTGCACAAAACAGTCACCGTTTTAGCCGTGCGTCTTGTTTTGGCAAAGTTAGAGCTAAGAGACTGCAACAAGTCCGGAATCTTTGCAGTCAGAAGACGTATACTTGATTTTGGGCGGAAAAAAATCAGTTTTTTGGCCATAGCACGACCAAAAATGGTCCAAATGAGGAATGTAATACCTCGTAGGGCTCGTAACTTGATTGCTATGATTCCCAATTGATTCGCATTAAAATCTGGGAAACTTCATTTTTGGCCCATTTTTTGAAAATTTTGATGATGGTACCCCTTATCAAAAATGCGAAAATTGGGCCAAAATTGACTTTCCCAAAATCAAAAACCGGGTGATAGGGGTGGTAAGTACTGGTCGTTAGCAGCACAAAACAGTCGTTCTTTTAGTTCTGCGTCTTGTTTTGGCTGAGCGAGAGCTAAAAACCCGCATAAAATATGGCATTTTGATTTTTTAGCCATTAAATCAGCACTCGCAGCAAAAGTGCAGAGCAATATTGTTAAAAGTAGGTATAGGGAAGTAAAGTTTTGGTTGTTAGCTGCACAAAACAGTCACCGTTTTAGCCGTGCGTCTTGTTTTGGCAAAGTTAGAGCTAAGAGACTGCAACAAGTCCGGAATCTTTGCAGTCAGAAGACGTATACTTGATTTTGGGCGGAAAAAAATCAGTTTTTTGGCCATAGCACGACCAAAAATGGTCCAAATGAGGAATGTAATACCTCGTAGGGCTCGTAACTTGATTGCTATGATTCCCAATTGATTCGCATTAAAATCTGGGAAACTTCATTTTTGGCCCATTTTTTGAAAATTTTGATGATGGTACCCCTTATCAAAAATGCGAAAATTGGGTCAAAATTTACTTTCCCAAAATCAAAAAACGGGTGATAGGGGTGGTAAGTGCTGGTCGTTAGCAGCACAAAACAGTCGTTCTTTTAGTTCTGCGTCTTGTTTTGGCTGAGCGAGAGCTAAAAACCCGCATAAAATATGGCATTTTGATTTTTAGCCATTAAATCAGTACTCGCAGCAAAAGTGCCGAGCAATTATGTTAAAAGTAGGTATAGGGAAGTAAAGTTTTGGTTGTTAGCTGCACAAAACAGTCACCGTTTTAGCCGTGCGTCTTGTTTTGGCAAAGTTAGAGCTAAGAGACTGCAACAAGTCCGGAATCTCTGCAGTCAGAAGACGTATACTTGATTTTGGGCGGAAAAAAATCAGTTTTTTGGCCATAGCACGGCCAAAAATGGTCCAAATGAGGAATGTAATACCTCGTAGGGCTCGTAACTTGATTGCTATGATTCCCAATTGATTCGCATTAAAATCTGGGAAACTTCATTTTTGGCCCATTTTTTGAAAATTTTGATGATGGTACCCCTTATCAAAAATGCGAAAATTGGGCCAAAATTGACTTTCCCAAAATCAAAAAACGGGTGATAGGGGTGGTAAGTGCTGGTCGTTAGCAGCACAAAACAGTCGTTCTTTTAGTTCTGCGTCTTGTTTTGGCTGAGCGAGAGCTAAAAACCCGCATAAAATATGGCATTTTGATTTTTAGCCATTAAATCAGCACTCGCAGCAAAAGTGCAGAGCAATATTGTTAAAAGTAGGTATAGGGAAGTAAAGTTTTGGTTGTTAGCTGCACAAAACAGTCACCGTTTTAGCCGTGCGTCTTGTTTTGGCAAAGTTAGAGCTAAGAGACTGCAACAAGTCCGGAATCTCTGCAGTCAGAAGACGTATACTTGATTTTGGGCGGAAAAAAATCAGTTTTTTGGCCATAGCACGGCCAAAAATGGTCCAAATGAGGAATGTAATACCTCGTAGGGCTCGTAACTTGATTGCTATGATTCCCAATTGATTCGCATTAAAATCTGGGAAACTTCATTTTTGGCCCATTTTTTGAAAATTTTGATGATGGTACCCCATTTCAAAAGTGCGAAAATTGGGTCAAAATTTACTTTCCCAAAATCAAAAAACGGGTGATAGGGGTGGTAAGTGCTGGTCGTTAGCAGCACAAAACAGTCGTTCTTTTAGTTCTGCGTCTTGTTTTGGCTGAGCGAGAGCTAAAAACCCGCATAAAATATGGCATTTTGATTTTTAGCCATTAAATCAGCACTCGCAGCAAAAGTGCAGAGCAATATTGTTAAAAGTAGGTATAGGGAAGTAAAGTTTTGGTTGTTAGCTGCACAAAACAGTCACCGTTTTAGCCGTGCGTCTTGTTTTGGCAAAGTTAGAGCTAAGAGACTGCAACAAGTCCGGAATCTCTGCAGTCAGAAGACGTATACTTGATTTTGGGCGGAAAAAAATCAGTTTTTGGCCATAGCACGGCCAAAAATGGTCCAAATGAGGAATGTAATACCTCGTAGGGCTCGTAACTTGATTGCTATGATTCCCAATTGATTCGCATTAAAATCTGGGAAACTTCATTTTTTGGCCCATTTTTTGAAAATTTTGATGATGGTACCCCTTATCAAAAATGCGAAAATTGGGTCAAAATTTACTTTCCCAAAATCAAAAAACGGGTGATAGGGGTGGTAAGTGCTGGTCGTTAGCAGCACAAAACAGTCGTTCTTTTAGTTCTGCGTCTTGTTTTGGCTGAGCGAGAGCTAAAAACCCGCATAAAATATGGCATTTTGATTTTTTAGCCATTAAATCAGCACTCGCAGCAAAAGTGCAGAGCAATATTGTTAAAAGTAGGTATAGGGAAGTAAAGTTTTGGTTGTTAGCTGCACAAAACAGTCACCGTTTTAGCCGTGCGTCTTGTTTTGGCAAAGTTAGAGCTAAGAGACTGCAACAAGTCCGGAATCTCTGCAGTCAGAAGACGTATACTTGATTTTGGGCGGAAAAAAATCAGTTTTTTGGCCATAGCACGGCCAAAAATGGTCCAAATGAGGAATGTAATACCTCGTAGGGCTCGTAACTTGATTGCTATGATTCCCAATTGATTCGCATTAAAATCTGGGAAACTTCATTTTTGGCCCATTTTTTGAAAATTTTGATGATGGTACCCCTTATCAAAAATGCGAAAATTGGGTCAAAATTTACTTTCCCAAAATCAAAAAACGGGTGATAGGGGTGGTAAGTGCTGGTCGTTAGCAGCACAAAACAGTCGTTCTTTTAGTTCTGCGTCTTGTTTTGGCTGAGCGAGAGCTAAAAACCCGCATAAAATATGGCATTTTGATTTTTTAGCCATTAAATCAGCACTCGCAGCAAAAGTGCAGAGCAATATTGTTAAAAGTAGGTATAGGGAAGTAAAGTTTTGGTTGTTAGCTGCACAAAACAGTCACCGTTTTAGCCGTGCGTCTTGTTTTGGCAAAGTTAGAGCTAAGAGACTGCAACAAGTCCGGAATCTCTGCAGTCAGAAGACGTATACTTGATTTTGGGCGGAAAAAAATCAGTTTTTTGGCCATAGCACGGCCAAAAATGGTCCAAATGAGGAATGTAATACCTCGTAGGGCTCGTAACTTGATTGCTATGATTCCCAATTGATTCGCATTAAAATCTGGGAAACTTCATTTTTGGCCCATTTTTTGAAAATTTTGATGATGGTACCCCTTATCAAAAATGCGAAAATTGGGCCAAAATTGACTTTCCCAAAATCGAAAAACGGGTGATAGGGGTGGTAAGTGCTGGTCGTTAGCAGCACAAAACAGTCGTTCTTTTAGTTCTGCGTCTTGTTTTGGCTGAGCGAGAGCTAAAAACCCGCATAAAATATGGCATTTTGATTTTTTAGCCATTAAATCAGCACTCGCAGCAAAAGTGCAGAGCAATATTGTTAAAAGTAGGTATAGGGAAGTAAAGTTTTGGTTGTTAGCTGCACAAAACAGTCACCGTTTTAGCCGTGCGTCTTGTTTTGGCAAAGTTAGAGCTAAGAGACTGCAACAAGTCCGGAATCTCTGCAGTCAGAAGACGTTTACTTGATTTTGGGCGGAAAAATCAGTTTTTGGCCATAGACACGGCCAAAAATGGTCCAAATGAGGAATGTAATACCTCAGGGGTCTTAACTTGATTGCTATGATTCCCAATTGATTCGCATTAAAATCTGGGAAACTTCATTTTTGGCCCATTTTTGAAAATTTTGATGATGGTACCCCTTATCAAAAATGCAAAATTGGGTCAAAATTACTTTCCCAAAATCAAAAAACAGGGGTGGTAAGTGCTGGTCGTTAGCAGCACAAAACAGTCGTTCTTTTAGTTCTGCGTCTTGTTTTGGCTGAGCGAGAGCTAAAAACCCGCATAAAATATGGCATTTTGATTTTTTAGCCATTAAATCAGCACTCGCAGCAAAAGTGCAGAGCAATATTGTTAAAAGTAGGTATAGGGAAGTAAAGTTTTGGTTGTTAGCTGCACAAAACAGTCACCGTTTTAGCCGTGCGTCTTGTTTTGGCAAAGTTAGAGCTAAGAGACTGCAACAAGTCCGGAATCTCTGCAGTCAGAAGACGTATACTTGATTTTGGGCGGAAAAAAATCAGTTTTTTGGCCATAGCACGGCCAAAAATGGTCCAAATGAGGAATGTAATACCTCGTAGGGCTCGTAACTTGATTGCTATGATTCCCAATTGATTCGCATTAAAATCTGGGAAACTTCATTTTTGGCCCATTTTTTGAAAATTTTGATGATGGTACCCCTTATCAAAAATGCGAAAATTGGGCCAAAATTGACTTTCCCAAAATCAAAAAACGGGTGATAGGGGTGGTAAGTGCTGGTCGTTAGCAGCACAAAACAGTCGTTCTTTTAGTTCTGCGTCTTGTTTTGGCTGAGCGAGAGCTAAAAACCCGCATAAAATATGGCATTTTGATTTTTTAGCCATTAAATCAGTACTCGCAGCAAAAGTGCAGAGCAATAATGTTAAAAGTAGGTATAGGGAAGTAAAGTTTTGGTTGTTAGCTGCACAAAACAGTCACCGTTTTAGCCGTGCGTCTTGTTTTGGCAAAGTTAGAGCTAAGAGACTGCAACAAGTCCGGAATCTCTGCAGTCAGAAGACGTATACTTGATTTTGGGCGGAGTTTTTTGGCCATAGAACAGCCAAAAATGGTCCAAATGAGGAATGACTTTCCCAAAATCGAAAAACGGGTGATAGGGGTGGTAAGTGCTGGTCGTTAGCAGCACAAAACAGTCGTTCTTTTAGTTCTGCGTCTTGTTTTGGCTGAGCGAGAGCTAAAAACCCGCATAAAATATGGCATTTTGATTTTTTAGCCATTAAATCAGCACTCGCAGCAAAAGTGCAGAGCAATATTGTTAAAAGTAGGTATAGGGAAGTAAAGTTTTGGTTGTTAGCTGCACAAAACAGTCACCGTTTTAGCCGTGCGTCTTGTTTTGGCAAAGTTAGAGCTAAGAGACTGCAACAAGTCCGGAATCTCTGCAGTCAGAAGACGTATACTTGATTTTGGGCGGAGTTTTTTGGCCATAGCACGGCCAAAAATGGTCCAAATGAGGAATGTAATACCTCGTAGGGCTCGTAACTTGATTGCTATGATTCCCAATTGATTCGCATTAAAATCTGGGAAACTTCATTTTTGGCCCATTTTTTGAAAATTTTGATGATGGTACCCCTTATCAAAAATGCGAAAATTGGGCCAAAATTGACTTTCCCAAAATCAAAAAACGGGTGATAGGGGTGGTAAGTGCTGGTCGTTAGCAGCACAAAAACAGTCGTTCTTTTAGTTCTGCGTCTTGTTTTGGCTGAGCGAGAGCTAAAAACCCGCATAAAATATGGCATTTTGATTTTTTAGCCATTAAATCAGCACTCGCAGCAAAAGTGCAGAGCAATATTGTTAAAAGTAGGTATAGGGAAGTAAAGTTTTGGTTGTTAGCTGCACAAAACAGTCACCGTTTTAGCCGTGCGTCTTGTTTTGGCAAAGTTAGAGCTAAGAGACTGCAACAAGTCCGGAATCTCTGCAGTCAGAAGACGTATACTTGATTTTGGGCGGAAAAAAATCAGTTTTTTGGCCATAGCACGGCCAAAAATGGTCCAAATGAGGAATGTAATACCTCGTAGGGCTCGTAACTTGATTGCTATGATTCCCAATTGATTCGCATTAAAATCTGGGAAACTTCATTTTTGGCCCATTTTTTGAAAATTTTGATGATGGTACCCCTTATCAAAAATGCGAAAATTGGGTCAAAATTTACTTTCCCAAAATCAAAAACGGGTGATAGGGGTGGTAAGTGCTGGTCGTTAGCAGCACAAAACAGTCGTTCTTTTAGTTCTGCGTCTTGTTTTGGCTGAGCGAGAGCTAAAAACCCGCATAAAATATGGCATTTTGATTTTTTAGCCATTAAATCAGCACTCGCAGCAAAAGTGCAGAGCAATATTGTTAAAAGTAGGTATAGGGAAGTAAAGTTTTGGTTGTTAGCTGCACAAAACAGTCACCGTTTTAGCCGTGCGTCTTGTTTTGGCAAAGTTAGAGCTAAGAGACTGCAACAAGTCCGGAATCTCTGCAGTCAGAAGACGTATACTTGATTTTGGGCGGAAAAAAATCAGTTTTTTGGCCATAGCACGGCCAAAAATGGTCCAAATGAGGAATGTAATACCTCGTAGGGCTCGTAACTTGATTGCTATGATTCCCAATTGATTCGCATTAAAATCTGGGAAACTTCATTTTTGGCCCATTTTTTGAAAATTTTGATGATGGTACCCCTTATCAAAAATGCGAAAATTGGGTCAAAATTTACTTTCCCAAAATCAAAAAACGGGTGATAGGGGTGGTAAGTGCTGGTCGTTAGCAGCACAAAACAGTCGTTCTTTTAGTTCTGCGTCTTGTTTTGGCTGAGCGAGAGCTAAAAACCCGCATAAAATATGGCATTTTGATTTTTTAGCCATTAAATCAGCACTCGCAGCAAAAGTGCAGAGCAATATTGTTAAAAGTAGGTATAGGGAAGTAAAGTTTTGGTTGTTAGCTGCACAAAACAGTCACCGTTTTAGCCGTGCGTCTTGTTTTGGCAAAGTTAGAGCTAAGAGACTGCAACAAGTCCGGAATCTCTGCAGTCAGAAGACGTATACTTGATTTTGGGCGGAGTTTTTTGGCCATAGAACAGCCAAAAATGGTCCAAATGAGGAATGACTTTCCCAAAATCGAAAAACGGGTGATAGGGGTGGTAAGTGCTGGTCGTTAGCAGCACAAAACAGTCGTTCTTTTAGTTCTGCGTCTTGTTTTGGCTGAGCGAGAGCTAAAAACCCGCATAAAATATGGCATTTTGATTTTTTAGCCATTAAATCAGTACTCGCAGCAAAAGTGCCGAGCAATTATGTTAAAAGTAGGTATAGGGAAGTAAAGTTTTGGTTGTTAGCTGCACAAAACAGTCACCGTTTTAGCCGTGCGTCTTGTTTTGGCAAAGTTAGAGCTAAGAGACTGCAACAAGTCCGGAATCTCTGCAGTCAGAAGACGTATACTTGATTTTGGGCGGAGTTTTTTGGCCATAGAACAGCCAAAAATGGTCCAAATGAGGAATGTAATACCTCGTAGGGCTCGTAACTTGATTGCTATGATTCCCAATTGATTCGCATTAAAATCTGGGAAACTTCATTTTTGGCCCATTTTTTGAAAATTTTGATGATGGTACCCCTTATCAAAAATGCGAAAATTGGGCCAAAATTGACTTTCCCAAAATCAAAAAACGGGTGATAGGGGTGGTAAGTGCTGGTCGTTAGCAGCACAAAACAGTCGTTCTTTTAGTTCTGCGTCTTGTTTTGGCTGAGCGAGAGCTAAAAACCCGCATAAAATATGGCATTTTGATTTTTTAGCCATTAAATCAGCACTCGCAGCAAAAGTGCAGAGCAATATTGTTAAAAGTAGGTATAGGGAAGTAAAGTTTTGGTTGTTAGCTGCACAAAACAGTCACCGTTTTAGCCGTGCGTCTTGTTTTGGCAAAGTTAGAGCTAAGAGACTGCAACAAGTCCGGAATCTCTGCAGTCAGAAGACGTATACTTGATTTTGGGCGGAGTTTTTTGGCCATAGAACAGCCAAAAATGGTCCAAATGAGGAATGACTTTCCCAAAATCGAAAAACGGGTGATAGGGGTGGTAAGTGCTGGTCGTTAGCAGCACAAAACAGTCGTTCTTTTAGTTCTGCGTCTTGTTTTGGCTGAGCGAGAGCTAAAAACCCGCATAAAATATGGCATTTTGATTTTTTAGCCATTAAATCAGTACTCGCAGCAAAAGTGCCGAGCAATTATGTTAAAAGTAGGTATAGGGAAGTAAAGTTTTGGTTGTTAGCTGCACAAAACAGTCACCGTTTTAGCCGTGCGTCTTGTTTTGGCAAAGTTAGAGCTAAGAGACTGCAACAAGTCCGGAATCTCTGCAGTCAGAAGACGTATACTTGATTTTGGGCGGAGTTTTTTGGCCACAGCACGGCCAAAAATGGTCCAAATGAGGAATGTAATACCTCGTAGGGCTCGTAACTTGATTGCTATGATTCCCAATTGATTCGCATTAAAATCTGGGAAACTTCATTTTTGGCCCATTTTTTGAAAATTTTGATGATGGTACCCCTTATCAAAAATGCGAAAATTGGGCCAAAATTGACTTTCCCAAAATCAAAAAACGGGTGATAGGGGTGGTAAGTGCTGGTCGTTAGCAGCACAAAACAGTCGTTCTTTTAGTTCTGCGTCTTGTTTTGGCTGAGCGAGAGCTAAAAACCCGCATAAAATATGGCATTTTGATTTTTTAGCCATTAAATCAGCACTCGCAGCAAAAGTGCAGAGCAATATTGTTAAAAGTAGGTATAGGGAAGTAAAGTTTTGGTTGTTAGCTGCACAAAACAGTCACCGTTTTAGCCGTGCGTCTTGTTTTGGCAAAGTTAGAGCTAAGAGACTGCAACAAGTCCGGAATCTCTGCAGTCAGAAGACGTATACTTGATTTTGGGCGGAGTTTTTTGGCCACAGCACGGCCAAAAATGGTCCAAATGAGGAATGTAATACCTCGTAGGGCTCGTAACTTGATTGCTATGATTCCCAATTGATTCGCATTAAAATCTGGGAAACTTCATTTTTGGCCCATTTTTTGAAAATTTTGATGATGGTACCCCTTATCAAAAATGCGAAAATTGGGTCAAAATTTACTTTCCCAAAATCAAAAAACGGGTGATAGGGGTGGTAAGTGCTGGTCGTTAGCAGCACAAAACAGTCGTTCTTTTAGTTCTGCGTCTTGTTTTGGCTGAGCGAGAGCTAAAAACCCGCATAAAATATGGCATTTTGATTTTTTAGCCATTAAATCAGCACTCGCAGCAAAAGTGCAGAGCAATATTGTTAAAAGTAGGTATAGGGAAGTAAAGTTTTGGTTGTTAGCTGCACAAAAACAGTCACCGTTTTAGCCGTGCGTCTTGTTTTGGCAAAGTTAGAGCTAAGAGACTGCAACAAGTCCGGAATCTCTGCAGTCAGAAGACGTATACTTGATTTTGGGCGGAAAAAAATCAGTTTTTTGGCCATAGCACGGCCAAAAATGGTCCAAATGAGGAATGTAATACCTCGTAGGGCTCGTAACTTGATTGCTATGATTCCCAATTGATTCGCATTAAAATCTGGGAAACTTCATTTTTGGCCCATTTTTTGAAAATTTTGATGATGGTACCCCTTATCAAAAATGCGAAAATTGGGTCAAAATTTACTTTCCCAAAATCAAAAAACGGGTGATAGGGGTGGTAAGTGCTGGTCGTTAGCAGCACAAAACAGTCGTTCTTTTAGTTCTGCGTCTTGTTTTGGCTGAGCGAGAGCTAAAAACCCGCATAAAATATGGCATTTTGATTTTTTAGCCATTAAATCAGTACTCGCAGCAAAAGTGCCGAGCAATTATGTTAAAAGTAGGTATAGGGAAGTAAAGTTTTGGTTGTTAGCTGCACAAAACAGTCACCGTTTTAGCCGTGCGTCTTGTTTTGGCAAAGTTAGAGCTAAGAGACTGCAACAAGTCCGGAATCTCTGCAGTCAGAAGACGTATACTTGATTTTGGGCGGAAAAAAATCAGTTTTTTGGCCATAGCACGGCCAAAAATGGTCCAAATGAGGAATGTAATACCTCGTAGGGCTCGTAACTTGATTGCTATGATTCCCAATTGATTCGCATTAAAATCTGGGAAACTTCATTTTTGGCCCATTTTTTTGAAAATTTTGATGATGGTACCCCTTATCAAAAATGCGAAAATTGGGTCAAAATTTACTTTCCCAAAATCAAAAAACGGGTGATAGGGGTGGTAAGTGCTGGTCGTTAGCAGCACAAAACAGTCGTTCTTTTAGTTCTGCGTCTTGTTTTGGCTGAGCGAGAGCTAAAAACCCGCATAAAATATGGCATTTTGATTTTTTAGCCATTAAATCAGTACTCGCAGCAAAAGTGCCGAGCAATTATGTTAAAAGTAGGTATAGGGAAGTAAAGTTTTGGTTGTTAGCTGCACAAAACAGTCACCGTTTTAGCCGTGCGTCTTGTTTTGGCAAAGTTAGAGCTAAGAGACTGCAACAAGTCCGGAATCTCTGCAGTCAGAAGACGTATACTTGATTTTGGGCGGAAAAAATCAGTTTTTTGGCCATAGCACGGCCAAAAATGGTCCAAATGAGGAATGTAATACCTCGTAGGGCTCGTAACTTGATTGCTATGATTCCCAATTGATTCGCATTAAAATCTGGGAAACTTCATTTTTGGCCCATTTTTTGAAAATTTTGATGATGGTACCCCTTATCAAAAATGCGAAAATTGGGCCAAAATTGACTTTCCCAAAATCAAAAAACGGGTGATAGGGGTGGTAAGTGCTGGTCGTTAGCAGCACAAAACAGTCGTTCTTTTAGTTCTGCGTCTTGTTTTGGCTGAGCGAGAGCTAAAAACCCGCATAAAATATGGCATTTTGATTTTTTAGCCATTAAATCAGCACTCGCAGCAAAAGTGCAGAGCAATATTGTTAAAAGTAGGTATAGGGAAGTAAAGTTTTGGTTGTTAGCTGCACAAAACAGTCACCGTTTTAGCCGTGCGTCTTGTTTTGGCAAAGTTAGAGCTAAGAGACTGCAACAAGTCCGGAATCTCTGCAGTCAGAAGACGTATACTTGATTTTGGGCGGAAAAAATCAGTTTTTTGGCCATAGCACGGCCAAAAATGGTCCAAATGAGGAATGTAATACCTCGTAGGGCTCGTAACTTGATTGCTATGATTCCCAATTGATTCGCATTAAAATCTGGAAACTTCATTTTTGGCCCATTTTTGAAAATTTTGATGATGGTACCCCTTATCAAAAATGCGAAAATTGGGCCAAAATTGACTTTCCCAAAATCGAAAAACGGGTGATAGGGGTGGTAAGTGCTGGTCGTTAGCAGCACAAAACAGTCGTTCTTTTAGTTCTGCGTCTTGTTTTGGCTGAGCGAGAGCTAAAAACCCGCATAAAATATGGCATTTTGATTTTTAGCCATTAAATCAGCACTCGCAGCAAAAGTGCAGAGCAATATTGTTAAAAGTAGGTATAGGGAAGTAAAGTTTTGGTTGTTAGCTGCACAAAACAGTCACCGTTTTAGCCGTGCGTCTTGTTTTGGCAAAGTTAGAGCTAAGAGACTGCAACAAGTCCGGAATCTCTGCAGTCAGAAGACGTATACTTGATTTTGGGCGGAAAAAATCAGTTTTTTGGCCATAGCACGGCCAAAAAATGGTCCAAATGAGGAATGTAATACCTCGTAGGGCTCGTAACTTGATTGCTATGATTCCCAATTGATTCGCATTAAAATCTGGGAAACTTCATTTTTGGCCCATTTTTTGAAAATTTTGATGATGGTACCCCTTATCAAAAATGCGAAAATTGGGCCAAAATTGACTTTCCCAAAATCAAAAAACGGGTGATAGGGGTGGTAAGTGCTGGTCGTTAGCAGCACAAAACAGTCGTTCTTTTAGTTCTGCGTCTTGTTTTGGCTGAGCGAGAGCTAAAAACCCGCATAAAATATGGCATTTTGATTTTTTAGCCATTAAATCAGCACTCGCAGCAAAAGTGCAGAGCAATATTGTTAAAAGTAGGTATAGGGAAGTAAAGTTTTGGTTGTTAGCTGCACAAAACAGTCACCGTTTTAGCCGTGCGTCTTGTTTTGGCAAAGTTAGAGCTAAGAGACTGCAACAAGTCCGGAATCTGCAGTCAGAAGACGTATACTTGATTTTGGGCGG
Organism: Drosophila eugracilis; assembly: GCF_018153835.1. Lineage (NCBI taxonomy): Eukaryota > Metazoa > Arthropoda > Insecta > Diptera > Drosophilidae > Drosophila > Drosophila eugracilis. Next base: position 10,088 of record NW_024572115.1, on the reverse strand, counting down.
AAAAAAATCAGTTTTTTGGCCATAGCACGGCCAAAAATGGTCCAAATGAGGAATGTAATACCTCGTAGGGCTCGTAACTTGATTGCTATGATTCCCAATTGATTCGCATTAAAATCTGGGAAACTTCATTTTTGGCCCATTTTTTGAAAATTTTGATGATGGTACCCCTTATCAAAAATGCGAAAATTGGGTCAAAATTGACTTTCCCAAAATCAAAAAACGGGTGATAGGGGTGGTAAGTGCTGGTCGTTAGCAGCACAAAACAGTCGTTCTTTTAGTTCTGCGTCTTGTTTTGGCTGAGCGAGAGCTAAAAACCCGCATAAAATATGGCATTTTGATTTTTAGCCATTAAATCAGCACTCGCAGCAAAAGTGCAGAGCAATATTGTTAAAAGTAGGTATAGGGAAGTAAAGTTTTGGTTGTTAGCTGCACAAAACAGTCACCGTTTTAGCCGTGCGTCTTGTTTTGGCAAAGTTAGAGCTAAGAGACTGCAACAAGTCCGGAATCTGCAGTCAGAAGACGTATACTTGATTTTGGGCGGAAAAAAATCAGTTTTTTGGCCATAGCACGGCCAAAAATGGTCCAAATGAGGAATGTAATACCTCGTAGGGCTCGTAACTTGATTGCTATGATTCCCAATTGATTCGCATTAAAATCTGGGAAACTTCATTTTTGGCCCATTTTTTGAAAATTTTGATGATGGTACCCCTTATCAAAAATGCGAAAATTGGGTCAAAAATTTTCCCATAAATCAAAAAAAACGGGTGATAGGGGTGGTAAGTGCTGGTCGTTAGCAGCACAAAACAGTCGTTCTTTTAGTTCTGCGTCTTGTTTTGGCTGAGCGAGAGCTAAAAACCCGCATAAAATATGGCATTTTGATTTTTAGCCATTAAATCAGCACTCGCAGCAAAAGTGCCGAGCAATATATGTTAAAAGTAGGTATAGGAAAGTAAAGTTTTGGTTGTTAGCTGCACAAAACAGTCACCGTTTTAGCCGTGCGTCTTGTTTTGGCAAAGTTAGAGCTAAGAGACTGCAACAAGTCCGGAATCTCTGCAGTCAGAGAGAGGCGTACTACTTGATTTTGGGCGGAAAAAATCAGTTTTTGGCCATAGCACGCCAAAAATGGTCCAAATAAGTAATACCTCGTAGGGCTCGTAACATTGCTATGATTCCCAATTGATTCGCATTAAAATCTGGAAACTTCATTTTTGGCCCATTTTTTGAAAATTTTGATGATGGTACCTCCTTATCAAAAATGCGAAAATGAAAATTTACTTTCCCAAAATCAAAAAACGGGTGATAGGGGTGGTAAGTGCTGGTCGTTAGCAGCACAAAACAGTCGTTCTTTTAGTTCTGCGTCTTGTTTTGGCTGAGCGAGAGCTAAAAACCCGCATAAAATATGGCATTTTGATTTTTTAGCCATTAAATCAGTACTCGCAGCAAAAGTGCCGAGCAATTATGTTAAAAGTAGGTATAGGAAAGTAAAGTTTTGGTTGTTAGCTGCACAAAACAGTCACCGTTTTAGCCGTGCGTCTTGTTTTGGCAAAGTTAGAGCTAAGAGACTGCAACAAGTCCGGAATCTCTGCAGTCAGAAGACGTATACTTGATTTTGGGCGGAAAAAAATCAGTTTTTTGGCCATAGCACGGCCAAAAATGGTCCAAATGAGGAATGTAATACCTCGTAGGGCTCGTAACTTGATTGCTATGATTCCCAATTGATTCGCATTAAAATCTGGGAAACTTCATTTTTGGCCCATTTTTTGAAAATTTTGATGATGGTACCCCTTATCAAAAATGCGAAAATTGGGAAAATTGAAAACTTTCCCAAAATCAAAAAACGGGTGATAGGGGTGGTAAGTGCTGGTCGTTAGCAGCACAAAACAGTCGTTCTTTTAGTTCTGCGTCTTGTTTTGGCTGAGCGAGAGCTAAAAACCCGCATAAAATATGGCATTTTGATTTTTTAGCCATTAAATCAGCACTCGCAGCAAAAGTGCAGAGCAATATTGTTAAAAGTAGGTATAGGGAAGTAAAGTTTTGGTTGTTAGCTGCACAAAACAGTCACCGTTTTAGCCGTGCGTCTTGTTTTGGCAAAGTTAGAGCTAAGAGACTGCAACAAGTCCGGAATCTCTGCAGTCAGAAGACGTATACTTGATTTTGGGCGGAAAAAATCAGTTTTTGGCCATAGCACGGCCAAAAATGGTCCAAATGAGGAATGTAATACCTCGTAGGGCTCGTAACTTGATTGCTATGATTCCCAATTGATTCGCATTAAAATCTGGGAAACTTCATTTTTGGCCCATTTTTTTGAAAATTTTGATGATGGTACCCCTTATCAAAAATGCGAAAATTGGGCCAAAATTACTTTCCCAAAATCAAAAAACGGGTGATAGGGGTGGTAAGTGCTGGTCGTTAGCAGCACAAAACAGTCGTTCTTTTAGTTCTGCGTCTTGTTTTTGGCTGAGCGAGAGCTAAAAACCCGCATAAAATATGGCATTTTGATTTTTTAGCCATTAAATCAGTACTCGCAGCAAAAGTGCCGAGCAATTATGTTAAAAGTAGGTATAGGGAAGTAAAGTTTTGGTTGTTAGCTGCACAAAACAGTCACCGTTTTAGCCGTGCGTCTTGTTTTGGCAAAGTTAGACGGCTAAGAGACTGCAACAAGTCCGGAATCTCTGCAGTCAGAAGACGTATACTTGATTTTGGGCGGAGTTTTTTGGCCATAGAACAGCCAAAAATGGTCCAAATGAGGAATGACTTTCCCAAAATCGAAAAACGGGTGATAGGGGTGGTAAGTGCTGGTCGTTAGCAGCACAAAACAGTCGTTCTTTTAGTTCAGCGTCTTGTTTTGGCTGAACGAGAGCTAAAAACCCGCATAAAATATGGCATTTTGATTTTTTAGCCATTAAATCAGTACTCGCAGCAAAAGTGCCGAGCAATTATGTTAAAAGTAGGTATAGGGAAGTAAAGTTTTGGTTGTTAGCTGCACAAAACAGTCACCGTTTTAGCCGTGCGTCTTGTTTTGGCAAAGTTAGAGCTAAGAGACTGCAACAAGTCCGGAATCTCTGCAGTCAGAAGACGTATACTTGATTTTGGGCGGAAAAATCAGTTTTTTGGCCATAGCACGGCCAAAAATGGTCCAAATGAGGAATGTAATACCCTTAGGGCTCGTAACTTGATTGCTATGATTCCCAATTGATTCGCATTAAAATCTGGGAAACTTCATTTTTGGCCCATTTTTGAAAATTTTGATGATGGTACCCCTTATCAAAAATGCGAAAATTGGGTCAAAATTTACTTTCCCCCAAAATCCAAAAACGGGTGATAGGGGTGGTAAGTGCTGGTCGTTAGCAGCACAAAACAGTCGTTCTTTTAGTTCTGCGTCTTGTTTTGGCTGAGCGAGAGCTAAAAACCCGCATAAAATATGGCATTTTGATTTTTAGCCATTAAATCAGCACTCGCAGCAAAAGTGCAGAGCAATATTGTTAAAAGTAGGTATAGGGAAGTAAAGTTTTGGTTGTTAGCTGCACAAAACAGTCACCGTTTTAGCCGTGCGTCTTGTTTTGGCAAAGTTAGAGCTAAGAGACTGCAACAAGTCCGGAATCTCTGCAGTCAGAAGACGTATACTTGATTTTGGGCGGAAAAAAATCAGTTTTTTGGCCATAGCACGGCCAAAAATGGTCCAAATGAGGAATGTAATACCTCGTAGGGCTCGTAACTTGATTGCTATGATTCCCAATTGATTCGCATTAAAATCTGGGAAACTTCATTTTTGGCCCATTTTTGAAAATTTTGATGATGGTACCCCTTATCAAAAATGCGAAAATTGGGTCAAAATTTACTTTCCCAAAATCAAAAAACGGGTGATAGGGGTGGTAAGTGCTGGTCGTTAGCAGCACAAAACAGTCGTTCTTTTAGTTCTGCGTCTTGTTTTGGCTGAGCGAGAGCTAAAAACCCGCATAAAATATGGCATTTTGATTTTTAGCCATTAAATCAGCACTCGCAGCAAAAGTGCAGAGCAATAATGTTAAAAGTAGGTATAGGGAAGTAAAGTTTTGGTTGTTAGCTGCACAAAACAGTCACCGTTTTAGCCGTGCGTCTTGTTTTGGCAAAGTTAGAGCTAAGAGACTGCAACAAGTCCGGAATCTCTGCAGTCAGAAGACGTATACTTGATTTTGGGCGGAGTTTTTTGGCCATAGAACAGCCAAAAATGGTCCAAATGAGGAATGACTTTCCCAAAATCGAAAAACGGGTGATAGGGGTGGTAAGTGCTGGTCGTTAGCAGCACAAAACAGTCGTTCTTTTAGTTCTGCGTCTTGTTTTGGCTGAGCGAGAGCTAAAAACCCGCATAAAATATGGCATTTTGATTTTTTAGCCATTAAATCAGCACTCGCAGCAAAAGTGCAGAGCAATAATGTTAAAAGTAGGTATAGGGAAGTAAAGTTTTGGTTGTTAGCTGCACAAAACAGTCACCGTTTTAGCCGTGCGTCTTGTTTTGGCAAAGTTAGAGCTAAGAGACTGCAACAAGTCCGGAATCTCTGCAGTCAGAAGACGTATACTTGATTTTGGGCGAAAAAATCAGTTTTTGGCCATAGCACGGCCAAAAATGGTCCAAATGAGGAATGTAATACCTCGTAGGGCTCGTAACTTGATTGCTATGATTCCCAATTGATTCGCATTAAAATCTGGGAAACTTCATTTTTGGCCCATTTTTTGAAAATTTTGATGATGGTACCCCTTATCAAAAATGCGAAAATTGGGTCAAAATTTACTTTCCCAAAATCGAAAAACGGGTGATAGGGGTGGTAAGTGCTGGTCGTTAGCAGCACAAAACAGTCGTTCTTTTAGTTCTGCGTCTTGTTTTGGCTGAGCGAGAGCTAAAAACCCGCATAAAATATGGCATTTTGATTTTTTAGCCATTAAATCAGCACTCGCAGCAAAAGTGCAGAGCAATAATGTTAAAAGTAGGTATAGGGAAGTAAAGTTTTGGTTGTTAGCTGCACAAAACAGTCACCGTTTTAGCCGTGCGTCTTGTTTTGGCAAAGTTAGAGCTAAGAGACTGCAACAAGTCCGGAATCTCTGCAGTCAGAAGACGTATACTTGATTTTGGGCGGAAAAATCAGTTTTTGGCCATAGCACGGCCAAAAATGGTCCAAATGAGGAATGTAAACCTCGTAGGGCTCATAACTTATATTCCCAATTGAATCGCATTAAAATCGGGAATCATTTTGGCCCATTTTTGAAAATTTTGTGGTGGTACCTTATCAAAAATGCGAAAATTAAATAAAAAAAAAAAAAAATGGTCGTTAGCAGCAAACAAAAACAGTCGTTCTTTTAGTTCTGCGTCTTGTTTTGGCTGAGCGAGAGCTAAAAACCCGCATAAAATATGGCATTTTGATTTTTTAGCCATTAAATCAGCACTCGCAGCAAAAGTGCAGAGCAATAATGTTAAAAGTAGGTATAGGGAAGTAAAGTTTTGGTTGTTAGCTGCACAAAACAGTCACCGTTTTAGCCGTGCGTCTTGTTTTGGCAGAGTTAGAGCTAAGAGACTGCAACAAGTCCGGAATCTCTGCAGTCAGAAGACGTATACTTGATTTTGGGCGGAAAGTTTTTTGGCCATAGCACGGCCAAAAATGGTCCAAATGAGGAATGTAATACCTCGTAGGGCTCGTAACTTGATTGCTATGATTCCCAATTGATTCGCATTAAAAATTTTGGCCTCATTTTTTTTGAAAATTTTGATGATGGTACCCCTTATCAAAAATGCGAAAATTGGCCAAAATTGACTTTCCCAAAATCAAAAAACGGGTGATAGGGGTGGTAAGTGCTGGTCGTTAGCAGCACAAAACAGTCGTTCTTTTAGTTCTGCGTCTTGTTTTGGCTGAGCGAGAGCTAAAAACCCGCATAAAATATGGCATTTTGATTTTTAGCCATTAAATCAGCACTCGCAGCAAAAGTGCAGAGCAATAATGTTAAAAGTAGGTATAGGGAAGTAAAGTTTTGGTTGTTAGCTGCACAAAACAGTCACCGTTTTAGCCGTGCGTCTTGTTTTGGCAAAGTTAGAGCTAAGAGACTGCAACAAGTCCGGAATCTCTGCAGTCAGAAGACGTATACTTGATTTTGGGCGGAGTTTTTTGGCCATAGAACAGCCAAAAATGGTCCAAATGAGGAATGACTTTCCCAAAATCGAAAAACGGGTGATAGGGGTGGTAAGTGCTGGTCGTTAGCAGCACAAAACAGTCGTTCTTTTAGTTCTGCGTCTTGTTTTGGCTGAGCGAGAGCTAAAAACCCGCATAAAATATGGCATTTTGATTTTTTAGCCATTAAATCAGTACTCGCAGCAAAAGTGCAGAGCAATAATGTTAAAAGTAGGTATAGGGAAGTAAAGTTTTGGTTGTTAGCTGCACAAAACAGTCACCGTTTTAGCCGTGCGTCTTGTTTTGGCAAAGTTAGAGCTAAGAGACTGCAACAAGTCCGGAATCTCTGCAGTCAGAAGACGTATACTTGATTTTGGGCGGAAAAAAATCAGTTTTTTGGCCATAGCACGGCCAAAAATGGTCCAAATGAGGAATGTAATACCTCGTAGGGCTCGTAACTTGATTGCTATGATTCCCAATTGATTCGCATTAAAATCTGGGAAACTTCATTTTTGGCCCATTTTTTTGAAAATTTTGATGATGGTACCCCTTATCAAAAATGCGAAAATTGGGCCAAAATTGACTTTCCCAAAATCAAAAAACGGGTGATAGGGGTGGTAAGTGCTGGTCGTTAGCAGCACAAAAACAGTCGTTCTTTTAGTTCTGCGTCTTGTTTTGGCTGAGCGAGAGCTAAAAACCCGCATAAAATATGGCATTTTGATTTTTTAGCCATTAAATCAGCACTCGCAGCAAAAGTGCAGAGCAATATTGTTAAAAGTAGGTATAGGGAAGTAAAGTTTTGGTTGTTAGCTGCACAAAACAGTCACCGTTTTAGCCGTGCGTCTTGTTTTGGCAAAGTTAGAGCTAAGAGACTGCAACAAGTCCGGAATCTCTGCAGTCAGAAGACGTATACTTGATTTTGGGCGGAAAAAATCAGTTTTTTGGCCATAGCACGGCCAAAAATGGTCCAAATGAGGAATGTAATACCTCGTAGGGCTCGTAACTTGATTGCTATGATTCCCAATTGATTCCGCATTAAAATCTGGGAAACTTCATTTTTGGCCCATTTTTGAAAATTTTGATGATGGTACCCCTTATCAAAAATGCGAAAATTGGGTCAAAATTTACTTTCCCAAAATCAAAAAACGGGTGATAGGGGTGGTAAGTGCTGGTCGTTAGCAGCACAAAACAGTCGTTCTTTTAGTTCTGCGTCTTGTTTTGGCTGAGCGAGAGCTAAAAACCCGCATAAAATATGGCATTTTGATTTTTTAGCCATTAAATCAGCACTCGCAGCAAAAGTGCAGAGCAATATTGTTAAAAGTAGGTATAGGGAAGTAAAGTTTTGGTTGTTAGCTGCACAAAACAGTCACCGTTTTAGCCGTGCGTCTTGTTTTGGCAAAGTTAGAGCTAAGAGACTGCAACAAGTCCGGAATCTCTGCAGTCAGAAGACGTATACTTGATTTTGGGCGGAAAAAATCAGTTTTTTGGCCATAGCACGGCCAAAAATGGTCCAAATGAGGAATGTAATACCTCGTAGGGCTCGTAACTTGATTGCTATGATTCCCAATTGATTCGCATTAAAATCTGGGAAACTTCATTTTTGGCCCATTTTTGAAAATTTTGATGATGGTACCCCCTTATCAAAAATGCGAAAATTGGGTCAAAATTGACTTTCCCAAAATCAAAAACGGGTGATAGGGGTGGTAAGTGCTGGTCGTTAGCAGCACAAAACAGTCGTTCTTTTAGTTCTGCGTCTTGTTTTGGCTGAGCGAGAGCTAAAAACCCGCATAAAATATGGCATTTTGATTTTTTAGCCATTAAATCAGTACTCGCAGCAAAAGTGCCGAGCAATAATGTTAAAAGTAGGTATAGGGGAAGTAAAGTTTTGGTTGTTAGCTGCACAAAACAGTCACCGTTTTAGCCGTGCGTCTTGTTTTGGCAAAGTTAGAGCTAAGAGACTGCAACAAGTCCGGAATCTCTGCAGTCAGAACACGTATACTTGATTTTGGGCGGAAAAAATCAGTTTTTTGGCCATAGCACGGCAAAAATGGTCCAAATGAGGAATGTAATACCTCGTAGGGCTCGTAACTCGATTGCTATGATTCCCACTTGATTCCGCATTAAAATCTGGGAAACTTCATTTTTGGCCCATTTTTGAAAATTTTGATGATGGTACCCCTTATCAAAAATGCGAAATTGGGTCAAAATTTACTTTCCCAAAATCGAAAAACGGGTGATAGGGGTGGTAAGTGCTGGTCGTTAGCAGCACAAAACAGTCGTTCTTTTAGTTCTGCGTCTTGTTTTTGGCTGAGCGAGAGCTAAAAACCCGCATAAAATATGGCATTTTGATTTTTTAGCCATTAAATCAGTACTCGCAGCAAAAGTGCCGAGCAATTATTGTTAAAAGTAGGTATAGGGAAGTAAAGTTTTGGTTGTTAGCTGCACAAAACAGTCACCGTTTTAGCCGTGCGTCTTGTTTTGGCAAAGTTAGAGCTAAGAGACTGCAACAAGTCCGGAATCTCTGCAGTCAGAACACGTATACTTGATTTTGGGCGGAAAAAAATCAGTTTTTTGGCCATAGCACGGCTAAAAATGGTCCAAATGAGGAATGTAATACCTCGTAGGGCTCGTAACTTGATTGCTATGATTCCCAATTGATTCGCATTAAAATCTGAGAAACTTCATTTTTGGCCCATTTTTTGAAAATTTTGATGATGGTACAAAATGCGAAAATTGGGTCAAAATTTACTTTCCCAAAATCAAAAAACGGGTGATAGGGGTGGTAAGTGCTGGTCGTTAGCAGCACAAACAGTCGTTCTTTTAGTTCTGCGTCTTGTTTTGGCTGAGCGAGAGCTAAAAACCCGCATAAAATATGGCATTTTGATTTTTAGCCATTAAATCAGCACTCGCAGCAAAAGTGCCGAGCAATTATGTTAAAAGTAGGTATAGGGAAGTAAAGTTTTGGTTGTTAGCTGCACAAAACAGTCACCGTTTTAGCCGTGCGTCTTGTTTTGGCAAAAGTTAGAGCTAAGAGACTGCAACAAGTCCGGAATCTCTGCAGTCAGAAGACGTATACTTGATTTTTGGGCGGAAAAAAATCAGTTTTTTGGCCATAGCACGGCCAAAAATGGTCCAAATGAGGAATGTAATACCTCGTAGGGCTCGTAACTTGATTGCTATGATTCCCAATTGATTCGCATTAAAATCTGGGAAACTTCATTTTTGGCCCATTTTTGAAAATTTTGATGATGGTACCCTTTTATCAAAAATGCGAAAATTGGGCCAAAATTGACTTTCCCAAAATCAAAAACGGGTGATAGGGGTGGTAAGTGCTGGTCGTTAGCAGCACAAAACAGTCGTTCTTTTAGTTCTGCGTCTTGTTTTGGCTGAGCGAGAGCTAAAAACCCGCATAAAATATGGCATTTTGATTTTTAGCCATTAAATCAGTACTCGCAGCAAAAGTGCCGAGCAATAATGTTAAAAGTAGGTATAGGGAAGTAAAGTTTTGGTTTGTTAGCTGCACAAAAACAGTCACCGTTTTTAGCCGTGCGTCTTGTTTTGGCAAAGTTAGAGCTAAGAGACTGCAACAAGTCCGGAATCTCTGCAGTCAGAAGACGCGTATACTTGATTTTGGGCGGAGTTTTTGGCCATGAACAGCCAAAAATGGTCCAAATGAGGAATGACTTTCCCAAAATCGAAAAACGGGTGATAGGGGGTGGTAGTGCTGGTCGTTAGCAGCACAAAACAGTCGTTCTTTGAGTTCTGCGTCTTGTTTTGGCTGAACGAGAGCTAAAAACCCGCATAAAATATGGCATTTTGATTTTTTAGCCATTAAATCAGTACTCGCAGCAAAAGTGCCGAGCAATTATGTTAAAAGTAGGTATAGGGAAGTAAAGTTTTGGTTGTTAGCTGCACAAAACAGTCACCGTTTAGCCGTGCGTCTTGTTTTGGCAA